>NC_140181.1:102269738-102279264 GCF_963971535.1 Notolepis coatsorum | reverse complement strand
GTCGGACAAATAACAAGAATTAACTCATTTACAAGTTGTATTAAGTTTAGCAAATAAGGGAACAGATAAATAAAATGTCAGTGCAGTCAAAAAAGCAATATTTCGATTTTTACATTTTCGGGTTTGGTCACGTCGAGTCACATATAAGCCGCACCGTTATATAAGCCGCAGGGTCGAAAAATGGGGAAAAAAGGTGCGGCTTATAGTCCGAAAAGTACGGTACATAAAATCTAGCCAACGCTATCCACAAACACATGTGAAAAAAAGGCTATTTGATGAGAATTGCGACAAGGGTGACAGGAGGGTTAAATTAATTTATTACCAAAATGAATGTAAAATGATGTGTAAAATTAATTACTAATGTAAAAAACATACATACATACATACATACATATATCTCAAATGTTTATTATTTATATGGCTTTATTTACACAACAGCAGAGCCGAGTGCTATACATTTTTTACAGTACAGTACGAGCTTATAGCTTTAACAGAAAGAAAATAGGAGAAAAGCGAATCAGCTCCCAATCAGGAGCCGGCTCCCGTCGTTCGCTTTAAAGAGTCGGCTCTAAGAGCCGCTTCGTTCACGACCGACACACCGCTATAACTCACTCACTCTGTCACGGACAATCTGGTGGGAACGTTTTGTAGGACGCGTGCGCAGGTGGTGCTTCTAGATGCCTTTCTTTACACGTCCTAAAATGATCACCTCGACATTATCCTGCTATCACTTGCAAAGTGTGAACAGCCCAAATCACCACTTCCAATGGCGCTACAGTATGGTCCCTAGTGCCTACACAAGATTCCTGAAGCACAGCGCTTTATTGCCTAACGTTACTTTAGCTAACCCTGACTTACGTATATGTCCGTTTGAGAATGAGGAACCCTGTTTGTAGCCTTGGTAACAGGTAGCTACAGTGCCTCACACCTCATGGAAAGCGTGCAGGGGCGTCGTTTTGGTATGGCAACGTATGGCACTTGCCATACCTTGGCAAATTAATATATATAATTTTTTTTTTTAAATAATATTTAATTTTATAAAAAATTAAGAATTTGAATGTTGATTTAGAATTCGAATGTCAACATTATGAACAAAGCTTCTAACTATTCGGTACAGCCCTAGCATGTTTTGATATTGTCAATTATCTCACTTTTACAAATATGCTGCCAGGAGAGAAAAAATATGAAAATTGACATACAGAAGTTTTTTAGTCAAAGGGCAGCAGAGACAAGTGATACAGGGACACAGGTAATGTCTTACAATGGCTTAGTGATTATTATGCAGTTCAGCATTGCAGTAACCCATACTTTTTGTGAACCTGTTTTTGATACTACATTCTGTTGAACACGCACCTCTAAACCGTACCTAAGGAAAATTGGCTCAATTGCAAGACAAATAATATAGACAGTTATGAAATTACATTCTGCTCAGCATAATTTGTATGCTAAATATTGTGGTTCCCTGCTTTAGTCTGTTGACACATTTCTATACTAAATGCTTTTGTAGTCCTGTGTCATACTTAAATGTCATATAAGTGAATTGTATAGAAACAACTCACCAAAAGTGACTATTGCACAACTGATCTGACAAAAAAAATACACCAACCCCCCCACCCTCCCTCCTTGCCATACCTTGGCTTTTACTGAAATGACGCCCCTGAAAGCGTGCCATAGAGGACCCCTGTTTGTAGCCTTGGTAACAGCATAACGGATGAAAAGTAACCTTTACAGTTTACAGCCTCGTTGTTGGTGTGGCGGCGGCCTTAAGGCCTTGAAATTCTTAAATGTATAACATGCTCTCAGGAAATTCTCTCTCTTTCTCTCAATGCACACACACACACACACACCACCTAAACCAGTGATTCTCAAACTGTGAGCGAGCCCACGCGCACGCGAGAGACATTTTCTGCTTACTTTTCAGCCTTAAAATCACAATGCATAGCGCCACTGTGACATGCCGTGTACCAAATGAAACAGCAAATTATGAGGTGTCTGTAGATACATTACATAATGCATTACATTCTCCCTCAACCCGGAATCGCAATAGGAAGCCAATGAATATATTATATTTTAGCCAAACTCACCATCACGACGCAGCTCAACTAGACCCTGGAGATTTCCATTACTTGGTTTTATGTCAGGTGCGAGGTTTATTCTGCAAGGTGACAGACTTTGCCGGTGAACATCTCTGTGATGTGCCTTTTCAAGCGCTTCCATGTGCACAGCGCAAGCATGTTTTGTCAACGCCAGGGTGCGTTTGCTTTGTCAGTCCAGGGCCTTGCCAGTGGGCGGGGGGGGGGGGGGGGGGGGGGGGGGGGTCTGTTTCGATTAAATTGAAACAGGTGAAAAACATAGCTAAGGCCGTCAATGCTTGGCCAATGGTTTAAACAGTGGGTGGCCTTCAAAAGATAAAATGGTGTTCAGTTTAGTTCTGGTTCGCTTGTTGCCCTGGACTGCACCTGCTATTCGTGTGCTCTTGCCCCCCTTTCTCATTGAACATGTTTACATGCAGTACAGTTGCACCCTGCATCTCGGGGCGCTCTCATGTTTGTTTGTAAACCAGCCAAGGTTTTCTTATAATCGAATATTCTCTTCTTGTACTGACAAAAAGTCATTACGGCCAACAACACTTTAAGTTCGCTGTATAAGTTGGGTGCTATTTTATAACAAAGATATATTTCCCTACCCTATTTATTCCCCTAAATAAATAAATAAATACACTTTTTTTCCCCCGACAGTTTAATGATCATGGCCAGTCTTCTTTTGGCATCCAGAAATGTATACCCTAGTGGTCAAAGCAACATTATATATTTCTTTAAGGTTTATGAATACTTGATGCGTGATGCTTGAGTGATGTTGTGCTCCGCTACTTGTCAGACACCAGAGGTGCCTTCAACTATATTGTTTACTGCTAGTGTTTGCAGTAAACACTGTTTTCTTTCACTGCTACTTCTTGAAGGTTTTATTTATTTATATATATATATTTCTGTGTAAAATTGTTCTCAGTATAATACCAAACGTTCAATTTTGGTCACACTTTATACGACCAATGTTGAAAATTATGTAGGCTTCATCAGAATAATCAGGCTATCTTACATTTCTGAAACATTGGCCGTATAGTGTCAGGCTTGGTGCTGCCTTCTCTTTATGTGAGCAGCAGGCTGACTGCCTTCTCTTTATGTGAGCAGCAGGCTGGCTGCCTTCTCTTTATGTGAGCAGCAGGCTGGCTGCCTTCTCTTTATGTGAGCAGCAGGCTGGCTGCCTTCTCTTTATGTGAGCAGCAGGCTGGCTGCCTTCTCTTTATGTGAGCAGACTGACTGACTCTCTTCTCTTTATGTGAGCAGACTGACTGGCTGCCTTCTCTTTATGTGAGCAGACTGACTGGCTGCCTTCTCTTTATGTGAGCAGCAGGCTGGCTGCCTTCTCTTTATGTGAGCAGCAGACTGACTGACTGCCTTCTCTTTATGTGAGCAGACTGACTGACTGTCTTCTCTTTATGTGAGCAGCAGGCTGGCTGCCTTCTCTTTATGTGAGCAGCAGACTGACTGGCTGTCTTCTCTTTATGTGTGCAGCAGGCTGGCTGCCTTCTCTTTATGTGAGCAGCAGACTGACTGACTGCCTTCTCTTTATGTGAGCAGACTGACTGGCTGCCTTCTCTTTATGTGAGCAGCAGACTGACTGCCTTCTCTTTATGTGAGCAGCAGACTGGCTGCCTTCTCTTTATGTGAGCAGACTGACTGATTGATTGATTGATTGAAAACTTTATTAACAGATTGCAGAATGGGTACAATACAGTACAGCTCAATACACACAATTGTTAAGGGGATGCAGACCAGAGAAAGACTTTCGTCTTGTTTCCACCAGGGTCCCCCATTTTCAATTCATCAGGACATATATGACATACATGACATACAGATAGTCAGTACTGCTACATCTATACATTTATGACATACCAGATTTGCAAATACAGTACTGTTTGTGATACAGAAGGAGTCAAGAAAAGGGAGTATATACATTTGACGTAGAAACTGTACATTGGAGGAGGTTGGGTGGGGGGGGTTGGGTACACTGGGATATTGACAACCATACTGGGTAATTTACATTGGAGGTGGTTGGGGGGGGGGGGGGGGGGCACACTGTATAAACAAGCAAAACTGTACATTGAGGGGGGGGAGACTCTGTACAAACAAACAAAATTGTACATTGGACTATTGACAAAACCATACTAGGTAAATGACTGTACATTGGAGGGGGTTGGGTTAGGATATTTACAGGGGCCAGTGTTGAATTGCAGTCTCCCGTAGGTGTCTCTTGAGAGAGGTTTTGAAAGTGGGTAGTGATCCACATTCCTTTACAGCTTTGGGTAGGGCGTTCCACATTGATGTGGCATAATTGCGAAACGTGTTTAGTCCCTTATTTGAGCCGAATCTGGGTTTAACATGATTTGTGGAGCTCCCTCTGGTGTTGTGATCGTGGTATTCACTGACCTTTGGGAAGTATTTTGCCATGTACATGGGTACCTTGGTCGTGTAGTGTATCTTGTAGACCAGGCCCATTGCAAGTTGCTGTACTCTGTCATCTACTCTAAGCCATCCTAGGTTGTCAAAGTGGGCAGGGGTGAGGTGGGTTCTAGGAGTAAGGTCAAGCAGTAGTCTGACCAGTTTGTTTTGAGATGTTTGTAATTTTGTTTTTAGCGCCTTTGAGGTGCTTTGGTACCATGAGGTGCAAGCATAGTCGTAGTACCCCTGAATGAGTGCTCCTGCCAGAGTCTTCAGGGTATTCTTGTTTACCAGAGAGGAGATCCGGTACAAGAATCGAGTTCGTTGGTTGACTTTTTTTATTACATTGGATGCCATTTTGTCACAGGAGAGATTAGCCTCTAGGATGGAACCCAGGTAGGTAATTTCATCTTTCCTTGTGACAATATTGTCACCCACTGTAACTGAGAAGCCGTCGGTCTTGCTGAGTTTGTTATTTGAACCGAAGAGAATGGACTCTGTTTTGCCCATGTGTAATGATAGTTTGTTATCAGCGAGCCATATGCAGATTCTGCCTAGTTCCGAGCTGAGGGTTTTTTCAACCTGTAACTTGTTCTTGTCAGAGACCAGCAGGGCTGAGTCGTCCGCAAACAGGAACAAGTTGCAGTCACAAGCTGACGACATGACGACTGGCTGCCTTCTCTTTATGTGAGCAGCAGACTGACTGCCTTCTCTTTATGTGAGCAGACTGACTGGCTGCCTTCTCTTTATGTGAGCAGCAGACTGACTGCCTTCTCTTTATGTGAGCAGACTGACTGGCTGCCTTCTCTTTATGTGAGCAGACTGACTGACTGCCTTCTCTTTATGTGAGCAGACTGACTGGCTGCCTTCTCTTTATGTGAGCAGACTGACTGACTGCCTTCTCTTTATGTGAGCAGACTGACTGACTGCCTTCTCTTTATGTGAGCAGCAGACTGACTGGCCGTCAGAATCCAACTTCCCCCACTGGATGAAGTCCTCGTCTGTCCTTCATCGGCAGGCAGGATAATTCACGCTAAAACAAAGTTCAAGTTTCAAGTTTGATTATTAATTAATTGTCATAGTAAAATACAGAATACTTTATCATGAAATGCTTTTTTTTTCTGTATGAGCTCCCCTGGGAGTGTGCTAGATAAAAATAGAAAAAAGTAAACTAAAGTGTTCAGTCAATGTACATATACAATATACAATACAGAGTAAAAAGAGTAACAGTGAGGTACAATGCAGAAATTGGATGAGGTACAAACTTAGGGTAAGGTGCAATGAGGTATGAATTGTAGTGCAAATCTCTTTACTAATAAATATAAAGTGTGTTAAAGTGTCAAAAGTGAGTAAAGTGGGTGTTAAGGTGAGTGTTTTGTCCTTTATTTGCCAGCCATTGATGGATGGCGCTGCTAACGTCAGCTATAAAGGCAGCAACCCTAAAACGACAATGAAAGGGAGAGAGAGAGAGGGAGAGAAAATTGCACAACTTGAACAAACAGTAAAATAATAGTCATGACAGCGACTCCATTAGCTGTGACAGCGTTTACGTTTGCCAATCACTGCCTCTCCTAACAGGCATATTAATCTCAAACATAAACCATTGTTTTCCCCCACTAGCCTTTGTGGGGTTTTGGTGTGGTGACGCAATAGCAGGACCCAGGAGCAGACAAGACCAGGCCGGCAGCGAGTTAATGGATCTTTAATTTGAATTAACTCCAACACAAAAACAAGGGGTATAGGAAAAAACAAACAAACAAAACCTCTCAGCGAACGTTGTAAGAGGGGAAAAACTACACTACAAGTTAAACACGAAAAACACTAAACAAGGAAACACTTACTTTACTAAAACATGGGACACGGACAGGGTAACAACGATAATGGACCCACACAGAGACGGGGGAAACGAGGAACTCAAATACAGAAACAAACGAGAAACACCTGGGATGATTACAACTGGGGACACCTGGGAGGGCAGACAGACTGACAAAGAACTACAGGAAACTGTTATGTTGGAAGAATCAGACAACACGTAGTTTCAGCATGTCAGTGTTTACTCAACTCAAGACACATGCATTCTAACGTACCCCAGAACATCAACGTCAACGTCACGTATGGCCATATGCCGTAACGTGAAACTCAACAGAATAACACGACACTGTCGCAATAGTTAGAACACTAGTTAAAGTGCTGGCACTCGCTAGAGTACCAGACGTAACATTTCCCCCCCCTTCACTCAACCTAGGAGTGATACTCAGTCTCAAAGTCATTCAGGTGTGCAGGCCTGTTGCGCGCTCGGAGTGGGCGGGGCCCGGGCACTGCAACAGCCAACGGCGGAGGTCCCGCAGCCTCAGGCTGAGCCGCGGGTGCTGGGGCTGCAACATCATCAAATTGTCTGTCCTGCAGAGCTATAGCCGCGGGTGCTGGGGCTGCAACGTCATTGAATCGTCTGTCCTGCAGAGCTACAGCCGCGGGCACACCCTGTCCCGGGGCAGCGGGAGCCTGCACCCTGCGCAGTCGGCCAGCATGCCAACGCGTCCCATCAGCCAGCCTGAATGAGGCCGGGCCAAGCTGCTGTCTGACCTGGACCGGGTCAGACCAGAATGACCGGAGCTTGTTGTCCCGGTGGGGTCGCCGAATCCTGACCCAGTCTGAGACGGCGATGGTAGGTGGTCTCGCATGTCGGGTCCTGTCGAAACGGTCCTTCATCCGGCGCTGGCGTGCGTTGACTGTGGCTTGAAGCGGGTGGGCTGGAGCCTGAGCCGGAGTAGGGCGCAGCCTGTCCAGGGGCAGCTGAAACTCGCGCCCTAGCATGAGGGAGGCTGGGGAGACGCCTGTGGTGGCGTGTTGAGTGGCCCTGTAGTGCAGGAGCGTCTGTTGGAGACCGTTGATGAATGTGCACCCTTGTGCCAGGTGGGCCCTGATGCCATTCTTCAGGGATTGGTTCAGCCGTTCCACCCCCCGTTCGCAGCCGGGTTGTAGAACGACGTGCGGATATGACGTATCCCCTTACCCCCCAGGTAGGAGGCCAGTTCGTGGGAGATCATTTGGGGCCCATTGTCTGTCGTGATCCTCTTGGGCAGGCCCCAGCGTGTGAACAGGGACTCGAGAATCTCAATCAGCACCCCGGCTGTGACCGAGCCCACGGGCGCCACCTCAGGCCACTTGGAGTGGAGGTCGTAGATCACAACGAGGAAACGCTGGTGATGCGGTACCCCGTGCAGTTCACCACAGACGTCGAGCTGCAGGTGCTCCCAGGGTTGGGACGGCCAGTCCAATGGCTGCATGGGTGGGGGCGGGGCTGGGGCCCTGGTCTTCCCGTTCAGAAGACAGGCAGTACAGTCCTTGACCAGGGTCTCGATTTCCCTGTCGATGCCTGGCCACCACACCAAGTCACGACACCGCTGTTTGAGCCTGACTATGCCCAAGTGGCCCTCGTGCGCCATAGCAAGGACACGCGCCCGAAGGACACTCGGGACCACAGTACAGAGCCCACGAGCGACGCAGGAGTCGTTCCAGCATGACAACTCGTCCCGGAGTCTGCTATAGGGAAGCAGCTCGTCAGGTGTCCTCGCCGGCCAACCCTGCCTGATGTAGGTTGAGAGCGCAGAGAGGACAGGGTCAGCAGACGAGGCGTCCTGGAGCTCCTGCAGCGACACTGTCTCTTGGAGGGGAGTGTGGAGGAGCTGGCCCAGGTCATGCTCAGCCTGATCCCGATCGGGAGTCGAGGGCGGGGCCGTGGGGGAACTGGGGATGGCGCGTGACAGTAGGTCAGCTACTACGTTGTCCCGGCCCGGCGTGAATTGCAAACCGAAGTTGTACTGCTGCAGGCGGTCAGCCCAGCGGTGGAGGCGGAGCGGTTTGTGGCCAGTGCCTGACGTGGCGAGGAGGGTAGTGAGAGCCTGGTGGTCCGTCCTAAGCGTGAATGAGCGGCCGTAGAGGTACATATGCCAGCGCTCACATGCCCAGATGCAGGCCAGGGCCTCTCGCTCCCCCACTGAGTACCTCTGTTCTGTGGGGCTAAGGGCCCGTGAAGCGAAAGCGACCGGCCTCTCCACACCCCCGTGCAGCTGTGACAGTACCGCGCCCACGGCTGCGGCGGAGGCGTCACACGTGACGAGGGTGGTGCTGTCTAGGTCGAAAAACGCCAGGACTGGTGATGAGGTGAGCTGGGACTTGAGGAGGCGCACAGCCTTCGAGCAGGCAGGCGTCCAGAGCCAGGGCTCGTCCTGCTTCAACAGCTTCCGCAGCGGTGCAGTTGTGTCGGAGTAGTGTGGCAGGAAGCGGAGGTAGTACGCCGTCATGCCCAGGAAAGAGGCCACCTGGGCCGCTGAGGTGGGCTCTGGGACACTGTGTATGGCCTCTGTGTTTGACTGGAGCGGGTACATGCCGTCAGCCGAGAGGCGGAACCCAACAAAGTCAATGGTCGTGGTGGCAAAGACACACTTCTCGCCGTTGAGTGTGAGGTGGTGCTTCGCCATCGCACTTAAGACACTGTGGAGGCTCGCGTCGTGACTCTCGGCGTTGGCCCCGTGCACCACGATGTCATCGAGGTAGATGGCCACCCCGGGGATCCCGGCGAAGACGGAGGCCATGATCTTTTGGAAGCAGCTGGGGGCGGAGCTTAAGCCAAAAGCCATGCGTTTGTAACGGAAGACCCCCCTGTGGGTGATGAACGCGGTGAGGTTGCGGCTCTCTGGGTGTAGTGGCACCTGGAGGTACCCCTGACGAAGGTCCAGCTTAGAGAACACCTTGGACCCGTGGAACTGGGCGGTGAGCTCCTCTGTGGTTGGCAGGGGGTATTTATCAGGGACGATGGCCTTGTTTACCGCTCTCATGTCCACGCAGAGTCGCAGGTCCCCTGTCTTCTTCTTTGCTACCACCAAGTTGGAGATCCAGGGTGACGCGTTCACCTGTTCGATGATGTCGTTGTCCAGCATCTTCTGTAACTCGGTGGCGATGCCCTCACGGAGAGCCAGGGGGGAGTGGCGAAGGGGCTGGATGACCGGAGTCACTTTTTGGTCTAG
>NC_140181.1:102257238-102264738 GCF_963971535.1 Notolepis coatsorum | reverse complement strand
CTTCACCATAAGCCTGTATATTAATCATCTTGGGGGGGGGGGTACTGCTGTGTGTTATAGTCAGTATACTGTAACATCAAACACACACATATACCCATGCACCCACCCTGACACACACACACACACACGCCTGTCCCACCAGAGGCGAGAACATATTAGACCATGTATACTCGCAATTTAAGAATGGGTACAAGTCACAGGCTCTTAGTCCATTCGGTAAAAGCGATCACGCTGCAATTTTTCTTTTGCCTAAGTACAAACAGTGTCTCAAGCGAACGCCGGTGGTCTCGCGAGAGGTTAAACGTTGGACCGTGACGTCAGTAGAGTCACTCCAAGCAGTGCTGGGAAGCACAGAATGGAGTGTACTCCGTGATAACACAGCCAATATTAACGAATACACCGAAACGGTGATTGACTATGTCTGTACTCAGGTAGAAGTAATAATCCCCACCACCAAAATTAATATCTACCCAAACCAAAAGCCCTGGGTAGACAAATCCGTCCGTGAGGCTCTGAAAGTGCGCACATCAGCATACAACACCGGGCTGGTGACAGGCAACATGGAAGAACACAAGATGGCAAGATACAACGTCAGGAGAGCAGTAATAGAGGCAAAACGGCGTTACAGGGATAAAGTTGAACTTCAGTTTGAACAGGCTGACTCTAGAGGCATGTGGCAGGGCCTCAGAACAATGACAGACTACAAAGGAACCCCCCTCAAACTGAACAGTGACATCTCCTTAGCAAATGATCTCAACTCCTTCTATGCGAGGTTTGAGGCTGTGAATAACAACACCAGCCTACAAACCACGGCAATGGGGGGGGGGGGGTCTGCTGATGGAGACTCAGTGTTCAGGGTAACAGAGCATGAGGTGAGACGGATCTTTAAAAAAGTGGATATCAGGAAGGCAGCAGGACCGGACGGCATCCCCGGCCGCGTCCTAAAAGTCTGTGCCGACCAACTGGCCCCGGTATTCACTGACATCTTCAACCTGTCCTTGGAACAGGCCGTCATCCCCACCTGTCTGAAGAAGTCCACCATCATCCCTGTACCCAAAAAATCTACGCCCGCTTGCCTCAACGACTACCGCCCTGTAGCCCTCACCTCCATAGCCATGAAGTGCTTTGAGAAGCTAGTGAAGGGCTACATCTGTTCCTCCCTCCCCATCAACCTGGACCCTCTGCAATTTGCATATCGCCCCAACAGGTCCACGGAGGACGCCATAGCCCATGTGCTGCACACAGCAGCATCACATCTGGACAAGAGGAAGGGGAACTATGTGAGAATGCTGTTCATCGACTACAGCTCAGCATTCAATACCATAGTCCCCTCCAAACTCATAGCCAAGCTCAGGGACCTGGGCTTGAACTATGACCTGTGCCAGTGGGTCCTGGACTTCCTGACGGGCAGACCCCAGGTGGTAAGAGCCGGCAACTGCACCTCCTCATCCATCACGCTCAACATAGGGGCCCCCCAGGGCTGTGTTCTGAGCCCCCTCCTCTACTCCCTGTACACACATGACTGCGTAGCACAGCGGAACAACAACACCATCATCAAATTTGCTGATGACACAGTAGTGGTGGGCCTGATCTCTGCCAACGACGAAAGGGCCTACCTGGAAGAGGTAGAGAACCTGTCACAGTGGTGTCAGGAGAACTGCCTCTCCCTGAACGTCAGCAAAACAAAAGAGATGATTGTGGACTTCAGGAGGTCGGGGGTCAAGGACTACAGCCCCCTCAGCATCGACGGGGCACCAGTTGAGAGAGTGAACAGTTTCAAGTACCTCGGAGCCCACATATCCGAGGACTTGACATGGACCACACACATTGACAGTGTTGTGAAGAAGGCACGACAACGCCTCTACTTCCTCAGGCGCCTAAGGAAGTTCCAAGTCAGTCAGAAGATCCTTAGGAACTTCTACTCATGTACAATAGAGAGCATCCTGACCGGCAACATCACCTCCTGGTTTGGGAATAGCACTGCACAAGACCGTAGCAGACTACAAAGAGTGACACGTTCAGCCGAACGCACAATTAGAGGGGGGCTTCCCACCCTCCAGAACATTTACAACAAGCGGTGCAAGGGGAAGGCTAAGAGAATTATTAAGGACTCGAGCCACCCGAACAACTGCCTCTTTGAACTGCTGCCGTCAGGCAAGCGATACCGGAGTCTTATGGCGAGCACAGAAAGACTCAGAAGGAGCTTCTATCCCCAGGCCATCAGGCTGCTAAACGAACAATAATCGCTAAACGAACAATAATCACTATGCAACAACCATCAAATGCACACAGCACACACACCCACACGCACACACACACTCACTCAAACAAACAACACACTGCAGCACCCACTCTCCACACTTTAGATCACACAAACACACTTACACTTTATACTTATTGATAAAGGATTTGCACTACAACTCGTACACCTACTGTGAATTGTACCTAAACTGCACCTTGTCCATTTATGCCTTGCACTATATAGTATTGTATATTAGTACACTGCACAGTATTGTATATTGTATGGTAACTACGTCTACGAACATTGTACATATGTCTAAACTGAACACTGTGACCTCTTTTTTTTCTTCTAATTTTTACTATGTTTTTATTTCATACTTATCTTGTCATGCACAGTCTCTGGAGCGCAACAGTAAGAAGCATTTTGTACAAAAGTATTCTGTACTTCTGTATGACAACTATTAAAGAAACTTGAAACTTGAAACGCACGCACGCACACACGCACGCACGCACACACACACACACACACACACACACACACACACACACACACACACACACACACACACACACACACACACACACACACACACACACACACACACACACACACACACACACACACACACACACACACACACACACACACACACACACACACACACACACACACACACACACACACACACGCGCAGCAGCAGCAGCACCAGCTCTATTGTGGACTTTGCCATCATGGCGTGGCTCAGAGAGGGAGCCAGGTCCTGGAGGTAGATCCATACAGATGATAGATCCAGTAGATCCAGGCAGAGAGAGAGAGAGAGAGGGGCTGAGAAGTTGTGGCACCGGCTGCAGGTTGAACGGGACGGCTTCCTGCTGGAGCGACCAATCAGCTTCTCTCTAATTGGAGTGGAGAGGGAGGCCTTGTTTTGAACACCGAGGCCTCCCTCCCGAGCTCCGGTGCAGGCGGGAGGAGGGGTTGTGTTGATGTGTGTGAGTGAGACTGTCTCTCTTAGGCCTCATGGTGTAGAG
The DNA here is from genome assembly GCF_963971535.1 of Notolepis coatsorum. NCBI lineage: Eukaryota > Metazoa > Chordata > Actinopteri > Aulopiformes > Paralepididae > Notolepis > Notolepis coatsorum. The sequence continues at coordinate 102,261,468 of NC_140181.1, read as the reverse complement.
AGTGGAGGCTGGATCATGCTGTTCACCACCTGCAGTGTGCCCCTGTGCGTGTGCGTGTGTAGTGTGTGTGTGTGTGTGTGTGTGTGTGTGTGTGTGTGTGTGTGTGTGTGTGCGTGCGTGTGCGTGTGTGTGTGTGTGTGTGTGCGTGTGTGTGCGTGTGTAGTGTGCGGGCGTGTGTGTGTAGTGTGCGTGTGTGTGCGTGTGTGTGCGTGCGTGTGTGTGTGTGTGTGTGTGTGTGTGTGTGTGTGTGTGTGTGTGTGTGTGTGTATGTGTGTAGTAGACTGGCTGCTACATGCTGGTAACCACCAGTGGAGAGTCTGTAGGTGTCTAGCTTGTTAAGGGGCGGAGGGCGGTGGTGATCTGAGCGCCCCCCCCCCCCCCCCCCCCCCCCGCACCACTCTGACTGGAGAAAACACAACCCCCACGCGCCACCGCCCTATGGGAGGAAGTCAAATCAAAGCTCTCTAATAGCAAAAGCACAACCCCGCGGATCACAACATCAACATACGACGTGGCATTAGGCGACACGTTTACGTTTCACACCGTCGAGAACATCTGTCAGCCTGCATGTTCCGTTTAATCAATCAAACTGTTGATATTTCACTGTGTTTACTCGTGAGATTCTCTCGTGGCGCCGGCGAGCGAGGGGGGAAGGGTTCTGTTGTGCCTCGATGCTGCGCGTGTAATGAGGTTGAAACCTGGCAGCGGTGTAGCCCCCTCGGTGTGAACTCACTCCTTACGTTAAATAAACCCCCCACTTCACCACCTGAATTGGATCATTTTGAGGTGGCAGCATGGAGGAGGCCGCTGCTGTGTTTAACACACGTGGTGTTTTATGCACATGGCGTCGGTGGGCGGAGGGCTCGCGGTTCGACGGCCGCGTGTCGGAGGACGGATGCCGAGTGCGAGGTGTCTTCTAGCGCCTTAGTGACCGACGTATGTATGAGTTTGGACTGAATATCAAGGTCATTTCAAGTTCAAGCTGCTGCTGCGGGTCAGGCAAGCGCCTACGCACAGACGCAGCAAGAACAGAGACTAAGGCTCAGCTTCTTCCCCCAGGCCATCAGAACATTGAACACTGAACACACACACACAAGTACACATGAGCACACATACACCACACACACACACACACATACACACACACACACACACACACACACACACACACACACACACACACACACACACACACACACACACACACACACACACACACACACACACACACACACACACACACACACACACACACACACACACACACACACAACACAACACACATGCTGCATTCGCTCACACAAAAACGGTCACTTTAAACAAAAGTGAAGGACGAGGAAAATAAAGGTCACTTTAAGGAAAGAACCGATGTGGTTCTTGTATAGTATAGTTTAGAAATAGCAAGTATAGCATAAGGATATAGAGTAAAAACTGTATATTGTATAGAGTGCACATAGGACCCAGTGCCTTAAATCCGTAGCTAACATTGTATTGCACTATCTCAGGACTTTAGCATGTCTATTTTATCATGCCTATTTTATGTCTATTTTATTACCTGTTTATGATGCCTATTTTGTTATTTAGTATTATTGCACAATCAAGCGGGCATGGCCACCAGCACTTCACCGTATGCCCTGGTATGTATGTGACAAATAAACCTCTTGGATCATGAATCTTGAATCTTGAATTTAAAAATATGAAATAGAATGACACAAAACAAACTTTAAAATGATGGTGTAATGCTGAATACTCACCACATCAGTGTGGTAGAGCCATGGGTGGACCATGTTTACCTGTTTCCTGACTCTGTGTTTACGAGAGAAAAGGTCCGCGTTGCAAACGTCCCCCCTGATGCTTCCTGCGGGAGGAGGAGCCAGAGCGGACGGCCGTGCGTTCCTGTTCAGCGGAGCGGACAGCTGCTCTGCAGAGTCGCGTAATTTTTCGACTTCATGCCATTTAATAAAAGTCTTAAGCGGTGGTGGCAATAATTTAAATGTATATAACGGAAGCACTGTATTTGGCTATTATTTGACTTTGGCTACAAAGTAAAAAAATTAAAAATAAAATCTGATAGTTGATTAGTTAGCAGTACTGTTGCTGAAGAGGCATCATTTGACTGTGTGTGTGTGTGTGTGTGTGTGTGTGTGTGTGTGTGTGTGTGTGTGTGTGTGTGTGTGCCCTTAGGCATGTATATACAATTTATAATACTATATACTGTATATGTGAGTATTGTGTCCGTGTGAGTATATATACATGTATGTATATATATATGTGTGTGTGTGTGTGTGTGTGTGTGTGTGTGTGTGTGTGTGTGTGTGTGTGTGTGTGTGTGTGTGTGTGTGTGTGTGTGTGCACATGGTCATTTATACAAATAGTATTCTGTTTTTGTGTCTGCGTGAGTACATAATATCTATAAATGTGTGTGTGTGTGTGTGTGTGTGTGTGTGTGTGTGTGTGTGTGTGTGTGTCTGTGTGTGTGTGTCTGTGTGTGTGTGTGTGTGTCATTTATACAAAAGTATACAGTATAAGTGTTGTGTCTCCATACGTCGGTGTCATTTATACAAATAGTATACAGTATATAAGTGTGTGTGTCTGTGTGCACATGCGGGGCATGTACTGTATATACAATGTATATACAGTACGCATATACAGTATATAGTATATATACAGTATATAATGTGTGTGTGTGTGTGTTTCCTGACTGCTCCTGACAGCCCGGCATCAGGGAGAGTGTTTTACAGGATCCCCGGGAGCCAAATGGCTAACTGTACATGACCTCCGGCATTGAATGATAAATGGCAAAAGAAGCACATCATCGCATCCATCGCCACCCTGCCGCACCTCTCGGGCTGCTCCCTCGCACCCCCGGCTGGAGGCCCGGTGAAAAGCACCGTGGGATGTATGGACTATGGATCCAGGGGCAGCCTCGGAATAACCGTGATATAGAACGACCCCCCCCCCCCCCCCCCCGCCCCACACACACACACACACACAATTACTGTGCTGACTAGCGCACGGTACGCTTTAGGTGTTTATAGGTGTAGGGGGGTTCGTGTCTCAGAGCCCACCAGCTGTTTGGGCATACTGTGTATATACTGTCAACACGGATTACACCTTTGGTTTATTCGTCCGTGCTGCTGTGTAATGCATGTATACAGTACAGTACATTCTGGTTTTACAGTAGAAAGTGTTGTTTGGTTGGATATACAGTATGTTCTGGTTTTACAGTATAAAGTGTTGTTTGGTTGGATATACAGTACGTTCTGGTTTTACAGTATAAAGTGTTGTTTGGTTGGATATACAGTATGTTCTGGTTTTACAGTAGAAAGTGTTGTTTGGTTGGATATACAGTACGTTCTGGTTTTACAGTATAAAGTGTTGTTTGGTTGGATATACAGTACGTTCTGGTTTTACAGTATAAAGTGTTGTTTGGTTGGATATACAGTATGTTCTGGTTTTACAGTATAAAGTGTTGTTTGGTTGGATATACAGTATGTTCTGGTTTTACAGTATAAAGTGTTGTTTGGTTGGATATACAGTACGTTCTGGTTTTACAGTAGAAAGTGTTTGTTGGTTGGATTTACTGTATATTCTGGTTTTACAGTATAAAGTGTTGTTTGGTTGGATATACAGTACATTCTGGTTTTAAAGTAGAAAGTGTTTGGTTGGATATACAGTACGTTCTGGTTTTACAGTAGAAAGTGTTTAGTTGGATATACAGTACGTTCTGGTTTTACAGTAGAAAGTGTTGTTTGGTTGGATATACAGTACGTTCTGGTTTTACAGTAGAAAGTGTTGTTTGGTTGGATATACAGTACGTTCTGGTTTTACAGTAGAAAGTGTTGTTTGGTTGGATATACAGTACGTTCTGGTTTTACAGTAGAAAGTGTTGTTTGGTTGGATTTACTGTACATTCTGGTTTTACAGTATAAAGTGTTGTTTGGTTGGATATACAGTACGTTCTGGTTTTACAGTATAAAGTGTTGTTTGGTTGGATATACAGTACGTTCTGGTTTTACAGTAGAAAGTGTTGTTTGGTTGGATATACAGTACGTTCTGGTTTTACAGTAGAAAGTGGTGTTTGGTTGGATTTACTGTACATTCTGGTTTTACAGTATAAAGTGTTGTTTGGTTGGATATACAGTATGTTCTGGTTTTACAGTATAAAGTGTTGTTTGGTTGGATATACAGTATGTTCTGGTTTTACAGTATAAAGTGTTGTTTGGTTGG
>NC_140181.1:102243941-102253941 GCF_963971535.1 Notolepis coatsorum | reverse complement strand
TTTCACTGCCACACTACAGAAGGTTAACCTTTCACTGCCACACTACAGAAGGTTAACCTTTCACTACCACACTACATAAGGTTAACCTTTCACTACCACACTACATAATGTTAACCCTTTCACTACCACACTACAGACGGTTAACCTTAATAATAATAATAATAATAATAATAATAATAATAATAATAATAATAATAATAATAATAATAATAATAATAATAATAATAATAATAATAATAATAATAATAATAATAATAATAATAATAATAATAATAATAATAATAATAATAATAATAATAATAATAATAATAATAATAATAATAATAATAATAATAATAATACATGATCATGTGATTTATTTTGTGTGGTGTGTTACAACAATAAATAACAAAATGTTCTAAATAAATAACAATGTTGAAATTGAGAAGTTTGGACTTGTCTTTTTTTACAACCTAAATGACATTTATTATTGTAATAGAATAGTAAGAATAGTGTTATTACAGAGAGACTTAAGTACAGAAAAAAAAGGTACCGTTGGGTATCGATACCGAATTCCAGGAACTGATACTGGTACCGGTATCAGTTCGAATGTGAACGGTACCCGACCCTAGGGGGCGCTACCGGCCGCGCGGCATTGGTTTGTGCGTGGTGGGTGTCCTTGAAGACGCATTCGGTCCACATTAGAGGAGGCGATGACAAAATACAGATTGTAAACATACATGTACTGCTGTATCATTGAATGGTATAATAATTCCTTTTTACATGTTTTTTTTTTTCTATCTTTTGTCGGTGTGCCCCTTCACATGCAGAGGGACACCACCCACTCTCCCACTCACCTCCCACATGTAGGAGATGGAGAGAGAGAGAGAGAGAGAAAAGGAGAAAGAGAGAGAGGGAGGGAGAGGGAGAGAAACAGACCGAATGGGGGGGGGGGGGGGGGGGGGGGGTAATTATTGGTAATTGAAAGAGAAATCAATGGAAATATGATTAGATGGTTTATCATATTATACACATGATGAAAATAAATGAGAAAACATCATACAAAACCAAAGGTATAAACAAATAGAAGTGATTTATTCTGCGAGCTTGAGGACAGTGGAAGAGACTGAGGGATGAGTGAGGGATGAGTGAGGGGGATGAGTGAGGGATGAGTGAGGGATGAGTGAGGGGGATGAGTGAGGGATGAGTGAGGGATGAGTGAGGGATGAGTGAGGGATGAGTGAGGGGATGAGTGGTAAATAGGAAACAAAAAAGGACACAGATGAATTAACAGAACGAAACAGTCATAGCAGCTTAAATCACAAACAATTATAACGGCAAACAAAGGGATGGAAAAAGAGGTTATGGGGGAAGGAAGAAACAGAAACAAAGTGACGATAACAGCGAAGGTTTACGAGATACGATGACGAGCAAAAGGGAGAAATCAATCATAATGCATCAAATAAAAAAAAAATGAAATGATTACCAAGCGTATGCAGGAGGTCAGGGTTCAGAGGTCAAGTTCAATATTAACAGGGAAGCCATTATGGCGTCTCTGCTGTGTGGATGTCCCTGGAAGAAAATAAAGCAAGGAGGTGATGTAAGTAAGAACACTCCACTGTAAGTGCTGTTTAAGTCCTACACCTACTTGATGGTATGTACATGTAAGCACTCAAATATTAATGTGACACAATGCCGTAGTAAGCAGCAGCCCTGATTCACAGCAGACGTCGTACAAGCAGAGAGGCCGTTCACTCGGTATCCTTAAGTGGCGCCGGGCGACTCTGGCGGGTGTGTTTACAGAATCACATAGTACAGGCGTGTGTGTGTGCCGCCCCTGTAAAAGAACAGACGGCATCTTTTTTTATCATCCTATAATACAACACGGGGGGCTTAGGACCATAAATTAAGTGTTGGCTCATTTCAAAAACCTCTCAAGAAAATTAGGCAGGCTATAAGCAAGACACGTATAAGTCGTGCTATATATAACATCATTCTCTATTTTACATGACCCCCCCACACGCACACACACACACACACGCACACGCACGCACGCACGCAAAAAGTCGTTTGTGTATAGTCTTACTCACCTTGCTATGAAATGTACAGTATATGTGATTTTTATTTCATTATTTTCTTTTTGAAAAATGAACCGTATGTTACTGTAGCCTTATAGAAAAGGCTTTGAAGCTCCCACCAGACATAAATGCGGCCGTTATTCTTTGCCAAATAAAGTAAAACAGGGCACAAATGGATGTTCGTCTTTCTTATTTTTTTTTGCTGCGTTGCATAAACTATTCTAAATCTGTTTATTTGGGATCTTTGCTCCCTTAGAGATACAGATCCTCAGGGCCGGTGGATATAAAGGGTACTCCTTTACATTACATTCGTTTTGAAGTTCCTGCGTATAGTCTTTAACAAGGGTTTTTCCAAAGGTTGTTTTTTTCTTCTGTAGAGGTCTTGATACTCTTTCTTTCTCTCTCTCTCTCGCTTGGAAAGCAAAACACCGGGTCCATTCAATAGGCTGCATCTCAATGGGATTCTGGGCGTAAGACGGACTGGGCTTTGCATTGAACCAAACAGTGCTGAATACTGTATGTGGTTTGTGCTTGTGGATAAAAGATGCAAGGAAACGCAGCTCCTGGTGCTTTAAAAGATAGAGAATATCACCCTCCCCGCAAATGTATGGTAAAATAAAGATGACTGTTTCATTGACCTTGTCCGACCAAATCATCACAATTAAACGCAATGAAGAAAAAAAAAACAGCGAGAGGTTCAGTCTACGTTTTAACATAAAGTTTGTCTGCAGAGATATCGATTAATATTTTTTTATTTGAAGCTCAGAAAACTGAACTTCTCTCGGCTGCAGCGTAACATAAGTGAATCACACGTTTCATACGGCGTTTAGCCATAAGTGAATCCATACTGTATTAGAAAGCAGAACCGTCCGGCAACCCGGAATGAAAGTGAGATGCATTAAACATCTCAACCCAACGTCAGCGAGACAAAGTATGAACAATATGTGTGCAGGGTAAAGTTGCTGCAATACTGCTTCATGATAAAGGGTCCTCTATTTGATTTGATTGATTGACGTTGATATGACCCGACATTTTTATATTGTTTGATTGTCTATTGATTGTCTATTGTTGTTTGCACTGTGTTGGACTGGAGGCACGACGTGTTTCTTTTATGTATGCAAGTACACACAAATGACCATAAAGAACCTTGAACATACTAGGCCTGTATAATGTAAAACACTGAATAGCCTGCATACTGTAATAGTATCTGAGGGAAATGATACCTATTTCAACAAGGGAGTGAATCGTTTTTTTTTTTTTTTTTTTTTTTTTTATTATCCATTTATGTATTTATTTCAAATGACATGCAGCAATATTACTACAGTAGAGTATGTTGAAAAGATCACAAGATCTTCAGATAAATGCATTGTTTAAAAATAATTTTGTGGCACAATGAATTATGCAAAAAGCCAAGTGTGTGTGTGTGTGTGTGTGTGTGTGTGTGTGTGTGTGTGTGTGTGTGTGTGTGTGTGTGTGTGTGTGTGTGTGTGTGTGTGTGTGTGCGTGCGTGCGTGCGTGCGTGCGTGCGTGCGTGCGTGCGTGCGTGCGTGCGTGCGTGTCTGTCTGTCTGTCTGTCTGTCTGTCTGTCTGTCTGTCTGTCTGTCTGTCTGTCTGTCTGTCTGTCTGTCTGTCTGTCTGTCTGTCTGTCTGTCTGTCTGTCTGTCTGTCTGTCTGTCTGTCTGTCTGTCTGTCTGTCTGTCTGTCTGTCTGTCTGTCTGTCTGTGTGCGTGCGTGCGTGCGGGTGCGTGCGTGTGTGTGTGTGTGTGTGTGTCCGTGCGACGCCTACACACCTGTGTGTGATTAGTTCCACTATACCTCAGATAAAGCATGCAGAGCAAATGTATAACCTCATGGTAATCTACGTGTGGCAGGAGAAGCAGATACTCATAGTAACAACACAGCAGCAGCAGCACTAACAAGCTCTATATATATATACAGTACAGCAGCAGCCTACTACCCTGCCCGCCGCCGCCTGGCACACCACCACTGTAGTGCTGCCCGTGTTCTCCGCCCGTCATTAATTGTCTGATCACGGTGGAACTGAGAGCAGCCACACGGTGGGCCGAGCAGCAGACGGCACGTCTCCCAGGTATTAGCCGCTAATTGCCGTCAACCAAACAAGCTGCACTTTCTGGAGAGAAGAAAAAAACAATCTATATTAATTCCTCCTCCTATTCTCCCCTAAAGGATACAACGCTGAAACTTCTTGGGCGCTGCTGCGCGAGATAAATGCTTACACCGTAATTACGACTAATTGTGCAAATAATTGCAAAGTTCTCAAACCACCTATACCACCTCGATAAATCAAAAGGGATCCAGGAGAATATCCATGTGGCTCTTGTTGTTGGCTGCAGAACTGGAAACCCCCCCTCCTCCCCTCCCCCCAACGCCCACACTACCACAGGCAGACCACCCCCCCCCACCCCCCCCCCCCCCCGCCTCTCTGTAATATTTATATATGGTAAAAATAATGGAATTGAAGCGAGGCTGAGGAGCGCAGGGCAGGCTCGCGGGGAGTCATGGGTGTTATGGAGGCAGACGGCACGCTGTTCCAGCATCTCGCCTCTCCCACCAAAACATTTCAGCGGCTTGAGGGCTTTTTATTATATAATATATATATATTTTTTTTTAATTATTTTGGGAAACATCTCTTTACATTGTATATATCCTAGTCCCTTTTTGAAAGGGATCCAAATATAAAAACAAACAAAAACATCACCTGTAAAAGCGAGATAGCCGTCTGCGGCGTGGGGATCCCTGACACCTATAATCCCTTTCATTTCAGGATAATATTAGTGCTCTCTCACTGCTCTGGTGGTCAACGCACACTTCAAAGATTACGTGTGCTGCTCCTCCTGGCAGAGGGGAGAGATAGAGAGAGAGAGAGAGAGAGAGAGAGAGAGAGAGAGAGAGAGAGAGAGAGAGAGAGAGAGAGAGAGAGAGAGAGAGAGAGAGAGAGAGAGAGAGAGAGAGAGAGAGAGAGAGAGAGAGAGAGAGAGAGAGGGAGAGGGGGGGAGAGGGGGGGAGGGAGAGAGAGAGAGAGAGAGAGAGAGAGAGAGAGAGAGAGAGAGAGAGAGAGAGAGGAGAGAGAGAGAGAGGGCAGGAGAGAGAGGGAGAGGGGGGGAGGGAGAGAGAGAGAGAGAGAGAGATAGAGAGAGAGAGATGAGAGAGAGAGAGAGGAGAGAGAGAGAGAGAGAGAGAGAGAGAGAGAGAGAGAGAGAGGGCAGGAGCGAGCCCAGGCAATCCCCCCATCTATTACAGATGAGCCAATCATCAAAGACAAATTACTGTACACTTCACTGGGATATGCTAATTCAAAATGAGATGCGAGTCATCAAAAGATAAGCAGTGCGATGTTTTGCATCTACAAATTGAAAATGTCTGCTTTCAGATCAGGTTTAATACCGACTCAAGAGTAAAAGAATATTGATTTTGAGGTTACGCCCATACTGCTTTTGCAAGGGGTCAATGTTGATATCTATCGGCAATCGATTTCTATTGATTTTTTTAAACTAAATAGAAATTCTGTAAATATTTGATCACTGACTGGCCCAGCTACTCTATCTCATTTTGTGAAGCATAAAATAGGCATTCATATTATTTGCTAGCCACCAAGAAGTGCATTGCATTGTAGCAATAGGCCTATATTTTACAGTAATAATATTTTACATCTGCATTTTACAGTAGTCATTATTCTGATTGATCCCAGATCGATGACATCATTCCCGAAGGTAAACAGATGCAGAGCAGTTTTTCCCCCTGACAATTGCACAAGCAATATAAAGTCTAGACGTGTAATTGTAATTGTGTATATTATCAATAGACGTGTAATTGTAATTGTGTATATTATCAATGTAAAATATATTGAGTTTCAAAGCCACCCTGTCTGATCAGCACGGATACGGCTTTCATCAGCACTCGACCAGGGTTTCCCTATAGCTGATATGTTTATGTTATGTTTATTTAGGATACCATTAGCTTCTGCACTTGACAAAAGCTATTCTTCCTGGGGTCCGTTACGGCGGCTGGGTGCGCAGCGGACATTGCGCTCGTCACCAACGCATGAGACACCGGTCTCGAATCCGGCTTTCTGCGTTGCCTCCGGGCTTGGGTCCGGCCGTCATACTGACTCAATTGGCAGAGTCAGCGGGAGGGAAGTCGATGGGTGTAGTCTGGTCGTTGTAAAACAGCGACTCCTACAGGTCGGTCAGGGCGCCTGCACAGCAAAGACAGGAAATGGCGGAGGCAGTGTGAGCCTCCCACACGTTACACCTCGCCAATGAGAGTCCACGCTGGCAGGTGAAAGAAGTGACTGGCTGCCTCCACATGTATCGGAGGGGGACACGTGATGCAAGGCTTCTATCCTCCCTACGACCGGCCAGTGGGGGGCACATGCGAGCAACGATCAGGACAGGGGCGGGAGAATTGGCACGAGAGGAAATTGGGATGGGAGAAAAATCACAGAAAAAGGGGGAGAAAAAGTAGGTAACATTTTTTTTTTATTGTCATCCTTCCTTTGACACGGAAGCACCAGATACAGCACTCGGGTCTCAGTTACAGTCATGTGACGCCAGATATACACTAAACAAATACATAAAATACTGATGACAGACATACAAACCGATTCAACAAAAATCCCAGTAGGAAACCAATCATTCAACAAAAACAGTGAATTGATTCAGTAGCAAACTAATCCAAAATAAGAAACCTATAGTCTAATTCAGTAAAACTGATCCAATTCAATAAGACCAATAGATTCACTGATTAAAAGATTTAAAGAGATAGGTGCCATGAGGTGCTACAGTGCAGTGTGCAGAGGCATGGCAGTGATGAGCTGCGATGGACTGTTCAGTCGTCTCACAGCATCCGGGAAGAAGCTATTCTTCAGCCTCCTGGTGGTTCTTGCCCGGATGCTGCGCAGCCTCCTGCCTGAAGGGAGGGGGGTGAACAGTCCCTGGGCAGGGTGGGTGAGGAGGAACATTGCCAAAATGCCGTTGGTTTAAACCATAGAAACACAGGGAGACGGGCACCCGCTCCAGGGGACCCCCACAGGCTAAAGAGCCAGTGGGTCCAAAGGGCCGGGTCAGGTCCTTGATCACAGGCCCCTCCAGCCCCCCTCTCTTATTAAGGCCAGACAGCACCCCCTAATAGCCAAAATAAATATTTGAATAGATATCACTATGAAACGTTCCAGTTTGTTATGTACATAAAAACTAAGAAAAAATGTATTGCAAGTGTTCTGCATTTTATGTTTATATATGCAAATGAGGCACTTACAAAACTTTTTCCAGAAGAGATTGGTGGCTATGTCCTCTTATCAGCCCATTCATCAGGAAATACTGTCTACTGTCATTAAAAAAATATATATCGATTTTCGCCTAGTTTTGGTATAAAATGTACTATAAATGATATATCAACAAACCCTTCTGGAATTAGAAGCAGGATATGGATGGGAAGAAATGTGGAAAGTTTAGTGTGTAATGTATACTAGGGAAATGGAGTTCCATGTTTTTTGTGTCAGTAAAATGCATAAAACTAGTTTTTGAGAAAACACCCTCAGTTCTGTATTGTAATTGTGATCTATGGACACAATCAGACTAAACTAAGTAAAATAAACAACTAATTGTGTGTTTTCGATATTTTATTGCCACTAGTTTGAAATAAGACATGTTAAGGACGTAAAATATAACAAAATCTCAATATTGTAAATAAAAAAAAAAAAGGGCAAAAAGGCAATTTCGGGAGTACTGTCTCGCCTTAATTAAAGGCCTCGTCCCAATCCCGGTCCCGCCGGGACCACTGTCGCCGCGCAGCGCCACGCCGAGGTGTGAATGACTTGATGAATTCTGCCTTTTATGTTTGACACCTGATATTGTAAGAGCAGCCACAGCGTTATGTTCAAGAGCGATGAGCAGTGCGTCGACAATGTCAATATCTCAGCCCGACATGCAGAGTAGGCAATATAGACTGATAGAACAGAGCGAGTATATCAGCAAATGAACGCACAACACAACCAGCAGAGGGAATTAATAGCTCCTCAACAAATTACCTGGACAGGACGAACACCAACGCGTGCACGTGTATACGCACGCACGCACACACACACACACACACACACACACACACGCACGCAACGCACGCACGCACGCACGCACGCACACACACACACACACACACACACACACACACACACACACACACACACACACACACACACACACACCCCCCACACACACACACACCTATACACGCTGTGTTCCTTTCACTACTACACTACCAAATGGTTACCCTTTCACTGCGACAATACAGAAGGTTAACCCTTGCACTACCACACTACAGAAGGTTAACCTTTCACTACCACACTACAGAAGGTTAACCCTTTCACTACCACACTACAGATGGTTAACCTTCTGTAGTGTGGTAGTGAAAGGTAACCATCTGTAGTGTGGTAGTGAAACCACCTCCATATGAATCCATAATATGATTTTTTTTTTTTTTATTTTTTTTGCTAAATCAACTCTGCCTCTCTTTGTTAACTACAACAAGCAATGCTGTTTGTTATTTAAGATGAGGTCGGACTCGGCACTGACAGATTTGTGTTCATTGTGCTGCTTTTATAAAGCCTCAAATGACGGCTTACATTATTTCATGAAAGCAAAGTGTTTAGTTTGTCTAAGATTTAAAAAGGTTTAACTTTACAGCACTGACAAAGTGCTGTACAAGTCCCACAACATATTTTTTTTTTTCTTTTTTTATAAATATATATTTTTTTATAATATTTTCTTTTTATCTCGAAGTTTCGAATTAAAATTGAATCTCGGCCCCAAAGATTCAAATAAAATAAAAATTCGAAGGTCAGCCCTAGAAAGGGTTAAAAGTAAAAGTACAACAGAGGTGGTTGTGAGGTACGACCACAGAATAAACGCTGCCTTCGTGTTATTGATGGCTGCGCGTGAGAAAGACTGAGAGAGCGCCGGTGAAAATAACCCACTTATCTTGTTGAAGACCAAGCTCCTCTGAGCCTGTCACTCACGGAAGGCCTAGTTTACGTAAAGGCTGTTCGATGTAACGGCTGGAAGTGTGTGCGAGCAGGTGAGGATGCACGTTGCAGAATAACAGGCAGGCGGTGATCCCTATTGCAACAATCCGTATCTCTGTTTTCTCTCATCTTACACATCATTCCGTTGAGCCATGATTAACACACAACGTGAGGATTTGGTGTGTCCTCTGATGCCATCACTGGTGGCCATATTCAAACTCATTAACTCTCGATAACTGTCAAAGTAGATGAATGGGTGCAAAACACATAGCGCCTTGGGATACGAAGTGAGATGATGTGTTGAAATACATTTTGGTAAGTGGCCCTTAACCGTCTGTAGTGTGGTAGTCAAAGGGTTAACCATCTGTAGTGTGGTAGTGAAAGGCTTAACCGTATGTAGTGTGGTCGTGACATGGTTAACCCTTTGTCGGGTGGCAGTGCAAGGGTTAACCTTCTGTATTGTCACAGTGAAAGGGTTAACCCTTTGGTAGTGTGCCAGTGAAAGGTTAACCTTCTGTATTGTCGCAGTGAAAGGGTTAACCCTTTGTTGTGTGGTAGTGAAAAGATTAACCTTCTGTTCAGCGATCAAGGGCAGACGATGACGGACAACAGACGGCACTGAAACGGGTTACAGAGACTGACGGACCGACAACTGACTGACTAGTGAACACAATTGACCTATCTCAGACTCCACCCCTCTTCTGTTGCTTTTCCCTCTGACACGTTGTGATTGGAGGATCAAGAAAAGCGTTTGAGATAGGTAAATTGGGTCAATTGATGAACCACACAGGGGGAGGATGAGCAGATGAGGCACAGACTGGGCAACCTCCTTATCTATATTTTAAAAAAAAAACTATTAAAATCTAATTTTATTTCATCATAAATCATCGACATATTAAGTTAC
>NC_140181.1:102206441-102238941 GCF_963971535.1 Notolepis coatsorum | reverse complement strand
AAAATACATTCAACTGAGATTGCTTCTGCGTCCACGTCTGCATAATTGGCTAAACCACCCTAAGAGTCTAACAGGGTCACAGGTCTCATGCCTGCTCTGTTGTGTTAAAAAAGGATTACATATGTTCTGCAATTTGCCTCTAAAACCCTGTAGAGAGCCTTTACAGGAAAGGGAGCAATTCCCTCCACGAGGACATTAAGGATGGTGCAGCATTATCAGAAGTGTGCATGCACAGAGAAAACGAAGCGCTGCCACTTAAGGGAGGGTCGTGGCGTGACTTGGTCAGAAGCAGCCTCAGGGAGTTGTGGCTTTGCACGCTATACTCGTGTTTGCCCCTCCGCCTATTGCTTAATAACAGCGGAGCAGTGCTGCCTTTGCTTCCGCGTTTTCCCTGATTGGCTGCGACACGCCCCGCGGCAGGCGCGGCAACCGCAGAGCGGAGCGGAGCGGCAGAGCTTGCGGAATTATGTAACCGCCCTAATCCGCCATGATTTTCATTCGCGCTCAGCTCACCTGCAGAGCAGCGGTCCTGCGGTCCTCCGGTCCGTTGTTGATGAGTTCGAATCCCATAAATTTTTTTTTTTTAACGTGATTTTTTTTTTTTAGCGTGTATTCTTTCGCCGGTTAAGGTTAGGCATGGTTAAGGTTAAGGTTAAGGTTAAGGTTAGGCATTGTTTCGGAGTTGGTTAAGGTTAGAACGGTTAAGTTTAGGCGCTGTTAAGGAGCTGGTTAAGGTTAGATTTTGTCTTAGAGACAGCCTATTTCCGCACTGCCGCTCTCCCCGCGTTGCCGCGGTCACATGGTCAAATTGTCACATTCTTGCACTGCTCCGCTGTTAAAAAGCAACACGCTGCCCCTCCAGGGTCCAGATAGTGACTATATTTGATTACTATAGGAAGCCACAAGCTCATGCACCTTGGCAAAACTGGAAAAAGCCTTACTTTTAGTTTTTTTTTTTTACGTATCACCTAATGGTATGTGTACTTAGACCCTCATCTGCAACTTTGTTTACACTGTTTATTTGTCCTCATATTTTTATATTCAGAGTTATATTATATTGTTTACGTTGTTTATTTTTTCTCATATTTCTATATGTAGATCAAACTGTATTGCCTATAACTATGTATTTCTACTATTACCCTGCCCATACATGTAACTCCCCATCCCCCATGATGCTATGACGACGCCCACATTTCCCCAAGGGGATCAATAAAGGAATATCTTATCTTATGATAAGTCACTCCTATATTTTTTATTGAATTTTTTTACTTATCCCTGTTCCTTCTCGAACACTTATTGTATGGAAATAGTCTTTTACTATTTACCTTTTTGTTTTTTAACTTGTTTTATGTTTCTATGTTCGAGACAAAAATTTAAAATTAAAAAAATTATAATAAATAAATCATGTTAAACCCTTTCTCTGCCAGGCTTATATTCATCCTAAACCATTCCCTGCCAGCTCTATTTGTCTATGGAGATGTTCACACTACTTTGCAGGGCTATAACTTTTTTAATTGTATTGCTAAATTGACATTACTATGGCCATTCAACATCGATTAGCTATTGTTCAGGGTGTAGGAACGTTTTACTTTTTCATTCACACATTCATACTAAAATACCGTCCAGAGTATAATATGTTTTATCGTTTTCTGCAGTAATTCATAGAACGTGAGATATAGCCATTTATGCATATATTACATCATCAAATGCAGTTTGCTAGCGATTTTACGTCAGATAAAAAATTTCAATTGTACAAGGTCCTAAACGTCATGACTCATCATCTGATGTTGACCGGAGGGGGGGGGGGGGGTGGGGGGGGGGGGGGGGGTCGTTTATAATGCAATGTTAAATGAATCATGTAGTATGGGTGATATATTGATCATAGCAGTATGGATATTAATATCAAACACGCTGAAACTCACCGCAGCTTCCTCGTAGCGTTGGATGATCAGCGTGGAGCAAAAAGTTCAGCTATTATGGGATGTTGATCTAGATGAACCATTTCCGGGTTGTATAATAATATATACGTCCAAATAACGTTGTTTATTGAGTTATGGCAACCGATCGATTATCCAGTGTGTCAAGATGGAGTCCCGGGAGCGATCGCGAGTGGCGGACGGAATAGGGGGCACACCAAGCACTTCCAGCCCCACTTACCCACTCCGGTTGGCGATCGGCCACCAGGTGGCGATATTGAACCGTTTGAGAGTTGAGTGGAGATCCCCAGCACCCGTCAAGGATCCATCGGTGAAATATGATTACCATGACAGATTTTTGAAATATTGATCTCAAAGATGCTGTAAAACGTCATTGGCAGATTACGCATGGCGAGGAATGACGTCTTAACACGTCATTGGCGATTAAAGGGTAGTGACAGCAGCTAAACTTTTCACAAGGTCACTATTTATCCTCTTAGCTTACATGAGTGACTTACGTTAGGGAGTAGGGAGTAGGAGTAGGGAGTAGGGAGTAGGACTCAATCTGAGATCTGGGAATGACACGTTTAGCCCTGAGACCGGCCGTTTGTCCGTTGAGTTATAATGTGCGGACAAGACTTGTTTCTAAATAACGTGCAGGCATTTCATCTCCGTATTTGTATGCCTCTATTCGATATCGTCATTTATTATCGTATCAGAATCAGACCGTGATGAAATTATGGTATTGTAATTTTGTATGTGATCTAAATGGATCAGCGACCACATAATTAACTCACAATTACTCTCAAGATGAAATCTTCAATAGTATCGATTTGACACCTTATATCATGCGGTTCGATGCGACGAAGAGCCACTGGATTATTCATCTTGCAATTTTTGCATATGTGAATAGATTATTACGATATCAATATCTCCAGATCATTATAGCCGATATGAATTTCTTTCATATGGGCCTGGTCCTCCATGTCCACTCCATCCTAACGCTGTGCCAGGTGACTACGACACAATGCAGTACAGCGATGATGTATAACGGCATGTCATTAGCTGCCACTTAACACACTAATAGCACTGCGGTGAGTCTCTAAGGTTTGCTCATTAGTGCAATTATATGATGAAGTTAAAAATGCAATATCCAGAGGAAAAAACACACCATGTACTATATCTAAATAGAATACAGTACTGTATCTAAATAGAATTGAGTGCCGTATCTAAATAGAATACAGTACTGTATCTAAATAGAATTGAGTGCCGTATCTAAATAGAACACAGTACTGTATCTAAATAGAACACAGTACTGTATCTAAATAGAACACAGTACTGTATCTAAATAGAACACAGTAATGTATCTAAATAGAATACAGTACTGTATCTAAATAGAACACAGTACTGTATCTAAATAGAACACAGTAATGTATCTAAATAGAATACAGTACTGTATCTAAATAGAATTGAGTGCCGTATCTAAATAGAACACAGTACTGTATCTAAATAGAACACAGTACTGTATCTAAATAGAACACAGTAATGTATCTAAATAGAATACAGTACTGTATCTAAATAGAATACAGTATTGTATCTAAATAGAATACAGTGTATCTAAATAGAACACAGTAATGTATCTAAATAGAATACAGTACTGTATCTAAATAGAACCGAGTACCGTATCTAAATAGAATACAGTACCGTATCTAAATAGAATCGAGTACTGTATCAAAATAGTATACAGTACCGTATCTAAATAGACCACAGTAATGTATCTAAATAGAATACAGTACTGTATCTAAATAGAATACAGTACTTGGGGAGTTATTGTCCCTCTGCCGGACATCGTGTCCCAGTAGATGAAGCGTGGTGCGCTTATGTACGAGAGTTAATTGTAGTGGGATTATTTGCCATTTCTTCATTACACAAGCAATTTCTCTTGCATTATTCATCTTCCAACGGGATCCAGGGCATGTTTTAATCATATGCAGATTGACAACGCTGTGTCACTCTGAAAGGCCAGCGGAAAGCCTCTCTCCGTCTTTGTTCGGTACTACAAATGTTAAAACATCAACAGATTAAAAAACTGTCTATGTGCAAATATCACTCGCGTTTTTAATAGAAGGCGGGACGCTTACATGCTTTGTGTAAATGGACATAAAATTCCCTGTAAAAGGGGACAGTCTTCCTTCCACACAGTGTGTGTTATTGAGATCGCCGTGTGCCGCAAAGCTCACGATGGACTCTCGCGGCTCAGGACGGCGCCGCCACCGCCGCCGCGACGACGAGGAGGAGGAGGATGAGGACGAGGAGGAGGAGCGCCGAGGAGAGAGAAGGTATCCTCCTCCTCTCTCCGGGACGCCGCAGACGACGGGCCGCGTCACTCCTCCTCTCGGTTACTGAGGCTGTCAGTCCTGCGGGGGGGACGCGTCCGGGGCCGCGAGGCAGGCAATTTTTAGTGTTGTGCTGTGAATCGATACGCAATCACATCACGTTCACACGAGGCGCGGGGCGGCGCGCACACCGACCTGAAGAGGGCCGTAGCACAAATTTACAGCATATTGTTTTTGGCCCTGGGAGCAAAAAAAAATAGGGCACCGGGAGCAATAGAAGCATCGTGGCAGAGCGAGACGAGTCATGTCATGGTCATAACTGCCTTATCGCCCCGGTCCTGTAGCTCGGGGTGTAGAGATAAACATCACTAGAGAGCTGAGGAGGAGGAGACACTGACATCACTATAGAGCTGAGGAGGAGGAGGAGGAGGAGACACTGACATCACTATAGAGCTGAGGAGGAGGAGGAGGAGACACTGACATCACTATAGAGCTGAGGAGGAGGAGGAGGAGACACTGACATCACTATAGAGCTGAGGAGGAGGAGGAGACACTGACATCACTATAGAGCTGAGGAGGAGGAGGAGACACTGACATCACTACACTAACACACATCACTACACTGGTAAACATCACTACACTAACACACATCACTACACTAACACACATCACTACACTAACACACATCACTACACTAACACACATCACTACACTAACAAACATCACTACACTAACACACATCACTACACTAACAAACATCACAACACTAACACACATCACTACACTAACACACATCACTACACTAACAAACATCACTACACTAACACACATCACTACACTAACACACATCACTACACTAACAAACATCACTACACTAACAAACATCACTACACTAACACACATCACTACACTAACAAACATCACTACACTAACACACATCACTACACTAACAAACATCACTACACTAACACACATCACTACACTAACACACATCACTACACTAACACACATCACTACACTAACACACATCACTACACTAACACACATCACTACACTAACACACATAACTACACTAACACACATCACTACACTAACACACATCACTACACTAACACACATCACTACACTAACACACATCACTACACTAACAAACATCACTACACTAACACACATCACTACACTAACACACATCACTACACTAACACACATCACTACACTAACACACATCACTACACTAACACACATCACTACACTAACACACATCACTACACTAACACACATAACTACACTAACACACATCACTACACCAACAAACATCACTACACTAACACACATCACTACACTAACACACATCACTACACTAACACACATCACTACACTAACAAACATCACTACACTAACACACATCACTACACTAACACACATCACTACACTAACACACATCACTACACTAACACACATCACTACACTAACACACATCACTACACTAACACACATCACTACACTAACACACATCACTACACTAACACACATAACTACACTAACACACATAACTACACTAACACACATCACTACACTAACACACATCACTACACTAACACACATCACTACACTAACAAACATCACTACACTAACACACATCACTACACTAACACACATCACTACACTAACAAACATCACTACACTAACAAACATCACTACACTAACACACATCACTACACTAACACACATCACTACACTAACAAACATCACTACACTAACAAACATCACTACACTAACAAACATCACTACACTGGTAAACATCACTACACTAACACACATCACTACACTAACACACATCACTACACTAACACACATCACTACACTAACACACATGACTACACTAACAAACATCACTACACTAACACACATAACTACACTAACACACATAACTACACTAACACACATCACTACACTAACACACATCACTACACTAACACACATCACTACACTAACAAACATCACTACACTGACAAACACTAACAAACATCACTACACTAACAAACATCACTACACTAACAAACACTAACAAACATCACTACACTAACAAACACTAACAAACATCACTACACTAACAAACACTAACAAACATCACTACACTGACACACATCACTACACTAACAAACATCACTACACTAACAAACACTAACAAACATCACTACACTGACACACATCACTACACTGACACACATCACTACACTAACAAACACTAACAAACATCACTACACTGACACACATCACTACACTAACAAACACTAACAAACATCACTACACTGACACACATCACTACACTGACACACATCACTACACTAACAAACATCACTACACTAACAAACATCACTACACTAACAAACACTAACAAACATCACTACACTGACACACATCACTACACTGGCAAAGATCAGTAGAGCTAAGGAGGGTATACTGGAAAACATTACTACACTAACACACATCACTACAACTACAGAGTAAAACATGTACACTGGCAGCCACAAGTGGACGCCCGCCTTCAGAAGCAGAGCCCGCGTGGCACCAAGCCTTGGCAAAGACTGAGGCCGAATGATCATAAAGCTGTCAGGTTTGATATATCTCACTCCGTCTCTCCCTTCACTTAGCAGGAAGGGAAGAAGTGATGAAGGGAAGATCAGAAAATGCCCAAAGTGTTTTATCACCTTCCCCACAGGTTCATAGCAAGGAATTCCACATGTTAATGTTTTAACGAAAATACAACCAGACGTGTGCTGTGGGTGACTGACTGGTATATCCCTGAACACACCCCCCCCCCCCCCCCCCCCCCCGATTCTCAACCCACCGTTTGACCACACCCCTAACCCTAGCCGTGGAGGAGTAGTTAATGTAGTAGTTAATGTTTTCAGTTTTATTAAAATAGCGCCAGCATGATGAGGCAAGATGACTCAGGACTCCGCAGACCTCCTTGCTGTTGTAAGGCAAATATATTCGTCAAGTTTGGTGGAAATCGGACAGTGCCTTCACAAGTAACAAATCATTTCCTGTTTACCGTGTGTTTTTCCAAAGTTTGATTGGATCATTTATTGATCATATGGTTTGGCTTATCAAGTATCTAGACTAAATGACACATTTCAAGATGTTAGTCCCCAGATTCCACACAGCAGGTTTGGTGAGACTCAGGTGATCACGCATCTCTGGATACCAGTTTCATGGCCGTCTGACTAACGGATCACAATAGAAACTATTTAGAAAATGTTAAGTTAGGCCTGATGGTGGCGCTAAAGGAAAGGTCATGGGGTCACCAACATCAATAGGTTTCTTCCTAGAGGTCATGAATGTGCACAGTCCATTACAAACGATTTTAACCCTGTCACTGCCACACAACAAAGGGTTACCCCTTTCACTACCACCCTACAGAAGGTTAACCATTTCACTACCACACTACAGACGGTTAACCATACAGTATGTAGTGTGGTAGTGAAAGGTTAACCTTCTGTAGTGTGGTAGTGAAAGATGTTAACGTAATGTACTGTATTCAAGATACATTCATTCTCAAATTTAAAGGTGCTACAGCATAGATAACATTTTTATGTACAGTAATATTTTCTTTTCTTTTATAAACAATACATCCACAGAGTTTTTTTTAGAAAGGTGCTGAATAACAGTATTGTTTCCTCCCCTAAATCTTTTTTTTATTAATGAATTTATAATGTGCAGGTCCAAAATGTATGTTGTTGTTTGCATGTTGCATCCATGTATCCCCTCCCTACCTCCCATTCCCCCACATAGAATGCACCTGATTGGATAAATGCGATGCTGGTGCTCTAGTGCAACATCTCATGGGGTCACCAAAATCAATAGGCTTCTTCTTCTAGGAGTAATGACTGTACACAGCGAATTATATATATATATTTTTTTATATATAAAGCTAATTATATACTTTGATGATATTGCTACTATGTATGCATATATATATATATGCTTATTACATGTATCTATTGCTCCTATGTCTGCCCACTGCAAACACGGGAACTCTCTAACCCCTCTCCCTGTCTCCCGGTCACTGACTCGAGTGTTACTATGTCATCATTATACAGGCTGCAGTGACTGTTCTATGAGCACCACTGAGGTCATGGATCAGCTTCATACCGTCTTCTGTCCGACCTACAACGTCTAAACCATGCCTGCTCTACTTCATTGTTGGGCTAAGCACTTCTATTCTTCTATTCATATATATGCTTACTACATGCAGGGGTGTAGCTCCAGATTCTCGGCCCCATGAAAGAATGTATTAGTAGGCCCCCAGTGAATGTGAGCGCGCGTAAGCGAGCGAGCGGAAAAAAATTTGGCAATTTTTTTATTGATGAAAACGCATAATATGGTTTTTACCTATACATTCGGATCAGCAGTTCAGCACCTGCACTGTTGGTGGGTGAGCCTAGTAAAGGATGTCGCATTGCGTTCATCTTCAATGAATGGACCAATGCAATAGTCTACCAAAGCCCCCCCTCTCTCTCTATATATCTCACACACACACACACACACACACACACACACACACACACACACACACACACACACACACACACACACACACACACACACACACACACACACACACACACACACACACACACACACACACACACACACACACACACACACACACACACACACACACACACACACACACACTTCAGAAACAAACATAGTATCAATGAGAGCATCAATAATACACCTGAGTTATGTCTAGTAAAAAAAAAAAAAAAAAAAAAATTGGGGCTCCCCCCAGTGCTGGGCCCTTGGAATCATCCTAAGCTACCCCCCCCCCCAGCTACGCCCCTGCATGTATCTATTGCTCCTATGTCCGCCCACTACAATCACGGGAACTCTCTAAACCCTGTCCCGTCTCCCTGTCTCTCTGTGAGTGGGTGTCTGGTGATGGCGAAGGTGGTGCCATCTTCTCTACGTTGCCCCCCCACACTTCAACTGGATCAGAGCGGAATACATACACGCATACATTCATCCAAATGGAATATGACTGATATTTTGAGCTCCGTGCCATGACATTTAGCCTTTATCTTAAGATAAGATAAGATAAGATAAGATATTCCTTTATTGATCCCCTTGGGGAAATTCAGGCATCATAGCAGCATGGGGGAAGGGGGTGGGGGGGGGGGGGTGGTACAGGTAGTAAAGACAACACAGGCAGTGTAAACAATTAGGTCAATTTGGTCAATATAATTTACTATCTAACTAGCTGAGAAAAAATATTCACATTATTCACAGTGTCACATAAGGTGCAGTATGCATAAGGTAGTGTTATAATTTACTATCTACTGAGTATACATTATTCACAGTATCACAGTATCCCCTGAAATATACATTATTCACAGTATCACAGTATCCCCTGAAATATACATTATTCACAGTATCACAGTATCCCCTGAAATAGACATTATTCACAGTATCACAGTATCCACATAAGGTGCAGTATGCCTAAGGTAGTGTAGGTTGTCCTCCTTGGGTTCCTATAAGTCCCAGCTCAATGTCTGGTAGCAGTCGCTGCCCCCTGTTGTGGAGCCTGGAGGCTGCTAGTCGCTGCCCACTGTTGTGGAGCCTTTTCCTACCAGCGCTCGTTTCCCTATGCTTTTTATTTTGTTGTTGTTGTTGTTGTTGTTGTTGTTGTTGTTGTTGTTGTTGTTGTTGTTGTTGTTGTTGTTGTTGTTGTTGTTGTTGTTCTTAGCTCTATTCTATAATGTTCTTATGTACCTCAGTTGCTATTGCATGTACATATATGTTCTTTACACGTCCATGTATACATACCAACTATTCGCCTGTTTTATTCTCCACGCATCGATCATCCATAGCTAATTTCACGACATCCAGGTTGGGAAATCCCCCTTTGATCTAAGGTTTCTCTCCTCCACATTCCTATTGCTAGGTTTTTAGTGAGTTCCTCCTTACCTTTGCTCAAGTTCAAGTTCAAGTTTCTTTAATATTTGTCATACAGAAGTACAGAATACTTTTATACAAAATGCTTCTTACTGTTACGCTCCAGAGACTGTGCAAGACAAGATAAGTATGAAATAAAATAACATAGTAAAATTAGAAGTAAAAAAAATGAGGTCACAATGTTCAGTTTAGACATATGTACAATGTTCAATGTTCAATGTTCGATGCTGGGGAATGTCTGGGGAGTGTCGCATTTTGGGGATTTTATTTTTGTGGATAATTGTTCTTGATTCATTGTGATGTTTCTTCTTGACTTGTTTAAAGAAGACAAAACAGCCCATGGGGACATTACCTTGTGATTTCGGGCTTTACAAATACATTTGATTTGATTAGAAAAGATTTGAACAAAGGGTATCCGATTACACTAATTCTAAAATTGAGAGTTTGGAGCTAGAGGAAAGGCCTTGGGGTCACCAAATTCAATAGGGTCCATCCTCTAGGGATCATGCATAAATGTGCAGCACAAATTTGAATAGATTGTAATAAAAATCTCTTTGAGTTATCGCGCTCACAATTTTCTTTTATGTTTGGACTGATGGCGGCGCTTAGAGGAAAGGTCAAAATCAATAGGGTTCATCCTTTAAATTTCAAAGGATTGGAATGAAAGCTACCTGAGTTATTAACGTTCACCTGAAAAGCGGCAGAGACAGTGTAAAATGGTGGTCGGTGTAAAATCCAGAATATAAAATATAATGGAACCTAATGACCGAGCTTTCTGGAAACATAATACGACTATGTTCGGATTATAATATTCTATATAACAATGTGTTTCCATGTCTGAATGTATTCAAGTATAAGCGTTTGTGATTTATTGAGGTATCTCAAGTAGTATGTGAGGTCTGAATGTGTTTCTGTAATCACTAAATGACACCGCCGTGGCAATATAAGAACTATCCTCTCTTTCTCTCCCAACCTCTGAAGTAAATAGCCTGTGGGTTCAGGGCCCGGGGGGCCGCTTGCCTTGGCCCCCTGCCTTCGTCCCCTGCCTTGGCCCCTGCATTGGCCCCCCTGCCTTGGCCCCCTGCCTTGGTCCCCTGCCTTGGTCCCCTGCCTTGGCCCCGCTGCCTTGACCCCTGCATTGGCCCCCTTGTCTTGGCCCCCTGTCTTGGCCCCCTGTCTTGGCCCCCTGCCTTCGTCCCCTGCCTTGGCCCCCTGTCTTGGCCCCCTGTCTTGGCCCCCCTGCCTTGGCCCCCCTGCCTTGGCCCCTGTCTTGGCCCCCCTGCCTTGGCCCCCTGCCTTGGCCCCCTGCCTTCGTCCCCTGCCTTGGCCCCTGCATTGGCCCCCCTGCCTTGGCCCCCTGCCTTGGTCCCCTGCCTTGGTCCCCTGCCTTGGCCCCCTTGTCTTGGCCCCCTGTCTTGGCCCCCTGTCTTGGCCCCCTGCCTTCGTCCCCTGCCTTGGCCCCCTGTCTTGGCCCCCTGTCTTGGCCCCCCTGCCTTGGCCCCCCTGCCTTGGCCCCTGTCTTGGCCCCCCTGCCTTGGCCCCCTGCCTTGGCCCCCTGCCTTCGTCCCCTGCCTTGGCCCCCTGCCTTGACCCCTTGTCTTGGCCCCCCTGCCTTGGCCCCGCTGCCTTGGCCCCCTGCCTTGGCCCCCTGCCTTGGCCCCCTGCCTTGGCCCCCTGTCTTGACCCCCTGTCTTGGCCCCCTGTCTTGGCCCCCCTGCCTTGGCCCCCTGTCTTGGCCCCCTGCCTTGGCCCCCTGCCTTGGCCCCCTGCCTTGACCCCTGCCTTGGCCCCGCTGCCTTGACCCCTGCCTTGGCCCCCTGTCTTGGCCCCCCTGCCTTGGCCCCCTGCCTTGGCCCCCTGTCTTGGCCCCCTGTCTTGGCCCCCCTGCCTTGGCCCCCTGTCTTGGCCCCCCTGCCTTGGCCCCCTGTCTTGGCCCCCTGTCTTGGCCCCGCTGCCTTGGCCCCCTGCCTTGGCCCCCTGTCTTGGCCCCGCTGCCTTGACCCCTGCCTTGGCCCCCTGCCTTGGCCCCCTGTCTTGGCCCCCCTGCCTTCGTCCCCTGCCTTGACCCCTGCCTTCGTCCCCTGCCTTGACCCCTGCCTTGGCCCCCTGTCTTGGCCCCCTGTCTTGGCCCCCTGCCTTGGCCCCCTGTCTTGGCCCCCTGTCTTGGCCCCCTGTCTTGGCCCCCTGTCTTGGCCCCCCTTGTCTTGGCCCCCTGCCTTGGCCCCCTTGTCTTGGTCCCCTGCCTTGACCCCTGCCTTGGCCCCCTTGTCTTGGCCCCCCTGCCTTGGCCCCCTTGTCTTGGTCCCCTGCCTTGGCCCCCCTGCCTTGGCCCCCTTGTCTTGGTCCCCTGCCTTGGCCCCCCTGTCTTGGCCCCCTGTCTTGGCCCCCCTGTCTTGGCCCCCTGCCTTGGCCCCCTTGTCTTGGCCCCGCTGCATTGGCCCCCTGTCTTCGTCCCCTGCATTGACCCCTGCCTTGGCCCCCTGTCTTGGCCCCCTGTCTTGGCCCCCTGTCTTGGCCCCCTGTCTTGGCCCCCTGTCTTGGCCCCCTGTCTTGGCCCCCCTGTCTTGGCCCCCTGTCTTGGCCCCCCTGCCTTGGCCCCCTGCCTTGACCCCTGCATTGACCCCTGCCTTGGCCCCCTGCCTTCGTCCCCTGCCTTGACCCCTGCCTTGGCCCCCTGTCTTGGCCCCCTGCCTTGACCCCTGCCTTGGCCCCCTGTCTTGGCCCCCCTGCCTTGGCCCCCTGCCTTGGCCCCCTGTCTTGGCCCCCTGTCTTGACCCCTGCCTTGGCCCCCTGCCTTGGCCCCCCTGCCTTGGCCCCCTGCCTTGGCCCCCTGCCTTCGTCCCCTGCCTTGGCCCCCTGCCTTGACCCCCTGCCTTGGCCCCGCTGCCTTGGCCCCCTGTCTTGGCCCCCTGCCTTGGCCCCCCTGCCTTGGCCCCCTGCCTTGGCCCCCTGCCTTGGCCCCCTGCCTTCGTCCCCTGCCTTGACCCCCTGCCTTGGCCCCGCTGCCTTGGCCCCCTGTCTTGGCCCCCCTGCCTTGGCCCCCTGCCTTGGCCCCCTGCCTTGGCCCCCTGTCTTGGCCCCCCTGCCTTGACCCCTGCCTTGGCCCCCTGTATTGGCCCCCCTGCCTTGGCCCCCTGCCTTGACCCCTGCCTTGGCCCCCCTGTCTTGGCCCCCCTGCCTTGGCCCCCTGCCTTGACCCCTGCCTTGGCCCCCCTGCCTTGGCCCCCTGCCTTCGTCCCCTGCCTTGACCCCCTGCCTTGGCCCCCTGCCTTGGCCCCCTGCCTTCGTCCCCTGCCTTCGTCCCCTGCCTTGGCCCCGCTGCCTTGGCCCCCTGTCTTGGCCCCCTGCCTTGGCCCCCTGCCTTCGTCCCCTGCCTTCGTCCCCTGCCTTGGCCCCGCTGCCTTGGCCCCCTGTCTTGGCCCCCTGCCTTGGCCCCCTGCCTTGGCCCCGCTGCCTTGGCCCCCCTGCCTTCGTCCCCTGCCTTGACCCCTGCCTTCGTCCCCTGCCTTGACCCCTGCCTTGGCCCCCTGTCTTGGCCCCCCTGCCTTGGCCCCCCTGTCTTGGCCCCCTGTCTTGGCCCCCTGCCTTGGCCCCCTGTCTTGGCCCCCTGTCTTGGCCCCCCTGCCTTGGCCCCCGCCATCTGATGCAAGGGAGCCTCCTATCAGGAATGGAGAAAAGACAATTTTCCCCTGGAACAAATCCAGATGAACTGAATTCCAACACAGGCCTTTTGGAAACCAAACCGAATGGAATCAGACACCCAGGACGATGAGTAAGATGAAGCTGACCACACGCCGCTCACAGCCACGTCTCCTGTACTATTATATACAAACAAAGGCGTGGCCTTTACTGGATTAGACGTTCTCTCTCTCCCTCTCAGAAGTCAGGTTTTCTCACAAAGATACAGGATGATTTTTCCAGTTAATCAGAGTGTGCGTGACCCTGTGTGTCACTTGTCTTTATGTTATGTATCCGTTTGTACGTTACGTTGTAGTTAGTGAATAAATATGCACGAGGAATAATCTGTCTCAGAAACCTTTTGTAGTCAAAGTGTATTACTTAATAAAGGTAGGATGGTTCACCTTGTTATGGATAAGCAAAGAGACAGGTCTGTAGTTTGTGAAGTGGTCTTTGCTCCCAGTTTTATACAGAGGTATTTTCATTTAATCTGGAAATGAACCAGTTTGAAATGATAAATTGCAGATATATGTTAATATAGCAATGACCTTTTTCACTAATCATAGTACATAGAGGCACTGTGATATTAATATTCACTGTGTAGTCTTTATAGAGGCACTGTGGTATTAATATTCACTGTGTAGTCTTTATAGAGGCACTGTGGTATTAATATTCACTGTCCAGTCTTTATAGAGGCACTGTGATATTAATATTCACTGTGTAGTCTTTATAGAGGCGCTGTGATATTAATATTCACTGTGTAGTCTTTATAGAGGCGCTGTGATATTAACATTCACTGTCCAGTCTTTATAGAGGCACTGTGATATTAATATTCACTGTGTAGTCTTTATAGAGGCGCTGTGATATTAATATTCACTGTGTAGTCTTTATAGAGGCACTGTGGTATTAATATTCACTGTGCAGTCTTTATAGAGGCACTGTGATATTAATATTCACTGTGTGGTCTTTATAGAGGCACTGTGGTATTAATATTCACTGTCCAGTCTTTATAGAGGCGCTGTGATATTAATATTCACTGTGTAGTCTTTATAGAGGCGCTGTGATATTAATATTCACTGTGCAGTCTTTATAGAGGCACTGTGGTATTAATATTCACTGTGCAGTCTTTATAGAGGCACTGTGGTATTAATATTCACTGTGCAGTCTTTATAGAGGCACTGTGGTATTAATATTCACTGTGCAGTCTTTATAGAGGCACTGTGATATTAATATTCACTGTCCAGTCTTTATAGAGGCACTGTGATATTAATATTCACTGTGTAGTCTTTATAGAGGCACTGTGATATTAATATTCACTGTCCAGTCTTTATAGAGGCACTGTGATATTAATATTCACTGTGTAGTCTTTATAGAGGCACTGTGATATTAATATTCACTGTGCAGTCTTTATAGAGGCACTGTGATATTAATATTCACTGTCCAGTCTTTATAGAGGCACTGTGATATTAATATTCACTGTGTAGTCTTTATAGAGGCACTGTGATATTAATATTCACTGTCCAGTCTTTATAGAGGCACTGTGATATTAATATTCACTGTGTAGTCTTTATAGAGGCACTGTGATATTAATATTCACTGTGCAGTCTTTATAGAGGCACTGTAGTATTAATATTCACTGTCCAGTCTTTATAGAGGAACTGTGGTATTAATATTCACTGTCCAGTCTTTATAGAGGCACTGTGGTATTAATATTCACTGTGCAGTCTTTATAGAGGCACTGTAGTATTAATATTCACTGTGCAGTCTTTATAGAGGCACTGTGATATTAATATTCACTGTCCAGTCTTTATAGAGGCACTGTGGTATTAATATTCACTGTGTAGTCTTTATAGAGGCACTGTGGTATTAATATTCACTGTGCGGTCTTTATAGAGGCACTGTGATATTAATATTCACTGTGCAGTCTTTATAGAGGCACTGTGGTATTAATATTCACTGTGCGGTCTTTATAGAGGCACTGTGATATTAATATTCACTGTGCGGTCTTTATAGAGGCACTGTGATATTAATATTCACTGTGTGGTCTTTATAGAGGCACTGTGATATTAATATTCACTGTGTGGTCTTTATTATCGCAGCTCACGGGTCCTCAAACCTATTAATTCCGAGGAGCCCCAAGTAGGTCGTCTTTTTGCTAAGGACCTCTTACCTGACAATTGTGCAAATGAATACTGCAGTGTGCAAAATTAAATGACAGTGAAATGACTATGTTTGTTTCCCTCCTTGGGGCCGTTTAGGACCACCCCCTGCACACAGTCTGAGTGAGAAATACTATCAGTTATTATATACAACCGTATTTTGGATTGGTTTGCTGTTGAGCCTTCCAACTGAAAGGCAAAGGTATTTTGACACCAGAGTGATGCAAATATAAATATTTAAATTGCTGATAAACTGTCTTTGTTTTGCAAGCTTGTTGTCACTGTAAATGAAGGTAACCTCTGTGTCCTATGAGTTTGAAATGAAAAATGTAAATATGAAGCATAAAAATCAAAAGTATAAAAAAAAGTATAAAAAAAAAAAGGAGTTATTCGCAGTCAAGCCAAGCCAAGTCCTCGTAGAGAATACATGAAATCATTTGTTTCCTTATTGATAGAATGGTTTTCATAAAGTATATTTTTAAAACATCTCTATATATTAACATTAATTTCTAGAGGCTACAGAGGTTTTTGAAGTTTGCAGGTCCTAGCCACAGTCAGTCTGACAAAACAATGGTGTATAATGACAATACATTTGAATCTAATCTCATTTTGAGATCAGTCGGAAATCACTTCCGCGCTACCTGTCGAATGGGTCGGCATGGTGCAGATGCAATGCCGACCCTTTCGCTGTTTTGCACACGGCCCTCGCTGTTTTGCACACGCCTCCTTCGCCTTATAAGGAGTTTTGTAAATGTGTTGGTACGCAATTTATACCAAGATATTTACAAAGGTACTTACGAACATGTTCGAGAATGTGGACCAATGTTTTTCTACCTCTGCATACAGGGATGGTTAATACTTCCAGATGTATGTAGAATGACGAAAGAAACCGAATCTGTTTGTGCAAGGACATACACACGCGTGCCCTTCTGTTGTCATCACTCTCCATGCTGTGTATATTAAATGCCTGAATTGATTTGAATGAGCTGTGAGCTTCTATTAATTCTTCTGCGGTAGTGAGTCCTCCTAATGGCTAACACTGTTCACCTCACAGCAAGAAGGTCCTGGGTTCCACCCCCAGCAGGGGGTCTTTCTGTGTGGAGTTTACATGTTCTCCCTGTGTTTGTGTGGGTTTCCTCCCACACCATAAAAAGACATGCTAGGTTTCCTGCCGTTGCCCTTGACCAACGTACTGGCGTCACAACTGGAGTTGGTCTCTGGGCGCTGCACTGTGTGTTAGCTGCCCCACTGTTCCTAGATAGTTAGGATGGGTCAAATGCAGAGAACAAATGTCCCCCAAGGGGGTTAATAAAGGTTCAACTTATCTTAACAACTTAACTCCAAAATCACCCGTACACGTATTCAGTTATTGCCGTGCGAGTTTCCATAGGAACACATAAGAATAAGTGTAAGGGTGTTTGGAATTAAGTTAAGTAAGCCTAACTCGTAAGCAGTGTCATTGGGGGCCAATGACTAGTGTGCACATTGTACGCCAATAATGCAGGCGAAGGAGAAAAGTGTGAGTGAGACAAAAACATCAGTGCGGGCGGGCGGTGCAAATCCGAGGGGCGCAAACTCCAGGCGGGCGCGCGACCGATTCATCGTTGGGAATAGAAAAACCCTGTAATGTTTGTGCCGCAACTTAGCACGTCTCGTCGAGCCAACAGGTGGCTCCCGTGCAAAAAACCTACAATCATTACCAAACGCACACAGTTGGGGCTCGCCGCCACGCTGCGGACACACAGCGTGCCGCGCGGATTACAGCGCTGATTATTCTCACAAAAGGAAAAACAAAACGTAGGCCGCACCAGCCTACCAATAAATACAGTCCCCTATATATGAATGCGTGCGGAGAGGCGCCATATGGTTCCCCATACATTAAGAGCACAACAACGCTGTGTGCGAAATGACACTGTTTCGGAGATAAACAATGTTGAAACGCAAACTGTGCTGCTCACGCTGACTAATCAATGCCAGCCAATTAGTTACATGCTTCAGTAGGCACAATGGTTACTGTAGCCCGGTTCGTATAACTCTCTCTCTCTCTCTCTCTCTCTCTCTCTCTCTCTCTCTCTCTCTCTCTCTCTCTCTCTCTCTCTCTCTATCGTGAGATGGATGGAGCAAATTGGGGCCGTGCACATTATCCATATTCAGAGGGCGAGGGAGCAGCAATGTGGGGGTAAAGGATGTGTGCACCGGTGTTCACTGCACTACACAGTGTTTTATATTGTGAGCTCCGAGGTCCACAGGGTTTCTCAAGTGCTTTTTCAATCTAGGTATCTGAGTGGCCTACACGTGTAGTGGAGGTCCACTGTGCTTTAGTGTTCAATCACTAATCTTATCCAGGAGGCATGGTGGGAAACAGGGCTATTATAGGTAAAAATGAAAAGAAAATATCACCGCCATTTGATTGATGGGCTTATTCCCGGGGGGGGGATAAGCCACTACTTCACTCTCAACAACTGCCACTAACACAGTGCTCTCTGTGCGATATAGGCCACTTGTTATGGCTAGGTAATTCTCTTAAAATGTTTTTATTCATCGCAAAAGTGGACGGATAAAGCGGAGCGTCAAGGGCATCGCTATACCTGGGGTGCAGCCGGCCAGGACGTCCACTTTAACCTCAATGCTTGACTCCTCTTTAATAATGCAGCCGCTGTGATGAAGGTGCGTTTTGGGGGGGGGGGGGGGGGGGGGCGGGGGGCTTGGCTCCGAGAGCTCGCTGTAGTCTTGAGTAGGGCTGACCTCGACTAGTCGACTAATCGATCGAAATGAGCCGTAGTCGACTGCCAACCGCCTATTGCTTAATAACAGCGGAGCAGTGCTGCTTTTGCTTCCGCGTTTTCCCTGATTGGCTGCGACACGCCCCGCGGCAGGCGCGGCAACCACGGAGCGGAGCGGCAGAGCTTGCGGAATTATGTAACCGCCCTAATCCGCCATGATTTTCATTTGGTGCTTCAGCTCACCTGGCAGAGCAGCGGTCCTGCGGTCCTGCGGTCCGTTGTTGACGAGTTCGAATCCCATCAAATTTTTTTTTTTAACGTGATTTCTTTTTTTTAACGTGTATTCTTTCGCCGGTTAAGGTTAGGCATGGTTAAGGTTAAGGTTAAGGTTAGGCATTGTTTCGGAGTTGGTTAAGGTTAGAACGGTTAAGTTTAGGCGCTGTTAAGGAGCTGGTTAAGGTTAGAGTTTGTCTTAGAGAATGGCAATATTCTTTCTATGGTTAAGGTTAGGCATGGTTAAGGTTAAGGTTAAGGTTAGGCATTGTTTCGGAGTTTGTTAAGGTTAGAACGGTTAAGTTTAGGCGCTGTTAAGGAGCTGGTTAAGGTTAGAGTTTGTCTTAGAGACAGCCTATTTCCGCACTGCCGCTCTCCCGCGTTGCCGCGGTCACATGGTCAAATTTTCACATTCTTGCACTGCTCCGCTGTTAAAAAGCAACACGCCTGCCAACCTCTTAGTCGAATGCAAAAATGAAAATAAAAGTATAATATATATTTATTTTTTATATCATTCTTTCCAAAAGCAAAGAGGCCTAGAAGCGTGGCTAACGCTAATGGCGCGCATACCAGCGAGGCTAACTGCCTAAGAAAACGGCACAGAGGCACTGAAAGAGGATTTCACCCATCTAATGAACACACTAGACTATAGACAAATATCAAGATGTATCCATCAGTGGACCAATTGCTTGGTTTTGCAGAGGACAAGAAGCCTTCAGTCGACTCCTTCAGACATTAAGCACCCCCCCCCCCACAGCCCAAATGGAATTTTTTATATATATTTTGTTTGCATTCGGGGGGGGGGGGGGGGGGGGCAGTCCAGTCGACTATCGGCAAATTCTGGCCAATCAAAGTCGACTATACAAATCCTTAGTCGTGGGGACAGGCCTAGTGTGAATTGATTGTGTTTAGCCAGAGAAGTCAAATAGAGCTGGAGGTGGCCTATTATGCGGGTGTGTTTGGAACAGCTGGAGAGAGAATGCCATTAGGCGGAGCTCAGACGGCACTCATACATAGGAGGTAGAGGTTATATTACACGGGGGTTATATTCAAGACACTCCGACCAAGACTGATGAAGAAAGATGGCGAGGCAACTTCGGGGCATTGTTTGGCTGTTACCTCAATTTGTTAAATTTGTTGTCTATACTCGCAATCATGTAAAATCCCTTGATAAGGACCGGCACAGAAATAATAAGGCTTGAGTAATTGCTTTTGCGTAACATTTATTTATTTATTTATTAAAGTCCCAAACCATCGAATGTTAAGGGACCAATGCTATTATAACCGTTTGAATTTTGAATACAAAACACAGACTTAATCTTCCACACACGAGAACTGTTCTGGACAAATTCCTATTCTGACAGTCATGGGATCAACTAATTAATTAGCCTCCTTCATACATTTGATAAATCGGTTAAAATTGCGTTTCACACTTTATTGTCCTTCTGCAAAACGAATGCAATTACACAAAAGGACCTCTTTAAAATCGTATTAAAATACCAAGGCATACTTGTTGTGATGCCAGAGATGTGCTTATATTTCCAAGGACATTATGTTCAGAATGAAAAAGAGAGACGTGAAAACAAAAGAGGAAAAAGAAAACATTCAAACGGTCGTAGTCAATTACTTAATTAGTCAATTAGCCAAGACCCAAACAACCCGTCAGTCAACTGACCCACTGAATTGACCATATTCACACAGCAGCCATTTTGCTCTCACGTTTACATTTACTTTTATCCAAAGCGACTTATAAATTGTGAACAACGAATCAGCAGGAGGGGTACATCTTATCTTTGAAGTTATATTTGAACCTGTTGTCAAGCGTCTTCAATATACCCCCCCCATGTCCTCACTAATGGAACTGGTGTTGCAGTTAGATACTGTAGTTTAGCGTTAGCTGAACGGCTAACTGGCTAACGTTAACCAGCGGCTACTAACGTTAGCCAGTTGATCAATTCATGTCTCCTCGACTTCCACTGTTTGTTGTTGATAACTGTGACGGCGTGACGCGTCGGCTCGCGCCTTCTAGTAACGAAGCAAAGATGGTATCTGCTGTGTGCAGTAGTCACAGTGCACTGCTGACAGAAGTGGATGAGAGGAAATTATATATTATATATATATATATCGGTTTTGACCGATGCAAATACTGGAGAATTATCTGACGTTTTTCCCAATATATTTATCATTATTATCCTTCATTATTATCATGAGTAACATTTATTGTATACATTTATTGCATGAGTTAATTATTATCTGGTGCCGCCTAGTGGACGCACTTTGGAGTACGTATTGCGACTCTGAGCAGGTAAGCTGTCTCTGCGCAGGCGCGTCGCGCTATTTAAGTGACACTCTGAGCCTAGACTGTAAGGTGAAAAGCCCTGTGGGCAAACTCTTGACTGGCCAACGGTACGTAGCATTATATGCGCCGTTAATATCCGCATTTCTCTTTAATTCATATATCTAGTTATTAACTAATGCTGTTTGTTTTCCTTTCCTTTGTATAGGTAAATAATCTGAATAACGTCTGACTAACGTCTGATTATACGTTGCTGACTAAATGCTGACTGAATGTACTAACTGACTTAATGGAAACGCTGACTACATGCTGACTACACGCTATTAACAATAGACTGGCTAACGTCAGACTGAATGTACATGCAGACCAACTAATGTCTGGCTACACTAACCAGAACTGGTTGCTAAATTGCAACTTAACTATTAATGAACTATCAACAGAGGCGACTTGGTTGAACATTACCGATACCACTTCGACCTCTACTAACATTATCCACTAAAGCTTAGATGTAAGCTACTACCAACTATCAGCTACACGCTAACCCCTTGTTAATTGACCACCTGGTGATTATTGTAACAGAGGATGAGCTGGATGCTGGACTTCAAGGTCCAAATAAACGAACATTCTTATAAAGTCCAAATTGTTTCTATGGTTTAAGAAAAGTCATTTCGCCCACACCCTTCCAAGGGGGACATCTAGTTGACTCATTGACTGAGACTGCTAGATAATTGGACAAATACGCTACAACAAGATGCATCGCGAGTTCAGCCTGAATTGTAGCCGATGCGGACTTATTCCACCAGTGCACTCGCATCGTGAGCGTTTATGCCGGCGCACCGATGCAAATCGATGAATCGTCACATCACTATAGTTTGCAGGCTGTTAGACCCGGAAATAGGCGCAGAACTTGCCGTCCCACGATTGGGCGCACATGTCACATGACCAGAAACGTGCGTGGCCAATCAGAGCGCAAAACGGGAATGCGGAAGGACAAGCCAACTTGCTTAAAGCATAGACGCGATTGGGATTCCTTTCCACCAAGGGAACATGGTTGAAAGGAATCTAAACCTGAGCAGGACATAAAGCGCAAAATGGTGGCCGTATGAATATAGCCAACGGAGGCAGCGCCCTACACACCACACACGGTACAACAACACAGAGTTCATATTGCTCTTCTTCCCTGACATCATCACACAGCCTGCTATCCCTCCCAAACAGGACATCTCCGGGTACACGTGTGCGTTCCTGAGGAACAGCGCGAGGGGAGGGAGGGGGGGGGATCCTTAGGTTTCCATTTGGAGATAGCAATCTCTATAATACCTTGACACTGATTAGAAGCTGTCAGTCCGGCGTTTGAATAGCAATCAATAGATTATGTACACACTGCCGCCGCCACCGGGGGGTGTAGCCTACGGCAAGGGGCACGGACATGTCAGGCTACAACAACCAATGCGCTCGTCGAGCCTCACGATCAGCTGTGCCCCCCCCCCACCCCCCCCTTTCATCACCATTCGGCAGAACATCCCTCATTACACAACGCTTTCCACACAGAAATCAGTGTGCATAGTGTAAGGCGCATGAATGTGAATTTTCATCATACCCTCCTCACACACTGGGGGTGTATTAATCAGAGGCACATCCCCCTGCCAGCCGGACCTCATCCATATTCTTGCAGGCTTATTTTGAGCGGGGGGGCCGCCGGTGGCGATAAAAACAGGATCGATATGCAGAGCTGGTTAAAAACACAGCAGAGTACAACAGCATGGTACAAAGGAGAGGAGCGGTGGAGGAGAGAGAGAGAGAGAGAGAGAGAGGGAGAGAGAGGGAGAGAGAGGGAGAGAGAGGGAGAGAGGGAGAGAGAGGGAGGGAGAGGGAGAGAGAGGGAGAGAGAGAGAGAGGGAGAGACCCTTGGTAAGCCAGGCTTAAAAAAACCATCACCCTCAGCAGGTAGATGAGAGGGAGAGAGAGGAAGGTGAGGCCTGCTTCATCTCAGTGAACACTACTGGGGAAGCGTGGTCCGATCGACGCTGATCGGGAGGTACCACCACTGGGGTTCCCGTGAGAGATGGCGGCCTGCAGACGAGGCGGTGTTCAGTAGATCAGGTGGGATATTTGTTTTCCTTGTTTAGTTGTTGTTGTTGTTGTTTTGAAGAGGTTTCATGATTCAAAATATCACTGCAACAGAGGTCGGTAAACAAAAAAGAAGAAAAAAAGCTGTGTATACCGTGTTATGTGCACTGAATAATGTTCAAGGATTTGTGTGCAAAACAGATAACACTGTAGGCTACTGTATAGTTAATATGACATGTTGACATATTTATATAAGTACTTTTCTTCATATTGACATATTTATAATGTACTTTTCTTCATATTGACATATATATATGTACTTTTCTCTATATTGACATATTTATATATGTATTTTTCTTCATATTGAGATATGTATTTCATTACAAGAGGAAGGGACAACACTGAAGGAGTTACATACGTAGCTAGTTTGGCAGCAGACATCTGCCTGGCTGTGCGAGACCCAACACTTCAGACAGGCAGACCTGAGCAGCAGAGCAGGAGTCACAGATGACCTCTCCGGATCAAGACCCAACACTTCAGACAGGCAGACCTGAGCAGCAGAGCAGGAGTCACAGATGTCTTCTCCGGATCAAGACCCAACACTTCAGACAGGCAGACCTGAGCAGCAGAGCAGGAGCCACAGATGTCCTCTCCGGATCAAGACCCAACACTTCAGACAGGCAGACCTGAGCAGCAGAGCAGGAGTCACAGATGTCCTCTACGGATCAAGACCCAACACTTCAGACAGGCAGACCTGAGCAGCAGAGCAGGAGTCACAGATGTCCTCTCCGGATCAAGACCCAACACTTCAGACAGGCAGACCTGAGCAGCAGAGCAGGAGCCACAGATGTCCTCTCCGGATCAAGACCCAACACTTCAGACAGGCAGACCTGAGCAGCAGAGCAGGAGTCACAGATGTCCTCTCCGGATCAAGACCCAACACTTCAGACAGGCAGACCTGAGCAGCAGAGCAGGAGCCACAGATGTCCTCTCCGGATCAAGACCCAACACTTCAGACAGGCAGACCTGAGCAGCAGAGCAGGAGTCACAGATGTCCTCTCCGGATCGCGTGTAGCTTATTAACAGCGGAAGAGTGCGTCGCGTGCTTCCGCGTTTTCTCTGATTGGCCATGACGCCCATGTGACCGCGGCAGCGCGAGAGAGCTGCAGCGCGGAAATAGGCTGTCTATTGCCATTCTCTAAGACAAACTCTAACCTTAACCAGCTCCTTAACAGCGCCTAAACTTAACCCTTCTAACCTTAACCAACTCCGAAACAATGCCTAACCTTAACCATAACCAACTCCGAAACAATGCTTAAAGTTAACATGCCTAAACTTAAAGGTCAACCTCCACGTTGTATTTTTGTTCAATAAACAATGTGGACTAGGCCAACAGTGACTTTCATGAAGAATTGGAAAAAAAAGTATTGAAATTGACCCAGTTTTAGCGTTTTTATCAAAACATTTTGTCTGCCCAACACAATCAACATGCACATGCATATTTAATCAATGGTTTATAACGTGCACGTGTAATGTCGTCACAACAGGTATTGCTCACCAGGGGGCGCTGAGAGTCACACAGCTAGTGGCAGGCAGAGAGCCTTGCTACCATAGATATATGCTTGCTACTACTAGCCGAATGGAAATTTATCTGTTTCACCTCACTATTGCTCCGTGATTATAGCCATCCATCCATCTCTAAAGCTAACCACTATTTGTAAAAGCCACAACCACGTTACCATATTTGTAATAATGTAAATCATTGTGTCGTTGTACACATATTGTGTTTATAACGTTAGTAGATAACATAGCTTAGCTTGGTAGCTATTGTGCTAACAACATATCCCGACATCCGGCTCGCTGGCCGGCATGAACGGCCGACCCAAAATGGTTCTCTCCTCTCTGTACACCCCGACCCGTCCCCACGGGTGCCCTGCCGGGGGGCCCATGGACGCGACGGCGGCGGCAGCCACAGCGCCCGAGCCCGCAAAGACTAGTGTTACACGATAGCTATGAGCTAACTAGCGCTGCGGGCTCCGGCGCCCTGCGGCCGCCGCTGTTGTCGAGTCCACAAGCTTCACTCGGTGCATCAGTCACGAAAGGGGCTATGATGAGCTTGGCAAGCCAGAGTAAAACACAGTTTTCATTCAATCAATCAATAACAACATTAACCAGACTCTCGTTGTGTCTATTATGCTAACGCTAACGTTACCTCATTGTGTCTATTCTACACAGATAGCCTCTCGTGTCTATCTGCTAACGTTAGCATTAGGCTAACTAACGTTACGTCCCTAACCCCCAACAACAAGCGTAACTAATCAGCGATCTTTTTGTCAGACTAAACTCTCCGCTCGGTGGCAAATTGTGTTGATGTCGGTTTTGTTTCATCAATAAATGAGGCAGAATACACAGTGACTGTATCCTTTTTTATTGCACTTGTTTCTTGCTGCAAACATACATAAGACATCCTACGCGAGACATTAAAGATGGCGGCGTTCTGTTTCCGTTCAGACTCCCCAAACAGTGACGTGTCTCTCTTCTGACCAATCAGTGGTCTGCAGTTTTTCACGTGTCATTTCTGGAGCTCTCATGCTGATCATCAGCAGCCCTGCCTCCCCACACGGAGACAAACTGAGTACTTTATTTTAGTGGAAAAGCAACATTAGATTCGGCTCATTAATATGCAAGCCACACCTGTTGTGACGTCGGCGTTTGATAAGCTGTTTTGATTCGCGCGTGCATGTTATTCGTGCGTGGACCTTTTTAACTCTTTCAGAGTGGCATTTCCGGTGTCAAATGGAAAAAAATAAATAATGAAATTATATACCAATGATGTAAACTACCCATAATTGATCAGTAGGGTTTAACCTAGAGGTTGGGCTTTTTAAACTTAACCGGCGAAAGAATGCATGTTAAAAAATTTAAAAAAAAAAAAAATTGAAGGGAATTGAACTTGTCACCAACGGACCGCAGGATCCACAGCACGGCAGCGCTGCCAGTTGAGCTAAGCGTTGAATGAAAAACATCTGGGATTACGGCTACATAATGCCGCAAAGCTATGCCGCTCCGCTCTGCGGCTGCCGCGCTGCCGCGGGGCGTGTCACAGCCAATCAGGGAAAACGCGGAAGCACTCGGCAGCACTCTTCCGCTGTTAATAAGCTATAGGCCTCCGGATCAAGACCCAACACTTCAGACAGGCAGACCTGAGCAGCAGAGCAGGAGTCACAGATGTCTTCTCCGGATCAAGACCCAACACTTCAGACAGGCAGACCTGAGCAGCAGAGCAGGAGTCCACAGGCGGTCAAGACCCGCCACAGAGAAGGTTAACCCTTTCAACACAACACTACCAAGGGTTAACTCTTTCACTTTGACAATACAGACGGTTAACCAATTCACTACCACACTACCAAAGAGTTAACCCTTTCACAACCACACTACAGAAGGTTAACCCTTTCACTACCACCACTACCAAAGGGTTAACCATTTCACTGTGGCAATACAGAAGGTTAACCCTTTCACAACCACACTACAGAAGGTTAAAACCCTTTCACTGCCACACTACAGAAGGTTAAAACCCTTTCACTGCCACACTACCAAAGGGTTAAAGCTAAATCAAGCGGATACTACGACAACAAGTTCTACAAACTTAACTAAACTCCTGCTAGCTTTTTAAGCTTTTCCGAACACTTCCTGAACAAAGACCGTTTCCCACAGGGGGGAGAGAGTGAGAGTAATTTCTTCGACAGGAAGACGTTACGTGATCGAGGGGACTTTTGCAGCATTAAAGATCGGTGCTGAAAACAACAGAGAGATAGTCGCTGTTTTAAAAGGCCAATTTCCCCCCAGTCCACATTGTCATTGTCACGCTCTTAACACCAAAGGCAGACATGCACTCTGGCATCAAAAGGCCATTGATTTTCTAATCAAGAGCAAAATGATGATTAAGGCATATCTGCCCCCTATCTTTCCCTTTTAAATCCGGCTTTTCTGGATTCAATTTGACTTTGGCTTGTGTTTTTTCCTCCCTCTTCTTCCTGCTGAAGGGGATCAGGACGGTCAAAGACAAAGACACCTTGAAGAGACAAGCGGGGAGCTGGCAATGGCAACGATTACGGGGGGAAATCCACCCTAAAACGGAATAAAGAACGATGCTATTCCCTGATGATCGGTGACGGTATCTACTTATTATTTTGTAGTATTGAGGACCCCGGAAGACTGCCGGTTGTTCATTTGACAGCAAATGGGGGTCCTAATAAAACATAAACATAAACATCTATAAACACAGACGACTCACTGGGAGCTGGGAATCAGAGCATCAAGATGTCATCAAGTGACTTTTTCAGAGTTGGTCCATGGCAATTCAAATTCAAGATTGTTTATTGTCATGTGCACAGTTAAACAGACAGTTTGCCATACAATGAAAATCTTACTTTGCTAGTCCGCCCTTCACACAAAATCACACAATACTTAACTAAAACATATTTTAAATACAAGCAAGGGCTAGAAAATAAGGTAAAAATAGATAAATATAATATATACAAGGCACAGTGAGTTACATTGCACGTTCCGATCAGTAAATGGAGGTGACAGTGGGTCACAGCAGCAGTTAAAAAAGTGCAATTAGTGACTGACTTTGTGGGCTCATAGAATGTTTGTATGAGTTGTTAAGTCTAAATTAGTAGTTTATTTTTTATATGTCCTAGGAGTTGTATCATTGTCTATAGAGCAGCTTCAGGATAATAATAATAATAGAGCAGCTTCAGGATCTGTCTCTAGATGCCATCATCACTAGAGTCTTGCCTCTCTGGTACTCGGGTTAAGGAGAGAATTGTTCATATTCACAAATCAATATTATTATATAAAAAAATTATATTTTAGGATTGTAAGCATAGCGCAAAAAAAAACACAGATCCTCCCGCTTCCTGTATTGGACTGGGAGGTGAAGGCTATATAGCGCTGTTGCCATCTTTGGAAAAGCAGATTTATCAATTGGCATGCCACTCTTATAGTGTCACTCAATAAACATAATTTGCCCCTACACATTTTAAAATGAAAGTTTATAGAGGGTGAAAGATACCTTCCAGGTGCAAGTGGCGTCAGACACGGCCATTACTCATTCCTGACTGGAGCAGGTTTCACACAGAAAGAACGGTGGAACGTAGGGGCTAAACTAATTCACCCATCGGTCCTCTATAATGCTAGTCCTTCGATACTCTCTTCAATTGCCAAGCTGGGTAGCAATAAACAACGTTAAAACAGTCTGGCATCAGGAGCCTCCCTCCTTTTTATCTTGATAAAGTTAAGAAGTAATGCCACCAAGCAGGGCCGACGAGCCCCCCAGGACGCGCTCCGTGCACATTTGTAGCAGACTTCAATTATCCTACCTCTCTCCACTGCCCTGTCTCGCTGCTTATCTGGTAGCCTTTCTAATACACCTGCCTGTGGACCAGGGATTAACACCCCCCCCCCCCCCCCCCCCCCCCCCCCCCCCCCCCCCATCCTCCACCAATAATAATTCATGAATGTTGCTGGAGAACATGGGTCCCTATATGTCTCAAGCACCAAACCGGTCCTGTGTCAACGGGCTACTGGCCGAATGCAAGCGGCGCTAAGCTCTGCGCTGGTAAAGTGTTCATGCCTGCATGAAGGAAAGAGGGGTAGTTAGGGAGAGATGGGGTGACAGAGAGAGAGAGAGAGAGAGAGAGAGAGAGAGAGAGAGAGGGAGAGAGAGAGAGAGAGAGAGAGAGAGAGAGAGGGAGAGAGAGAGAGAGAGAGAGAGAGAGAGAGAGAGAGAGAGAGGGAAATATACATTTTAAACATGCAGGCCCCAATAGCTTTGATGAATAGGGGTCATTGTGTTACAGCTGTTTATGCTAATTACTCCAGTTTTATGAGTTATTACTCCGGGTGTAATCCTCTCACACACGCCAAATAATAGGAAGAGAGAACGCTTATTTCCAGATTCATCATTCCTATCCACCGACCACCACCGACCATCCATCAGAACCCCCCCCCCCCCCCCCCCCCCCCCACACACAGACACCCAACCCAAATGACATTCCCACTTGGTAATTGGAGTGTTTGCTTGCGGTTCTTCTCGTCGGCGCGTGGACCACACTGGCATCCTCTGATGTTTTCATCTGCCGTGGCATCAATCGTGTTTCCTCGAGCACCCCCCCCCCCCCCCCCCCCCCCCCCCCCCCCCCCCCCCCCCCCCCCCCCCCCCCCCCCGCCAAAAATAAACTCTGTGATGACGCCCTACCCGAAAGGTTCCCGCGTGGAGTGGAGGGGAGGAGAGGAGAGAAGGGAGAGAGGACTCTTGGTTCTTCTATGGCCTGTGAAGAGATACAGGTGGAGAGGATAGGCCTGTACTATGTGGTCGGGGGATGGACACAAAGTAATCAAGTACGCGTTTAATTTTTTTCACGTTAAGGTTAGATAAATCCCTTTAGATCCCTTTAGTTAGATAAATAAAGAGCATAAACAATATAATTAACTCTGAAATATAGGGCGCCCAAATGGCGAACCATGTAACGCGCTGCGTCGCGGCACGGCCGACCCGGGTTCGATTCCCGGACCCGGCGTCATTTGCCGAATGTCTTCCCCCCACTCTGTCTTCCGCTCTTCCTCTCTCTCTCTCTCTCTCTCTCTCTCTCTCTCTCTCTCTCTCTCTCTCTCTCTCTCTCTCTCTCTACTGGACTGCCCAGTAGCAAAAAGCGATAAACGCTTAAAAAATATAAACTCGGAAATATAAAAATTCTATTTTTATATTCAGATTACATTTTATTGCTTGTATTTATGTCGTTCCACTATTACCCTGTCCATACCTGTACTTCCCCTCCCCCCTCCCCCCTGCTGCTACGACGCCGGAATTTCACCAAGGGGATCAATAAAGGAATATCCTATCTTATCTTAAATTGTGCAGTTACAATTGAATCCATGTGGTTTCACTGTCTATAGACGTATTTTACCGTAGCACGGTGTAGCAGTTTATTTTACCGACGAGTATACTTAGTTTTGGTACGTTTTTATTTTTGGTGCATTAATTACAGTAATATTTCTGTCAACGCCCATCCCTGCTCTGTGACTGAGCGAATCCCCCGTAGACAGATGGAGGACAATAGAGGGAAGTAGTCTTGTTCTCTGCATGTTT
Source organism: Notolepis coatsorum (assembly GCF_963971535.1). NCBI lineage: Eukaryota > Metazoa > Chordata > Actinopteri > Aulopiformes > Paralepididae > Notolepis > Notolepis coatsorum. The sequence goes on along the minus strand of NC_140181.1, from coordinate 102,208,373 downwards.
CCTCTCTGCGGTGGGACGCATATGCTCCTTGAATATGTCTCTCCACGGAGCTTAGAAACAGGATGATCACATTCCACTCTCTAATAGGCTTTGCTTGTTTGTATATCGAGAGCGGTAACCGGCGGCGGCGGCGGCGTGAGGAACGACACACACGAGAGCCCGTTCAGGGCCTCCGCATCTGCTGTCCGTGCCGCCGATGTTTGCATTACAGAAGCCCCCCCCCCCCCCCCCTCTCAAAACACATCAACACCTGCACTCGCCCGTGGCTTCACTCTCGAAAAAAAAAAAACACACCCAGTTCTCTGAATTATCAACCGTCGACGAAGGGGCAAAGTCGTGACCTTTCACGCTCGCGCGCCGCTGGAAAAGAAATCGAGTGTAAACAAGAGTTCAATGAAATGATTCGGAGGCACAGTGAGGTTAGCTCGGTTTGTTTTCTTAGCTGTAGGAAGATACTGACATGAGGCCCCTCTGCGATACCCGGCATCAGATTACCGAACTACTAGCAGTCTCACATGATTGCCTCCCACCCGCCCTTATCAGCCGCACAACTATGCATACATGTAACCTCCTATCGGCTCTAGCCGTGAGTCGTGTTTTCTTATGAAGAGGTTTTCCGTAGATTTTTTAACCTTAATCCTATCAGCTAATGTTGAAGGCACTGATCCGCAGCCTGTCTTGAAGGTTATCTGTGCGTGTTTCACACCCACATGCGTTCATTATTTACATAGCCCCCCACCCCCCCCACCCTCACCGAGGCATCCGTCACCATGGGAGGTGGTGTGGATGGAGAATCTACCTGCCAATCTGCCGGGGACACACACAACCATATCTATACCACCGGAGGTGGGGGAGAGGCAGAGGTGGGGGAGAGAGGTGGAGGTGGGGGAGAGAGAGAGGCAGAGGTGGAGAGAGGCGGAGGTGGGAGAGAGAGAGGGAGGTGGGAGAGAGAGACAGAGGTGGGAGAGAGAGACGGAGAGAGAGAAGGAGGTGGGAGAGAGGTGGAGGTGGGAGAGAGAGACGGAGGTGGGGGAGAGACGGATGTGGGAGAGAGGTGGAGGTGGGGGAGAGAGAGAGGCAGAGGTGGAGAGAGGCGGAGGTGGGAGAGAGAGAGGGAGGTGGGAGAGAGAGACAGAGGTGGGAGAGAGAGACGGAGAGAGAGAAGGAGGTGGGAGAGAGGTGGAGGTGGGGGGAGAGAGAGAGGCAGAGGTGGAGAGAGGCGGAGGTGGGAGAGAGAGAGGGAGGTGGGAGAGAGAGACAGAGGTGGGAGAGAGAGACGGAGAGAGAGAAGGAGGTGGGAGAGAGGTGGAGGTGGGAGAGAGAGACGGAGGTGGGGGAGAGACGGAGGTGGGAGAGAGAAACGGAGGTGGGAGAGAGAGACGGAGAGAGAGAAGGAGGTGGGAGAGAGAGGTGGAGAGAGAGAAGGAGGTGGGAGAGAGAGAGGTGGAGGTGGGAGAGAGAGAGGTGGAGGTGGGAGAGAGAGAGGTGGAGGTGGGAGAGAGAGAGGTGGAGGTGGGAGAGAGAGAGGTGGAGGTGGGAGAAAGAGGTGGAGGTGGCGGGTGCATCAAGCGAAGGAGGATGTTTGCCTTTTAAATCAGGGGTTCCCTCTCCGACACCGCAGCCGCAAGGGAGCCGTTTTTTTTTTGGAGAACAGTGTTTTTCTTTCGAGCAACAGGGGAAACAAACCAGAATGTAACACAACGCTGCTAACAGTAACAACAGCACTCGTCATGGAGCCCCGAGGACGTCTCCCGAGCAAGATTCAAGATTCTTTTAAGATTCAAGAGTTTTTTTTATTTTATTCACCACATACATACCAGGGCATACGGTGAAATGCGGTTGGCCATGCCCGCTACGATTGTGCAATAAAAACAATAGTAACAGTAATAATAATAAAAAGATAACTAGAATAGACATGGTAAATAGACATGT
>NC_140181.1:102188941-102196441 GCF_963971535.1 Notolepis coatsorum | reverse complement strand
AACCCTTTCACTGCGACATCACACATACGGTTAACCCTTTCACTGCCACACTACAGAAGGGTAACCCTTTACTATCACACTACCGACGGTAACGACTACTAAAGGCTTGTTGCGATTCTCACCGTTGGAAGTGTTTACATTATGACATTCCCAGAGGTCACGCAGAGGTCACCCAGAGGTCACGCAGCACTAAGCGATGTGGCTTGTAGTGAGAAGTGAGAAGAGAGGCGCGAACAGCCACAGATGGCGAAGAAGGGACCCTGGGGAGAGAACCTACGGGAGGAGAACCTGGAGGAGACAGTCACTTTAAAGCAGCGGCTCTCTGTGGTTCTCAAACTACGGGTCGCACCCAAAGTGGCGCATTGGCAATAAATAAATAAAATAAAACCAATAAAAAAAAGCTTTTTTTTATGTTCTGAAACATATTTTGGCTACATGTTGCTCGTTTTATAAATGTGTATTGATAACATAGTGCTGTAATTAAATGTTTGAATAATAAATAGGCATGATCAACGAAGTTCAACGACGTGTGCTTTTATTTTGATATTCCTTGACTCCACGTTGAAATTACGCAATACATTAAGTGTGGGGCTGCCAAAAAAGAATCCTAAATAAAATGGGGTCGTGGTATAAAAAGGTTTGAGAACCCCTGCTTTAAAGCAACACCAGCGACTACTGTTTTCATGCGAGAAAACTTCCAAGTAAAACTGAAAAACGTAAAGTTCATCTTTCCGACGGGACTTGCATTAACTATTTCGAATGACATGTACTGTGTACTGGTGGAATCAAGATGTCTACCTTCCATCTGGGACGCCACCACCCCCCCCCCCCCCCCCCCTCCCCACAGGCCTGTCAGGGGGGGGCTCTGTAGCGATTGCATATGTCGCTTAAAGCAGAGGCGCATGCATATGCTTTTATTCATGCTCACCACGAGTTCTGTAAATACTCAGAAGCCCACAGAAACCGGAGAGAGCCAATGTGTATGTCCCCCGGATTAGTCCATTACGATCAACACATCAACCACACACACCAGCCGGGAGAGATAAATAAATCAAATAAATAAAGAGGAGAAACACCCCCGAGCAGATGTTTACATAAACATTATTTACAAATACATTATGCATCACCACAATGCTCTCATTGCTCCTACAGAATTCTCCATTAGGATTCCAGGTGCACCTTTATCGTGGGGGGAGATATGCGGCTTTGATCAGCCTATCGGAACAATTCCTCTCTTGCATCTTAAGGAACACAGGTTTTTGGTTAAAGGGAGATTTTGGATCAAGGTTCAGCCGGTTGCCTCGGCACGTCCCCCTCTGTGTTTGGTATTCGAGCCGGGTATGGTAATCTGGTGTTGCTTTACTGGGGGACTTTCGGCGACATCAATCTCCCATTAATACACAGTGCAAATATCCACGAAGCAGAGAAGTTGAAGCTCAGTCAACAGAAGTGTGGGGAGGAAAACAACGACGTAGTGGGAACAAAGAGAGCCAACAGACGACAACACAAAGAAGAGGAACATACTGTACGACGAAAAACAAAGAGCGGGAAGTAGACAAGAAAATAATCTCTACGTGTTTTTATTTAAGCGGAGGAATGTGGACAAATTTTCTTCCGATTTTCAACTGGAGATTTATTACTCTCTTCTAATAACTTTTTTTTTTCCTTTTGTTGAAGCCATGTCTAATGATAATATTCACAAATTCATCAGAGGACGGTTTGTTGAATGAAAGCCTGCGGGGCTTAACTATTAATTATTACTTATGCCCTCAAAATAAATCAAACATTTCCAAATCTTCACACACAAAAAAAAGGGGGGGGGGGGGGGCGTAAAAAAAACCAATAAATGATCCTCCCTCCTCCCTAATTAAATGACTCTGATTTAAAAACCAAAGAGAGCCTTCAGGTGTAACGCTTGCCATGGAGAGTCTAAGCAAAAATCTATCGTTTGCTTTTGAAAATTAAAGCAATTTTCTTCCTCTGCTGACACTTTGAGCCCTCGTGTCGACGTGAGAGGTTATGACTGCAGGCACACGGCGGCCATGGGAGAGGTAGGGACCGGGATGAGCGAGAGGTATGGGACGTAGAAAAAGTAGAATTTCTTCCTTTTTTTAATCATCAGAGATATAGGGGCTTCTGTGTCTTCAAGCAGAGTGAAACCTACACTGTTTCTGACGGACAGGTGGTAGTTCGGTCTGGAGATGGTCCAATCAGAAGCCAATATATGTTCGATGCCCCCCCCCCCCCCCCCCCCCGCCCCCGGTAGCAACAGGGAGGCGTGTGTGTTCCAGCTGAGAGCTGGTGGATGAAGGGCAGCTGATGTCACATCAACTGTGTTGCCCACCAAACTACTGCAAGGGACTGCATCCATTCTGGTCTAGAGACACTGCATCCATTCTGCTCTAGAAGCACTGCATCCATTCTGCTCTAGAAGCACTGCATCCATTCTGCTCTAGAGACACTGCATTCATTCTGCTCTAGAAGCACTGCATCCATTCTGCTCTAGAAGCACTGCATCCATTCTGCTCTAGAGACACTGCATCCATTCTGCTCTAGAAGCACTGCATCCATTCTGCTCTAGAGACACTGCATCCATTCTGCTCTAGAAGCACTGCATCCATTCTGCTCTAGAAGCACTGCATCCATTCTGCTCTAGAAGCACTGCATCCATTCTGCTCTAGAGACACTGCATCCATTCTGCTCTAGAAGCACTGCATCCATTCTGCTCTAGAGACACTGCATCCATTCTGCTCTAGAGACACTGCATCCATTCTGCTCTAGAGACACTGCATCCATTCTGCTCTAGAGACACTGCATCCACTCTGCTCTAGAAGCACTGCATCCAATCCATTCTGCTCTAGAAGCACTGCATCCATTCTGCTCTAGAGACACTGCACTATAGATGACCATCGGGGGCGACAGTGGCTCGGGGAGGTAGAGCAGTCGTCTGGCAATCCGGACGTTCCCGTTTGATTCCCACTCCTCCCCCGGGCAGCGTGTCGATGTGTCCTTGAGCAAGACACTTAACCCCTAATTGCTCCCGATGAGCAGGTCGGCACCTTGCATGGTCGCCTCCGCCGTCGGTGTGTGACTGTGTGAGTGAATGGGTAAAGAGCTTTGGATAAAAGCGCTATATAAAAAAGCAGCCATTTACCATTTACCATGTGCTCTGACCTTTATGATTACCAGTAGATGTGAGTGAGTGTGTGTGTGTGTGTGTTTGTATGTGTATGTGTATATGTGTGTGCAGTGTTGCGTTCCTCATATCAACACTGATTGCATGCACGCTAATGAGGCCACGTGCACGTGCGCTCCCGGGCGTGCACGCGCTCCCGCGCATGCGCATAAATGTGCCCTCGCTTAAGCACAGACTAAAGACAATGCCTAATTGCCTCTACGAATGGACTGTAACACATTTTCATTCACAAGTTCTCTGTGAATGTATCTGAGAACGTATTTAACACACCTGACGACCGGCGCTATTGATATGCAAAGTAGCCCAGGTGGGTATTCCTGTGTGCACGCGTGCGCTTCTGCTCACAAAACTTTGGCTGCACTGCGTGCAACCCCGTCCCATGAGGAACGCATCACTGTGTGTGTGTGTATGTACATGTGTGTATACCTAGCAACAGAGATTAGCAAAAAGATTAATTCCAATTGCCTTGTCTAATATATGCTAATGAAGGCCTCCTCTGTCGTGGACATCAATCTCACCCGGAGCCGGTGAAGCAAACTCTGGCTGGAAAAAAAAGTCACCGTTTGGTCTGAAACGAGGCGAAGGCCACTGAGTGAGTATGGCCTCGGCTCAAAGGCTGAATTATTTAGGCAGGGAGACCGACTGATAAATGGTGGCAGTGCAGGTCAATACATTACATGGAACCTGCTGCAGGACTGACCCTTTGGTGGGATTTACTATGCATTGAGGAAGATCAAGGCCATTGATTGGCTCCTACCGGGTCAGCTGACTCAAGGGGGCCTGTCTCCTGTGGCAACAACAACTTCACGACACTGTTTGGATGCCTGTGCAATAACGTTACGCAAATCCGCGGAAAAAAATAAACCGTGGAACTGCCTTGACATCCACCAAGGATACGGGATGATAATGAGCCATGTTTATTTGAAGGGATATCTAACGTTTACATTATTCATAGTGCTGTGAGAAGACACAATGGCGGCCGGGGCTAATATGGTATTGACCTAAACTCCAACACTACATGAATGGCAATAGAGACACTGCTTAACGTACACACACACACACACACACACACACACACACACACACACACACACACACACACACACACACACACACACACACACACACACACACACACACACACACACACACACACACACACACACACACACACACATAGAGACATTATAGTGTGGCGGTGAGTCTTACTGGAAGATATCTCTTCCTGTTACGATCAATTCACATACTATACCATAGGATATACTTTGAAACTCAATAAACAGTGGTCTTAAAGGTCATGATGAGAGACACACACACACACACACACACACACACACACACACACACACACACACACCGAGAGAGAGACAGACAGAGTGATTGTAGAGAGAGAGAGAGAGAGAGAGAGAGAGAGAGAGAGAGAGAGAGAGAGAGAGAGAGAGAGAGAGAGAGAGAGAGAAAGCACTCGTTATCCATACACCAGTGTTATTGGATTGAGATTGTTTTCAGAGTTCTCTCTTTATTTGGCTTACTGCGTGGGTGGACAAGAATGAATGGGAATAAAACAGTGCTCTGAATGGATTAATGGTTTATCAACCCACATCTAATGAAGATTTGTGTCTGGCTGACTTTGTACTGAGGCACAATCATCTCTCAAGATAGCACCCGAGAGGGGGGTGGGGTGGGGACGGGGGCGCGCGGGGGGGGGGGGGGGCCGAAAACAGGATCGGATTTGCAATTAAAGATTCGTTTTTTCTTCTATCCTCAGAAGACGTGACACTCAGTGAGAGTAAAGAATCTCCACGATGAAACAAAAGCGCACTGTAACGCATTCATCATCCCGCTAAACAGGGAACAAAACCGCCTGCCAATTAGAATGTGTGCGATTCTTGTGTTAAGATGGTGAGATTCGCTAATGCGCAGAAGTCACAGAAGGAAAAGAGTTAATTTCCACTCCTCTCTCAGCCCCGACACCTCCCGCTCCTCCTATAAGGGATGGCTTTGTTCTGCACCTGGGCTATAGTACGTATGAATTGTGAATTGTCTATACGCAGGCCTAGGTCTGATTTGTAAAATAGGTCTTAATCTCAATGTGACTGCTTAGTTAAATAAAGCTTTGAAAATAAATAAATAAAATAGGTTAAGGAGTCACACAATTTGTACCAGTATTCACTCTGGCCCATATTATTTTCTGTTGCAGATTCCATATCAAAGAATGGCAAAGTTATGTGGCACTCACAGAAAAGATGTTGGGGACATTAAGGTGTACTGTAGACTATACCACATACAATTCACATAATTGTACATGGTTGAGCCTACACAGTCATCTTTTTCTTTTCTTTTCTCAGCAAATCTCTCAGTTTAAACAAGATTGTGCCAGTAAGACAGTTTATGTTTATACATGATGAGGCTTTCGTTTTGGGGGGAAAAGGGTTTGTTTACAGTGGTGACTTTCCAATACAGTTCCAAGTCATGCTGCGTCTGTCAGTGCTGTGTAAATGAAGTAGCAATAGTCAATAGAGTAGAATAAGGCTATCCAATGCTTTGTGACAACAGGGTGCTGTTATGTCCTTTATTCAAACTTGTTGTTGTTAATACATTTTCGTTTGACATTTTTAGTAAGGGGAGTGCCATGGATTTCCCATAGAGCCCTGTTGTGTTTTTTAATCAGTCAGCACACATGTGTTTATAAATAGGAAGCCCCTCTATAGGGACAGCCTGGGGGTCCAATAGGAAGCCCCTCTATAGGGACAGCCTGGGGTCCAATAGGAAGCCCCTCTATAGGGACAGCCTGGGGTCCAATAGGAAGCCCCTCTATAGGGACAGCCTGGGGTCCAATAGGAAGCCCCTCTATAGGGACAGCCAGGGGTCCCCAGTGTTTATAAATAGGAAGCCCCTCTAGGACAGCCAGGGGTCCCCAAGCCCCTCTATAGGGACAGCCAGGGGTCCAATAGGAAGCCCCTCTATAGGGACAGCCAGAGGTCCCTGACTACCCTGCAGCTGGCCCGGCCCTCTGAACAATGCCAGAAACATATTTAGAAAATGTAAACTAACATTCCATTGTCAAGAAGCACGGGAATCTTCTTGACACAGCAGAGTTTAATGTGTGATTCCGTCAACTATAATTATGTCTATGTGAAAAAAATCTGTGTTTTCCAGAACCCTTTTGATGAGTTTGATTAGGCAAACTGTGATGATCTGAAAGACGCATTCCAGCTCAACAGTCTCATTGAATTCTATGCATACCGCCCTCCCGAACAACACTTATCCAAACGTAAAAAAGCATGCAGTGAAGATGTCCACACTTATATCTGCAAGCAAACCTTTTCACACATGAAACTGCTGAAAACCTCCACGTGATCAAGACTTCATGTGATGAACTTTAAGCACTAATTGCTTTCACAGTATGCTATTCCATTTTCCCAGACGCCACACTTCAAGCCTATACTCTGGAATGGTGGAGCGGGGCAGAGGTCATGCTGCGTCTGTCAGTGCTTATAGAAATTAAGTGGCATTAGTCAGAATGTGCAATAATCAAATTAAATAAATGACAGTCTATAAAAAAAGATACATGTATTTGTTGACATCGGTAGGCTAATGCACAAAATAAATTGGCTTATAGTCTAACAAAATAGCCTAATCAAAGTGAAATCGATTGCTCATGACAAGAAGAAAGTATAAGTAATTTGAGGCTCAATTAACACTTTCCCTGCCACACTATTTGAGCATCTTATACCATTCTCTGCCAGCACTGTAAGTCTATGGAGATGTTCACCTTCTTTGCAGGGCTATAACTTTTTAAATTGTATTGCTAAATTGACATTACTATGGCCCATTCAACATCGATTATCTATCGTTCAGGATGTAGGAACGTTTAACTTTTTCATGCATACATTCATACGAAAATACCGTCTAGAATATAAATATGTTTTTATCGTTTTCTGCAGTAATTCCTAGAACGTGAGATATAAGCATAAATGCATATATAGATTATCAAATGCCGTTTGTTGCCGATCCACGCTATATTAAAAATTTCAACTGTACATGATCCTAAACGTTATGACTGATCATGCGCGGATGAACGGAGGGGGGGGGGGGGGGGGGGGGGCGTTTATAATTCCGTGATCGTCGTTAAATGCTTTATGTAGTATGGGTGATATATGGATCAGAGCGGTTCGCATGGATAATAATAAACAAACAGGCTGAAAGTAACGTCAGCCTCCTCTTGGGCGATGAGACTGGAGCAAAAATATCCCACTTATTTGAAGGCGATCGCTTAAATCCATTTCCGGTTTGTATAATCA
>NC_140181.1:102124164-102188741 GCF_963971535.1 Notolepis coatsorum | reverse complement strand
TGTATCCTGGACCCCTTTCCCTCAGCCCTGGTGAAATCCAATATTGTCACTATGAGCCCTCTCATCACCAAGGTCATAAACCTCTCTCTCCAGGCTGGCCATGTCCCCTCTGCCCTTAAAACTGCAGTCATAAAGCCACTAATTAAAAAACCCTCCCTAGACCCGGAAATCTTGGCTAACTACAGACCTATATCCAACCTCCCATTCCTATCTAAGGTGCTGGAGAAGGTAGTTGCCGCTCAGCTTCAGGACCACCTAAACTCGAACCAACTTCTCGAGAAGTTCCAGTCAGGTTTCCGCTCTGGCCACAGCACAGAAACTGCCCTGGTCAGGGTCACCAATGACCTATTGATGACGGCTGATGCTGGCTCTCCTTCCCTCCTCATCCTCCTTGACCTCACAGCAGCTTTCGACACCGTCGATCATGACATCCTCCTTCACCGGCTCCAGTCCACCATCAGACTTTCAGACTCTGTCCTTGAGTGGTTCAGATCCTACCTCACCGGAAGAACGGAGTATGTCTCCTTGGGAGAGGCAGGGTCTGACACCCATCATGTCACCTGTGGTGTCCCACAAGGATCAGTCCTCGGCCCCACCCTATTCACCCTCTACATGCTCCCCCCCCTTGGCTCTGTCATCAGCCGGCATGGAATATCATTCCACTGCTACGCTGATGACACCCAACTATACCTAAAAATAAACCCCACCCCATCCACAGTTCTGCCATCTTCCACGCTGACCACATGCCTGGAGGAGACCAAGGCATGGATGAAGCACAACTTTTTACAGCTAAACAGTTCCAAAACTGAAGCCATTATCATTGGCACCCCACACCAGGATCGTTCATCCACCATCACCACCATCACCTTTTCCGGCCAAAACATCACCCTGTCACCAACAATAACCAACCTAGGGGTAAAAATGGACCCTCACCTGACCTTTGAGGCACACATAAATCAACTTTACAAAAATTCTTTCTACCACCTTAGAAACATCGCCAAACTACGCCCATCACTCACGCTGTCAGATGCCGAAAAGCTCATCCACGCCTTTGTTTCCTCCAGGCTGGATTACTGCAACGCACTCCTCATCGGGATTCCTAGCAAGAACATCCAAAGGCTACAATGTATCCAAAACAGCGCTGCTAGGATCCTGATGAGAGTGCGGAAATACCACCACATCACCCCCATCCTCAAGTCCCTTCACTGGCTCCCTGTCTCACTCAGGATTGAGTTCAAAGTCTCCCTGCTCACCCACAAATGCCTCTACGGAAACGCCCCCCCCCCTATACCTCAAAGAACTCATCACCCCCTCACTCCTCCTCTCGACATCTCCGCTCTGGCCAGGCAAACCTCCTCCAGCGCCCAAGGACAAATCTCTGCACTATGGGAGATCAGGCTTTTTGCTCCTCCGCTCCCAGTCCGTGGAATGCTCTCCCTGACTACCTGAGAGCACCACAGACTGTGGATGTTTTTAAGAAAGGCCTCAAAACCCACATTTTTAGTAGAGCCTTCTGTTGACCTTTTATCAAATTTTTTGCTCCACACATTTTATGTTCTTTTACCAATTTATTTTATCAGTTTTATTATTCTATGTTTCTCTGCTATTTTATGTTTTAGTCTTGCCTATTTTTATATTCTTTCTCTCCTTTATTCTCGCTAGCTTTTAAGTCCCTTTAACTGTAGCGCTCTGAGAGTTGCCCCGCAACTGTAAAGCGCATTACAAATGAAATCTATTATTATTATTATTATTAGAGTGGGTGAGTGAGAGAAAGAGAGAGTGAGTGAGAGAAAGAGAGAGAGAGTGGGTGAATGAGAGAAAGAGAGAGAGAGTGAGTGAGTGAGTGAGTGAGTGAGTGAGTGAGTGAGTGAGTGAGTGAGTGAGTGAGTGAGTGAGTGAGTGAGTGAGTGAGAGTGAGTGAGTGAGTGAGTGAGTGAGTGAGTGAGTGAGTGAGTGAGTGAGTGAGAGAAAGAGATGGAGAGAGAGTGTAAGAGAGAAAAAACAAGAGAGAGTGTATAAAAAAAAGATCGAAGATGCAAGCTGGGTTCAATTTAGAGGCTTCCCACAGGAGGTGGAGTGACCTGCTGTAACTGCTACGATAGAGGTCGTGCAATTTTGAGCGGACACCCCGGTCTTCAGAGGACGACGAGGACCCCTGCCTTGATGTGCACATCCAGGGGAAGAAGAAGCGGGGGAAAAAAGGTCCCCGTAGCAAGCAGGACCCCCTCCTAAATGACCCCCGCCAGTGGGTTCCTATTGCAATTGCCTCGCTACACTGCAGCCACACAATTGATACTTCGCAGTAAGCTACATCACTAGCAATCAGCAGAGCTATCAAAGCTATCAAGCAGCCGACCAAGGAAACTCAACCAAGTTCTTTTTTTTTTTAAACTTTATTTTTTAGCGTTTATCGCTTTTCTGGTCAAGCATGACCGACAGATACAGGGTGAAAGGGGATATAGAGCAGGGGAAGACATTCTGGTAAATGACGGCGGGTCCGGGAATCGAACTCGGAGTCCACCAGATCCGTGACGCAGCATGGTTTTCCTCGACGCAGAAATAGCGCCGAGATATGCGGTGAGCTACTGGAGCCCCCCTCTTCCTCTCTTTCTAATTCCGCAACAGCTCAAATGTGATGGTAAAATGGCACCGTGATATACATTTTTTGTAAGCTGTTCCTAAGTAGGAAATATGATGCAGAAAACCAGGACGTGATTATACCATGTATAGGCATACATAAATTAGCCCCGGGTATATTATTTCCATGAAAGACAACTGCCTAAAGAGATTGTGGACGCTTCTTCTCTCACTGCGACACTGTGTAGCTGAATAACTGTGCGCTGCTCTTTATAAGCAAACAGAATAAATTGGGCTGTGGGTTCTGCCATCCATCTAAACCATAACTGAGGGGTTCGACGAAGAGCTGATATAAAATCAAATCCCAACCACGGTTAGAAGAACAGAGATTTCCCCACAGGATCTAAATGGTGTTTGCCCCCAAATCTCACATCAGCAATTTAAAGCAGTACAGTCTCCCGTAGCTACGCCAAGCCCGGCCATTACTGCCCAAACATCGCTCGTATCCCAAAAAAGAAAAAAAGACAGACATACAGACAGACTTAACATGACCTTTGATTTCCACTGATTGCCTCGGAGAAGCTAATGAACATTTCTGTAAACATTTGCAATCGGAGTTATTTTAATTACACTCCTCAGAGAGAGAGAGAGAGAGAGAGAGAGAGAGAGAGAGAGAGAGAGAGAGAGAGAGAGAGAGAGAGAGAGAGAGAGAGAGAGAGAGGGCCGTGCTGGGCGAGGAGGAGCTCAGATGTAGATAAACATTTAATCAGGCGCGACCTTGTCTTCGATTAGGTGAATTCTCCGAGCACTGATGTCCATAAAAACAACATTGACAGGTCGGAGGGGAGGGAGGGGGGGGTTATCGTATTTGTTTGTCGACCGGCATGTATCAAAAAGTGGCATTAGAGAGTCGAACACCTTGGCAGTTTGATGACGGCGGCCCAATCATCCTAATAAGAGTCATCTTAATCCATAGGAGGGGGCTCTAATCCAGCCTGTGTTCTAATGAGGTCAGGATATTCTGAGGGGGATTCTGCTGCCTCCTCCCCGCCAGGAGCTCCAAGCCTCGGTCTTAAGGTTGGAGATTGCTGGGAAGAACCGCACCCTTAAAAAGACACCATGAAGTGAAAAACTACTTTTTTATTTTTATTATTTTATCCACTTTTTCTCCTCTATTTCAATTTTTTTCTCCCATCCCAATTTCACTGTGCCAATTCGTCGCTCCCCTGTATTGGACGTTGCTCGCATATGCCCCCACTGGCCGGTTGTAGGGAGGATAGAAGCCTTGCATCACGTGTCCCCTCCGGTACACGAGGAGACAGCCTGTCACATCTTTTCACCTGCCAGCACGGACTCTCATTGGCGAGGTGTAACGTGTGGGAGGCCCGCCATTTCCTGTCTCTGCTGTGCAGGCGTCCCCCAACCGACCTGTAGGAGTCGCTGTCCACAACGTCCAGATTACCACCCATCGACTTCCACCCGCTAACTCTGCCAATTGAGTTAGTATGACGGCCGGCCCAAGCCGGAGGCAACCCCGACAGCCGGATTCGAACCCGGTGTCTTTTGCGTTGGTGACGAGCGCAATGTCCGCTGCGCCACCCAGCCGCCTATTGAAAAACAACTTTATATACTTTTTGTCTTAACCCTTTCATTACCACACTACATACGGTTAACCTTTCACGACCACACCACATAGGGTTAACCTTTCACTACCACACTACATACGGTTAACCTTTCACGACCACACCACATACGGTTAACCTTTCACTACCACACTACATACGGTTAACCTTTCACGACCACACCACATACGGTTAACCTTTCACTACCACACTACATACGGTTAACCTTTCACTACCACACTACATACGGTTAACCTTTCACGACCACACCACATACGGTTAACCTTTCACGACCACACCACATACGGTTAACCTTTCACTACCACACTACATACGGTTAACCTTTCACGACCACACCACATACGGTTAACCTTTCACGACCACACCACATACGGTTAACCTTTCACTACCACACCACATACGGTTAACCTTTCACTACCACACTACAGAAGGTTAACCCTTTCACTACCACACTACAGTAGGTTAACCTTTCACAACCACACTACAGACGGTTAACCTTTCACTACCACACTACAGAAGGTTAACCCTTTTACTACCACAGAAGGTTAACCGTCTGTAGTGTGGTAGTGAAAGGTTAACCTTCTGTAGTGTGGTTGTGAAAGGGTTAACTCTTTGGTAGTGTGGTAGTGAAAGGTTAACCTTCTGTAGTGTGGTTGTGAAAGGGTAACCATTTGGTAGTGTGGTAGTGAAAGGGTTAAACGTGCCTGGATGTGCTGTGAAGCTATGTACGAAATATATGTCGACGACTTCTGGAATGTGGCCAAATTTGGTCACTGACCCATTCTGCACTCTGGGGGCCTCTAAGGAAATCTCTCCATCCAATAAAATAGGATCATCGATGTTATAATAATCCTGATTCCTCACTCATTCTGCCACTGTCTTTGGTCAATATTCAATTCAAGTTAGAGTATCTAACAGTTAATTCGAAAAAAGCATCAAATCGCAGAAGCGAAACACGATGGTGAGTTCAAAAGAAAAAAAGAAGAAAAACACACACCCAGAGCTAAAGGCAGGGGAAATAAATGAAATGGACGAGTTATATTAAAGTGTTATTAGAAAATCTTTATTCATGATGAAGAAGATGATGATTATGTTCTTGGAATACAGGCCGCCTATAACTAGCGTAGGTACTTATTTTTAAAGAAAATAGGGGGTAGAAGCTGAGCCCTCCCTTTGTAGTCCTTTCATATTTTGTTCAATAAACACTTAAAAAGAAATCATTACCGTTACAAAAGAACAGAGGAAAGATGAAAACTGTATCTGATTGAAGCAATCTCCTGCAGCTCCCTTTGAGAGATTGTATTGTGGACTCTCAAACAATAACAGCAGGAGCCGTGGAAAACAAAGAGGCGGGGAGGGGGTTAACTGAAGCGACGCTCCAGCCGAAAGATAAGGACTGACTGATTACACCACTGTATCCAATTGTCCTCATCATTATATAGCACCTATCTTGTACTGTCACCGATCGCCGCGTCAGATTAGCGCCTCGGTCGTATGCATTTTATTATTTCATTTATTAGCTGTGTCTTTTGACCAACTGCCGCTCTGTCGCCTCGCCCCGAGTTAGTATCCGGCGAGGCCGAGTCCGGAGCGGCGGCATATTGCGCGAGTAGGCGCCATGCTGTGTGCCAGTGCCACTGCCAGCGCCAGCGTCGGAGGAGGCAAGAGAGGATTATTCCAGACGACAGGGACATTAAATGTGTAGCGGGCCGACAGAGGCCTGAGCTGATGCTCTTCTTGTCTCTCTTGGTTCAGCGGCAGTTCAGAGGCAGTCGCTCTAAGCTTGGGGGGGGGGGGGGGGGGCTTGCAGTGCCGTTCATTAAGAGACGAGGGTGTCACAGCAGCTTAGGGCCTCTGCCCCCTCATGGCCCCCGGCTTCACGCCGCACACTCCGCTGCTCCTGCCTTTAACCCTTTCACTACCGCACTACGGAAGGTTAACCGTCTGTGGTGTGGTGTTGAAAGGGTTAACCGTCTGTAGTGTGGTAGTGAAAGGGTTAACCTTCTGTAGTGTGGTAGTGAAAGGTTAACCGTCTGTAGTGTGGTAGTGAAAGGGTTAACCTTATGTAGTGTGGTAGTGAAAGGTTAACCTTCTGTAGTGTGGTAGTGAAAGGGTTAACCGTCTGTAGTGTGGTAGTGAAAGGGTTAACCTTCTGTGGTGTGGTAGTGAAAGGGTAACCTTCTGTGGTGTGGTAGTGAAAGGGTTAACCTTCTGTGGTGTGGTAGTGAAAGGGTTAACCTTCTGTAGTGTGGTGGTGAAAGGTTAACCTTCTGTAGTGTGGTAGTGAAAGGTTAACCTTCTGTAGTGTGGTAATGAAAGGTTAACCTTCTGTAGTGTGGTAGTGAAAGGTTAACCTTCTGTAGTGTGGTAGTGAAAGGTTAACCTTCTGTAGTGTGGTAGAGTTGTTATACAAAACTTGTAAGTCACTTTGGATAAAAGCACCAGCTAAATGTCAATTCATTTCACTCTTGCCCCTCACTCCCTTGGTATTAGCTACTGTATATCATGAATGTTGTCAATCAAAACTATAGGTCCTAAAATGGCTGTATTAAAAAAAGGGATGGCTGTATTAAAAAAAGGGATGAGTTGAAGTGCACAGCATGTGGGGGAGGGGGATACGACCAGTGTTGCCAGATTTGACTGAGACATAAACCCAATCAGAGCCCTGAGCCCAACCAATCATCACAAAAATAGCAACATTTTCTTTTTTTTACTGCCGTTTATTAGAGGGTTTCTCTGTCCGTCCAGTGTATGTATACATAATAATTACGTTGTTGTTTTCTGTCTCAAGGTTGGCAAGTAGGTTGATATTTTGTTAAAATAACACACACAGTTATGTCCAATACCACTACAATCCACTAGACGAGGTTAACGCCCACACAGATGTTACCATTAGTCCAGTGGATATGTGAAAAAAGTGTGCGCTTTACGATAAAAACGTTTCTACCCATCGCTACAGTAGATGTGAATGACTTGTACGTTGATTTTGTTGCCGAGGTTATGATCTGGATCGCTGTGTCTCGTCTCTGTGTGGGTCTTTAGGTCACTTAGTCGGGCTCTGAGCTGCACATTGCAGTATGACAACAACTTTGAATCTTATCTAATCTAATCTAATCTAATCTAATCTAATCTAATCTAATCTAATCTAATCTAATCTAATCTAATCATCTAACCTAACCTAACCTAACCAACCTCCTCCTTTGTAACCAGTAGTTTACCATCAGATGCTACAATCACCACCTGGACACAGATGGATGAAGAACAGGAAGGCAGAGAAACACATCTGGGGGGGGGGGGGGGGGGGGGGGCCTCGGCATTGCAATTCTCCAACACGGCTCTGGTCCCCGCAACCTTCATGCTGCCGTAACCAAACATCAGGCTGGGTCTGTTTGATCTTGAAAGGGATATAAAGCCTAACGCCCCGAGGTGTCCTTCTTTTTAAGAAAAAAAAAATACTCTAATCTCAACAGAAACGTCTGGCAAAATAGAGGTCACGGTGCCGGAGCACCCAGCAGACAATAGCAGCTGGTCGCGGGACCGGAGAGAGGAATTCTGGGAGGATTTGTTCCTCCTATAGCTCATCTCGGGCCGCCACAGGGTCCCACAGCGGGGCAGAGAGAAGGAGCACCGAGGTGCAAAACAAGGTAAGCAGATACTTCCTGGTTGTATTATCTCTACACCCCCAGTTGTCATTGTAAAACAATTTAGACCAGACAAGAAGAATTTGATGCAAACAGATTACAAAATTTGTTTTACGAATCTAATTCAATTCTTTCCAGGAAAACAATACTGTGATTCTTTTTTAGGCACTGCCCCCCCCCGCCCTCTTCAAACACACCTCCTCTTTTCTCTCTCGGTTGGGCCTATTTTGGGCTAAGTGAATTGTCAAGCGTTGCCAGATATTTTTCTTAATCTCACACTAACAATTTAAAGGCTGATAGCGTATCCCTAGCGCGCCCGGGCGGACGCCGGTCTCTCCCCACCCTCTGCCTCCTCATTGCATTTTGATCAGATTGGTTTATCTAATTTTCCAGTAAATGCTTGAAATGTATTCCTTCACACCTTCTCCTCATAACTGCACACAGGGGAGTCGGCAGAATGAGATAGAAATGAATAGTTCTGCATTAGCTTCACCCCCCTTCCCGCTCCCCCCTCCCACCCCTCCCCCCCCCACACACGCACCCCACCCTTCCCCCACCACAGCGCTCACAGACTCAGGGAAAGGCAAGTTGTGGATGAGATTCTGTCTTTTTTTTGTCTTTGAGATTTTGTCTTTATAAGGATTGTATTTGAAATACCTTATTTCGCCTCAAAACACTTTAAACCGCTCCTTTTTATGTTTGGGCTTCTTAAAAAATCCACCAACATCTTTTGCCAGGATGCCCCGAAACCGTCCCGAAACGGTTAACCGTCGGTAGTGTGATAGTAAAAGGGTTAACCTTCTGTAGTGTGGCAGTAAAAGGGTTAACCTGCTGTTGTGCAGCAGTGAAAGGGTTAACATTCTGTGTATCGTCACTGTGAAAGGGTTAACCGTTTGGTAGTGCGGCAGTGAAAGGGTTAATGTTAACACGGCCAAGGCAAACGTTATACGGGCATATGGTGCATTATTGCCGGTGGGACAGAGCGTCTCAAGTCGATTTGAGAGCCGCCGTGCTCATGTGTAACGGTCCGGATGTCCATGGATACATGAACATAAGCTATGGTAACTTAACCCTTTCACCACCACACTGCCAAAGGGTTAACCCTTTCACTGCCACAGCAATACAGAAGGTTAACCCTTTAACTGCCACAATACAGACGGTTAACCCTTTCACTGCCACACTACAGCCGGTTAACCCTTTCACTACCACACTACCGACTGGATGTCAAATGCCAGGGACGTTTTATGATCCCAGTCCATCACCGATTCCTCCATATTAGTAGAGGTATAAAACAGATGTCTTTTTTATACATGTACTGTAAGTAAGTACTTTCAGCCAGTAACCAAAAGGTTGCCGGTTCGATTCCCCGTCCCGACAGGAGGGTGTATTGGCAGTTGTGAGCTGGTGACTGAAGGGTGGCTGGTATTACGTCTACGGTGCCCACCATCCTGCCTAAGTGCCCTCGAGCAAAGCACTGAACCCCCACACTGCCCCAGGGGTGCTATACACTGCGGGCGACCCTGCACTCTGACCTCTCCGGTGAAATGCATTATGGTATGGATGTCTTGACACAAACAGCGATGTCTATCTTGAGTTCAGCGGAGAGACATGAGGGTATGTCATGCAATAATTTTCCCTTTTGCCCAAGCCGTCAACAGCTCTAACCTGCCAAAACACTGACGGTTAAATCAGAGGAATTGAAGAACAACAAAGCTGCATTAAGCTGAACCGGCGCCAGAAATATGCACAGAATTGATGAGGTGTCACTTTCACTAAGAGTCGCGCCGTCGACTCTGTGATCCCTGCCTGCCTGGTACCAGGGAGTGGCAGAGAAACGCCCTTGGCTTTAGGGAAGGTTGCTTTGCTCTCCTTAACTCCTGAAAGCGCTGTTGTTCCCACAGCAAGAAGCCTCCAGAGGCTCCAATACATCCAGAACAGCGCTGCTAGGATCCTGTGATGAGAGTGCGTAAGTACGACCACATCACACCCATCCTCCACTCACTTCACTGGCTCCCCATCACCTCCCGAACTGAATACAAAATATCCCTTCTTCTGACCCATCAGTGCATCCACGGAAATGCCCCCCCCCCCCCCCCCCCCTACCTCGAAGATCTCCTCACCCCAGAACCCTCCACCCATAACCTTCGCTCTGCCAACACCAATCGCCTCCGTCCCCGCAGGACCGAGCTCCGCACCACGGGCGACCGGGCCTTCTGCTCGGCTGCTCCTCGCCTGTGGAACGCCCTCCCTGACCACCTCAGAGCACCACAGACCACTTCTTCCTTTAAAAGAGGACTAAAAACATACCTCTTCACCAAAGCTTTTTCTTAGTTTTAACCTTTTATACATGCCTTGTGTGTTTTATCCCTTTTTTTTTATGTTTTTTTAATTTATGCCTTGTTTTTTAATTGCCTATGTTTTACCCTGTAGCACTTTGAGATTTGGTTCCAAATGTAAAGTGCACTACAAATTAAAAGTATTATTATTATTATTATTATTATTATTATTATTATTATTATTATTATTATTATTATTATTATTATTATTATTATTATTATAAATTATTATTATTATTATTATTATTATTATTATTATTATTATTATTATTATTATTATTATTATTGTTATGGTTACCGCCGCTGACTCAGGAGCAGGGATGTAAAGTACTTGAGTAATTGTACTTTGTTACAATACTTAAGTACTGTTTTTGGGGGATTTGTACTTTACTCGAGTATTATTAGGTTTGTATACTTGTACTTTTACTCAATTACATTTCAGAGAAAAATACTTTTTACTCCTTACATTTAAAATGCAGACCTACAAAGTACAAAGTACAAATCGTGTAGGTCCAACCATTTTAATTAGTATATTTGTTTCTCTGGCTGAACTAACGTTAACGTCATTAACACATCCACCGCCATAAACAGCTTACGACGGGTTTGCTGATCATGCGAATTCCGCCAATCCACGGCGTACGACGTTATTGAGATCATATTTAATTTTTTCACCATGGTATTCATAATTCCGCCACCCAGCCTCGGCTGAGACAGTGGGACTCGGCACAACCGTGCAACGCTAGAATACCGCCGCCTGGTGGATGATCGGGCGAGTTACAACCGGAAATGGATCTCTGGTGATCTCCGTGCATCTGGGAAATGCTTCCGGCAGTCACATATTGTTGCGGGACTCTAGACACACATCCGTGTATATGGATCGCTGCCATAACTCAATAATCAATATGATTTGGGCATTTATTGCGCCATACAAACCGGAAATGGATCTAGTCGATCGACGTCAAATAAGTGGGATCTTTTTCCTCCAGTCTCATCGGCAAACGGTAAGAGGACAGTAACGTTACTTTCAGCTTGATTGTTTATTCTTTTCAATGCAAACCGCTCTGATCAATATATCACCCATACTACATAAAGCATTTACTGACGATCACGGAATTATAAACGACCCCCCTCACCTTTCATCCGTGCATGATGAGTCATAACGTTTAGGATTGTATTCAGTTGGATTTTTTAATATAGCGTGTATCGCGAATAAACTGCAATCGATAATCTATATTATGCGTTTAGGCCTATAACTAGCGTTCTAGGAATTACTGCAGAAAACGATAAAAACATACTTATATTCTAGACGGTATTTTCGTATGAATATATGAATGAAAAAGTATAACGTTCCTACATCCTGAACGATAGATAATCGATGTTGAATGGGCCATAGTAATGTCAATTTAGCAATACAATTTAAAAAGTTATAGCCCTGCAAAGAAGGTGAACATCTCCATAGGCTTAGACTGGTGGCAGTGATCATACATTGATGGATAGAAGCGTGGCAGTTAATGTGTTAATCCTGCGTCCACACTTCATTTAAAAACAGCCAATCAAATCCAACCCGCCCATACCCATGGTGATTGGTCCTTGTGCAAGACTAGAAAGCGGGGATCTTTGATTAGACACCTGCTATCAGAAGAATAGACAGTCAGAAAAAAGGTTTTAACTTTTACTTTTTAGAACATTTAATTTAGTTTACTTTTACTCAAGTGTGTTTCTAGCCAGATACTCTTTTACTTGAGTACGATTTTGAGACGGTACCCATACTTTCACTTAAGTATAATTTCTGGATACTTTTTACACCCCTGCCCAGGAGTGTTCCCGTTTCCCCTTGTGTTGTCACAGAGATCATACAGTGTGAGGGGCTGTCGTGACATCAACCCCTGGAACTGCACGTCCACTAGTGACACAACTCTGTGCCTGCTGTCATAAAGCCCTGTCTGTTGTGATTTAATACGGGTAGTAAATGACGACGAGACAGGCCGCCAACAGCTGCAGCTAACAGCATTCATCCCCAACAACTGCTTATGCTTACACATTTTTTGATCAATTTCACAATTGTGTTAATTAATTTGGACTGTAGCAGGCACAATGCAGGTCAGACAAGGGCGAGCGAGTCACAACATCATGCCAATTAGAAACACAAAATAATAATTAAAATAATTGCATAACATGGGCTAGTGAGCAAAGAAAATGCAGATGGATTTACTGCAGACTGAGAATAGTGTTCAGATCAGATCAGATTCAGTTTTATTGTTGCATCTTGTCACATTTACATACAAAAAAGAGCTCAATTCTGTAAACAAGAGCCTCCTGTAAACATGTAAATAGACGACTTGCTCATACTATTAATCAAACCGTAATTTTGTCTAATATTCTTATAGACCAGTGTGTTCACAATACATATCACTTCATTTATTTAGGTCCTATTCATTATTCAACAGCGCCACATCGCCTATACAATGACAGCACTTAAAATAACCGCATTTAATTAAACGGCATAATATCTTTTGTCATACATGTGGCTCAGATTCCCATCTGCCGCCTTTAGTCTTTGCCAAATCTTCCGCTTGTTTTTCAGTCAATTAACTTCCATCACCACAGCTGATAGAACATAGAATACACTGCATGGTCGTTGTGCGTTAATCGAAAGCACGGGGGGGCTGATTTTTTCACATTAGTTTACATATTACTCATGAAGTGGAACTGCCATTGATCAAACGCATCGAAGCAATTACTACTAATCATTGCCTGAAAAGAGGCCAATTCACTAATACCGATTATGACTTTCGCGAATCAATATTGTAAATTAAAGCCATAAATGTATAGATCTGCACCCCGGAGGAAAACAATGTATTAGAATATTGTGTGACGGAAACAGAGCATGTTAAATAAGAAATAAGAAATTACAGTTAGGAGATTGCATTGTTTTAATTTTGTAGAGACTACATTGTTTCAGTTTTGTTTGAGAGAGAGCATTTCTGCAGTGAGAGGCGAGACACGCGCATTAGAATGAGACTTCCATAAAAGCTTTCTCAGTCTTAAACTATTTCAGCTGTATGATCTCACGTGAGATTCGAATTTTGAGAACTGAATATTCTAATAATGATGTAACCAGGGCTACTGAACATTGAAAGCTATATAGACTTAGAATGCTGATTGACATTTCCAAGAAAACTTCCACCTGAAAGGAATAGGCTATTATACATTAAATTCCATTTTCAGTTGAAGACTGCATATA
The DNA here is from genome assembly GCF_963971535.1 of Notolepis coatsorum. Taxonomy (NCBI): domain Eukaryota; kingdom Metazoa; phylum Chordata; class Actinopteri; order Aulopiformes; family Paralepididae; genus Notolepis; species Notolepis coatsorum. Next base: position 102,175,300 of record NC_140181.1, on the reverse strand, counting down.
TGGAGTTACGACGGTTCAAGACTAAATCTAGTCATTGCTATGCATAGGCTACATAATGATGTTCATTATGTGAGCTGAATTTACAGCTTTGATATGAATTCATAGACAAAATGTGTTTTTCTTTTAATCTGTTTTGGAATTGTAGCCACTATGTGCTGTGGTGCCTCTAAATGCCAAAGCCAAAAAAATTCTTTATTTACCTTTTCTTCTCGGAAAATAGTAGAGGTGGGGGAAGCTCAACTCAACATGCAACAAAAAGAAGGTGCAGAGGCTAATTGACCTATATTTGTGATTGGAGGATCAAGAAAAGAGGCCGGAGTTTGAGATAGGTCAATTGAAAAAATTCGACCTTTATTCCAAAAGGAGAATGGGACAAAAACGGGACAATGACTGTAAAAATGTACTTGAATTTTATAAAAATAGCAATAAATAAAGGTATCATACTGTTCATAATGTAAAACAATGATAACTTGTGTTGCATTGTTCCTCTGATTACACTAACGCTTGTTGAGTTAATTTGCTGAAACCTACAACTATACTTGCTTGGTATTAATTATGAATTACATAAATATTTCAAGTTTAAGCAGCTAAACCATGTCTTGCTCCAATCTCCAGACAGTCTGCAGTGCATTATAGTGCGATTATGCAAAACAGGCCGAACACATGTGACAAATAAAAAAAAATTTAACATCAAGCTAGAAACTGTCTCACTGTTATTAAATGATAAAGTAGGTTGAAAAGAAAGGGCTTAATTTAAAACGACTGGTCTATAGGTCAAGGACAGCCAGAGCCTATTCCTCCTCTCCGGAGCGTACAGAGTAAAAAGCATTTTGTGCTTTCATTTTCCAGACAGAAAGCTAAACGAGTCGTGTTATCTTCTCTTAATGGTGTGATACAGTATATGAAAAGTGAGACACCTGGAGGGTTTTATGCAGCCTATGTGTTGCATACTGTTTATGCTCGCTGGATACATACTGTTTATGTTTGCAGCTCTGCATAATGCTTGCTGGATACATACTGTTTATGTTTACTGTTTATGTTTGCAGCTCTGCATAATGCTTGCTGGATACATACTGTTTATGTTTACTGTTTATGTTTACTGTTTATGTTTGCGCTCGCTGGATACATACTGTTTATGTTTACTGTTTATGTTTGCAGCTCTGCATAATGCTCGCTGGATACATACTGTTTATGTTTACTGTTTATGTTTACTGTTTATGTTTGCAGCTCTGCATAATGCTCGCTGGATACATACTGTTTATGTTTACTGTTTATGTTTACTGTTTATGTTTACTGTTTATGTTTGCAGCTCTGCATAATGCTCGCTGGATACATACTGTTTATGTTTACTGTTTATGTTTACTGTTTATGTTTGCAGCTCTGCATAATGCTCGCTGGATACATACTGTTTATGTTTACTGTTTATGTTTACTGTTTATGTTTGCAGCTCTGCATAATGCTCGCTGGATACATACTGTTTATGTTTACTGTTTATGTTTGCAGCTCTGCCTAATGCTTGCTGGATACATACTGTTTATGTTTACTGTTTATGTTTACTATTTATGTTTGCAGCTCTGCATAATGCTCGCTGGATACATACTGTTTATGTTTACTATTTATGTTTACTGTTTATGTTTACTATTTATGTTTGCAGCTCTGCCTAATGCTCGCTGGATACATACTGTTTATGTTTACTGTTTATGTTTACTGTTTATGTTTGCAGCTCTGCCTAATGCTTGCTGGATACATACTGTTTATGTTTACTGTTTATGTTTACTGTTTATGTTTGCAGCTCTGCGTAATGCTTGCTGGATACATACTGTTTATGTTTACTGTTTATGTTTGCAGCTCTGCGTAATGCTTGCTGGATACATACTGTTTATGTTTACTGTTTATGTTTACTGTTTATGTTTGCAGCTCTGCCTGGATGCTTGCTGGATACATACTGTTTATGTTTACTGTTTATGTTTACTGTTTATGTTTGCAGCTCTGCCTAATGCTTGCTGGATACATACTGTTTATGTTTACTGTTTATGTTTGCAGCTCTGCCTAATGCTTGCTGGATACATACTGTTTATGTTTACTGTTTATGTTTACTGTTTATGTTTGCAGCTCTGCCTAATGCTTGCTGGATACATACTGTTTATGTTTACTGTTTATGTTTGCAGCTCTGCCTAATGCTTGCTGGATACATACTGTTTATGTTTACTGTTTATGTTTACTGTTTATGTGTGCAGCTCTGCCTAATGCTTGCTGGATACAGCAGCAGTGGAGCACCGTGAATAAGAATCAATGTGTGATTGACGGAAACATGCAATTTAGGCTAAACAGGGCTTCGTTTAAGAACGGGGATGGTATGCGGTAGTCAATATAATCCATGAGATAAGACACAACCATTTTAGAGCTAGCTGTCTTTCACGTGTGTGGATATAGAGAGACTGTGTGTGTTGGTAGTTTTCTCCTTTTATTCTGCCAGAGATCACAGAGTGCATCAAAGGTCAGGCTGTCCACGCAGAGCCCAATGATAAGATAAAATAAGATATTTCTTTATTCCCCTTGTGGGGAAATGCGGGCGTCATAGCAACATGGGGGAGGGGAGGTACAGGTATGGGCAGGGTAATAGTAGAAAGACATAAATATAGGTAATACAATTTTATCTGAATATAAAAATATGATAAAAGTAAGCAGTGTAAACTAAAATGCTGATGAGGGGTCTGTATGCCCTATCGGTTATATTATGCGTTACAATAAATATAGGCAATAAAGAATTTGAATCAGAATATACAGTATGAGTAAGAGTAAAAGTAAACAGTATACACAAGGTACACTAACTGGCGAGATATATACGCCATACGTTGTAGTCCGTGCAGGTTTTGGTGGTTAAGAGTCAGACACACTTAGTGGTCAGACATTCCTATAGTAGTTCTAGTAGTTCTCGATAACAACGTTATCGCTACAGTATGTTGAAGAAACATGACAATTCCCATAGTGGCCATAGACAGATCAGAAGAAGCATGGGGTCAAGATATTGAACATTTTAAAGTAGCTTAAAACACTGTGTAATGATATGGCATGTCACAAAATACTCATTTTGACTTTAAATCAATTGAAGGAGGGGCTTAAACTATATGTTTTGATTATTGTCACATCCAAAAAAGAATATGTGCTCTGATGTAGGAGGTCCATATGGACCATCGTAATTCAATAATTCGATAAATTATATAAATGTATGATATTCGTATTAATTAATACGATTAATATTAAAACATTATTCAATAAATAATTGTCTTTAATGCAAGCGCAGTGTCCTTTTTGCTTAATTTCTAAGACTCTAAATTGACTCTAAATTAAGACACTTTATACATCTAAATAATCTTGTGAGATTGAGGTGAATTTGAGGGTGGTATTATAATCAGTATTCACATCATCAGAGGGTACTTCTATTATCAGCTCTCAGGGAAAAGAAGAATCTTTTTTTAACCAGGCCTATATAACGCAAAAGAAAGTTGTTCCAACAATCCCAATATGTTTGCAATGCAATATCCTGCAAATGCGATTGTGTGTCCTATATCTTTGTCTTCCCGGGATACACTTTGAAAAATGGTTTGTTCTCATTGCCTTTTAAATCTGCCTGCCTTAAAAAAAAAAAAAAAAAGGGGGGCCTGAAGGAACAACGTGTCTCATGGGCGGCTGCTCTGGTGAGGTGATGAATTAACAAGGGAGACGAGGGAGTGTGGTCCCCTTACCTCATTGGTGTTCCAACGGTGTCTCTCTTTTGGCAGCGATGAGCATTTTGGTAGACATTCAAGCAGCTTTTTGGGCAGGTATATTTTCAAATGTCCATGTTCATCTGTAATGAGAGAGAGAGAGAGAGAGAGAGAGAGAGAGAGAGAGAGAGAGAGAGAGAGAGAGAGAGAGAGAGAGAGAGAGAGAGAGAGAGAGAGAGAGAGAGAGAGAGAGAGAGAGAGAGAGAGAGAGAGAGAGAGAGAGAGAGAGAGAGAGAGAGTGAGACGAAGCTATTTAGCAAGTGCTCCGCAGCTTAGTGACTTGTGCTATTGTCAGCCACCTGTCTCTGTATAACGATACCACTGACTGCAAAATCATTCCCAACCCGATCGTACGGCTTCTATACGGTATATAGGGATCCTTCAGTGATATTGTACCGTTTAGGGATTTAAAGCGTGAGACTCAGCATTGCCCGTGATTTAATATATTATTCAGGGAAATAATTATTCAATTACCAGCCTCGCTGCTTTACATGATAACGCATGTCGTTCGACCTACAATGTTACATTTCACAATCAGCTCACGAGCATAATAAAGCAGCCTGGAAAAAGCTCCCGCTTGGAGATACCATCATGCGCGATGTATCCAATTGTTCACTCCATTCCATTGCCTCATTCGTCTTCAAATAATGCAGATGACAATTCCTCCAAGACTAAAGTGTGTGCAAATTATATTTGTTTTGGAGAGAAAAATCACGTTGAATCCGTAATATCATGCACAAAATGAATATAGTCTTTGGGCTGCTTTTTTCCCCTCTCTCCTCCCATCAGAGCATAAACACATGCTTGTTAGAAAACGTAGGCCTATGTGTCCACAATGCAATTTACATACAAAATGAGGATAGTCTATTCACAGCAAGCCAAGCAACGTATCATTAAGATTGGGTACACAGAAAAAGCATTGGCTGCCAATCAAAGTAGACGGGACGGAGGAACCTTTCCCCAAAGTGGAGACAACAATTATGCTATGTTAGTGTTTTTATTGGAAAAGGCCAGATAAGCTCAGGTAGGCCCATAGGTTATTGTAAAATGAGAAAAGGATGTTCCATTTTAAAGAAGGGGTGGATTCAGTCCATGACACCTTAATTAAAGTAATTATAGTAGATTGACTATTATAATATAAGCACCAACAGATTCAGATTCAGATTCAGATTACTTTATTCACCATTTTGCAGAACAAATGGAACGTGATTTGACGTGCATGGTTTTTTTTCACAATTAAGGACAATACAACAGTAAATAAATAATTATAAATAAAGTGCCAGACAGGACAGGACCGTGAGACAACAATAAGACTGTAAAAGTGCAGTGGTTGGGGACATGGAAACAGTGCAGCACAAAGTTCAAGTCCAGAAGTCCATGTGATTTCATGAAAACTCCAATGACAACAGGAGCTAGGTTATATTATTATTATTACATTTTATTTCATTTCAAACCTTTATTTCAACTCGTAAGACACTAAGGTTACAAAAGAAGCTTCAGAGTCAGTTGGAGGGCATTCCAGGTGTTGGAAGCACCAAAGGAAAAAGCAGTTTTTTCTAGTTCAGAGCAAACTGGAGGAACCCTAAAGTCCAAAGCACCGGGTGGGCGAGCGACGTCGCCTGGCGATGCGATCAGCTGTCGCTCAACAACAATGGCTTAGCACCGCACGCCACACACGCCCGTCCAGGACCGTTTACAGCCGGACATGGTCACGGCTCGACGAACAACTCTCGCCGGATATTTCGTTTTGTAACTCAAGAGGTAGCAAATTCAACTTTCAACAATGATGATGAATGATCGGGAGAAACGCACATCATCAAAATGGGTGAGTAAATTAGCTGACAATATTAGCATAGATGAATAAATAGCTAACGTTAAATGTGGCTATCTATATAGGCTACAGCCACCTGACATCGATAATCCCGGATCTGATACAGCTAACGTTAGCTAGCTAGCTAACGTTAGGTATATGATTATTGAGTGAACATCGTAGCTAATGTTAGAAGTCATGTTATTTCCTCATTGTCCTTGCTGTGTCGCCTGTCTACCAAAAACAAAAAAAATAGGATTGAGGCGATATTTAGCCATGCAGGCGACAGAAGTTGCTGCGCGATCGTTGCTCGAAAATCTCCCACTGTGTGGCTTCTCTCATTCATAACAATGGAAGCGATAAAATTCTGTCGGTCACCTGGCTTAAAAAATCGGTCGCCTGGCCAAAATCGCCCCGCCGTGTGCCTTGGACTTCAGAACCAACCAGTCAGAACATGCAGAATAGGCTCCAAGATTCCAGGGCTTTGAAAATAAACAAATTCCAATGATAGTTACGCCTTCTAACCAGAGGAGGCCGATATGTTCAGTATTTAGTGTTTTTAGAACCTAGTAAAAATAAATCGTACTCCTAACAGGCTGTCGAAATGAACTAAATGGTAAATGGACTGCATTTATATAACAACTTTTATCCAAAGTGCTTTACAACTTATACCTCACATTCACCAATTCACTCACCCATTCACTCACAAAGTCACACACACCTTCACACACTCTGATGGCAGAGGAGACCATGCAAGGTGCCAACCTGCACGCCCGGAGCAGTTAGGGGGACACGCTGCCGGAGAGGAACCGGAAACCTTTCAATTACCAGACGACTGCTCTACCTCCTGAGCCACTGTCGCCCACCAGTTTAAACTATGCTGATTAGAAGCTTGATAAAGGAAGTGACTGTAGATATCAGGGGCGGATTTAGGATTGTGGGAGATCCGGGGCTTAGCCCAGATAGGTGCCCTTTTTTTTATTTTTATTTTTTTTTATTATTATTATTATTATTGTTTTTTTTTTTTTTTGCAGGCAAGGGGTGGTTTGATTTTTTTGAATTTAATGAACCTGTACGTGCAATTTCCTGCAATATAGAGCCTTCAATCTTGACCAATAAAGCTGCTCTTTTCACTATAAAACTCAGTTAACCATAACGTAGTTATGGTTAGATTTATATATTGGGGGGGGATATATCATATTTTTCATATGATCAAAAAGTGGTGGAGCAAGAGCATACCTTTGCTCCCCCAAGTTCAATAGTGGGAGAGCAGAGATGCTCTGAATGCTCTTATGGCCAGGCGTCTATGATTCACTGATACAAAGTAAAATAGTGCATTGCAATAAAATAGTTAGTAAAATAGAATAAAATAATGCAATAGTGCATTGCAATAAAATAGTTATCATCGTATTTTTTCGGGAGGCCGGTAAGGAGTGCATTACAGTAGTCGAGTTGGCTTGAGATAAAGGCATGGATCTGGTTTTCAGCGTCCTTTTGATTTATAAATGGCCGTACTTTAGCTATGTTTCTAAGGTGGAAAAATTAAGTTTTTGTGATTTAAAGCTTAGGTCTGAGTCTACCATAACACCAAGACTTAACTCACTCAAATACAGTTAGCAGCTGGATAGACCACAGATGGAAATTAGCTTCTGCTAAATCTGGTGCAAACATATTTTCATGTAACAATGATGAACTGTCAAAAAAAATATCATTTTTCATGAGCTGACTCAGGATCAGGGGTGTAAAGTACTTGAGTAATTGTACTTTGTTACAATACTTAAGTACTGTTTTTGGGATTTGTACTTTAATCGAGTATTATTAGGTTTGTATACTTGTATACTTTTACTCAATTACATTTCAGAGAGAAAAAACTTACTTTTTACTCCTTTCATTTAAAATGCAGACCTACAAAGTACAAAGTACAAATCTCGCAGGTCCAACCATTTGAATTGGTATATTTGTTTCTCTTGCCGAACTACCGTGAACGTTATTAATCCTGCGGCCGCGCTTTATTTAAAAACAGCCAATCAAATCGCCATCAATGGAAAATGAACCCGCCCATACCCATGCTGATTGGTCCTTGTGCAAGACTAGAAAGCAGGGATCTTTGATTAAACACCTGCTATCGGAAGAATAGACAGTCAGAGTGACAAGCTACAGAAGATGGCCACAAACTATTTTGAGACGGTACCCATAATACTTTCACTTAAGTATCATTTCTGGCCAGCATACCAAAGGTAGCATTAAGATGGACCACCACCTGAGCGCCCAAAGAACACCTGACGTAGTACAGTCGAAGGTGAGCTGAGAGGAATTAATCTTAGGAACAGAGAGCAGCTAATGACCGTGGCTGAACGGCGCCGCATCGTCAAAGCCTTATTTCCCAACTGGGAAGACGAGGACTAAGTACTGTAAGTAATAGCCTATAGGTAGCATCCCTGTAATGATGCAATTTAAAACTGAAGCTACAAGTGGACACCAGAGGAAAAAGTGCTATCATGTATATGATTTTTTTAGGCTGGGCTACTAAATCTCAGTAGATGAATGGGGAAACCAGTAAAAGAAAACGCTTTGTGGTAACTACCGCTCCCCAGGAGGTATGGATGGAGAATAATATGCAGGTGCACCTGCTAAAGACTGAATAGGTTCTGCCAAAGTGAAGCATTTTGTTTTTAAAGCCAGCGCCAAGTCAGTCCAGCAACATATCTGTTTATAAGGACATGAGTGAGACAGAGAGAGATAGATAGATAATAAGAGTTTAACCCTTTCACTACCACACTACCAAAGGGTTAACCCTTTTACTGCGACAATATAGAAGGGTTAACCCTTTCACTGCGACAATGCAGAAGGGTTAACCATTTCACTGCCACACGATAAAGGGTTTTACCCTTTCACTACCACACTACAGAAGGTTAACCCTTTCACTACCACACTACAGAAGGTTAACCCTTTCACTACCACACTACAGACGGTGGTAGTGAAAGGGTTAACCTTCTGTAGTGTGGTAGTGAAAGGGTTAAGCATCAATCTATACATCAGAGCAACATCTGCTGAGGTGCTTCCATCTGGAACAGGAAATGGAAATGAAAACAGTCGGCCTGTAGAGACAGGCCTGGCTACCAGCCTCAGAGTGTGCGCATGGTGGAACATCGCTGGGAGGTAGCAGCCACAGAATGATGTTCAGACTATCGCTCCCAAAGGAATGCCGGAATGGTTTTGTGGATTTGTAACATTTGCCGCAAGCAGCTGTACCTGTAATTCTGCGTGTGTAAACTATTTTTTATATGAAATGAACAGGTATCTGTAATCATTTGCCTCGCCCAATTAACAATCGCATGCAGCATCTGGTCCTAGGAACCACCAAAGTGGTGTTTCCTGTCAGCAATGGAAGGCACAAGGGAACTGGGCGATCAGAGATGTGCCGGCGGTAAAAGAAAAGGAAACTACTAGGGACGTTTAATATATAGTTTCACTGTCATGCTGTAAGAAGACCGTAGGCTATAATCTAGTCTACACAGTTTGTTTTCTTTTTCACACAAGGGTCAAAAAGAGCAAGGGCTTGTGTTCAAACTCCAACATGAGATGGATCATTTCCCAGCGGATCCAGAGACTCAACATGGGCCAGTGGACTCACTGGACTGGAGGCCAAGCCTGGTAGGGTTGGATACCGTTCACATTTGAACCGATACCGGGACCCAACCCTACCTTTTTTTTCGGTACTTTAGTCTCTAAAAATTGTATCTACCTACCTCAGTTGTAAACAATGTGTCCAAACTTCAAATTATTTATTATCATTATTATTTATTTAGAACAAATATATATACACGCATATCTTTAAATAAAAAACAATATTTTACAAAATAACAAGTATAAAACGATTAAACAAACCACTCTAGCAGCAATGAACTATTCTGCGGAACTAAAAGGTACACATCTATATATTTAAATAAATAAATAAAGGTATTGTATTTTTACAAAATAACAAGTTTAAAACGATTCAACAAACCACGCGCAAGACAATATAAATAACCAGTAACCACACTTGTGACCGTTTTCGGCTTGCCATTGCCCCCGACTGCTTTGTTGTTGTTGAATCAAGTCAAATCCAATAAGCGTGTATTGTGCGCGTGAACGTTGATGTGAATGTGTTCATTCATAAGGAGATCTTTTATTTTTAGAGCATTAACTCTTTGGAATAACCTGCCTCAAAACCTCTGCTGCATTTACAGTAGATTCACTTTAAAAAACAATCTTAAATAGTTTTTAACACTGTAGAGTATATTGTTTTGTTTTCTGTTTCTTTGCTTGCATGTAATTTTAGCCATCTTAATTGTTAGTTTCATTATGCATTGTGTGTTGAGTACTGACTTTTTATAATTTTGTTTTGCAATAATAATTGTTTTTGTATGTTTTTTGTGTGTGGAGTGGACCCCAGGAAGACTAGTCGGTTGCTATGGCACCAGCTAATGGGGATCCGTAATCAAATCAAATCAAATCAAATTATAGGTTTCGTTTTGCGGTAAACGAAACGTTAATTTTTTTTTTTTTATAAAATAAAGATCGGTACCCATCCCTAGCCAGTTGACTGGAGGCCAAGCCTGGTCCATCTCTCACCCTCCTCCACGCAGAATGCTCCGAGGAGCTGCTCTTTGTAATCAATGGTTTGTCTGTAACAGCAGGAATACTGGCCAACTTGTCTCCCTGTGGAACACTGCCAGGAGTGAAGGCTGCCCTCTGAGACACACCTTCACATGACATCATCGAGACGAGAGAGAGAGAGAGAAAGCCTAAATGGACCATCTCAGATGACAAGAGAGAGGCTATATATTTAAGGAGGCCGCTCGGTGGTAGGGATGTGATATTGGTCACGATATTATTAATGAGTCTTCTCGGTCAACCGGTATTCTCATAAATATTCATGTCTAGGGGGGGGGGGGGGGGGGGGGCGGGCCAACAGGAGGACGTGTCACACACGCCTGGCTCTTCTGTCAACTCAGTTGTCGGAACAATATATGATGATCATAAATATGCATTAGGGGGCAAATTCAGTGACACGTTTACATAATGGACTTGGACACACAATCGTGTGCACTTCCAAACTACAGATGGAACTACAAACTTTAACACAAGCCTCATAATGGCTGTTAACTCTCTATTGCTCACTGAACTTATAACATGTTGTCCCTCTTTGAACATGCACATAACCTGTCCCTCTTTGACCATGCACATAACCTGAAGTGCCTCATTTGCATATATACATTTAACACCCCCCCCCCCCCCCCCCCCGCCCCAGATGCATACTGTATATATATATTTTTTGTATCATTCCATTTGGGCTGTGGGGGGTGCTTAATGTCTGAAGGAGTCGACTGACGGCTTCTTGTCCTCTGCAAAAGCATGCAATTGGTCCACTGATGGATACATCTTGATATTTGTCTAGTCTAGTGTGTTCATTAGACGGGTGAAATCCTCTTTCAGTGCCTCTCTGGTATGCTTTTGGAAAGAATGATAAAAAAAATAAAAAAGTTGGCAGTCGACTACGGTTCCTTTCGATCGATTAGTCGACTATTCGACTAATCGGGGTCAGCCCTAGTGGTCAGTGTGCGTACGGCGCGCCGTTCGTTTTAGTGATCCGGTCCAGATAGTCCACCGAACATGTTACCGCTGGTACCGAACATGTTGCAGAAAAAGGTTAGCAGCCTTAATGGGGGTCTCAGATGCAAGAATATCGTATTGGGTCAATGTCAGACATTGCTAATAGGGGGGAGGGGGGGAGGCAGTCTTATTTCGGCAGGCAGTCCTTTTTTGGCACAACACCGGTACTCTATGTAGGTGTCAAGATTTTAGCATTGGGGAAATTCTCCGATACCCTATTTTAGCCTTGTATTGGACCGATCTGATATATCAGTCCACCACTCATTTCCAGTTTTACTAATAAACTAACATTTATGAACCTGCCAGTCACTAGCAGCAGGCAGCTGATATTATCGTCACGTCAGTTAGTCAGATACTCATGATCATGAATATCCTTATATATATATTGACCATGATATTTTACTCAGAAAACTTGAAAAGTATGGAATTAGAGGGATAGGGCTCAGTTGGATAAAAAGTTACATAGAAAATAGGAAATAATGTGTGCAGATGGGGGAGACCAGATCATCCTGCAAAGTGATAACATGTGGGGTACCGCAAGGATCCATTTTAGGACCGAAATTATTTATATTGTATATTAATGATATCATTGATGTTTCTGATAAACTTAAATTTGTCATTTTTGCAGATGATACCAAAACATTTTGTTCAGGTGCAGACCTACAACAGTTGCTAACAAATATTACAGGTGAACTGGGGAAGCTTTTTTTCTTTTCTTTCTACCATGAAACTCTGGTATTGCAGATGAATAAATTTTTTTTCCTATGTTGGCTTATGTTCTTTTCAGGAACGTTTTTTTTTGTTGATTGTTGATTTTTTGTTTGTTTGTTTTATCTTGCAAACTTTAACTTTTTTTGTTTTTTTCTGGATCGTTTTTTGTTGATTTTTGATTTTTGATTATTATTATTTTTTGTTATATTTTGAAAACTAACTTTTTTTAATTTGTTTTTTTGAATTAGGGGTAGGTTGCTCTATAAGCCTTCGGCTTCAAACCTATCCTTTTTGTTTGTTTATTTGTGAGAATGTTCAAAAAATTATTTGTTTGTTTATTTATTTGTAAACATTCGAAATAAAACAATTCATTCATCCTCAAGTTCCTGACTGAAGATATATAGGCTACTGCTGTAGTACTGCATCCACAAACACACAACTGCTTTGCATGGTTGTTGTAAATGTGCAGCATGGTCTGCCCCCCCCCATACATCCAGGAAGAGAGACTGATCTGTCTAACCCCCCATACATCCAGGAAGAGAGACTGAACTGTCTAACCCCCCATACAACCAGGAAGAGAGACTGAACTGTCTAACCCCCCATACATCCAGGAAGAGAGACTGAACTGTCTAACCCCCCATACATCCAGGAAGAGAGACTGAACTGTCTAACCCCCCATACATCCAGGAAGAGAGACTGAACTGTCTAACCCCCCATGCATCCAGGAAATAGGACTGAACTGTCTAACCCCCCATACATCCAGGAAATAGGACTGAACTGTCTAAACCCCATGCATCCAGGAAGAGAGACTGAACTGTCTAACCCCCCATGCATCCAGGAAGAGAGACTGAACTGTCTAACCCCCCATGCATCCAGGAAGAGAGACTGAACTGTCTAACCCCCCATGCATCCAGGAAATAGGACTGAACTGTCTAACCCCCCATGCATCCAGGAAGAGAGACTGAACTGTCTAACCCCCCATGCATCCAGGAAATAGGACTGAACTGTCTAACCCCCCATACATCCAGGAAGAGAGACTGAACTGTCTAACCCCCATATAGAAATAGGACTGAACTGTCTAACCCCCCATGCATCCAGGAAGAAAGACTGAACTGTCTAACCCCCCCCCCCCCCCCATACATCCAGGAAATAGGGCTGAACTGTCTAACCCCCCATACATCCAGGAAGAGAGACTGAACTGTCTAACCCCCCATGCATCCAGGAAATAGGACTGAACTGTCTAACCCCCATACATCCAGGAAGAGAGACTGAACTGTCTAACCCCCATACATCCAGGAAGAGAGACTGAACTGTCTAACCCCCCATACATCCAGGAAGAGAGACTGAACTGTCTAACCCCCCATACATCCAGGAAGAGAGACTGAACTGTCTAACCCCCCATGCATCCAGGAAGAGAGACTGAACTGTCTAACCCCCCATACATCCAGGAAGAGAGACTGAACTGTGTAACCCCCCATACATCCAGGAAGAGAGACTGAACTGTCTAACCCCCCATACATCCAGGAAATAGGACTGAACTGTCTAACCCCCCATACATCCAGGAAGAGAGACTGAACTGTCTAACCCCCCATACATCCAGGAAGAGAGACTGATCTGTCTAACCCCCCATACATCCAGGAAGAGAGACTGAACTGTCTAACCCCCCATACATCCAGGAAGAGAGACTGAACTGTCTAACCCCCCATACATCCAGGAAGAGAGACTGATCTGTCTAACCCCCCATACATCCAGGAAGAGAGACTGAACTGTCTAACCCCCATATAGAAATAGGACTGAACTGTCTAACCCCCATACATCCAGGAAGAGAGACTGATCTGTCTAACCCCCCATACATCCAGGAAGAGAGACTGATCTGTCTAACCCCCCATACATCCAGGAAGAGAGACTGAACTGTCTAACCCCCCATACATCCAGGAAATAGGACTGAACTGTCTAACCCCCCATACATCCAGGAAGAGAGACTGAACTGTCTAACCCCCCATACATCCAGGAAGAGAGACTGATCTGTCTAACCCCCCATACATCCAGGAAGAGAGACTGATCTGTCTAACCCCCATACATCCAGGAAGAGAGACTGAACTGTCTAACCCCCCATACATCCAGGAAGAGAGACTGAACTGTCTAACCCCCCATACATCCAGGAAATAGGACTGAACTGTCTAACCCCCCATACATCCAGGAAGAGAGACTGAACTGTGTAACCCCCCATACATCCAGGAAGAGAGACTGAACTGTCTAACCCCCATGCATCCAGGAAGAGAGACTGAACTGTCTAACCCCCCATACATCCAGGAAATAGGACTGAACTGTCTAACCCCCCATACATCCAGGAAGAGAGACTGAACTGTGTAACCCCCCATGCATCCAGGAAGGGAGACTGAACTGTCAAAACCCCCATGCATCCAGGAAATAGGACTGAACTGTCTAACCCCCCATACATCCAGGAAGAGAGACTGAACTGTCTAACCCCCCATACATCCAGGAAGAGAGACTGAACTGTCTAACCCCCCATACATCCAGGAAGAGAGACTGAACTGTGTAACCCCCCCCCCATACATCCAGGAAGAAAGACTGAACTGTCTAACCCCCCATACATCCAGGAAGAGAGACTGAACTGTCTAACCCCCCATACATCCAGGAAGAGAGACTGAACTGTCTAACCCCCCATACATCCAGGAAGAGAGACTGATCTGTCTAACCCCCCATACATCCAGGAAGAGAGACTGAACTGTCTAACCCCCCATACATCCAGGAAGAGAGACTGAACTGTCTAACCCCCCATACATCCAGGAAGAGAGACTGAACTGTGTAACCCCCCATACATCCAGGAAGAGAGACTGAACTGTCTAACCCCCCATACATCCAGGAAGAGAGACTGAACTGTCTAACCCCCCATACATCCAGGAAGAGAGACTGAACTGTGTAACCCCCCATGCATCCAGGAAGAGAGACTGAACTGTCTCTAACCCCCCATACATCCAGGAAGAGAGACTGAACTGTCTAACCCCCCATGCATCCAGGAAGAGAGACTGATCTGTGTAACCCCCCATACATCCAGGAAGAGAGACTGATCTGTCTAACCCCCCATACATCCAGGAAGAGAGACTGAACTGTCTAACCCCCCATACATCCAGGAAGAGAGACTGAACTGTCTCTAACCCCCCATACATCCAGGCAGAGAGACTGAACTGTCTAACCCCCCATACATCCAGGAAGAGAGACTGAACTGTCTCTAACCCCCCATACATCCAGGAAGAGAGACTGATCTGTGTAACCCCCCATACATCCAGGAAGAGAGACTGATCTGTGTAACCCCCCATACATCCAGGCAGAAATACAACTGTGTAGTAGGGCTGCACGATTTTGGGAAATAATCTAATTGGGATTTTTCTGACAGATATTGCGATTGTGATTAAATTTGCGATTATAATAATTTATTTTTTTAAGCAGCCCCACAGAGGTTTATTGTAAAATGCGGCTTGCATCTGGCCTACGCGGTGGGTCTGTTCGGGACACCGAGCCTGAAAATGTTTCTTTTTACCTGGGAATCGATACCGGTACCCAACGGTACCTTTTTTTCTGTACTTTACTCTCCCTCTCTGAAGTCTAAACTTCACAACACACAATCGAAAACCCCTTACCTCTGTCTCCCAAACCGTTCCTACAACAATAACAACAACTTGCAAAGGAGATCTTGTATCTCAATGGGACTTCCTGGTTACATTTTTTTATTTTTATTTTTTATAAAATACAATTTCGATTTAAAATCGATTAATCGTTCAGCCCTACTGTGTAGATATCAAACAGGGAAGAAAGTGGGTAAAGACTGTTGTAAACTGTTTTAACCCTTTCACTGCCACACTACAGAAGGTTAAACAGTCATTCAGAACTGCATTATTGTATTCTGTCTATTCTATTGTATTCTATTTTACTCTGTCTATTCTATTCTACTATTTTATAACTTTTTATTACAGGTTTTAAACTGTGACCATCAGACTGTGTGGTATATCAAACAGGAAAGATGGTTTTTAAAATAAAGTAATTCAGAACTGCACTATTGCATCATTTTACTATATTCTATTTTACTAACACTGCACTATTGCACTATTTTGCTACTCTTCTATTATTTTTTAAATTGTCTAGATTGTGTGTGACGCTCAAGCCATAAACAGGGAGGCCTATTGGGATGTTGGATCCTAATGTGAAGAACTGTGATTTGGTGTTTTTCTAAAGAAAATTGCTGCTGTGAAACACTTTGAGCTTCTTCTTCTTTCGTGTAACGTCAGAGGTCCAACTCTGTATCTTGTAGCCATGCCCTTAACTCTGGTCCCACATCAAAGAGGCTGGCTTCCGAGGGTGGTTTGTATAGGGGGCAGATGGTCAGGATGTGGTCAACAGTCTGCTCAGGGTCTCCACACTCACATGCAGCGCTGTCTGCCAGGCCCCACTTCTTTAATGATGCTTTAAAGCGACCAACCCCAGATCTTAAACGGTTCAGCAGAACCCATTGCCGGCGTGGAAGATCGTCTCCTGTGGCGCCATCTCCTGGATCCCAGATGTAGTGGTGGATACGGGTTGGCCCAGCACTCTCCCACTCTCTCTTCCAGGCTGCCGCCAGCCATCCATTTCTGGATAGGTCCTCAGTGGTGGAACGGAGCATCTCTTGTGCCACCTTGTTGTAGGGGTGGCGGGACTTGAGTCTGCTCATAGGTGCTGTTGTTGTTGTGGTGTTGTGTAGGATGTGCCAGTCATGCTTCACTGCCTTCCTTGCTAGGGCGAGAGTGGCAGCCTCTCGTCGTAGGCCAGCTGGTGCGATTCCTGCAAGGACTGGCAGCAGGAAGACGGGTGTAGCCTTCAGGCATCCACTGATGATCCGGAGGGCGTTGTTAGTAGCCGCATCAACTTTTTTAACGTGCAGGCTTCTGCTCCAGACTGGGGCACAGTACTCCGCTGCCGAGAATTGATTGATTGATTGATTGAAAACTTTATTAACAGATTGCAGAATGGGTACAATACAGTACAGCTCAAAACACACAATTGTTAAGGGGATGCAGACCAGAGAAAGACTTTCGTCTTGTTTACATCAGGGTCCCCCATTTTCAATTCATCAGGACATTTATGACATACATGACATACAGATAGTCAGTACTGCTACATCTATACATTTATGACATACCAGATTTGCAAATACAGTACTGTTTGTGATACAGAAGGAGTCAGGGAAAGGGAGTATATACATTTGACGTAGAAACTGTACATTTGACGTAGAAACTGTACATAGAGACTGTACATAGAGAAGACCAGGGCTTGGGTGGATATCCGAAGGGTCTTGGCAGTGGCTCCCCAGGTTGTACCTGCGAGGCGTCGGATCAGCGCAACCCTTGATGTTGTCTTTGCCCTGACATCTTCGAGGTGTTGTTTGAAGGACAGATGGTTTTTAAAATAAAGTAATTCAGAACTGCACTATTGCATCATTTTACTATATTCTATTTTACTAACACTGCACTATTGCACTATTTTGCTACTCTTCTATTATTTTTTAAATTGTCTAGATTGTGTGTGACGCTCAAGCCATAAACAGGGAGGCCTATTGGGATGTTGGATCCTAATGTGAAGAACTGTGATTTGGTGTTTTTCTAAAGAAAATTGCTGCTGTGAAACACTTTGAGCTGCAATTCTTGTATGAAAGGTGCTATACAAATACAGTGTATTATAATAATTATTATTACTATCCCATCAATTTAGTTTCCATAGCTGATGGTGTAACATCCAGCTCAGGTGAACAACCAGATCTAGACGAGAGAGTGAGAGGATTCGAGTTTAGATTTTTTGTATTTCTTTTTGAAGACTGGACTGATCATTCATTTAGGAATTCTGGAGGCAAATAGCTGAAGACAGTGTATGGATGAAATGGAATGCTAACACTTATGCATTAATTTAGAATGATCAAACAGATTTGCTGTAAGTGTCCGGTTATACAAAAAAAATGTACCCCTCCAGCTAATCAAAACCTAGCATTCACCAGGCTACGGTATAATTACTCACATATTTGAAGTCTAGCAAAGAGAATTATCCACCATAATGTGATATCAATTTAGAGTCTTCACTGCTAGCTACACATCTAAATGTTAGCATATGGTCCATAAAGCTTTGACCTAGCAATGGACAATTCATCTACTTAAATAGAATTTCACGACATACACCAAATTCTTTTGAACTGGCAAGATGAGATGTTGGAAATATGGAACTTTTGTTTATAGAGAAGGGCAGGTATGACAAACGTAAAATTCACACTCAAAAGCTGTCAACTATTGTGTCCATGGACCTTTTAGAACAAAGGTGTCAAACTTAATTGCCATGGGCGCCAAAATGAAAAATACTGTACAGATGATTTTGCGGGCCAGACATTATAATAATACCTAAATAAGGTGAATTTTCCTGAGGTCACTAGCTGAATTGGTTAATTTTGTTTATCTATTCAGTTTGTGCATACCAACTCAATATGTTGTTGTTAATGCACTTCTGTTCATTCTGCATCTCAATGAATACAATGAGAGCTGTTTTAAAAGGCGGGCATCCATTTATGGATAATTGGATTATTATTATATATTTTATTTTTGTATAGATTTAAATTGCATATATTACATGTTACATTATAATTATTCACCCACACAAGTTTGTAAGATTAGCAATTATAGGTTAAACTGGTCCGGGGCATGGAGATGTCGAGTTACATGCCATTTAACCCTTTCACTACCACACTACCAAAGGGTTAACCCTTTCACAACCACACTACATAACGTTAACGCTTTCACTACCACACTACAGGCGGTTAAACAGACGGTTAACCGTCTGTAGTGTGGTAGTGAAAGGTTAACCGTCTGTAGTGAGGTAGTGAAAGGGTTAAATAAATACTTAAAATGATCTTCCTACACAGGAGGAGGGGGTAGGCTTTCTGCTTCATGCCCTCGCTATAGGCACCACCCCTTGCCTAAACCAAACTTTTCTGCAAACAAAATCACTTGTCCATCGATCAAGTTAATATATAATAATTACTGTTAATAATAAATAATAGCTATTTTATAATCAAGAGGCTACTGTCCATCCAGGATTTATAGAAAGCAAAAGGTATATGCTGATTAGACAAAAACAAAAACTGTAACAAACGAAAACAAGACAAGTCAATAATTTCAACATTCCACAATGGAGTAGCAGAATATTGTATTCTAGAGAGGGAGTCTGTGGGCAAAGCTCCATTCATATCTGTTCAGGCAACTGTCTGCTGTTTGAACAACAGACACAATTTAATGTTTGAAAGAGTGCTGCACTCTCACTGATAAATAAACCAAATGACACAGCATTTCTTTTTCAGATGTTCCATGGCCATCTGCAAATGCCTCCTGTCTCCTAACACCCTGCATCCTAACACCTTGTCTCCTAACACCTTGTCTCCTAACACCTTGTCTCCTAACACCTTGTCTCCTAACACCTTGTCTCCTAATTCCCTTGTCTCCTAACACCTTGTCTCCTAACACCTTGTCTCCTAACACCTTGTCTCCTAACACCTTGTCTCCTAACACCTTGTCTCCTAACACCTTGTCTCCTAACGCCTTGTCTCCTAACACCTTTTATCCTAACACCCTGCATCCTAACACCTTGTCTCCTAACACCCTTGTCTCCTAACACCTTGTCTCCTAACACCTTGTCTCCTAACACCCTGCATCCTAACACCTTGTCTCCTAACACCTTGTCTCCTAACACCTTGTCTCCTAACACCTTGTATCCTAACACCTTGTCTCCTAACGCCCTGCCTCCTAACACCTTGTCTCCTAACACCTTGTATCCTAACACCTTGTCTCCTAACACCTTGTCTCCTAATGCCCTGCCTCCTAACACCTTGTCTCCTAACACCTTGTCTCCTAACACCTTGTCTCCTAACACCTTGTCTCCTAACACCCTTGTCTCCTAACACCTTGTCTCATAACACCTTGTCTCCTAACGCTTTGTCTCCTAACGCCTTGTCTCCTAACACCCTTGTCTCCTAACACCATGTCTCCTAACACCTTGTCTCCTAACACCCTTGTCTCCTAACACCCTTGTCTCCTAACACCTTGTCTCCTAACACCTTGTCTCCTAACACCTTGTCTCCTAATGTCCTTGTCTCCTAATGTCCTTGTCTCCTAACACATTGTCTGCTAACACCTTGTCTCCTAACACCTTGTCTCCTAACACCTTGTCTCCTAACACCTTGTCTCCTAATGTCCTTGTCTCCTAACACATTGTCTCCTAACACCTTGTCTCCTAACACCTTGTCTCCTAACACCTTGTCTCCTAATGTCCTTGTCTCCTAACACCTTGTCTCCTAACACCTTGTCTCCTAACACCTTGTCTCCTAACATTCTTGTCTCCTAACACCTTGTCTCCTAACATTCTTGTCTCCTAACATCCTTGTCTCCTAATGCGAGGAACCCTTGTTCTCTGTTTACGTTTGGCCTACTTTCATTAATAAGTTACTAGGCTTTACTCTGCATTGTCAGAAGACAGGAAATACTCATTGAAGGTTGTTTTTAAGTGTAAAGGTGTGCCCTCTTTCGGCATTAGGCTGTCATTAGTCTCGGTTGTTTTGGTAAGTGAATTCAGCTGCAGCGTGTCCTCTGATTACCTCCGCCAGGGCTTTCCCACAAATGTGAAGCAGGAAAAGAGTCTCTTTGAAAGCGACATAGTTCTAACAGCACTAACGGTTCTGACAGAGTATCATAAATTATGCTACTAAAACATTTGTTTCTGACTGTGTGTGTGCATGTGTGTGTGTGAGTGAGTGAGAAATGAGGAAGGGGCAAGAGAGAAAGAGAGGTGTGTGTGTGTGTGTGTGTGTGTGTGTGTGTGTGTGTGTGTGTGTGTGTGTGTGTGTGTGTGTGTGTGTGTGTGTGTGTGTGTGTGTGTGTGTGTGTGTGTGTGTGTGTGTGTGTGTGTGTGTGTGTGAGTCCTCAGCCCTTGTGTGGGTGAATGTAACAAGTTCCTAACGTTTTCTTTCCCCTATTATTTCATGCACTTTATTAATTGTTTTCAATTATAATTTTCTTTTAAGTTATTTTGTGCATCACTCTGTTTTGAATTTGATGCAAATTTGCAATGCATGAGGGTCATCCTTTTGTGTTAAATGGCTGCATAAAGCAAGCATTTGTTGACTCTCATGTTGATAAGAGTATTAAAACTTGAAAAATATCAGATTTAGAACAGATACAAAATATGCAATTAATTTGCAATTAATCGCGATTAACTATGGACAATCATGCGATTAATCAGATTAAATATTTTAATAGATTGACAGCCTTAGATATTACATATTCATATACATAAGTGGGTGGGTCATACGTGGCAAAGTGTGGTCACTCACTCACTCACTCACTCACTCACTCAGGGACGTTCTGTGGGACACTGCCCTTGTGGTGCGAACGTTCGACAGATCTGCGCGTTGCCAGAGGCAGCTTCACAGCAGCGACAGACGGCTCAGATCAACTCAATTAGCCCCTCTTCAACTTTTCTTTTTGTGACTTGTGTGTGTCAGTGACTAAGGTGAGAATCTACTCATGTCTCTTCAACTGTAGAGCAAGTTTAACGACGTTATTGAGCCAGGGGCGGGGGTGTGTGCGTTTGCATCAGGGGCAGGGGTGTGCGTGTTTGCATCAGGGGCGGGGGTGTGCACGTTTGCATCAGGGTCGGGGGTGTGCACGTTTGCATCAGGGGCAGGGGGGTGTGCGTTTGCATCAGCATTTGCATTATCCATTATTGTGGTGCAACCGCATGAGAAACTGGAACAATATTTTCACGGGGCTGAGCGGGGGGTTGATTAATGGGCGGCCCCTCCTGTCAGGTGGGCGGGGTGCCCGCTAATGCCTATGGGAGGGGAAACACTGGGTTATATGATTGTACGGAACTGTTGCTCAGCTAACTCACTGCACAGCTAGCATTAGCTGCCTTTCAACACAGGAAAACTGCTTTGTCCTCTTTGCTAAAATGCTTGCAGGGGGGATCACCTTGAACACAACACAATATACTGTACCAGAGAGGGGTTAGCGAATGCTTCGAATACTAACAGACACAAGCTTGGGATGATACAGTACATAATATGGCTTGCTAGCTTTAGCTGGCTAGTGTAACCAAACAACTTTCTCATTCCACAACTGGCTGTGCCTATACTGAAAACATTCTGGGGCGGTTTTATGCTTTATCTTGCAATACAATTGTCATGGTGCTATTTCATTCAAAATGGTAGCCTATTTTACTTACTTTTTTTATACTGCTGCAAGGAATCTTTGTTTGATTAATAAAGGATCTCAATTTCAGATTGTGCAGGATTTTGAACCTTAGAGGAACACGGCAACTTTTTGGGAAATTAGCTTATTCGCCATCTACCCTGGAGTTAGACAAGCAGATACATACCATTTTCTTCTCTGTGCATGCATTAGGCTTAGGGAACATCCGCAACGTTAGCCTAGCTTAGCGTCATTCACTGGAAGTAGGTGCCATGTACCCTATTGCCAACAGTCACGAAATACACTCCAAATACAACTCCAAAATGTTCCTGTAAACATGTTGTGACTTGTGTATTTACCATGTGGAGAAATAAAAAAAATAAAAATTTGACATTTTCGTTTCCTTCGTTTTTGTTTTGGTCTGAGATGCTGGTGCTCTAGTCACCTCTAGTTGCTGAATATGTGATATAGCACCTTTTAAAATTATAGCCTACAATATGGATATATGTTTTTACGATATGTAGGCTATATATCGTGGAAGACATGGCGGTATACCTCTCACACAGGCACCAATTCATCTCTATCAACAACTGCAAATCCCCCACTGCCCCCATCACTCATGGTGTCCCCCAAGGCTCAGTACTTGGTCCCCTGCTCTTCATCCTCTACATCCTTCCACTTGGTCTGATTCTCCGCCAACATGGCCTGCGTTTTCACTGTTATGCAGATGACGCTCAGCTCTACCTCTCCACCAAGACTATCACTCCAGCCACTCTCTCCACCCTCAGCACCTGCCTCACAGACATCAAAACATGGATGCAAAATAACTTTCTCAAATTAAACTGCAATAAATCAGAAATCATCATTATCGGTCCAAAATCCCTCACCAGCCACACCCAGGATTTCACCCTAAATATTGATGGTACCATTGTCACCCCCTCCACTCACGTCCGTAACCTTGGCATCATCCTGGACTCCACCCTTTCTTTCCTCCCCCATGTGAACCACATAACCAAATCGGCCTTCTATCACCTCCGGAACATTGCTTGTCTTCGCCCCTCCCTATCACTCTCCGCTGCTGAAACACTGGTTCATGCATTCATATCATCAAGACTAGATTACTGCAACAGCATCCTCTACGGCTCACCAAACACTATTCTCAATAAACTCCAATATGTCCAAAACTCTGCTGCCCGCATGCTCACCTCCACCCGTCGCTCTGATCACATCACCCCTGTCCTCCACGACCTCCACTGGCTTCCAATCAAATACAGGATACATTTTAAAATACTACTCATCACATTTAAAGCCCTCAACAACCTTGCCCCTCCCTATCTGTCCGACCTCCTCCACCGTCACACGCCCACCCATCGCCTTAGGTCTGCAGATGCCAACCTCCTAACGTCTCCCACGACCAAGCTCCGGACCTGGGGCGACAGGGCCTTTGCTGCTGCTGCCCCCTCCCTCTGGAATGCCCTCCCCAGCCATATCCGTGATGCAAACACCCTGACATCTTTTAAATCAGCCCTCAAAACTCACCTTTTCAATCTTGCTTTTGACCTCTAATTCTGTCGGTTTTATTTTATTTTATTTTGTCATGTATTATTTGTTCTGTTTTGTTCTGTTTTTTTGTTTTGCCATAGTTTGTCTCTCCTGCCCATGTAAAGCGTCTTTGAGCACCTGGAAAAGCGCTATATAAAATAGATGTATTATTATTATTATTATTATTATACCTTCATATTCGGTATAGGCCTATCCCCCAGCCCTAACCTGACCGACAAATCACCTGAAGCCATTTTTTTTAATGACAAGGTAGCTTCTTCCACAGCAGAAGCAGAAGACAAATACTTAAGCCTACTTCTACATTTCCTGTTGACTTCCACTGTAAACCAAACAGGACATTCAGACTAATAGTCATTTTAAAGGCTAAACAGTAGGCAGTGTTTCCCATTAATTACCTAGACTGTGGCGGCCCGCCACAGTCTAATTGGTCCCGCCACAGTTTTATAATGAACCAAAAATATTAATTTTATTATAAATATTATTATTATATATATATATAAATGTATTTCTAAAGAAATAAACATCAACACAGGTAACCACTTTTGCTTCATTTCTTTGATGGCTCAAATGTATGCTCTAGTCCAGTGGTTCCCAAACCTCTCCTCGAGGCACCCCAGCCGTTCCATGTATTTGTTAAATTCCACCACCAGCACACCTGATTCAACTAATAAAGGGCTTTTAAGTTGAATCAGGTGTGCTGGTGGTGGAATTTAACAAATACATTGAACGGCTGGGGTGCTTCGAGGAGAGGATTGGGAAGCACTGCTCTAGTCGATTTTGTGTTTTGAGCACAAAGTTCGTCATAGATCTGGCCTCTTTATTTTGCTCTCAAAGTGCACCAGATTGATGCATTTAACTTTAAAATGTACAACAAAATTATTATTCTGGGGGAGTGTCAGAGGTTCACCCACCACAGTCTCACAAAATCCTGTGGGAAACACTGGTAGGTTTAATGACTGTTTGTACATTAACCATGAAAGAGACAAAGCTATTGTCTGGTTGTAAAACACTAAAGTACAAGACGGTCTGAAACCTGAGCTTGTTATAGGAGAGGATGTGCTGAGCTGAGCTGGACCACACAGGAGCCAATTACGTTTTTTTTTTGTCTTGACGAATGAGTCCACAAACAAAGGTCTCTACAGCTTTCCTTACTAGCTACAGGTATAGTGCTCTCACCAAACAGAAGGTAAAGACGACTTTGAACTGTTAAACAGTAATCCAGAACTATTTTATTGCACTATAAAAAAACTGTGATTTTATAGTATGTCTGCACTTTATGTGCTCATTTCATCATTCATGTCTTTTCTATTCTACTAAAACTCAATCAAACCATAAACAAGGTGGCCTGTTGGGATGTTAGATCCTAATGTGAAAAACTGTGATTTTAAATGTCTGCTCATTTTACCCTTGATATTATTTTGCTTATGTTTGACTTATCTCTACGCCCCACTATCCACTGGGTGCATACTATGACCTTTATCATGTTTTGTAACAGATTACAGAAATTCAAGAAGCCTATTGGAACGTGAGGGTCTGATAAGATTTGATTAATATATCTGCATTATTTTATTCCACTTTATGCTTTGCTCTTGCTGCTTGTTTTCACACTGCTTTTATGTCTTATTTCTTACTGATGTAAAGCACTTTGAACTGCAATCCCCTCTATGAAAGGTGCTATATAAATACAGTTATTATTGTTATTATCATGTGGCCAACAAGACCGGCTGTGTCTGCCCGACTACGGAAGGCAGAGCAAGTCACATCACCCTCACTCAAACGGACATAAAAATATATATTTATCTGTGCTGATCTTTGGATTATCACTGATCCCGCCTGCGAAGCAAACAGTGGAGGGAATGTAAGGGTATCTGTCATGCTAGCTTGCTCCAGTCCCACCCTGGAGACGAGAGCGGGGGTCATGAGACTGGAATGGCTGACAAAAACAAATCTGTAATCAATACCTGAGCCCTCAACGCAAAACCCTCTCTCTTCCGTCTCTGTCTCAGGGCGCTCCGGGAGTGACAGTTTTCCCTTTTAATCCGTGCCCAGTGCCCAGTGCCCACACAATGTGGAGAAACTGTGAGCTAATATTTTGTCTAAAAGCTCATTCAACAAACCATTGTTGGCTATTGATATCCAAAGTAACACTTGTAGTGCTTGAGTAAAAATTACTTCAACATTTTTTGTATTCAAATATTTTTGTATTCAAAGTGTTACTTTAAGTATACTTAAGTAAAATGTTTAGGCACTTGTACTTGTAATTGAGTATTTCCATGTTAGGGAACTTTGTACATTTACTCCACTACATGTCAAAGAATATACTTTTTACACTACATTTATCTGAAGTTCATAGTTACTTTGAAGGGAAAAAATGTGCATACAAAAAATGGGATAAGTTGATGAAGATGATACATAATATATCAGAGCCAGTATAGAACTGGACCACATACCACGTTAACATAACATTATGTGGTCAATGGATCGAGGACTGAATACTCTCACACACAGTAGTTCAGTATAATTCATTACTGCAATTAACGTGGGCATGAGGGGTGGGCGAAAAATCTATATAGCAATATATCGCAAGATTTCACGTGCCGATATTATATTGATACAGTGACCCTATTTAAAGAAGAAAAAAAGGATTTGGTGAACAGACTGAAAATTATCGACGTCCGATGACGTCAACGTTTAGTTTACCACGAAACGAAATCTATGAAGTGTGCCACACGTTCACGCGCACAATACACGCTTACCTAGGATTTGACTTGATTCAACAACAACAAAGCAGTCGGGGCAATGGCAAGCTGAAAACGGTCGCAAGGGTGGTAGGTAGATAACATTTTTAGAGACTAAAGTACAGGGGGAAAAAAGGCATATTGATTCAAATGGGAATGGTACCAGACCCTAATTGTGGAGCTCTATTAGACCTTGGCCAGTGTCTGTTGTATTTGTGTTGGATAACAACCACTGGGGCTGCACCCCCGAAACCACTGTTTCACTGTAGATACTGTAGCAATTGACCTATCTCAAACCCTGCCTTCTTTTCTTGATCCTCCAATCTAAGGCTGCACAATTAATCAGAAAAAAATCACAATCACGATTCATAGACCTATGCAATCTAATTTTTACTTAACTTTTTTTAAATGATGACGATTCTGACTTGAGTTATTTTGTATGTTACAAGAGACTTTTAAGTTTAAGTTTAACTCACTTTGATAAATGATTTGATTGAATGAATAAGAATCGTGTGAGAGAATCGTGGTCTCAATTCTTAGAGACAAAAATCGTGATTCACATTTGAGCAAGAATCGTGGAGCCCTACTCCAATCACAACTGTTTCTGAGACAGTGGCTCAGGAGGTAGAGCGGTCGCCCGGTAATCGGAAGGTTCCCGATTCAATTCCAGCTCCTCCTGGCAGCGTGTGTCGACGTGTCCTTGAGCGAGACACTTAACCCCTAACTGCTCCCGATGAGCAGGTCGGCACCGACCGTGAATGTGTGAATGTGTGAATGTGTGAGTGAATGTGTGAATGTGAGGCATAAGTTGTAAAGCGCTGTGGATAAAAGCTGTTATATAAATGCCTTGTTGGAGGATCAAGAAGAGAGGGTGGGGTTTAGAATAGGTCAATTCCGAGTACTATATATGCCCACATCATATCCAAGTAGTACCGATCACTTTTACTTCACAGTTTAGAGTTTAGACCATCACTTTGGGGTCATTAGACAAAAACGATTGAGATAGGCTAATCAATTTCTCTCCATTAGAGAGATCTAACATGCTCCTAATATGTGTTAAAAGTGCAGCAAATCATGTCACTTTACTTTGATTTCTAGCATATTACACACTTCTTGGTATCAGATGAGTATTTTCCAATACCAATGCCCTCTATTTTTTACCTGGTGTCTGATACCAGAATCAGCACCGGTGCATCCCTAACCCACCACATAAATCAAATCAAATCAAATCAAATCAAATTTATTTGTAAGGCCCGACAACACACGTTAATGTCCCCATGGGCCGGACACGTCTTCTTTAAACAAGTCAAGAAGAAACACCACAATAAATCAAGTACAAAACAAAAACACCATGAAGTCCAAACATTTTTAAATAAAATAAATAAATGAATGCAACACTCCCAGACATACCCCACGCGAAGGTAAGGAAAAACTCACTAAAACCTAGCAATAGGGGGAAAATGCACCACAGGCAATGTGGAGGAGACCCTAACCCCACCACCCATTGAGCCCACAGGTCCCTGAAGAGCACATTCAGCTTACTGAGCCTAATGCACTGGGTCCCCAGGGGTCTGCCAGGACGTTTCAGGGGGTCCTGGGGAAAAGTTTAATTTCACTATTGTCTATTTCATATTCATTCATTAGTTAGCCAGTTGTGATTGGAGGATCAAGAAAATAGGGCAGGGTTTGTGAGGTAAATTCTTGACTTAATTACACCTCACAACAAAACCCTTCTCAGACGGGGTTCCTGAGGAGACGGTGTCTCATACAATGGAGGTCCACGACTCGCTTAACCCTTTGTCGTGTGGCAGTGAAAGGGTTAACCGTCTGTTGTGTCGCAGTGAAAGGGTTAACCCTTTTGTGGCGTGGTAGTGAAAGGGTTAATGTGTATCAATTTAGGGGTTCTTGATGAAAAATAACAATGTGCAACAAAACATGTGCTTTCCATAGAACCTCGATAGTACCTTACTGGAACCTTAATAGTACAGTACCTTACTGGAACCTTAATAGTACCTTACTGGAACCTTAATAGTACATTACCTTACTGGAACCTTAATAGTACCTTACTGGAACCTTAATAGTACAGTACCTTACTGGAACCTTAATAGTACCTTACTGGAACCTTAATAGTACAGTACCTTACTGGAACCTTAATAGTACCTTACTGGAACCTTAATAGTACAGTACCTTACTGGAACATTAATAGTACCTTACTGGAACCTTAATAGTACATTACCTTACTGGAACCTTAATAGTACCTTACTGGAACCTTAATAGTACATTACTGGAACCTTAATAGTACCTTACTGGAACCTTAATAGTACCTTACTGGAACCTTAATAGTACCTTACTGGAACCTTAATAGTACCTTACTGGAACCTTAATAGTACCTTACTGAAAACTTAATAGTACAGTACCTTACTGGAACTTTAATAGTACCTTACTGGAACCTTAATAGTACCTTACTGGAACCTTAATAGTACCTTACTGGAACATTAATAGTACCTTACTGGAACATTAATAGTACCTTACTGGAACCTTAATAGTACCTTACTGAAAACTTAATAGTACAGTACCTTACTGGAACCTTAATAGTACCTTACTGGAACCTTAATAGTACCGTACTTGAACCTTAATAGTACCTTACTGGAACCTTAATAGTACCTTACTGGAACCTTAATAGTACCTTACTGGAACCTTAATAGTACACCTTAATAGTACCTTACTGGAACCTTAATAGTACCTTACTGAAAACGTAATAGTACAGTACCTTACTGGAACCTTAATAGTACCTTACTGGAACCTTAATAGTACCTTACTGGAACCTTAATAGTACCTTACTGGAACCTTAATAGTACCTTACTTGAACATTAATAGTACCTTACTGGAACCTTAATAGTACCTTACTGGAACCTTAATAGTACCTTACTGGAACCTTAATAGTACCTTACTTGAACCTTAATAGTACCTTACTGGAACGTTAACCATTTCACTGCCACACGACAGAAGGTTAACCCTTTACTATCACACAACCGACGGTCGCAGAGGGGTTAAAGGGTTAACCTTCTGTGAATTGTCGCAGTGAAAGGGTTAACCGTTTTGGTAGTGCGGCGGTGAAAGGGTTAATAGTACCTTACTTGAAGTTGAACCTTAATAGTACCTTACTGGAACGTTAATAGTACTTTAATAGTACCTTACTGGAACCTTAAGAGTACCATTATTAGTACTAGTACTTATCATTATTTATTTATTTAGAACAATTTGTTAATATATACTGAATATATAATATTGCAGCGAGCGTTGTCTGCATCTAGCTTTGTTAAAGTGTAACAACACTTGCGACCGTTTTCGGTTTGCCATTGCCCTGACTGCTTTGTTGTTGAATCAAGTCAAATCCTAGGTAAGTGTATATTGTGCGTGTGAACGTTGATGTGAACGTGCGGCCACACTTCATAGGTTTAGTTTTGCGGTAAACAAAATGTTTTATTATTTAGTTTTTTACCTAAATGTGGCACCGGCGGATCTCGCGTGAATCGGCACTCGGTAGTACCGACGTGATTCGGTCGATACCCTTAATTCGGTTCGGTTCGGTACCGAACACACACACACACACACACACGCATGCGTAGTACACACACATGCACGTGCACTGGTATCATCGCTGTATCATCGCAGCCAATTAAATAGGTCTAGCAAATACATTTCGCCTATCAGTGGGTTCAAATATGATGTAATATGATGGAATCGGAGCGTGTTTTCTAGCGCACCAAGCAAGCAGGGTCTCTTCCGGATGATCAGATCCTTCCGGCAGTCCGGAGATTTGCTACCTTGGCTGGTAGCTGGATGCAGCTACCAGCTAACGACGGTATGGACTGTTTAAACTTTACTGGAGTTTCTTTTTGAGTGGATTTAAAAAAGTGGATTATGGCTTGTTGTGGACTGGACAGCTGAATATCTCGGCCCGCATTCAACTCTTGTGATGGTAAGTAAGTCTTGTAACGATAGCTTGGATTCCACGTCATGCTGTGTGTGTGAGAGAGAGAGAGAGAGAGAGAGAGAGAGAGAGGAGAGAGAGAGGAGAGAGAGAGAGAGAGAGAGAGAGAGAGAGAGAGAGAGAGAGAGAGAGAGAGAGGAGAGAGAAGAGAGAGAGAGAGAGAGAGAGGAGAGGAAGAGAGAGGAGAGAGAGAGAGAGAGAGAGAGAGAGAGAGAGAGAGAGAGAGAGAGAGAGAGAGGAGAGAGACCTGGGCGTGCGTGTTTGTGTAGGGCTATTGGAAACGTGGCTGCATTGACTGACTGTGATCATATATTGATTGATGGCAATGGTGATTTGTACAAATGGCAGTTGTACTCTACCTACTTAAATATTCGTACCTTGTGTTTCGCCGAAGCTCTGACGTGCACAGTAGGCTACTCAGTCTGTGGTTTCGCCAATGCATGCCTAGGTACATGTTTGCAAAATGTTTGGTATACCCCCCTGGAGAAGAATTCACCAAGCTGCCACTGGGTTATACTGTATAATATTACGGTTTCAAACTGCAAGAAATGTAGAAGATACAATATATAACTAAGAGGTATTCAGTTCAACATTGCCCTTTGAAAACTCCTCTGGTGCGAGTCACTTTGTTCTGTGTGCGCGGTGAGAAGTCTGCTCGCCAATCACTCGCTATTTGTGTGCGAGTGACCGTCTGTGCCGCTGCCTAATGAGCAGAGAGGAGACCTTGCTGTGAACATGTCAGATGGAACTGACATCCCAGCCTCATATGTGCCAAAAGAGCGCCTTAAATTGACAGCATAGGAGCATTTTGGGACATGTAAAAAGAACGACGAGGGGGTTGTTGAAGACGGATATCCAATTTGCAAAAACATACAGACAAAAAGTGACTGCCAGACTTCCAACGAATCTATGCATTCCATCAAATCAAATCAAATGTATTTGTATAGCCTGAAATCACAGCGAATTGCCCCCATGGGCTTCACAGATCAAGAAGAAAAAATCACAATAGATCCAGAACAAAAGACACCATACAATCTAAGATTTTGCAACACCCCCAGACTTTCCCCAATGAAGATAAGGATCGACTCGCTAGCAAACCTAGCAATAGGAAAATAAACGTGGGAGAAAAACCTCAGATGGGAGATTCAAAGGAGATCCCCCCATCAGGGTGTCGGTTCCTGTTTGCGGACGACTCAGCCCTGCTGGTCTCTGACAAGAACAAGTTACAGGTTGAAAAAACCCTCAGCTCGGAACTAGGCAGAATCTGCATATGGCTCGCTGATAACAAACTATCATTACACCTGGGTAAAACAGAGTCCATTCTCTTCGGTTCAAATAACAAACTCAGCAAGACCGACGGCTTCTCAGTTACAGTGGGTGACAATATTGTCACAAGGAAAGATGAAATTACCTACCTGGGTTCCATCCTAGAGGCTAATCTCTCCTGTGACAAAATGGCATCCAATGTAATAAAAAAAGTCAACCAACGAACTCGATTCTTGTACCGGATCTCCTCTCTGGTAAACAAGAATACCCTGAAGACTCTGGCAGGAGCACTCATTCAGGGGTACTACGACTATGCTTGCACCTCATGGTACCAAAGCACCTCAAAGGCGCTAAAAACAAAATTACAAACATCTCAAAACAAACTGGTCAGACTACTGCTTGACCTTACTCCTAGAACCCACCTCACCCCTGCCCACTTTGACAACCTAGGATGGCTTAGAGTAGACGACAGAGTACAGCAACTTGCAATGGGCCTGGTCTACAAGATACACTACACGACCAAGGTACCCATGTACATGTCAAAATACTTCCCAAAGGTCAGTGAATACCACGATCACAACACCAGAGGGAGCTCCACAAATCATGTTAAACCCAGATTCGGCTCAAATAAGGGACTAAACACGTTTCGCAATTATGCCACATCAATGTGGAACGCCCTACCCAAAGCTGTAAAGGGATGTGGATCACTACCCACTTTCAAAACCTCTCTCAAGGAACACCTACGGGAGACTGCAATTCAACACTGGCCCCTGTAAATATCCTAACCCAACCCCCTCCAATGTACAGTCATTTACCTAGTATGGTTTTGTCAATAGTCCAATGTACAATTTTGTTTGTTTGTACAGTGTCTCCCCCCCCCCCCCCCCCTCAATGTACAGTTTTGCTTGTTTATACAGTGTACCCCCCCCCCCCCAACCACCTCCAATGTAGATTACCCAGTATGGTTGTCAATATCCCAGTGTACCCAACCCCCCCACCCAACCTCCTCCAATGTACAGTTTCTACGTCAAATGTATATACTCCCTTTTCCTGACTCCTTCTGTATCACAAACAGTACTGTATTTGCAAATCTGGTATGTCATAAATGTATAGATGTAGCAGTACTGACTATCTGTATGTCATGTATGTCATATATGTCCTGATGAATAAAAAATGGGGGACCCTGATGTAAAGAAGACAAAAGTTTTTCTCTGGTCTGCATCCCCTTAACAATTGTGTGTATTGAGCTGTACTGTATTGTACCCATTCTGCAATCTGTTAATAAAGTTTTCAATCAATCAATCAATCAATCATGGATGGAGAATAGAACAAGAAAATAATTGGTATGTATTTGCATATAAACACATATACATACATACATAGTAGCAATAGTATCTAGAAGTATATAATAATATGAGCCTGAGGCTGCAGAAAGTCCCGACACTGGAAAACCTCCTGTGTGGTCCCTGTCCCTAAGTGCTCGCGTCCCAGCATGTCTAAGGACTAGAGGCCGGTGGCTCTAACCTCTCACATTATGAAAGGTCCTGGAGCAACTCCGCCCGGTGATCAAACCCCACCTTGACCCACTCCAGTTCGCCTACCAGCCCCGACTGGAGGTAGAGGACGCGGTCATCTACCTGCTGAACCGAGCCTACACTCATCTAGACAAGCCGGCGAGCACTGTGAGAGTCATGTTCTTTGACTTCTCCAGTGCTTTTGAAACCATACAGCCTGGGCTGCTGGGTGAGAAGTTGGAGGTGAGGTGATGCAGGTGGAGGCCCCCCCGGTGTCCTGGGTTGTGGACTATCTGACGGGCAGACGACAGTATGTGTGCCTACAAGGCTGTGTGTCGGACAGACTGATCAGCAACACGGGGCCCCGCAGGGGACAGTGAGTCCTCTCTCCTTTCCTATTCACCGTCTACACCAGGAACCTTTACTATCAAAAGAGCCACTTTTCCCCCCTCCCACAAAATAAAATGCTCAGGGAGCCGCACAACCTATTTACCCTTAAAATGAAGATAACACAGTGTTTTATATATCCCCAAGCATACCCCACATTTAGCATAAAACGCCTTGACAATTGCATACCCAAAGTAATTTGCGATTTATTATACTTTATACTTATAGCACACAGTTTGTTGCATTCATGGAATTATAAAGCAACAAAAAGAAACATTTTGACTTTTTATTGCTGTTTTTACCTGTTATAACAAAGGAAAACCTCAAACTCGTATGAAGAGGAGAAAAAACACTGGCTGTGTAGACCTATTTTTAAATAAAACACAGAAGAGGAGACAAAACACTGGTGTCTGTAGACCGACTTTGAAATAAAACCCTGAGCTATTCAGGTATATTTGAGTCCTTCCCTTATTTGTGGAACATTTATAAAATAAAAAGTAGTCCACTTTGAAAAAAGACTACCATGTGTAGACCTACTTTGAAATAAAACCCTGAACTATGCAGCTCTATCAGAGTCCTTGCCTTATTTGTGGAAAATCTATCAAATAAAAAGTAAATTTTTCGTTGTTCGCAAATTTCGCACCACATATCAGGCATACAGGTAAGCCTGCATCGTTAGTCGTGAAAGCAAATGAATCTGTCCACGCTGAATTAAACCCTCTATTTTCCTCAGACTTTCCTTTTTTTGGTTTTATCCATGGTTAGCTTACTGGGGGGGGGTCGAAAAACTCAAGATTAGCCACCTGCAGACGGCAGGGAGAGGTGCGGGGTGTGACGTACTGTATATTTTAGTTGATGAAATATTTTTGTTGACTAAATATTTTAGTTGATGAAATATTTTTTCATTTCAGTGTCACAGTATGACATCGATCTCAAAAAAAATTTAAAAATAAAAATAAAAAATAAATAAGTAAAAATAACTTTTTTTATTTAATTTTTTTTGTCAGGGAGCCGCAGCTGATTGGCTAAAGAGCCGCATGCGGCTCCGGAGCCGCAGGTTGCCGACCCCTGGTCTACACCAATGACTTCCACTATCGGTCAGAGTCCTGCCACCTTCAGAAGTATTCTGATGACTCTGCGATAGTGGGATGTATAAAGGACGGTGATGAGGAGGAATACCGAGCACTGGTAGAGGACTTCGTCACATGGTGCGAAAAAAACCACCTTCAGCTAAATGTGACGAAGACCAGGGAACTGGCTGTGGATCTGGGGAGGAGGAGGAGTACACCTGTGTGACCCCCGTTTCCATCAGGGGAGTCGATGTGGACATGGTTGAGGACTACAAATACCTCGGAGTCCACATCGACAACAAACTGAACGGGTCAAAACACGCAGAGGCACTCTACAAGAAGGGCCAGAGCCGACTCTACTTCCTCAGAAGGCTGAGATCCTTCAACGTGTAACGTGCGGAAGGATCACACTACCTCCTCCAGATCCTTCCCTCGCTGTGCAGGTGCCCCGACCGAACTGTAGGAGTCGCTGTTTTACAACGACCAGGACCCACCCCACTGGCTTTCCCACCCGCTGACACTGCCAATTGTGTCAGTATGGAACGGCCGACCAAGCCGGAGGTCTCTGCGGTGGTAGACAGACGCTTAGTCCGCTGCGCTACCCGGCCGCTGTAGAGCAAATATTACTAAGAGGGCATACATACCCTCATATAGCACCTTGTTGCCCATATGCGCATGTCCAGAGTTAATTATATTGATTTGTTATATTGTTTACACTGCTTTTTTACTACCTGTACCTCCCCCTCCCCCATGCTGCTATGATGCCTGCATTTCCCCAAGGGGATCAATAAAAGAATATCTTATCTTATTTAGTGTGGATTCTCTATAACTGAGACCCCTGGGGTTTACCTGTTCTCCCCCAAAAAGGAATAAAAAGGGAATTTGAATAAAAACCATTGTCAGGGGAAAGTCTCTAATTTCTGTTGAAACTCTTGCACCCTTTGAAAAAAAAACTCGATTCTCTGTTGTGGCGACGAGGGCACACGGAGCCGAGCTCCTGACGCAGCTCGCACAAAGATCTTACAAATCGATCAATCAAAATCAACAACTTCATGAAAGTATAATGGCATTGCAAATTCCTGCGAGCGATGTCTGCAAAAATACGCCCCCCAAAGCCTGCCGTGTAATTGCAGGGAAACGGGGGCTGCTCTGCCGACATCGGGTTCTGATTTGAGAGTCAGACCAGTGAGAGAGTGTCTGCCTCAGCGGCAGCTATGGTGCTACTGCCATGTTCCCATTAAAATAAAAGTGATTCATCTTTGGATCATTTTTTTGGGAGAGAAAACTGGGAACCTTTGATCACCTTACATCTCTATATTATGCAGGACAGGATTTATACTGTATCAGTAAATGAGACAGAAAGATTACAGCATTGAATCTTTATTTCACATCGCTGAATTTGTATTCCAGTGGGAGTCGGATATTTGGAAGAATGTTTGGAAAAACGTAACGCCTAATGCCGCAGGCGCTCATGTGCACAAACATGAACACACAAGCAGTGTGCATACTGTACATGCACGCACGCACAAACACACACACACACACACATTATGCAGGGAAGGCCTAACCATCGGGTGCATTTTATTTTTTAAGATGTTACGTCGGCTCTGTAAGAAAGCTCACAGCCACCAGCACCATCTGTTGGTTAAAATATGAACGCACTGTAGGAAAACAGCAGGTCTGAGATCAGTGTTCACTTACAATCACAAGCTAACGATACCTCCCAACCTCCATGCCTAGCGACGTTAGCTAGCCACGGATAATGTCAAGGAGGAAAGGTAAAGGCCAAATAATGGAGGTGATGGCGACAAGGGAGACTGCTAACATACACATTGCCAAAATTCGTCACTGCCTCTCCCCCCTGCTGCTGAATCCCTCATACACGCCTTCATCTCCTCCCGCCTTGACTATTGCAACTCCCTCCTCACTGGCGTCACCTCCCGCTCCCTCCATAAACTGCAGATGGTCCAGAACTCAGCCGCCCGCCTCCTCACTAACACCCGGTCTCGTGAACACATCACTCCTGTCCTCCACTCCCTCCCATGGCTCCCGATCAAGGAACGCATCTCCTCACCTTCAAAGCCCTCCATAGCCTGGCCCCCCCCCCTACCTGACTGACCTCCGTCTCCCTTACCGCCCCACCCGTTCCCTCCGGTCCTCTTCCACTGCTTCCCTCACTGTCCCGTCATCCAAACGTAAACGTTTTGGTGACCGGGCTTTTTCAGGAGCTGCACCCACACTTTGGAACACCCTCCCTCAGACTGTCCGAGAGTCTCCCTCACTCTCCACCTTTAAATCCCGACTCAAAACCTACCTGTTCTCCCAAGCATACAACCTTCCCTACCCATAACCACCCTCCTCCAACCTACCACCTCCATTTCCCCTTCCCTACTTTCTCTCCCTCTCCTGCCCCCCCCCTCCCTCCCCTCGGTTTCCTTACTTCCCTGACTGTTCCCCTACTGGACTCTGTATCTGTTACTTGTTACCCGTGGTGTCCTGCGTATTCATACTGTTGCTTATTCCCTGTGGTTCTTTGTTTCTCTGTTCATTTGTTTTGCTCATTGTCAGCGTCTTTGGGTTCTTGAAAAGCGCTTTATTAATCAAATGTATTATTATTATTATTATTATTATTATTATTATTATTATTATTATTATTATTATTATTCACGGCTCCACCGCAAATCAATAGCACCTCCTCCTCTGTACGGCCAAGCACCTCCTCCCCGGTAGAACAAGAACGGCGTATCGATGACGTTAACGTTACTTCAAGCAGAAGGAAACACAAAGTCACTGTGTGGAGGGTCGACCTGAAATATAGTTGTCTATATCTGACAGAACACGGTCAGATAAAAACCTGTTTTGGCTATTTTAATATCCATAGATAGACGTATGCTGGCAAGTGTGTTAATGGTTGTTGTTGTTGGTGTCTAAATAATATGGTGGCATTTGTAGGGGCAAGACAGGGGGAATTATTTGTACTTTGTCACAGGAGTGAAACGGGGTGGAAGTGATCTTGTGGGACGGGATGGGAGTGAAAACGGCTCTACAGTAGTGTTGTCACGATACCGAAACGTTGACTTCGATACTGATACCGGTTCTAAAATGATACCACGGCAAAAACCTAAAAGACCAGGACATAATGGAATATAATATTCTGTCAATATAATGACACAATTCTTTATAAAAACAAATGTATTAATAAAATAACATTTTGTAAATATTATTAATAAATAATATTTTGACGCTGTTGAAACTTAAACAGTTTCAATTAAAAAAATATTAAAATCAACTGACATTGTTGACACATCCCTCTACGCAAAGCCTGCACGCACACACACACAGACACACACACAGACACACACACACTCAACTCAAAGGTTATTATTCTAAAAGTATCGATACTAATAAAATCGTATCGTGCGTATCGTGAGTACACTATACTATACTATCGTGCAACCCTACTCTACAGCAGAGGGAGTACACTATACTATACTATACTATCGTGCAAACCTACTCTACAGCAGAGGGAGTACACTATACTATACTATCGTGCAAACCTATACACTATACTATACTATACTATACTATCGTGCAACCATACTCTACAGCAGAGGGAGTACACTATACTATACTATACTATCGTGCAACCATACTCTACAGCAGAGGGAGTACACTATACTATACTATCGTGCAACCCTACTCTACAGCAGAGTGAGTATACTATACTATACTATCGTGCAACCCTACTCTACAGCAGAGTGAGTATACTATACTAGGGCCAATGAATTGCATTCCAATGCTGTAAGAATCAGTAGCCAATCGTGACTTTTTTCAAGTTTTTTGTAAAGTGCAAAAACTTTTATATTTATTAAATTTAATGTATTTAGTTGTTATTGAGAACACGACATTGTGTTGATTCTTTGTAAGACTCTGCTATGACCTTTTCTAACTCGACAACACACACATTCTAAATAGACCCCTTTGTGTTTCCTGTTGCAGTGTTTGTTAATGCAGTTGCTGACAGGAAGTAAACAGGGGCCAACGCTGTTCCCCTGGCAACAGAATAGCAACAGAATACTTCTTAAAAGGTGTACACTGTAGTTGTTGACTAAAATGGCATATTTATAACAGCGTTCACATTACATAGTCATATTTAAATATCTCCAGTCATCTTTGAGCACTTACTTAATGTAGGGCCAACGTCAAAAAAGACCAATCCTTTTTTTTAACACAGGCTCTGGGCCTGCCACCGGGCCTAATAATAATAACTTTATTTGTATAGCACTTTTCATACAGAAGTTGCAGTTCAAAGTGCTTCACAACAGTGAAAAATTCAGGCATAAGTGAGCATAAAAAAGATTTAAAAAAGATAAAGAGGTAGCAAGGTAAGGTAAATCACAGTGTTTCACATTAGGATCTAGCATCCTAATAGGCTCTCTGTTTACAGTTTCATTCAGTAATACAAATAATAAAAATAGAATAGACAGATTAAACATATTTTCTTTTTAAAGTGCGGTTTGATTCAGTTAAAAAATTGGCAAAAAATTATAAAATAGAACGGACATACAACAGGGTGTTTAACATACAACAGAGCAGTGCATCAGTGAAAAGTAAAAAGTGTGATGAAATAGTTCAATACAAATATAACAGAGCAGTGCATCGCTCTTAACACATTCAGAGCCGGCCGGATATGACCAAATTAGGGCTTGTAGGGAGGACGGGGATATTTGCGAACGCGTAAACTATATCTTAAATTATGGCTATGGGTCTAATACACCTGTCGCTTATCAATGACTTGCTTGCAGTCAACATGTACGAAACGGATTGTTTTCATCGGTACATTTCCGTTTTATACCATTTTGAATATGAGTATAGTTTTGGAGATTTCTAGTAATTCCAGAGAAAGACGCGATAATAGCCCTTTAGTGGAATACACAAAACACGTTGACATTTTTCGGCTGATTTATGAATCGTTTTCAAATAAACGCTAGATTATCGATAGTATACAGTATGTGTCCTTATGCACGCTAGAGAAGCTGGGTGAAAAATCGTTTATCCGTGCCTTGCTCCGCGCCAACGGCACGCACGCACACACACACATACACACACACACACACACACACACACACACACACACACACACACACGTCTAGGCTTCTTACACTGAACATTTATTGATCCAACGTTATTGTCCATAACACATAATCCAAGCTGCTCCCAGCCTCCCCAGTCATTGTGGTAAGGCGATACTGCTTGCCCGAGAAGGGAAACCCGGACCGGAGTTTTTTTTCTGATGAACATCCCCAGCCAATCCAATCCAATGATGTGCAATACCATCCGGGAGACGATAGGCGGCGGTATTTGCCCTTTTGCGAGCTCAGACCCATTCCCAATCAGGTTGGATGGATGAAAATGAATGGATATCGCTAATAAAAGAAATAACGATTAAAACCCGACTATACTCGTGATTGGCACGCAAGCGATGGCGAGTTAACCCGACTA
The DNA here is from genome assembly GCF_963971535.1 of Notolepis coatsorum. Classification (NCBI taxonomy): domain Eukaryota; kingdom Metazoa; phylum Chordata; class Actinopteri; order Aulopiformes; family Paralepididae; genus Notolepis; species Notolepis coatsorum. Next base: position 102,135,046 of record NC_140181.1, on the reverse strand, counting down.
TCATCGTGATTGGCACGGAATGGGTTAATCAGTTTTGACTTACAACAGAGCAGCGCTTTTAAAATTACAGTGCATAGGAGGCAGTGAGATACAATTAGCATAGAACCGACACATGCATTTGATAGGAAGTGTATACAAGTAGGCAAGGTAAGACAAGTGCAGGTAAAGTACAATTTGTGTCAGGATGTCCCTGATGTTTCATTTAAATGCCTGAGCAAAGAAATAGGTTTTAAGCTGTCTTTTGAAGATGTCTAGCGAGTTTTAGGCCTACAGTAACAACTTTTCTGGGGAAAACCCTGCATTTGCACGCACATGTACGCACGCACACACACACACACACACACACACACACACACACACACACACACACACACACACGCACACACGTCTAGGCTTCTTACACTGAACATTATCTTTTTAGGTAGTCATCAAATCGCTTTCAATCACTTTTTTTCCACAGCCAACACACAGTTTAGACTGTACAATGTGGCGCTTCACCAAAAAACAATGCTGATTTATTTTGCACATCATCTCACAAACTCTAAACAGTTTTGCACACATGAATTTAGTTTGACAGTTATTGAGAGTAAATTAGTTTGATATGGCCACCAGTGATGTCATCTGGGACATAGAATCCTTGTGTTGTGTTAATTACAGCTCCATGAAATTATGAGGCAACATTGCTATTATTTTTTTTTTTACCTACACCTACATTAACGCAAGGATCACAGGGATCCAATGTCCCCGATGGACTCGTTGTCATATTCAATCAAATTTATTCTCAAACTAAATGAATGTGTGGATGTGTGTGTGCGAGATTATGTCCAAAATAAATCAGCTTTGTTTGCAGCAATGGGGAACATTTTAACATCAAAGAATTGTAAATATTGAAGAAATCCTACGATGTGACAAGAAATAAAACGGATCTAAAAGCAAAACAATCAACCCACAATTAGAGTGTCTGGTCTGGCTTGAGCTGGGGTGTGTTGTGGGAGGACATGTCAAATCAGCGCACAGCATGTTGTCAGAGTGGACCTAATAACTGCTATCTTCTCAGTGATTCGATACCGAAGCCTGTGTTCTCTCATCAGAAACAACTCTTGAATGCCTCAATCATGTGGGACAAAAAGTGACATGGCCAATGTAATCCATAGCTTCTGAAAACCCACTTTCTCCACAAGAGCAAGGTCAGCCTCAGAGGCTAACACACTGAAGACAGTTATTAGGATGTTTGTTGGTGGGAGGGTGGGAAGAAAATGATTCAATCAAATGTGGAGCAAAAAAAGGAATTCTGTCAGCCAAGATGCAGTGGTCGACTAACAGCATGCTGTCAATCAAAGGCAATCAATCTAGTTGTGCTCGGTGGGAGGAGAGCGGGGTTAAACTGAAATAAGCTACAGCACTGGCAGGACAAAAACATTCAGTCGAAATATCACCCAAATAAGTTGCTCGTGCTGGCTTCAACGTCTTGCTGGATGGGAACCGAATCCGGTACTTTTAAGGGTATCGACTGAATCACGTCGGTAGTACTACCGAGTACCGATTCACGTGAATCCACCGGTGCCACATTTCGGTAATGCAACAACAACAACAAAAAAGTCTGATGACGTTGTTTCATTTACCGCAAAACTAAAACCTATGAAGTGTGCCGCACGTTCACGTCAACGTTCACGTGCACAATACACGCTTACCTAGGATTTGACTTGATTCAACAACAACAAAGCATGTCGGGGCAATGGCAAGCCAAAAACGGTTGCAGGTGTGGTAGGTAGATAAAATGTTTAGAGACTAAAGTACCGGGAAAATGTACCGTTGGGCACCGGTATCGATTCACAGGTACCGGTACCGGTATTGGTTCAAATGTGAATGGTACCCAACCCTATTACCTATTGGATTGCTCCTGCTCCTATAGGCGCCCTCTGAAAGAATTTCACTCAATCTATAACTGACCAGGACCACGCCCCTCTATCACTGACCAGGACCATGCCCTTTAACTTGTGTATATAATATATAATATATATAATATAAGCAGGTGCGGTTGTCGCTAATCTCCCTCCTGCTTCTTTCACTCTGAGAGATCGCTCACTAGTATCTTCAACGGCATAAAAAAGAAGCCATGCCTCAACCCTTCCGACACCAAGATGGACGCTGTCACACGGGAACTCTGTAAGCCCACCACCATGGGGCTTCTAGCCTCAGTTGCACTCCAGGGTTTTCAGGACAAGGAGGCTTGCCTGTCCCACCCACCTGTGCAATGAGGGAAACTTGTTTTCCCCACAGATGTCCCCTTCAGGACACGCCCAGTCTCCCGCCAAGTCGAGCTTCTCCTTGTTACGAGGACTACCCTGGAACGCTAAATCTCCATCTTTCCTCCAAAGCGGATGACAATTTCGGGGTAGGAGATCGAGATAAAGATGAAGTTCACCTTTTTCCCGGTGAGCACCAGGAATGGAAATGGAACACTGTCCTATATTAGAATTGTGGGAGTACCAGAGGGCCCTAGTAGTTGCTCCTCAATTTCAGTTGCAGCCCTGTTGAAAGAAGCATTCAACTTGAAGGATGCCCCGGTGATAGACAGGTCCCACAGATCACTACAATCGATGCCACTGGCAGGTCAGCAGGACCATTTATAGCACGCCTTCATTACTACAGTGACTGTGCCAATATACTACTGCGTCTTGCCAGGGAAAAGCAGAGCATCAAGATGAACGACATACCCATCTCAGTCTACCCTGACTGAACTGTGCAGGTGGCCAAGGCCCAGGACCAATAGGTCTATAGGAGCTTATCTTATTATAAGAGTCTTACTCAGATCCTTTCTCAACGCATTGAGACAATAACCCCCAACATCATTGCACCTGACCAAACCGGTTTCATACCAGGCAGGAAATATTTTTTACAAAACCTGTTTAACCTCGTTCGGCGTACTGTATACGGTACGTCACACCCGTGCACAGGGACTCATCGCCGCACTTTGCCCTCGTCTGCTGGCTCCGGGCTGCATTTTTTGCAGTGCAACCAATACATTGTTGGGACCCATATCTGTGTCTTATTTGACCGGCTTCCTGCTGCTCGTCCCAGACAGCATGGAGGGAATGTTGTCTGGTTTTTCTTATTAGAATTTACCATTGATGTGTTTTTTGGGTCTCGATGTGTACATAGTGCTGGCCCTGGGTGCTTTCGGTGTGGAACCACGTCATGGGCTGGCACGCCTTGGTTGCCCAATTCTTAGAAACTGCGTTTTTTTATGCGAGCGACTGGGAAGGAGATTTTTTATCTCTACCGAGCGCCAGTGTACTAGGTTAGACTCGACGACTCACGTTCATCTCCGGGGGGAGATGACAGAGTAGATCAAAACATTGGAGGAGGGGTCTCACGCCCGTGGGGTGGGCCACCAGGTGCAGTGCATTCACGTGCTGACCATCTTGGTGGCGCCCTCTGTGATGTTTTGGATCGACACGCGTACCTACCCCCCTCTTCGGACTGGGGATGGCGGCGTGACTAGGACACGGGACTGGTTCTGGTCACGCCGGACCAGGTCAGTTAACCCGTTGTCCGCCGGGGCGCAGATCTGCTGTTCTGGTACCCTGAAGGACTTTGTGCTTTTCAGGGGGGGAAATGCCGGGTCGGCCATGCCGGGTCGGCCCGGGCGTCGCAGGGATTGATATCATGGATGTGTGTGTCATATGTATGCCACTACGAGTTGCCCTTCACAGTGATGTGCTTGGTCCATACTGTGTTTACCTTGCACTGTGTTAGGGGGCCTGGTCCTTCTCCATTTGTTTTCACCCCTCCCTCCCCCTGCAGGGCAGGGATGGGAGGGGGCTGTCGAGGAGCTTTTTCTGCTGAACCCCTCTGGCATCCCTGTGTAGGTCCAGGTCCACCGGGCCCAGGTCCGAATTCGTTCTCGTCGACCTGTTGGCCTGGGTTAACCCTTTAAAAAATGGAAACACTTGTACTGCCTGCCTGTATAGCCGGTGTATACGCGCAGTTATGTTTCTGAGTTTTTTCTTGGTGGGTTAAAGGAACAACCGCCTCCTGTTAAACTAAACATAGGTGGGTGGTTGGTTCCCCGGTGTGTTGGTAGCAGAGTCGACTCTCGGGTTGAGGCCAGGCTTGACCCCGTCTGCCCGCGAGTGTGCCTCCGCACCTTTCATGATGTCTGCCAATCGTGTCAGCCTTCTCTTGAACCTCGACCCCGCTGGAGGGGTCGGGTTTGTGGAGGTTGCGACATGGTGCACAGCATACCGAACGCCCCTTCCGCCGGGGTACTGTTCTCACAGTAGACCCCTTAGGCGCCTGTCTAGTCCCCAGTGCTCCGGGCACAGGTCGAGTTATGCTCTTGGGGCCTGTTGCCTGGATTGAGGGATCAACCTCTTTGGGGGTTGTCTCCCCGGCACGCCGACTGGCCCCACAGTGTTGTGGGGGTGTAGCCTCTTGTGGAGTGCTTCAAGGCGGCGTGCCAAAGGGGGGAAGGGCCTGCTCTTGGTTTGGGCCCTGTCCGATACGCTGGTGATGTGACGGGTGCTGTCACCAGTGACCGTCTGGTGGGGTCCCGATGCTACGGCATCGTTGACCTCACCGGGCCCCCTTTTTCGGGGGGTCCTGGCCCTCAGGTTGTTCCTGGGGCTGGGTCCTCCTCCACGCTCCGCTGCTACGGCCTTGCCACGGGGTTGGGTTCTTGACCTTCGACCCTGTGATGTTGGGGGCTTTGACAGGGGTGTTTTGCTTCCCGTCCGTTCCCTGGTGGCATGTGGGATGCGCGCCTGAGTGGTCGCGGGTCCTTCTGAGTGAAGGTAAGTCCCACGATCTGCTCACCCTGTGCGTTTCGAGGTGCTAAACCCTCTTCGCACAGTCGGATCCGATTCCCTCCCGTCCTCCACTAGGGGGTCCAGGGGGCTCTGGTCCTCCCCGGTTCTGATGGTTGTGGGGGGCCTCAGCGGGTACATCTGTCGAGCTTCCGCTCTGCTCAGCTCCTGTGTTCCACTACGAGCAGAGCGTAAGCTATTACGATATATAACATACGGTTATCCTATAACCATAGTTATATGAGTATAGCGAGCGCTCTGCTCGGACTCGGACGCCTTCGGTGGTGAAAGACTTGGGAAGGAGCTGATGGTGTGGCCACGACCCCGCTTATGTAGAGGAGCGGATGTGAGTGTGGCCAGGCGGATGGGTGTGTGCATGTGGAGAAAATTATTCATTATTAGACTGGATAAAGGGACAGTTCCACTACGAGCAGAGCGCTCGCTATACTCATATAACTATGGTTATAGAATAACCGTATGTTATGAATTATAACCCTAGTTATATTCATTTTGACAAAGCTCCCTGTTGTCCCTAGTTTCTTTGTATGTGAAAGAAGCTTTGGGAGGGAGATTAGCAGCAAACACACCCTGCTTATATGCAAAACAGAGGGGTGTGGTCCTGGTCAGAATGAAATTCTTGCAGAGAGCACCTATAGGTGCAGGAGCAGTCCAATAGGATGAAGCAAGACAGTGGCAGTGAAAGGGTTAACCTTATGTGAATTGTCGCAGTGAAAGGGTTAACCGTTTTGGTAATGCGGCAGTGAAAGGGTTAATATAACTAGGATTCTAATTCATAACCTTCGTTATTCCAACTTCCCAATTAGGCTGCTTCTCTGTAACATAACTGGAGTAACAACGCAAATTAAACCTTACTAATAATCATTCACTCATTAGATTCAATCTTAAGCATATTTAATTTTTTTTTTGCATACTGGAATGTTCCTGTCCACATTTTGCCCCCCCCCCCCCCCGTAGTGCAAAGTGAACTATGTTTGATTAGACTCGGGGGGAACCTTGAGACGAGGTTTACTGTGACCGAGGGCAAATGAAGTAGTGTCATATTTCGCCAGCAGTAATAACAATGATTGGCCAATGCTCCAGCCTGATGACTCTTGATGGGGGCACGGAGAGGGATACGTAGACCGGCGGAAGCTCTACTTTTTAACAGAGCGCTGGGAAACCAATTATCTTTATCATTTGGCCTATAGCCTGTTTTACAACACTCGAACATAACAGTGAAATATCCAGCCTCCCACAAGCCCAAAAGTCTCACTGAAGTTCACCATTGTGTTGCTACAGCAAGGTTACACCGAGAGAGCGCTACCCAGCGTGTCAGCACCAACAACAACCACGTTTGACCCTGCAAGACGTGCTACAGCTGTTGCGGCGGCACAGTGGCAGGTCTAGGGCTTTTGTAACATGGACGAAATAGGAAGGGAGCACACACTATAGCCAGAGATTTTAACCTTGTGGAATCTCTGCATTATGGAACTGCTATTGGGCTCAATGGACCTGTCTCAAACCCTGCCCTCTTTTCTTGATCCTCCAATCACAACTGTCGCTTACCTCGGACAAACTTGGTTTGTCCGAGGTAAGCGACAGTTGTGATTGGAGGATCAAGAAAAGAGGGCAGGGTTTGAGACAGGTCCATTGGGAATGTCTGACCACTAAGTATGTCTGAGTCTTAACCCTTTCACAACCACACTACAAAGGTTATGTGATTTATGATTATGTATATGTGTGCCTGCCATATGTGACGTGCCTGCCTATACGGTGCTCATACATGTATGGGCTTTGATTTGTCCCTGTACACAGTTTTTTATAGATGCACGAATCTGCATAGTGATTGAATGTACAGAATATGTTTTAAACTGTTTTTATATTAGCTTTAATGTCCTTCTATTTTTCTGTTTCTTTTCTGGCTTAAACATCTAGCCGAGGGACTACAACGAAAAACTAGCAACCCTAGCAACCCTGCTAATGTTGGCATATTTACAGTTTTTTTTATTTGTATTCATTTATAAATGTATAACTGTTGATTGATACATTGTCCCTGATCAAATAAACTGAGTAAAAAAAATAATAATTAAAGGGTTAACGCTTTCACTACCACACTACAGAAGATTAACCCTTTCACTACCACACCACAAAAGAGTAACCCTTTCACTACCACACTACAAAGGATTAACCCTTTCCCTACCACACTACAAAGGGTTAACACTTTCACTACCACACTACAGAAGGTCAACCCTTCACTACCACACTACAGAAGGTTAACCTTTCACTACCACACTACAGGTTAACCTTTGACTACCACACTACAGATGGTTAACCCTTTCACTACCACACTACAAAAGGTTAACCCTTTCACTAACCTTTCACTACCACACTACTGAAGGTTAACCAACTAAACCTAGATGGATATCATGCCAGTTAGGGTACCTTGTGTATACTGCACCTTGTGTCTACTGTTTAATTTACTCTTACTCACAGTATTCAGATTCAAATTCTTTATTGTAACGTATAATATAATTGGTATACAGACCCTCATTTGCACCTTTGTTTACACTGTTTATTTTTCTCCTATGTTTATATTCATAGTTACAGTAAATATATTGTTTACACTAGAAATGTCCGATTTTATCGGCCTACCGATTTTATCGGCAGATATTGGCATTAAATGCATAAAGGTTTAATATCGGAAATTATCGGTATCGGTTTTAACTTTTTTAAGGACGCAAATTTTACACAACATGCCAATTTTAGACATAAAACTCTTCAGCTACTTCTCCTCTCACTCAAAATGTCAATATGAGAGATGTGATGTATCGTTTTTGAGACTCACAACTCACAATAAATGCTATGGCTTTCGCATGTCTGAGCCGACCCTGAAGATGTTTGGGCAGACGTCTATCGGCGCGCGCTTGATGACAAAAAACGGCAATGTATAGAGCCATAACATACTGGAATAGGATCCCATTACATATTATACGGACGGAAAACAAGAACAGTTTAAAAAAGAAACTTAAAGGAGCCATAATCCGGAAGGACATTTATATATGTCATGCATGAGTAGCTGCAGCCATGTTATCCAAAACTTCTTCTGATTACTTTGTGTGTTTTTTTTCTTTTTAAAGGTATGGTGAAATTGATGTTTTAGTAAGATTGATGAGCATTCTGAAAGCAATTCTTAAAAAGATTCACTTTTAAAAACAATCTTAAATTGTATTTAACACTGTAAAGTATTTTGTTTTGTTTTTTTGTTTTTTTGTTTTCTGTTTCTTTGCTTGCATGTAATTTTAGCCATCTTAATTGTTAGTTTCATTGTGTATTGTATGTTGAGTACTGACTTTTAATAATTCTGTTTTGCAATAATTGTTTTTGTATGTTTTTTTGTGTGGACCCCAGGAAGACTAGCTGGTTGCCATGGCACCAGCTATAATGGGGATCCGTAATAAAATCAAATCAAATCAAACTGCATCGTCACTTGCAGCAAAACAACAAGCCTGTTAGTGGAGTCGCTCACAATGTCTTTGATTTGGAATTATTTCAAAGTGTCGCCTGTTACTTCTTCTCATCGTTTTGCTGCACAAACGTTGCGTGTATCTCCGGATGATTCTTCCTGAGGTGGGCGCAGTGACTCTAAAGCGGAGGTTATGGGAAGAGGAACCAAGACGCCTTCCTTTTCCGTCTCCCTCCAAATGTAATCTCCCACCTCAGGAATAATCATCCGGAGATACACGCAACGTTTGTGCAGCAAGACGATGAGAAGAAGTAACAGAACAGGCGACACTGAAACAACCAACCCAGTTGTCCCTTAACGAGTCGATCGATAAAAAACTAAAATACATTAGTATTAGCCAAGAAGCTTCTATCCCCAGGCCATCAGACTGCTAAACGAACAATGAACACTACACAACAACAACCACCAAACGCACATAGCACACACATCCACACGCACACACTCACTTTAAACAGACACACTGTAGCACCCACTCCCCACACTTTATAGCACACACCCACTTTAAACAAACACACTGTAGCACCCACTCCCCACACTTTATATTTATTGATGAAGGATTGCACTACAACTCGTACACCTTACTGTAAATTGTACCTAAATTGTACCTCATCCCATTTCTGCTTTGCACTAGATAGTACTGTACATTAGTACACTGCATAGTATTGTATATTATATGGTAACTCAGAACATTGTACATATGTCTATACCGAACACTGTGACCTCATTTTCTTCTTCTAAATTACATGCTATACTATGTTATTTGATACTATCTTGTCTAGCACAGTCTCTGGAGCGTAACAGTAAGAAGCATTTTGTATGAAAGTATTCTGTACTTCTGTATGACAACTATTAAAGAAACTTGAAACTTGAGAAACAAATGATGGCCAATGGCCAGTTACATGTAGAGCTCATCTAGAGCAGGGCTTGAGCCCAGTTTATTTTAAAGATTGTGTTACCCCAAGTAGGCTAATGACTGGGGCTGCTGGTCCAGCACTGTTGGGGTTATTTTTAAAAAGAAAATGTATCTTGTTTCAGTTGTTTGCACTTTACCCAACAGTTTTATAGGTACAATGTTGTTTACATTTTGTGAAGAAGTAGAAATGTGCCCTATGGGGGGCGTTTGTCAGGAGTACCTCAGGGAGAGTGTGATCCAAGCTGCTGTTTGTAAATATGGCACTTTTTTCCATAACCGAACTTAAATTGAAGTAGTTGTCATATTTTGCAAAGATAATGTTTACATTTAGAAAATCTTGTAGAATGCATCCAGTGAAATGAACACATCAATGCATACTTTTATTGTCAAAAGTATGCATAATGTTGTGTTAATTCCATGAATATGTGATGTTAGTTACCTGAAATAATTTTTTTAAATGGGGGGGGGGGGGGGGCTGCATACATTGGTATCGGTTGATATTGGAATTGTTGGACAATACCGGTGTATCGGATATAAAAAAAATATATATATATATATATATATATATATATATATATATATATATATATATATATATATATATATCGAACATCCGTAGTTTACACCGTTTATTTTTCACATATTTCTATATTCAGAGTTAATTATATTGTTTACACTGTTTATTTTTCTCATGTTTTTATATTCAGATCTAATTGCATTGCCTATAGTTATGTCTTTCTACTATTACCCTGCCCATACCTGTACGATCACCTCCCGCTCTCCCCTGCTCCCATGAGTTTCCCCCAAGGGGATCAATAAAGGAATACCTTATCATATCTCAAGGTGTAATGCAATGTGTGCAGTATCTGCTCTGCTGTTTACAAAGGGAGCGCTCCCTCACTGGCCGACGGCTCTGTACGCTGGACACACCCCCGCGGCTCCAGGGCAGACCGACCGGCGTATAATAACTGTGTAGAACAAGTCAAACAGCAGAAAAGAATAAAACACTGGGCCTTTTACTGGAAGTTCAACAAACATGCACACACGGTTAACTGGCAGCAACAAAGTGAAAATGACTCTTCATGTGTTCTCCGCCCTCGCCCACACGCTCACCCAGCCATGAAGATCCCATCTCAGGGAGAGCAGAGGTGAGGTCTCTCTCTCTTACACACACACACACACACACACACACACACACACACACACACACACACACACACACACACACACACACACACACACACACACACACACACACACACACACACACACACACACACACACACACACACACACACACACACACACACACACACACACACACACACACACACACACACACACACACACACACACACACACACACACACACACACACACACACACACACACACACACACACACACACACACACACACACACACACACACACACACACACACACACACACACACACACACACACACACACACACACACACACACACACACACAACACACAACACACACAACACACACACGCACAGCACACAGACACACACACATCAATGGGTGAAGGATGCAGCTTTGGAGAGCCTTTTATCCTTATCATCATAACTACTCCCACAATTACTCCGATGATTACTCCGATCAATGGTTT
>NC_140181.1:101894164-102119164 GCF_963971535.1 Notolepis coatsorum | reverse complement strand
TCAGGTTTGGCAGAACTAGGCTGCTATCTCTTTTCAATTAGGACAGGAAACACATTTGACCTTGCCTCCGTCTGATTGGTGTTTTTTTTTACTAACCCACCACGCTTCCGTCTGGTTAACCCTTTCACTGCTGCACTACCGAACGGTTAACCCTTTCACTGTGACAATACACAGAAGGTTAACCCTTTCACTGCCACACAACAGCAGGCTAACCCTTTCACTGCCAACTACAGAAGGTTAACCCTTTACTATCACACTACCGACGGTTACGGTAGTGTGATAGTAAAGGGTTAACCTTCTGTAGTGTGGTAGTGAAAGGGTTAAAGTATGGGAAGTAGTCACTCCTTGGAAATAGGCTTCAAGATGAGGTCAACTATATTTACCTTAGAACGCCGTTTCTTAAAAGACTACATGCGGTAAGGAATAAAAACTGTCCCTGTGTATCCTATAATGACAAGAGCATTAGTAATGTGTTTACATTAATCCTGTCACTGCCACACTACCAACGGGTTAACCCTTTCACTGCGACAATACAGAAGGTTAACCCTTTCACTGCCACACTACAGAAGGTTAACCCTTTCACTGCGACAATGCAGAAGGTTAACCCGTTCACTGCCACACGACAAAGGGTTAACCATTTCACTACCACACTACAGAAGGTTAACCTTTTCACTACCACAATACAGAAGGTTAACCTTTCACTACCACACTACAGAAGGTTAACCCTTTCACTACCACACTACAAAGGGTTAACCTTCTGTAGTGTGGTAGTGAAAGGGTTCAACTGGGTCCCAGGGCAAGATAGAATAATAATAATTATTATTATTATTATTTAAAATCTGGGTCCTCAGCTTTAGAAGCTTGACCAGGGTCTTGGCAGGTATAGCCTGAACCAGTCACATCAAGCCTGCCATTTGAATGCCCTCCAGGCCTTTTGTACTTAAGGGTAGTATAAGGCCCACGGTGCCTTTTATGGTGAGTGGAGAAAACCTCTTATATCCTCGAGGGCCTGACAATCAGTTAGACAGGCAGGTGAGAGAGACGTTGTCCTGGATGTAAACGGTGAGCGGGGCTGTGGGTCACGACCCCACGGAGGGGTAAAACACAAGATGTGACCTGCGGTTGTTCTTACAGGGCCGTCATCATAAGACCTGCCAAACGACTGGGAGTGATCGGTCCGCGGCGCACACAACAACAACAACAACAACAACAACAACAACAACAACAACAACAACAACAACACGGACCGCATGCTTCAAGGACAAAAGGTTAAGGAGAGGCTGTTTAGGGCTTACGGGCGCGTCTCTTTAACTTTACAAGGGGATTTGTCGTTCGAAAACTGAAATAGAGTCGCAGTTGAAAAAAAAAATATTAATACAATTCCATATTCATGGATAACCAATACTGATGAATATTAGATGGGATAATAAAGACCCCAGTCTGACGGTTCTATGTGAAAGCTCTCCGCCTCCGGTTTGCCTGAGAGACGACATTGTATTTATGTGAAGGTATGAAGCACTCTCTCCATACGCATCCCCCCCCCCCCCCCCCCCTACTCCCCCTTCTCCTCCTCCACTGACCGACCTCACAGGAACACCGAAAATAACTTAACCTGCTCAGCAAGGGGAGTTTCAAGGCAGGGTTTTTTTCAGTGAAAGCGCCTAGTGATGAAGAGGCAAAGAAATTAACAAATGTAGCCTATTTGTTAAGCTATGCGGGTGAATACATTAGCCATGTACACCACAGTGAAGTCATTACCATGGTAAAAAAAGAAAGAAAGTAGATGTCTTCATTTTTTTGTGATATAGACACAGGCAGATACTAAAAACATTGAGCGAGTGCATGGTCTCTGACTACTATAGCTCAATACCACCCCCTGGTGGAGGTTTGTTTGGATGTTGTCAGGTTGACATCCAAACAACAACTGGATCTCCAACGTTTGTTTTAAGGGTCCCATCTTATACATTACAGCGGGATGAAGATGTTTTCCTCCTGTCAGAAACGGCCCGCTGTGCCTACCTTAACTCTTATGATTGAATCCTACATCTAGGCCTGTGTCAGAAACATGTAGGCCTAGTATTAGTTTTAAAAGCTATCAAATGAAACTCTGATATGAGAACTATTGAGTCAACTTGCCATAACTACTGCGCTTTGGAGTTTCACAAGTACTGGCTGGACCCTATTCTTTATTCAGAATTTGTTTTTGACATTTAGAAAGATACAAGGCCTTATCTCTATTTTTCATTTGGAACATCTAAGCTTAGGTTTGTAGACTATGAATATTGTAGGCAATTTGAAGCCTCCGCTTGGGCTCTGTCTCCACCCCGTGGGCTGAAACAACGCCATACATTTAGATTAATTGAGAACCACAGGTTTAAGAAATAATAAACAAAAATAAAAAATATATTGTGTCTCTCATCATGCAAGATCATGCACCAGAAAGGGGAGAGGCTTGCAACCTATAGAGGCTACCATTATCATAGTTTAAAACTGTGGCCAATATAGCCTAAAGAAAATGTCAACAAAAACATCAGCAAAATGCAGACAAATGCATCTATGGCTGTGAGACGTCACTATACTGTCCAAAAGAATCAACCACTGCACAGTTAAGTATGTCTATATCGGCTAGTATAAGTTGAACTGTGGAACATGTAATGATAATAAAGGCTGAAATAACTTTTCAGTCATTTGAAAATGTCAAATATGTTCAATGACAAAAGGTTGCCATACAGTATGGTATAGGTACGCTGCCCCTTTTGACATTGTAGGCTGTCTATTATTCATTCTTTGATGTATTTATTTTAACCTTTATCTCAATAACTTAATTGTTCAAGATCAAATTTAATCCGGCTAAGTTTTACAAAATATTCCACTATTTAAAAAAAAATAAGTCTTCTTATATGCTGTACGTTTTATTTTTATACTGAAATAGACTTTTTTTTTTTATTATTAAGGATTCATCCGGTTTGCCATCATGTATAAAGTAGCCTAGTGGACAGTCAGGCGCGCAGCTCGTGGAACATCTACTCTCCATCATATCAGCACAGCTGCGTTTGGTGTGCTGGCATTCCATTTCAAGTGCAGTGGACGAGCGAGCATTTAAACGCTTATAGCTTTGCTGCTTGTTTCTCAAAGAAAACAAGGGCCGTGTTTTATAGCATGAAATACATATACGTTGACGAAGGGCATCACTTCTGACTCCCAATACTGCCTCTAATGCAAAAAATAAAATCTCGTGCGAAAAGAGGGGTTGAAGGAAAGGGACCCTCTTCCAAGAATGGACGAGTAAATAAAATAAGAATCTATAAAGACTTGCATATTTTAATCGGACATGTTCAAATCGTTACCGAAATCGAAGCAAACTAGTAATGTTGCCTATATATAGTACCAAATTATATTTCTGTTGTATTGACAGGCATGCAAAAAAAAAAAAAAAAAAAAAAAAAACACAACCTCTTTTCAAAGCTGGGTAAGAAGAGAAGTTAGTAGATGACGGCAAAGAGATGTTGTCATTAACTTAGCCATGTTGTTAACTACTTAAACTGCCGATGGGGATGATGGATAAAAAAAAATATGCATAGTTCAAATTCGCTACTTTGATCATCATGCCGACTATTTTGTCCCCCGCACGCGTGCTTTAAAAGATGTGGGCTAGGGATGGAATAGTAGCTGGCTATAGGATGGCAAGCTAATATTAGCTGGGGCTAGGTATAATGTCTCCACCACGTTTAGCATGCCTTATATTCAGAAGAAAATACTAAGGAGCCCCATTCTGCAAAAACCGCTTCACTTGTGTGTCATCTTTAAAACTGTTCTAAAAATCCCATAGCACTCGCACTATTACTGGTGGAATTAATACCATTATATGTCTCTTACCTTCCGGCTTGTTTTCGGCAGCCATTTCCCCTTCACGCGCAACATCCTCCTCCTCCTCACGACCGTGGGTACCACGCGCGTGCACGAGGGAGAGGACAGCAGCGCGGCGGAGGAGGAGGAGGAGGAGGAGGAGAGGCAGGGAGTCAGGACCGAGGCGAACTTACCATTGGTTGTTGTTGTTGTGACTGGGAGAGGCAATGGTGACTGACAACGAAGCTCTTCTGGGATGATGACTTCTCGTGAGTGACAACGTGAAGAAAGAAAACACAAAGAAACAACGCAACTATTATTATACAAAACAACGTGATTGGTCGAAAAGTGAACGATAATAATAACACATGCACCGGTGATCATCTCGACAAGATGCTCGAATGTTTAGCTCCTGTACATTTTGACTGTATATTTTCGGACTGTATATTTAGAATGTATATATATACATATTTTAGAATGTATATCTTTGATTGTGTACTCTTATTTTTTGACTTTTTCTTTTTTTCTCTAAATGTTTATTGTGAGCTATATCTGTGGTGCCGAATTTCCCTCGGGATTAATAAAGTACTTATATTCTATTCTAGATGAGGTATCGAATACGTGGAAATGCTTGTTTATAGTGTATTCAAAATGTGTGTGATGCAGAAGGTCGTATATGGTCGTTTACTGGATGCAAGATGTTGTATGTCACATCATGCACTTAATTTGAGATTATAGTGCAAATGTGTAGACGTTTATATTATACATCTTAATAGCCCTTTCACTGCCACACTACAGAAGGTTAACCCTTTAGTAAAGGGTTAACCTTCTGTAGTGTGGCAGTGGAAGGGTTAACCTGCTGTCGTGTGGCAGTGAAAGGGTTAATAGTCTTCTATATGTCCGAGTGTGTTGCTGTCTGTCTGTCTGTCTGTCTGTCTGTCTGTCTGTCTGTCTGTCTGTCTGTCTGTCTGTCTGTCTGTCTGTCTGTCTGTCTGTCTGTCTGTCTGTCTGTCTGTCTGTCTGTCTGTCTGTCTGTCTGTCTGCTTGTCTGTCTGTCTGTCTGTCTGTCTGTCTGTCTGCCTGTCTGTCTGTCTGTCTGTCTGTCTGTCTGTCTGTCTGTCTGTCTGTCTGTCTGTCTGTCTGTCTGTCTGTCTGTCTGTCTGTCTGTCTGTCTGCGTTGAAACGGGGTTAGCTGTGGGTTTGTTTGGATGGTGGCGCGTGGTGCTGAAGGACAGCTCCTCTTAGAGCAGCTGCTCTGCGTGATGTCAGCGCGAGGCGGCGCTGTTACCTCCCGTTGTTGAAGAACTCCGTTTGAAGTTTTCAGAGGATTCTTTGATTGATTGATTGATTTTTATTTATCTCGAACCAACACACTATAACTATATCACAACAAATTGATAAAAGAAAAAACAATATACATACATACCTACCTGCTACAAGCTACATACACACATACATACAAACACATATACGTGGTATACACACAGAATTAATGAATTAATGAAAACTTTATTTAACAGATTGCAGAATGGGTACAATACGGTACGGCTCAATACACACAATTGTTAAGGGGATGCAGACCAGAGAAAGACGTTTGTCTTGTTTACATCAGGGTCCCCCATTTTCAATTCATATAGACATTTATGACATACACAACATACATGACATCATGACATTTATGGCATAGGGACATACATGACATACAGGTATATAGTACTGTTACATTTGTGACATATACGATATGCAAATACACAGTACTGTTACCCAGAGATCCTAACAGAAAATATACAAACACAGACACACAAACACAGACACACAAACACAGACACACATACAAAAAGGAAGAAACCAAAACATAGAATTTGGTTCGAGAAGGGGCAGAAAGAAGCAGTGCTTATCTAGTCGGAGTCCTGCCCCTTCCTTACATCACACAATTTACAGTTTCTACTCTCTATCTAACCTCTCTATCTCTATCTAGGAACAATATTTGTAACCCTTTCACTGCCACACGACAGACGGTTAACCCTTTATCACACAACCGACGGCGATGCTCCATCATTAGCGTCATTAGCTCCGCATCCTGCTAATGATGGAGCATCGCCGGCGGTTGTGTGATCGTAAAGGGCTAACCTTCTGTATTGTCACAGTGAAAGGGTTGACCGGCTGTCGTGTGGCAGTGAAAGGGTTACACGTCACTATCTAAAGATGGTAAGTTAGAGTGTTAATTGTGTTCATTCTGTACTTCATGGTGATGTATCACATTCACACTCCTCCCAAGTAACTTGGGTTGACAAATGCAAATGCATTGGCTGTCCAAAACATTTCAAAAGGGTTTCAAATGGTTCTTCGTCTCAAGGGTTCAATAATAATAATAATAATAATACATTTTATTTATAAAGCGCTTTTCAAGAACCCAAAGACGATGACAATGAGCAAAACAAATGAACAGAGAAACAAAGAACCACAGGGAATAAGCAACAGTATGGAGACGCAGAACATACAACCACGGGTAACAAGTAACAGATACAGAGTCCAGTAGGGGACCAGTCAGGGAAGTAAGGAAACCGAGGGGAGGGAGGGGGGGGGGGGGGGGGGGGGCAGGAGAGGGAGAGAAAGTAGGGGAGGGGAGGTGGTAGGTTGAAGGAGGGTGGTTATGGGTAGGGAAGGTTGTATGCTTGGGAGAACAGGTAGTCCATTGTATATGCACAACTCTAAATAAATACATACAATTAGAGTTGTATCTTATCAGGAAAGTGTCATCCGCATGGAGCCAAATGTCTTAATTACACCATATACTTTAAATTGTTACACATTTTTATTGAATGTTATTTCAAGTCTCTTGTATGTCGGTAAAATTATTCAGAATAATACATGAAAGTTAATAACATAATGAAATTATTTAAATTGTTATGTTGTATTGGTTTATGTTCTAAAATGAACTGATTGAATGTTTGTATACATAAACTAGCTGTCAATAAATTAAAATAAAAGAAGAGCCCATTTGGATAGGAAATAGATTGCCAATTTTTTTTATATAAATCTGCTATTTTGCTACAGAAAATCCACACAAAGTAAAACTTTTATGTGTCAACAAGCATATTTCACCTGAAAATGAGGTCTGCAATTACGTAAAGATCAATTATGTGAATCAATCTATTGCCATTCTCAGAAAAAGTCCAGAGAACATGCACTCAAATAAATTAATAAGAGAGGAAGTTATGCAACGGTTATGTGGGGAGATACATTACATATGTAAATGCACTATAGAAAGCAAAAACAAATGGTCCTAATCCTTAAACTGATAATAATAACTTTATATACCAGTAGATCAGAAATAGACAGGAAAACAGCCTCTCCCTGAACGTCAGCAAAACAAAGGAGACTATCAAGGACTACAGCCCCCTCAGCATCGACGGGGCACCGGTTGAGAGAGTCAACAGCTTTAAGTACCTCGGAGCCTACATATCCGAGGACTTGACATGGACCACACACATTGACAGTGTTGTGAAGAAGGCACGACAACGCCTCTACTTCCTCAGGCGCCTAAGGAAGTTCCAAGTCAGTCAGAAGATCCTTAAGAACTTCTACTCATGTACAATAGAGAGCATCCTGACTGGCAACATCACCTCCTGGTTTGGGAATAGCACTGCACAAGACCGAAGCAGACTACAAAGAGTGACACGTTCAGCCGAACGCACAATCGGAGGGGGGCTCCCCACCCTCCAGAACATTTACAACAAGCGGTGCAGGGGCAAGGCTAAGAGAATCATTAAAGACTCCAGTCACCCGAACAACTGCCTCTTTGAACTGCTGCGGTCAGGCAAGCGATACCGGAGTCTCAAGGCGAGCACAGAAAGACTCAGAAGAAGCTTCTATCCCCAGGCCATCAGGCTGCTCAACGAACAATGAACACTACACAACAACAACCATCAAACGCACATAGCACACACATCCACACGCACACACTCACTTTAAACAAACACACTGTAGCACCCACTCCCCACACTTTATAGCACACACTCACTTTAAACAAACACACTGTAGCACCCACTCCCCACACTTTATATTTATTGATGAAGGATTGCACTACAACTCGTACACCTTACTGTAAATTGTACCTAAATTGTACCTCATCCCATTTCTGCTTTGCACTATATAGTATTGTACATTAGTACACTGCATAGAATTGTATATTATATGGTAACTCAGTTACGTCTATTCTGCATCGAACATTGTACATATGTCTATACTGAACACTGTGACCTCATTTTCTACTTCTAATTTACATGCTATACTATGTTATTTGATACTATCTTGTCTAGCACAGTCTTTGGAACGTAACAGTAAGAAGCATTTTGTATGAAAGTATTCTGTACTTCTGTATGACAACTATTAAAGAAACTTGAAACTTGGATTAAGTAATGGCTCATATAGACAATGTATGTTGTGGTCCTCCAGTCCACAAGGTGGCGGAAGGCAGCACAGAAACGCACATGCATTGTCAAAATCGCACGAGGAAGAGATGACAGGGTGTAAACATGGCGCCGGCCTTGGACGATGATGAGATTGACAACGATGATTACTATTCTCTGCTAAACGTCAGGAGAGAGGTAAACTATGCAGTAATCGATTACATTTACGTTTGTTTAGATGTATATAGCTGTCATTCTTCAAACTTCACTGAGCCGATATGTGGTGGTAGTGCATAAAGTTTGAGCTACAAACGTTAGCCAGACAACGTTAGCTCGCTAGTGACCCTCGCTTATCATTGATGTCTCTCTGTCTCCCCTGGTTCTGGAGTAACTTACCTCCGTTTCAGGATCGCATCTGTTGTTTGTACTTTTACTCGTTAACTTTGTTACATGCCAGTGTTGGGTACTTTACAAGATGACTGAGAATCTGTAACGTATATTTGCATATCATAAATGTAACATACCTGTATGTCATGTATGTCCCTATGCCATAAATGTCATGATGTCATGTATGTTGTGTATGTCATAAATGTCAATATGAATTGAAAATGGGGGACCCTGATGTAAACGAGACAAACGTCTTTCTCTGGTCTGCATCCCCTTAATTAACAATTGTGTGTATTGAGCCGTACTGTATTGTACCCATTCTGCAATCTGTTAATACAATTTTCATTCATTCATTCATTCATTCATTCATTCATTCAACGTTAGACTTTCTTTGGTGATAGCTGTCAAACTTGTCTTGACACCAAGCAAGTGAATGCATCCAACGTTACTGCTGCTAATGAAGCTTAACCCTACCCAAAGCTGTAAAGGAATGTGAATCCCTGCCCACATTCAAAACTGCTCTTAAAGAGCACCTACGGGAGGCTGCAATTCGAAACTGGCCACCGTAAATGCCCAAAACCCCCACCACCTCCTAATAGACAGTCTCCTCCCCACCGCATGTATATATTCCCTCCCCACCGCATGTATATTTCTCTCCCACCCACCCACCCCCTCCTAATGTACAGTCCCCTCCCCATCATATGTATATACTCTGTCAGGATCTAGGGGTAACAGTACTGTATATTTGAATACCGTTTATGTCAAAAATGTATCAGTACTAAATACTTATATGTCCCTATGCCATAAATGTCATGTATGTTGTGTATGTCATAAATGTCTATCTATATGAATTGAAAATGGGGGACCCTGATGGAAAAAGACAAACGTCTTTCTCAGGTCTGCATCCCCTTAACAATTGTATGTATTGAGCCGTACTGTATTGTACCCATTCTGCAATCTGTTAAATAAAGTTTTCATTCATTCATTCATTCATTAACGTGAGATACCATACCAACAACACTTTCAGTTTCAAAATAAATATAGCTAGCTGTTGGAGTGAACCATTCTATTATCGAGCAGTTTGATAGTACGTTTTGTGTCTTCAAAAGTTTAATGTCAGTATATAACCCCAAGCGAATGATTCCATGTGATGATCAGACCAGATGCATTGAGACATAATCGTTTCCCCCCCCTATGGAAATGAGTTGGTGCCTGGGTTGGGGTTCAAGTATGTCATATATGTTATGATGAATTGAAAATGGGGGACCCTGATGTAAACAAGACGAAAGTCTTTCTCTGGTCTGCATCCCCTTAACAATTGTGTCTATTGAGCCGTACTGTACTGTACCCATTCTGCAATCTGTTAATACAATTTTCAATCAATCAATCAATCAACTCGTAAAAATCATTTTAAGCAATGCAAGTTTTAATATAGATGTCCCCCTTCATGCATTTATTTTCTTCATTCTGTATTGCACTAATTGTGCATTAGGCAACACAGGACGAGCTGAAAGCAGCATACAGGCGACTATGTATGCTCTACCACCCAGACAAGCACCGGGACCCTGAGTTGAAGCTGCAAGCAGAACAACTCTTTAACCTTGTACATCAAGCATATGAAGGTAAGAAGAGCCATAGCTGCATGTTAGATATTTCACAAACTGTGATCTACTGTATATTAAAGGGGACCATGTGGATCTTTTAGAATCCCACCCTATTGATCACCAAGCCTCTTCCTATGACATTCAAAACCTCTTTGCACCATTGATTTGCTTTCTCAGAAAATTGGCACCAGCCTCCTGTCAACATTAAGTTATCAAATTTATCAATGCTAATGCAAGTCAATGGACTATGAAAGTCTTACTAGTAGAAAGTGAATGGAATGGCTTGCATGCAATGATGGGAGAAGGGCTGGGCAATATGGCCTCTAAATGATATCTCGATATTTTTGGGCTATGTCACGATACACGCTATACATCACGATATTTTGACATTTCTTCTAAAGCACTTACAAATGCTTGATTTAAACCTTTGAAGCATACAGTCACGCCAACATGACGATTAAAATAGTCCCTGCAACATATGTCTGCATTAAACCATGAAGATGCTTTAAAAAATTATTGAATTAAAAGTTTAAAAAAATCTAAAAGAATAGTCTACTGATGGGGCGGCTAGGTGGCGCAGTGGGCAAGGCGCTCGCCACCAACGCAGGAGATGCTGGGTTCAAGCCCAGCTCTCGGCGTTGCTACCAGCTTGGCTGGTTGTTCATACTAATACAATTGGCAGTATTAGGGGGTGGGAAGCTGGTGGGTGGGGATCGGACGTTGTGGACAGCGACTCCTACAGGTCGGTTGGTGCGCCTGCGCAGTAGAATCAGGAAGCGACGAGGGCGGCGTGTCCCTCCCACGCAGACCCCCGACGCTGAGAGATCGCGCTGTGCAGGTGAAAAGATGTGACGGCTGCCTCCTCGAGTACCGGAGGGGACACGTGATGCAAGGCTTCGTCCACATTGCAGCCGGCTTGTGGGAGGCATGGCCTAACAACGTTCGAGACAGGGGAGGGTAGAATTGGACAATACGAAATTGGGGACGGGAGAAAAATAGAAAAATGGGGAGAAAAAGTAGATAAAAAAAAAAAAAAGTCTACTGACACTAATACAGAAATAAATGTATTAACATCTAAGACAATTTATATAAAACCCTTTGGTGCCTAAGACTTTTGCACAGTACTGTGTTTTCTATCCACTTGAGCCAAAAATACACACACACGCACTACTGTGAGAAAATAATAAAAAAAGTATTATCAGCAATGTTATAACATCCTACTGGTAAACAAAACACTGTAAAGGTGTGTGTGCATCATTCATCATCATATATATATTAACTTTTTAATTGCATGAAACATTATGAAGCCGCTTTTCCACGGTCTGCACGGTACCTACTCGACTCGGTACTACCCCCCATGGATATATATAAAGACGGTACCCCCCCCCCCCCCCCCCCCCGTCAGTGTAGCTGGGGCGCGTGTAGCTTTATGCCAAGCAAGCAGTGCAAAAATGTACCGTAGTGGCATGCAGTAATGCGCCTTTCATTTTCCGCCGCCCAGCGCCCAGGTCGCGCGGAAATAGGCTGTCTATTGCCATTCTCTTTGACAAACTCTAACCTTAACCAGCTCCTTAACAACGCCTAAACTTAACCGTTCTAACCTTAACCAACTCCGAAACAATGCCTAACCTTAACCTTAACCTTAACCATGCCTAACCTTAACCATAGAAATTATATTGCCATTCTCTTTGACAAACTCTAACCTTAACCAGCTCCTTAACAGCGCCTAAACTTAACCGTTCTAACCTTAACCAACTCCGAAACAATGCCTAACCTTAACCTTAACCTTAACCATGCCTAACCTTAACCGGCGAAAGAATACACGTTAAAAAAAAATCACGTTAAAAAATATTTTCGATGGGATTCGAACTCGCCAGCAAACAAGCCATAGGATCCACAGCCATGTGTCCTTGCCAATTGAGCTATTGCTAGATACTGAATAAGGGGCGGTGACTTATATATATTGAGCTCCGCTCGTGTCGAACCAAGGGATCTCATGCGCATGCGCGGGCACCTCGCGCGAGCACGCCGGCGCACGCACGCACCTGAGCGAGCACGCCGCCGCCGGTGCACGCACGGTAGCATTTGTCTGAAAAGAAGGGCGCTTTACCGCACTAGCGTGCGGTGACGAATGCGGAAGCATTTTTGCACTGCTTGCTTGGCATTAACGTACAGGCAGCTGGGGCGCTGTGACGTCAACGCGACACACACGGACAATAGAGGATTTCGACGCTAGCTATCAAGCTATGAATCCAGTGCCTTATTAGCTCATTTACGCTAGCCACAATGCTAACAGTTAGAACGCGAGGCTACTACCAGTTCATCCGCCTCCGCTCCTCCATATTCCATTGCCGTTTCTGAATAAAACGCGTAGGGCTAACATTTAAACTCGCTAAACTCTCTCCACTTCTCTCACACGCTCGTATCCCCGTTTCCCTGTTTCCTCCAAACAAACCTGTGGCTCTGTCTCTGGATGTGGTGTGTACGTGTGTGTATGTGCATGTACGTAAGTTGGGGCGAGTGTGTGCATTTTTTTTTCTCTGTGAGGGAGAGACGAGAGAGTAAAGTGCTTCGCCAAAGTAAGTCTCATCTCAGCCGCAGCGGCTTATAAAGTAACGTGAGGGATTGTGAGAAACATCACGATATCCACGATAAGTTTAAAAAGTATCGTTTATGAACTGTACCCGATATTTATTTAATATCGTCATATCGCCCACCCCTTAAATGGTTTCATAACCCATTAACTTGCTCTAGCATTGCTAACAAATGTTAACAGTTGGCTGATGCCAAATTCTCAGAAACACACGGATGCGAAAGCGTTTTTGAATGTTTGATTTGTTGTCAAAATCGAATGTACATTTTGTTTAGGCATATGTTTCTCTTCGGACTAATATTATTGATGGTTATTCATATTCCCTTCCAAGTCCTTAGTGACCCACAGGCGCGAGCGATCTATGACATCTATGGCAAGAGAGGACTGGATGTTGAAGGCTGGGAGGTAAGTCCATTACCCTACTATAGTGTCTGTATTGTAGTCCATTACTCTACTATAGTGTCTGTATTGTAGTCCATTACTCTACAATAGTGTCTGTAGTCCATTACTCTACTATAGTGTCTGTATTGTAGTCCATTACTCTACTATAGTGGCTGTATTGTATTGTAGTCCATTACTCTACTATAGTGTCTGTATTGTAGTCCATTACCCTACTATAGTGTCTGTATGTATTGTAGTCCATTACTCTACTATAGTGTCTGTATTGTAGTCCATTACTCTACTATAGTGTCTGTAGTCCATTACTCTACTATAGTGTCTGTATTGTAGTCCATTACTCTACTATAGTGGCTGTAGTCCATTACTCTACTATAGTGTCTGTATTGTAGTCCATTACTCTACTATAGTGGCTGTATTGTATTGTAGTCCATTACTCTACTATAGTGTCTGTATTGTAGTCCATTACTCTACTATAGTGTCTGTATTGTAGTCCATTACTCTACTATAGTGTCTGTAGTCCATTACTCTACTATAGTGTCTGTATTGTAGTCCATTACTCTACTATAGTGGCTGTATTGTATTGTAGTCCATTACTCTACTATAGTGTCTGTATTGTAGTCCATTACTCTACTATAGTGACTGTAGTCCATTACTCTACTATAGTGACTGTAGTCCATTACTCTACTATAGTGGCTGTAGTCCATTACTCTACTATAGTGGCTGTATTGTAGTCCATTACTCTACTATAGTGGCTGTATTGTAGTCCATTACTCTACTATAGTGGCTGTAGTCCATTACTCTACTATAGTGGCTGTAGTCCATTACTCTACTATAGTGGCTGTATTGTAGTCCATTACTCTACTATAGTGACTGTAGTCCATTACTCTACTATAGTGGCTGTAGTCCATTACTCTACTATAGTGGCTGTAGTCCATTACTCTACTATAGTGTCTGTATTGTAGTCCATTACTCTACTATAGTGGCTGTAGTCCATTACTCTACTATAGTGGCTGTAGTCCATTACTCTACTATAGTGACTGTAGTCCATTACTCTACTATAGTGACTGTATTGTAGTCCATTACTCTACTATAGTGGCTGTAGTCCATTACTCTACTATAGTGGCTGTATTGTAGTCCATTACTCTACTATAGTGACTGTAGTCCATTACTCTACTATAGTGACTATTGTAGTCCATTACTCTACTATAGTGGCTGTAGTCCATTACTCTACTATAGTGGCTGTATTGTAGTCCATTACTCTACTATAGTGACTGTAGTCCATTACTCTACTATAGTGGCTGTAGTCCATTACTCTACTATAGTGTCTGTATTGTAGTCCATTACTCTACTATAGTGGCTGTAGTCCATTACTCTACTATAGTGTCTGTATTGTAGGGGTGGGAATCACCAGTTTCATCATGATACGATACGATATCGATTCTTTGGACAACGATACGATATTTGCCGATATCACAAAGTCTCTCACGATACAATACGATACGATTAGATTCAGGTGCCTGCGATCGATATGAGATGATATCATATGCCCATTTAACACAATCAGTAACATTTAGATCAACAAAAAAAAGGTAATGAAAATATCATTTGACATTTGTATTTTTGAGCTCTTCCAGACATTTAAAGGAAAATCAATCTATTGTTTTTAATACAAATAGACCTCCTGTTCACTGTAAAGTGCCACGTTTTTATATATTGAGCTTTAAACTTTAAGCTACATTTTTTGGAACTCAAAACTCACAACCTCCCTCTCCCAAACCGTTCCTACAACAATTTGTTGATGTTGCATGATCATGTATAGGCCTACATTTATTATGTATTATATTGTTTATGTTTAAATAACATTTAAACATCAAACTCCTCTGACCTCATCTGGTCTTTCCAGACGCGCGCACACACACACACACACAGAAAGGGAGAATGCTATGCTGTAACATCTACACACACGGAGCTACTGCTGTTGTTCTTGGGCGGATATGAGACTCGCCACAGGATTTTCAAAATAATAAGAGTATCGATATGAATCGATCTTATTACATCGCATCGATCCGATTCGATTGTTGATAATTACATCGATGTATCGATCTGGATCGATGTATCGTCCCACCCCTACTGTATTGTAGTCCATTACTCTACTATAGTGGCTGTAGTCCATTACTCTACTATAGTGGCTGTAGTCCATTACTCTACTATAGTGACTGTATTGTAGTCCATTACTCTACTATAGTGTCTGTATTGTAGTCCATTACTCTACTATAGTGGCTGTAGTCCATTACTCTACTATAGTGACTGTATTGTAGTCCATTACTCTACTATAGTGACTGTAGTCCATTACTCTACTATAGTGACTGTATTGTAGTCCATTACTCTACTATAGTGACTGTATTGTAGTCAATTACTCTACTATAGTGGCTGTAGTCCATTACTCTACTATAGTGACTGTATTGTAGTCCATTACTCTACTATAGTGGCTGTATTGTAGTCCATTACTCTACTATAGTGGCTGTATTGTAGTCCATTACTCTACTATAGTGACTGTATTGTAGTCCATTACTCTACTATAGTGACTGTATTGTAGTCCATTACTCTACTATAGTGGCTGTATTGTAGTCCATTACTCTACTATAGTGGCTGTATTGTAGTCCATTACTCTACTATAGTGGCTGTATTGTAGTCCATTACTCTACTATAGTGGCTGTATTGTAGTCCATTACTCTACTATAGTGGCTGTATTGTAGTCCATTACTCTACTATAGTGGCTGTATTGTAGTCCATTACTCTACTATAGTGGCTGTATTGTAGTCCATTACTCTACTATAGTGGCTGTATTGTAGTCCATTACTCTACTATAGTGACTGTATTGTAGTCCATTACTCTACTATAGTGACTGTATTGTAGTCCATTACTCTACTATAGTGTCTGTATTGTAGTCCATTACTCTACTATAGTGGCTGTATTGTAGTCCATTACTCTACTATAGTGACTGTATTGTAGTCCATTACTCTACTATAGTGGCTGTAGTCCATTACTCTACTATAGTGACTGTATTGTAGTCCATTACTCTACTATAGTGGCTGTAGTCCATTACTCTACTATAGTGGCTGTATTGTAGTCCATTACTCTACTATAGTGGCTGTATTGTAGTCCATTACTCTACTATAGTGACTGTATTGTAGTCCATTACTCTACTATAGTGACTGTATTGTAGTCCATTACTCTACTATAGTGGCTGTATTGTAGTCCATTACTCTACTATAGTGGCTGTATTGTAGTCCATTACTCTACTATAGTGGCTGTATTGTAGTCCATTACTCTACTATAGTGGCTGTATTGTAGTCCATTACTCTACTATAGTGGCTGTATTGTAGTCCATTACTCTACTATAGTGGCTGTATTGTAGTCCATTACTCTACTATAGTGGCTGTATTGTAGTCCATTACTCTACTATAGTGGCTGTATTGTAGTCCATTACTCTACTATAGTGACTGTATTGTAGTCCATTACTCTACTATAGTGACTGTATTGTAGTCCATTACTCTACTATAGTGTCTGTATTGTAGTCCATTACTCTACTATAGTGGCTGTATTGTAGTCCATTACTCTACTATAGTGACTGTATTGTAGTCCATTACTCTACTATAGTGGCTGTAGTCCATTACTCTACTATAGTGACTGTATTGTAGTCCATTACTCTACTATAGTGGCTGTAGTCCATTACTCTACTATAGTGACTGTAGTCCATTACTCTACTATAGTGGCTGTATTGTAGTCCATTACTCTACTATAGTGGCTGTATTGTAGTCCATTACTCTACTATAGTGGCTGTATTGTAGTCCATTACTCTACTATAGTGACTGTATTGTAGTCCATTACTCTACTATAGTGACTGTATTGTAGTCCATTACCCTACTATAGTGGCTGTAGTCCATTACTCTACTATAGTGGCTGTATTGTAGTCCATTACTCTACTATAGTGGCTGTAGTCCATTACTCTACTATAGTGGCTGTAGTCCATTACTCTACTATAGTGGCTGTAGTCCATTACTCTACTATAGTGTCTGTATTGTAGTCCATTACTCTACTATAGTGGCTGTAGTCCATTACTCTACTATAGTGACTGTATTGTAGTCCATTACTCTACTATAGTGGCTGTAGTCCATTACTCTACTATAGTGACTGTATTGTAGTCCATTACTCTACTATAGTGGCTGTAGTCCATTACTCTACTATAGTGGCTGTAGTCCATTACTCTACTATAGTGACTGTAGTCCATTACTCTACTATAGTGGCTGTATTGTAGTCCATTACTCTACTATAGTGGCTGTATTGTAGTCCATTACTCTACTATAGTGACTGTATTGTAGTCCATTACTCTACTATAGTGACTGTAGTCCATTACTCTACTATAGTGACTGTATTGTAGTCCATTACTCTACTATAGTGACTGTATTGTAGTCCATTACTCTACTATAGTGACTGTATTGTAGTCCATTACTCTACTATAGTGACTGTATTGTAGTCCATTACTCTACTATAGTGACTGTAGTCCATTACTCTACTATAGTGACTGTATTGTTGTCCATTACTCTACTATAGTGGCTGTATTGTAGTCCATTACTCTACTATAGTGTCTGTATTGTAGTCCATTACTCTACTATAGTGGCTGTAGTCCATTACTCTACTATAGTGGCTGTAGTCCATTACTCTACTATAGTGACTGTATTGTAGTCCATTACTCTACTATAGTGACTGTAGTCCATTACTCTACTATAGTGACTGTATTGTTGTCCATTACTCTACTATAGTGGCTGTATTGTAGTCCATTACTCTACTATAGTGACTGTATTGTAGTCCATTATTCTACTATAGTGACTGTATTGTAGTCCATTATTCTACTATAGTGGCTGTATTGTAGTCCATTACCCTACTATAGTGGCTGTATTGTAGTCCATTACTCTACTATAGTGTCTGTATTGTAGTCCATTACTCTACTATAGTGGCTGTAGTCCATTACTCTACTATAGTGGCTGTAGTCCATTACTCTACTATAGTGGCTGTATTGTAGTCCATTACTCTACTATAGTGGCTGTATTGTAGTCCATTACTCTACTATAGTGGTTGTGGTCCATTACTCTACTATAGTGGCTGTAGTCCATTACTCTACTATAGTGGCTGTATTGTAGTCCATTACTCTACTATAGTGGCTGTATTGTAGTCCATTACTCTACTATAGTGGTTGTAGTCCATTACTCTACTATAGTGACTGTAGTCCATTACCCTACTATAGTGGCTGTAATGTAGTCCATTACTCTACTATAGTGGCTGTATTGTAGTCCATTACTCTACTATAGTGGCTGTATTGTAGTCCATTACTCTACTATAGTGACTGTATTGTAGTCCATTACTCTACTATAGTGGCTGTAGTCCATTACTCTACTATAGTGGCTGTAGTCCATTACTCTACTATAGTGACTGTATTGTAGTCCATTACTCTACTATAGTGGCTGTAGTCCATTACTCTACTATAGTGACTGTATTGTAGTCCATTACTCTACTATAGTGACTGTATTGTAGTCCATTACTCTACTATAGTGGCTGTAGTCCATTACTCTACTATAGTGACTGTATTGTAGTCCATTACTCTACTATAGTGGCTGTATTGTAGTCCATTACTCTACTATAGTGACTGTAGTCCATTACTCTACTATAGTGGCTGTATTGTAGTCCATTACTCTACTATAGTGGCTGTAGTCCATTACTCTACTATAGTGGCTGTATTCCATTACTCTACTATAGTGGCTGTAGTCCATTACTCTACTATAGTGACTGTATTGTAGTCCATTACTCTACTATAGTGGCTGTAGTCCATTACTCTACTATAGTGGCTGTATTCCATTACTCTACTATAGTGGCTGTAGTCCATTACTCTACTATAGTGTCTGTAGTCCATTACTCTACTATAGTGGCTGTAGTCCATTACTCTACTATAGTGGCTGTATTGTAGTCCATTACTCTACTATAGTGGCTGTAGTCCATTATTCTACTATAGTGGCTGTAGTCCATTACTCTACTATAGTGGCTGTAGTCCATTACTCTACTATAGTGGCTGTATTGTAGTCCATTACTCTACTATAGTGGCTGTATTGTAGTCCATTACTCTACTATAGTGGCTGTAGTCCATTACTCTACTATAGTGGCTGTAGCCCCCTCAGCTACATATGCTGGGTCCCAGCTGTATATGTACGCTTTGCTCGCTTCATATCACAGCTGGGCAAATTTAAACATAGACTGAAGTCAACTTTAGATCTCCCAGGCGACGGTACTGTATGTCATCTGAACCCTTTCACTACCAAAGGGTTAATCCTTTCACTACCACACTAGAGACGGTTAACCGTCTATAGTGTGGTAGTGAAAGGTTACCCTTCTGTAGTGTGGTAGTGAAAGGGTTAATACAATTATTTAGCATGTTGTGTTGCCTAAACATAAAATCTGGGCCACTTATTTGACACTTTGTTGAAATGGTCCAACTTCTCAAAATTCCAATGGAGTCTTGTCTGTTTTCTGGGGGGCTGACATCTTGATTAGGCAGCCTCTTCATAGCTGATTAGTTTATCGGCCGATTCTGGTCTTAGTTTGAGTCCCCAAGACTCTGTTAGTTGATTTCTATGTTTTTTCTCCTCATGCCGAAAGGGTTATTTCCTGAAAAGTGATGAACACATTTGGAGGAAGCACTAGATCTGACTAAAATAGCTAGATTGGGTATCGGAGACTATTTTTATATTGTTTTCGGAAAGTTTTAAGTCAAGTTTTTAAGTCAAGCCTGATGTTGCCTTGCACAAAAGAATGATCCCAGTCTAGGGGCGGCTAGGTGGTGTAGTGGGCAAGGCACTCGCCACCAGTGTGGAGACGCTAGGATTCGCGTGTTCGAATCCAGCTCTCCACATTGTTTTTCAGTTTGGCTGGTCGTCCGCAGTAATACACATTGGCCGTATTACGGGGAGGGAAAACTGAAGGGTGGGGATCGAACGTTGTGAACAAGCGACTCCTACAAGTCGGTTGGTGCGCCTGCGCAGTAGAATCAGGAAGTGTCGGGGGCAGCGTGAGCCTCCCACGCGTTACTCCTCGACACTGAGAGATCGAGCTGCGCAGGTGAAAAGATGCGACTGCTGTTACCTCAAGTACCGGAGGGGACTTGTGCTATGTATGACTTAGTCCACATTGCAGCCGGCTTGTGGGAGGCAAGAAACAGCGTTCGTGACAGGGGAGGGTTGAATTGGATGATACGAAATTGGGATGGGAGAAAATATGGAAAAATGGGAGAAAAAGTGGATCAAAAAAAAAAGAATGATCCCAGTCTCTTCCACACAGTGAGGCATACCGTTTATTAATTGGGTATCGGATCGGTACTCTGTATCGGCCAATACCAAAAGCCCAGGTATCGGTATCGGGACTGAAAAGTTGGATTGGTGCATCCCTACTTTCAATATAATACCGATACTAGATATTTTAAACTGTTTCAATACAACATTTTTACACCGTCTCTCTCTCTCTATACCAGTTGGCTGCATTTCTCTCACTCTGGCAGTGACACGCATACTAGGTGCTGTTGGCTGGTGATATACACACACACACACACACACACACACACACACACACACACACACACACACACACACACACTCTCCTCGCCTCGCCTCCTCATCTCTAATCTGCTCTCTTCCACTTCACTTGAAAACAGTGTGCAGATCTCGTCTGCTGTTAGCTTGTTAAATATGCCGAGGGCCTCCGGGACGGACTGTTGATTTGAACAAGAAAACAACAGGACTCCTGCTTACAGCCAGCGCTGTTTGGAAAGGCTTTGCGTTTCGAGGCGAATGAACAAGGAAATGGCAAAGGATACTTTACTAGCGAGCCCGTGTACCGGAGATGCAACGGAACAGTGCAGGGTGCTAATGCACCTGGTGTTAAAGGAACATGCCAACTTTTGGGGAAATTTGCTTATTTGCCATCTACCTTGGCAAATAAGGGTAGCGGATACATAATACCCTTTCTTTCTCTGTGCATGCATTAGGCTTAGGGAACAGCCGTTAGCCTAGCTTAGCATCATTCACTGGAAGTAGGTGTGCCAGTGTAGCCTAGTCCCCAACAGTCACGAAATACACTCCAACTACAACTCCAAAACGTTCCTGTAAACATGTTGTGACTTGTGTATTTACTACGTGGAGAAATAATAATTTTTTTGGTGGGCGGCTAAGCGGCGCAGTGGGCAAGGCGCTCGCCACTAACGCAGGAGATGCCGGGTTCGAGCCCAGCTCTCGGCATTGCTACCAGCTTGGCTCGTCATTCATACTAACACAATGGACCTGTCTCAAAACCCTGCCCTCTTTTCTTGATCCTCCAATCACAGCTGTCGCTTACCTCTGACTTCCTCGTACAAACAAAGTTTGTACGAGGAATTCAGAGGTAAGCGACAGCTGTGATTGGAGGATCAAGAAAAGGGGCAGGGTTTGAGACCGGTCTATTGGCAGTGTTAGGGGTGGGAAAGCTGGTGGGTGGGGATTGGACGTTGTGGACAGCGACTCCTACAGGTCGGTTGGTGCGCCTGTACAGCAGAATCAGGAAGTAACGGGGGCAGCATGAGCCTCCCACGCGTTACTCCTCGCCACTGAGAGATCGCGCTGTTCAGGTGAAAAGATGTGACAGCTGCCTCCTCCTGTACCGGAGGGGACACGTGATGCAAGGCTTGGTCCTCACTGCAGCCGACAAGTGGGAGGCATAGTCTAGCAACGTTCGAGACAGGGGAGGGGAGAATTGGCGAGTCGAAATTGGGATGGGAGAAAAATTGAAAAATAAGGAGAAAAAGTGGATAAAAAAAAGAGAAATACTTAATTTTTTTACATTAAAATTTTCTAAGCAGATATACTCCGAAAAATCTTTTGCCGAACCACTGCTGCCTGGGCGCAGTGATTTCATCATCTCAAAAGCCCTGTTGTTTTTTGAAAAATGTCATTTTTTTAAAATGTTTTATTTCTCCACGTGGTAAAATACACAGGTCACACTGATTGAACTGATTTTACTTTGACTACGGTCTGTAATTAATTGAGTAAAGATGCTGTTGTGCTCGGACAACACCCAGTAAACTGTATGTATGTTCTGATTCCAGGTGGTGGAACGGAAAAGAACGCCGGCTGAGATCCGAGAAGAATATGAGCGCCTTCAGAGAGAGCGAGAGGAGAGGAGACTTCAGCAAAGGACCAACCCTAAGGTGTGTTCACGTTACATTAGATTCAACTTGATTGTCATTGCACAGGGTACAAGTACAGAGTACAACTAAATGTACTTAGCGTCTAACCAGAGTGCAAAGGGGCAGTGAGGTGCGTTGTAATGTACATAATGTGTATAGAATGTAGACTACCGGTATATGAAAAAGCTGAGGTATATACAGTATTAATGTTATTGATTTACAGTATAAACCGAGTGAGTAGCCATCAACACTGTCGACTGTAGTATAAATATGAATACACTGTAGATAATATATGGCCAGTGGTTGTTATAGAAAATATGATATGTTTCATCCTATTACATAATTTGTACACCTTACTGGGCATGTTCATAGCTCTGTTTTAAATACATATTATCTGTACAGCCTTGACTAGTTCATATAGTTTAACTAGTGTACACTACAGCTACTCTGGCAATAGGGCAAACATTCTTCCTTTAAAATATTCCACAACATGGTTTAAAGCCCAACCTCCAGGTTAAACCCTACTGATCAATTATGGGTAGTTTACATCATTGGTATATAATTTCATTATTTTTTTTTCCCCATTTGACACCGGAAATGCCACTCCGAAAGAGTTAAAAAGGTCCACGCACGAATAACATGCACGCGCGAATCAAAAAAGCGTATCAAACGCCGACGTCACTACAGGTGCATATTAATGAGCCGAATCTAAAAGCTTATCAGACGCTAGCACGGCCGTGACGTCACTTCAGGAAACGTATGCCTTGCCCGTCCGGGTCATAGTACTACTCGATATATGGCGCTGGCTAACGTTAGCATTATGTCTACTGTCGTGAACCATTTGAGATCGGGGCATGTAGAGGAGTTTGGGGAACGAGTAAAATCATGTGCAGGTCCTCTTCTCAGACCTGTGTGGTGGTTCTCTCCTCTTTGTGTGCCCCCGTCCTCGCGGGTGTCCTGCCGGGGAGCTTGTGGACGCGGCGGCGGCCGTAGGGTGTTTGAGCCTGTAGCGTTAGTTAGCTCATAGCTATCGTGTACCACTAGCCTTTGCGGGCTCGAGCACCCTGCGGCTGCCGCCGTTGTCGCGTCCGTTGGCTCCCCGGCGGGGTACCCGTGGGGACGGGGGTGTACAGAGAGGAGAGAACCATTTTGGGTCGGCCGTTCATGCCGGCCAGCGAGCCGGATGTCGGGATATGTTGTTAGCACAATAGCTACCAAGCTAAGCTATGTTAGCTTCTAATGGTGTATACACAAACACAATATGTACAACAACACAATGATTTACATTACATTACATTAACGTGGTTGTGGCTTTTACAAATAGTGGTTAGCTTTAGAGATGGATGGCTATGATCACGGAGCGATAATGTTGTTAGGTGAAACAGATACATTTTCATTCGGCTAGTACTAGTAGTAGCAAGGCTCTCTGCCTGCAGTGCCTGCCACTAGCTGTGTGTGACTCTCAGCGCCCCCTGGTGAGCCCCCTGGTGCCCTGCACCTCCTGTGACGACATCATTTCGATTACACGTGCACGTTATGAACCATTGATTAAAATATGCACGTGCGTGGTGATTGTGTTGGGCAGACAAAATGTTTGATAAAAACGCTAAAACTGGGTCAATTTCAATACTTTTTTTTCCCTTCTTCATGAAAGTCACTGTTGGCCTAGTCC
This sequence comes from Notolepis coatsorum, assembly GCF_963971535.1. Taxonomy (NCBI): domain Eukaryota; kingdom Metazoa; phylum Chordata; class Actinopteri; order Aulopiformes; family Paralepididae; genus Notolepis; species Notolepis coatsorum. The sequence continues at coordinate 102,094,989 of NC_140181.1, read as the reverse complement.
ACATTGTTTATTGAACAAAAATACAACGTGAAGAAGGTTGGCCTTTAAATAATATGAGTAGATATGAAATATGTATAGAATATGGAAGATAGGAAATCTAGGGTATAAACAGTATGAAACTGTATGAACAGTGAGTATAAACACTATATACTTTGTAACTGTTACAGTAATCCAGAACTATTTTATTGAACTGTAAAAAAAAACAGATTTTATATGTCTTATATGTGCTAATTTTATATCTATTCTATTCTACAATTTTATTGCACTGCACTATTGCACAATTTTACTCTTGTCTATTTTATCTTACTCTTTTTATTATTGTCTATTTAAAACTGAATCAAACCATAAACAAGGTGGCCTGTTGGGATGTTGTGAAGCACTTTGAGCTGCAGTTTCTGTATGAAATGTGCTATACAAATAATGTTTATTATTATTATTATTATTATTATTATTATTATTTATTATTATTATTATTATTATTATTATTATTATTATTATTATTATTATTATTATTATTATTATTATTATTTATTATTATTATATATATCTATAGAAGAGTATTCAGTGGTATAAATAGTATGAGTGGATAAGACTAACTATGAATGAACTATAGGTTGGATATAAGTAGTATAAATGAAAGTAGATATGAACAGTATATGGCAGATGTAGGCAGTATATACATAGTAGTCAGGGGTGTAAAAAGTACCCAGAAATTATACTTAAGTGAAAGTATGGGTACCGTTTCAAAATCGTATTCAAGTAAAAGTCAAGAGTATCTGGCTAAAAACACACTTGAGTAAAAGTAAAAAAGTTTCTACTTTTAAATGTACTTTAATGTGAGTGGTGTCACCGAGTTCAGCCAAGGTGACAGCTGAGGGCAAGAAGCTATTCCTGAACCTGCACCTCTTGTAGGACCAGCAGTCTGTGGTTCGGGTGAGAGAGAGGGGTCATCGATGATGCTGCATCATGCCTTCCTCAGACGTCGTTTGAGCCAGTCAGTCTCAATTTGCAGGGGCTGGTGTACCGGTGAGGCGTTGGGCTGTTCTCACCACCACCCTCTGCAGTGCTGTCTGGTCCGAGGCAGAGCAGTTGCCTGCCATTAGTGGTGCACGATATATTGGCCGCCGATATAATATTGGCAGATATGGTCCTTTTTCTTTTTACACATCGGTATCGGTCCGATATCAAAATAAGGCCGATTTAAAAAAATATATATATTAAAAATAAAAATGATGATAATTATAATAATTTTTTACATGTTTTTTTTTTTTTATCCACTTTTTCTCCCATTTTCAATTTTTCTCCCATCCCAATTTTCATATCGTCCAATTCAACCCTCCCCTGTCTTCGAACGTTGTTTCTTGCCTCCCACAAGCCGGCTGCAATGTGGACTAAGTCATACATAGCACGAGTCCCCTCCGATACTCGAGGTAACAGCCGTCGCATCTTTTCACCTGCGCGGCTCGATCTTTCAGCGTCGGGGGTCTGGGCTTTGGAGGGGCCCCGCCCCCGTCGCTTCTTGATTCTACTGCGCAGGCGCACCAACCGACCTGTAGGAGTCGCTGTCCACAACGCCCGATCCCCACCCTTCAGTTTCCCTCCCCGTAATACGGCCAATGTGTATTACTGTGGACGACCAGCTAAACTGAAAGCAATGTGGAGAGCGGGGCTCGAACAGGAGGCATCCTGTTCGAGCCTAGTCTCCAGCATTCGGTGCGAGCGCCTTGCCCACTGCGCCACGTAGCCGCCCAATAATTTTTTACATGTTTTGGTCTTAAATTGTTTAAAAATATCAGTCATTTCTGAAAAGAAATGACAAAAGTTAAAAAAAAAATGCGTTTTGGAAAATAGCTGGGGCTGGGGCTTCTCCACTAGGACCTTGTGATTATCATAAAAAAGTGTTTTCTATACAGAGATATCGACATCGGTGCATCACCACCTGCCATACCAGACTGTGGTGCAGTTGGTGAGGATGCTTTCTATGGCGCATTGGTAGAAGTTCATCAGAAGTCTGAAGACTGATGGGCTTTCTCCTCAGTCACATTAGGAAGACACTGGTGAGCTTTCTGTGTCGAGTGCCCAAGAGAGGTCTTCAGAGATGTGGAAACCCAGAAACGTCAAGCTGGAAACATACTCGACCTCCATCCTGTTGATATCATCCTCAACCTTTATTTATACTCGAAAAGACAATTGAGGTCACCCTCATTTTTCATGTCGTCGAGACTTTACAGACATTTCAATGCACACATTTCTACAATATAACAATAATAAATATTCATAACTCTCTATATAGTATAAAATGAACATAGGCATAAATCAGCACACAGATTGACAGAATAAAAAAAAAACAATGCATAAATTGCAGACATAAGAATAGGTATAAAAGACAATAAAAGTAGTGCAATGTAAACGTGCAGACTTAATAATGGCATAAAATAAGTACAAAAGTACAATGACGCTCGAAGGCGTGTGAATTCCCCCCGGAACAGTCAGTCCCCCCAAAACACCCCACACATCAATTCCTACCACATCCCCATCCAAGACGCACCCCCCCCCCCCCCCCCCCCCCCCCCCCCCCCCGATAAAGCACGCCATGACCGAAGGAAAAACACACAACAGCCCGTGCACCACTCGCATCGCCATGCACGGGTGGGGCCGTGCAGCGTGATTTTTTTTTCCCGTAGCCGCAGTTTGCGGAGACGCTCTCTGATTGGCCACTGACGTTTCTGGTCATGTGACATGTGCGCCCAATCGTGTGACGCCCGTTTCTTTCACCGGTTAAGCTTAGGCGACTCTTTCGAAGTTGGTTAAGGTTAGAGTTTGTCTTAGAGCAGGGCGATAGAACACCAGCCCTGATTCCAAACTCTAACCTTAACCAACTTAACCAGTTTAACCAGTGATAAACTAGGCGTTAGGTAGTTTGCATGCTGTTCGAGGCGGAAATGGGCAAAGACACAGGCGTCACGCGATTGGGCGCACATGTCGCATGACCAGAAACGTCAGTGGCCAATCAGAGAGCGTCTCCGCAAACTGCGGCTATGAAAAAAAATCACGCGGCCGTGCGTGCCTGCTTTGGTCTTCCTGAAAGTCCACGATGAGCTCCTTGGTTTTCTTGGTGTTGAGGGCCAGGTTGTTGTCTCTGCACCACCACGGGTCAGGGTGAGGCCCACCACCACCACGCCTCCTCCCTGTAGGGTCAGAGTGAGGCCCACCACCACCACGCCTCCTCCCTGTAGGGTCAGGGTGAGGCCCACCACCACCACGCCTCCTCCCTGTAGGGTCAGGGTGAGGCCCACCACCACCACGCCTCCTCCCTGTAGGGTCAGGGTGAGGCCCACCACCACCACGCCTCCTCCCTGTAGGGTCAGAGTGAGGCCCACCACCACCACGCCTCCTCCCTGTAGGGTCAGGGTGAGGCCCACCACCACCACGCCTCCTCCCTGTAGGGTCAGGGTGAGGCCCACCACCACCACGCCTCCTCCCTGTAGGGTCAGGGTGAGGCCCACCACCACCACGCCTCCTCCCTGTAGGGTCAGGGTGAGGCCCACCACCACCACGCCTCCTCCCTGTAGGGTCAGAGTGAGGCCCACCACCACGCCTCCTCCTCCCTGTAGGGTCAGGGTGAGGCCCACCACCACCACGCCTCCTCCCTGTAGGGTCAGGGTGAGGCCCACCACCACCACGCCTCCTCCCTGTAGGGTCAGAGTGAGGCCCACCACCACCACGCCTCCTCCCTGTAGGGTCAGAGTGAGGCCCACCACCACCACGCCTCCTCCCTGTAGGGTCAGGGTGAGGCCCACCACCACCACGCCTCCTCCCTGTAGGGTCAGAGTGAGGCCCACCACCACCACGCCTCCTCCCTGTAGGGTCAGGGTGAGGCCCATCACCACCACGCCTCCTCTCTGTAGGGTCAGGGTGAGGCCCACCACCACCACGCCTCCTCCCTGTAGGGTCAGGGTGAGGCCCACCACCACCACGCCTCCTCCCTGTAGGGTCAGGGTGAGGCCCACCACCACCACGCCTCCTCCCTGTAGGGTCAGAGTGAGGCCCACCACCACCACGCCTCCTCCCTGTAGGGTCAGAGTGAGGCCCACCACCACCACGCCTCCTCCCTGTAGGGTCAGGGTGAGGCCCACCACCACCACGCCTCCTCCCTGTAGGGTCAGGGTGAGGCCCACCACCACCACGCCTCCTCCCTGTAGGGTCAGGGTGAGGCCCACCACCACCACGCCTCCTCCCTGTAGGGTCAGGGTGAGGCCCACCACCACCACGCCTCCTCCCTGTAGGGTCAGAGTGAGGCCCACCACCACCACGCCTCCTCCCTGTAGGGTCAGGGTGAGGCCCACCACCACCACGCCTCCTCCCTGTAGGGTCAGGGTGAGGCCCACCACCACCACGCCTCCTCCCTGTAGGGTCAGAGTGAGGCCCACCACCACCACGCCTCCTCCCTGTAGGGTCAGGGTGAGGCCCACCACCACCACGCCTCCTCCCTGTAGGGTCAGAGTGAGGCCCACCACCACCACGCCTCCTCCCTGTAGGACACCGGTCTTCCGGGTAAGGGGGGGTGGTGCCTTTAACCCTTTCACTACCACACTACAAATGGGGTTAACCCTTTCACCGCGACAGTACAGAAGGATAACCCTTTCACTACCACACTACAGAAGGTTAAACCCTTTCACTACCACACTACAGAAGGTTAACCCTTTCACTACCACACTACAGACCGTCTATATACGTGTACTATATATATCGATTTGAATCGGTAATTACTAGGGATGCTCGATATTGGCTTTTTTACCTATACCGATATTGTCCAACTCTTAATTTCCGATACCGATATAAACCGATACCGATATATGCAGGGTTCCCCCCCCCCCCCCCCAAAAAAAACGGAATAATTTCAGGTAATTAACATTACTTATTACATGGCGTTTTCACAATCGCCGAAATGCTTGCTTGTGATTGGTCAACAGCGCGCGTCAGAGGTCCGTTATCACACGATAACGGACCTCTGCCAAGCAATAATGACCGCTGTGCGCAGCTGTTCGCAATCAAGCCCACTACAACACTGTATCAGTGCTGCTCAGCATATGCACAGCTGCACTCAGTCATCCGTGCAATCAGACCACAGACCTGCCGACTGCCGATAATAATAATCACTTTATTTGGGCTGACAGAGCCACAGAACAACTGCGTTTGCATTTGATCTCGTCTTGTCGATGGTGTACAATGAATTAGGTATATTTGTTAGTAAGTTAGCCATGTAATAAGCGGGATAATGTATAGCTATACTCGATCATTGTCGCAAAATAATTGACCTTCACTGACGTTTAAAACACCTCGGCGCTGCGCCTCGGTATTTTAAACTCTGTGTCGGTCAATTATTTTGCGACAATGACCTCGTAGCTATACATTATCCCTTACATATGTCTTGTTGTAGAATTAACATAACATTATGCATACTTTTGACAATAAATAAAATCAGAATTTGTTCTTACTTGCTTGCCTGGGTAAATAAAGGTTATAGAAATGTAAAAAATAAAATAAAAAATGAAAACCGATACCGATATTTTCCGATATCACATTTTAATGCCAATATCGGCCGATAATATCGGTAGGCCGATAATATCGGACATCCCTAGTAATTACTCATTATCATGCATTATGATACTAATTTGTGAATATGCATCTCTTCTAGGGAATGATCAGTGTGGGTATCGATGCCACGGACCTCTTTGATCGGTATGACGAGGAAGAGGCGCCTGGAGGGGGAGTCCCACACGTGGAGATCAACAAGATGGCAATATCACAGTCGATAGAGGTAACTGTCTGGACCAACTGCTGCAGAACGTGTTGATGGGTGTCTTCAGTTTGATAGGTGTCTTCAGTTTGATAGGTGTATTCAGTTTGATAGATATCAGTTTGATAGGTGTATTCAGTTTGATAGGTGTATTCAGTTTCATAGGTGTATTCAGTTTGATAGGTGTCTTCAGTTTGATAGGTGTATTCAGTTTGATAGATGTATTCAGTTTGATAGGTGTATTCAGTTTGATAGGTGTATTCAGTTTGATAGGTGTCTTCAGTTTGATAGGTGTATTCAGTTTGATGGGTGTCTTCAGTTTGATAGGTGTATTCAGTTTGATAGGTGTCTTCAGTTTGATAGGTGCATCTATCAGTTTGATAGGTACATCTATCAGTTTGATAGGTGTATTTAGTTTGATAGGTGTATTTAGTTTGATAGATGTATTCAGTTTGATAGGTGTATTCAGTTTGATAGGTGTATATCAGTTTGATAGGTGTATTCAGTTTGATAGGTGTCTTCAGTTTGATAGGTGTCTTCAGTTTGATAGGTGTATTCAGTTTGATAGGTGTCTTCAGTTTGATAGGTGTATATCAGTTTGATAGGTGTCTTCAGTTTGATAGGTGTATATCAGTTTGATAGGTGTATTCAGTTTGATGGGTGTCTTCAGTTTGATAGGTGTCTTCAGTTTGACAGGTGTCTTCAGTTTGATAGGTGTCTTCAGTTTGATAGGTGTCTTCAGTTTGATAGGTGCATCTATCAGTTTGATAGGTGTATTCAGTTTGATAGGTGTCTTCAGTTTGATAGGTGTCTTCAGTTTGATAGGTGTATTCAGTTTGATAGGTGTCTTCAGTTAGATAGGTGTCTTCAGTTAGATAGGTGTCTTCAGTTTGATAGGTGTATTCAGTTTGATAGGTGCATCTATCAGTTTGATAGGTGTCTTCAGTTTGATGGGTGTCTTCAGTTTGATAGGTGTCTTCAGTTTGATGGGTGTCTTCAGTTTGATAGGTGTCTTCAGTTTGATAGGTGTATTCAGTTAGATAGGTGTATTCAGTTTGATAGTTGTATTCAGTTTGATAGGTGTATTCAGTTTGATAGGTGTCTTCAGTTTGCTTTGGTCAGTGATACCATAGAAACCTGATCAAGCTGTTTTGTTTGGTGAGAATCATAGCGTAGTAGGTTTGTATGAAAATATGCGAAAGACAGTGGCTCGGGAGGTAGAGCAGTCGTCTGGTAATCTGGAGGTTCCCGGTTCGATTCCCGCTCCTCCCAGGCAGCGTGTCGAAGTGTCCTTGAGCAAGACACTTAACCCCCTAACTGCTGACCCGATGAGCAGGTTGGCACCTGGCATGGTCGCCTCCGCCGTCGATGTGTGAATGTGTGAGTGAATGGGTATAATGTGAGGAACAAAATTGTAAAGCGCTTTGGATAAAAGCTGTTGTATAAATGCACCCTTTACCATTTATGTGTAACGTAAACAAACTATGTTCCGTACATGTGGAATTGATGTATGGACTCTATATCCTGGTTCCGTGGTTGCTCAAAGGGAAGGCACAGGCAGGGAGAGAGGCGTGTGTACTGATTAGCTGACATCCTTTTGAAAATGTTATTCTCAAATCCGGGAGGAGTTTTACTCGTGTTCTTTTGAAAATCTATGCTATAGGGAGGTGTAGTGGTTACGCTATTGCTGTTTCCGGCCGGTACACCATCTTGAAAACGCAATGTAATTCCCCATTGACCATTTCTAAATTGTCTCGTTTTAAAACAAATAAAGCATTAACATTTGCATGGTGTACCTTTCTGTGTGTATTCATCCACAATCTATAGCTCAACATAAAAATATTCGCAAATAATCGTAAAACAAAATCGGCAAATTTTATTTCAACCAAAAATGCTTAAACAATAATGTTAGTGATAGAAGGGAACTCGTTTTGTGCAAAAACGGAAAGCTTTTCAATGTTCATGAGGCAGAATTGTTACAATAGCCGATAATCCATTTTCCCAATGATAAATCCCTATACGGGTGGACCTTGCGGGCGGTCCAAAGCGACGTCAGACTACACCTCCCTATTTCCTACCACGTGTGTGATTTGTGTTTTTTTGTCGTCTGCCGCAGGCCCCTCTGACTACAAGAGACACCGCCATCCTGTCTGGCTCCCTGTCGACCCACAATGGAAACGGAGGCGGAAACATCAACTTGTCCTTGAGAAGAGTCACCTCCGCTAAGGGCTGGGGAGAGGTCAGGGTCCCTCCTGTCACCTACACTACAGTCTCACCACACCATCCACACAGCACACGCATACTCTAATTAGGGGTGTAACGATGCATCGAAATGCATCGATTCTAATGTGACGATTCAACTGCATTGATTTGAAAATGTTAGAATCGATTATAATCTACGGTAAATGTATCGGGAAAAAAAATATATATATATTAGGGCTGTCAGTTTATCGCGTTAATTAGATTAATTAATTACACAGCAAATTATCGCGTTATGAAAATTAACTCAAAATTAATTACAATTTTTTTTTTTTTTTTTTTTTAATGATATTTTTTTTGTATCTCATTCATTCCATAAGAATGTAGAATACACATTTACAGACTTTTTTATTTTTTAATATGGTCCATTTGCATGTTCTTGGTATCTGATTCTAGGGACATCTATGAATCTCAGGGAATGTATTCCCAGTGTCAGAAATACTGTGGGCTAGATCCACAAAGAATGGATTGCACGGTGCAAGTTGCACCCTGGTCTGCATCCCCTTAACAATTGTGTGCCGTACTGTATTGTACCCATTCTGCAATCTGTTAATAACATTTTCATTCAATCAATCAATCTGCGCGGTGATTGATTGAATGAAAATTTTATTTTGAGTAAATTGTAATGAACCAAATGAGAATATCAATACATTTTTTTGTATCTTTGACTGTGAATAACACCATGCTCAAATTGACCAGACCTGAAAAATCTAAGCAAATTAATAGATAGAAGATGATTAAACAGAAGGTTTTGTAGATACAGTACTGAATTCTGCCATCCGGACACATGCAATTTGAAATATGATTATATAATATAGAATATCAGGCATAAAATGGTTATGCGATTAAAATGCGATTAATTAGATTAATTAATTACAAATCCTGTAATTAATTAGATTAATTTTTTTAATCGCCTGACAGCACTAATATATATATATATATATATATATTATTATTATTTTTGTGTATTTTTTTATTGACCTATAGTCCATTCATGCTGAGTGAATCAGTTCCCCCAGCCACATTTGTGTATTCAAAAAATTTTGGGGAATTAACTGATAGAAAATGTATCGAATCGAATAGAATCGTGGTCAAATGAAGACATTTCATGATGCATTGAATCGTTGCCTGAGGAATCTTAATCGTTGTTGTGAGGTCGCATCTCTAACTCTCGCTCTCTCTCTCACTCAAGTTTTGTTTTACTTGTCACATAAAGTACATGTATATTACAGTGAAATGCTTGGCTCTGTATGAGCCCCCTGAGAATGTGTTTCATACAGTAAAAAAAAAAAGTCAAAGAATAAAGTCTACACTACAAATATACAAAATGCAAACAATGTGGTACAGAAATGCAAACGATTTATAAAAAAAAAAAATGCTAAATGAGGTATGGATGTAGTGCAAATCTTTAGTAATAAATAGATAAAATATGGTGTAGTTAAAAGTGAATGTTAAGGGTGAGTGTTTGTTTAAAGTGAGACTCCGCTCCGTCCCCCCTCTGGTTTGCGTACACACTGCAGTCTTGGTTCGCTCCCAGGCACATTATGGCCATGCCGCGCGCTAACCACATAGATTACAGACAGATAGACAAATCATATAACGAACAACGTAAAAGATAATTTGCATATATACTTGATCGCTATAGTCCTGCTGAACACAACTAGTCACAACGTCGGGCTCCCTTGCTTTGGATGGGCTAACCGGCCACATTACTGTGGGTAGTGATTAAACAACGGAGCGATCACTGGTTGGTTTTGGCCGATTATGCTGTCCACTGCATCAAACCACGGAAAATATATTGAAGCCTCATCTTCTTCACTTTTAGCTCGACATTGTTGACTGATCTGTTGTACCCATGCACGCACATTTTCTAATAACAGCATTATTAGACATGCTAATCCAACGTGCCAATGCCAATCCTGGTCGCGCTGGAGAAAAGAAAATATGTTGCGTTTGTCTTTTACGTGTTATTTGTTATTCTAAGATGCTAATTCATCTGTATCTGGATAACCAATGAACGGATTTTTTCGAGGCAGGTATCGTCCACGGAAAATGGAGGCTCTAATTATTATTATTCATAGAGACTCTCGAGCAATAATAATTATTACAGCCTCCATTTTTCGTGGACGAAACATATACCGGACTATAGAATATAATTTCTTTCCGAAATAACGCTACCTGCCTCGACAAAATCTGTGCATTGGTTATCCAGATACATGAATTATCATCTCAGAATAAGTGGCTTTGTACGTGCGTTTTATCTTATCTTTTACAGCTTACGTTTTGGGCAATAATTATTTAGCGGCTCCATTTTTCGTGGACGAAAAATACATCAGTCTAAATAAATGCATTCGAACAAGAAACCAATGTATAGCAATGGCAAAATTGCTTACAAAATTGCTTGGGCTTGTAACGTAGCTTCATCTCGAAGTTTTCATCGATCCACTCAGCCGTGAGGCTCAACATGCTTGTTTGGTTGAGGTCTGAACTCGCCAAATTGCCCATAAATATAGTTTTTGTGGGTACTATTGTCCAGTTGTTGCTGTATGTTTTTATCTGCCCAAAATTCAAGCAAGCATGAAAGCATTACAGGTTTGCTTGCACACCACGCCCCGCTCCGTCGTCGGGGACACTGGCGCGCACCCGAGACCACCTATTCCAGCGGTCCCGTCTTGGACCGAATCAGCGTCCCCGGTGACAGGGGGGGGGGGGGGGGGGGGGGAGCGTTCTCATCACACTCTATTTTGGTGCGATCGTGCTCTGATTCTACCCCGAATGGCTAGTGTGAAAGCCCCCTCTGACTCCATGAGACTCATACACACATCCATGTGAGTCATTGGGAGGTATGAGCCATAACGCACCACTGTGTCTCTGTCCACACAGGTGGAGATGGGTGCTGGAGACACTCACGGGCCTCTCCTCGGAATGAAGATCTTCAGGAACCTCACGACTCGCTGGTACGTTCCAAGAACCACTGGAAAGGCAGGGGTGTAAAAAGTACCCAGAAATGATGGTGAAAGTATGGGTATTGGGTACCGTCTCAAAATCGTACTCGAGTAAAAGTCAGAGTATCTGGCTAAAAACACACTTGAGTAAAAGTCAAAAAGTTTCTACGTTTAAATGTACTTAGCTACTAAAAAGTAAAAGTAAAAAAAATATATATATCTGACTGTCTATTCCTCTGATAGCAGGTGTTTAACCCATTGCCACCTAAATCCGCCTAGTAAAAAGGCCCTATAAAACTGCATTAAAACCCCCAGAATCTAAGCTGTTTTTTGAAAAATGTCAAATAATTGTCAACGCCTACTAAAAAATCTTTTTCTCAGGCTCTGAAGTAGATATAAACATGGAATAAAAAACATTTGATAGCTTACAAGTGTGGCTTTTATTTACAGTTGATTGCTTTAAAATAGTATTCAACTAGAATAAAGTAAAAATCAATGAATAACAAAATATCTATAAAATGTAAATAAACGTATAATAAATGTTGAATAAAAACTATTCAGAACACATTTATCACCAGGTAACATGTGAAAAACAATAAGAAGTGACAGAGAGCCCTGGTGGGGAGATCAGGGGGCTCTCTGTCACTACTAGCTGGTGTGGCTAGCACCTGGTGTGGCTAGCTAGCTGGTGTGGCTAGTAGCTGGTGTGGCTAGCAGCTGGTGTGGCTAGCTAGCTGGTGTGGCTAGCAGCTGGTGTGGCTAGCAGTTGGTGTGGCTAGCTGGTGTGGCTAGCTAGCTGGTGTGGCTAGTAGCTGGTGTGGCTAGTAGCTGGTGTGGCTAGTAGCTGGTGTGACTAGTAGCTGGTGTGGCTAGCAGCTGGTGTGGCTAGTAGCTGGTGTGGCTAGCTGGTGTGGCTAGCAGCTGGTGTGGCTAGCTAGCTGGTGTGGCTAGTAGCTGGTGTGGCTAGCAGCTGGTGTGGCTAGTAGCTGGTGTGGCTAGTAGCTGGTGTGGCTAGTAGCTGGTGTGACTAGTAGCTGGTGTGGCTAGTAGCTGGTGTGGCTAGTATCTGGTGTGACTAGTAGCTGGTGTGGCTAGCAGCTGGTGTGGCTAGTAGCTGGTGTGGCTTGCAGCTGGTGTGGCTAGTAGCTGGTGTGGCTAGTAGCTGGTGTGGCTAGTAGCTGGTGTGGCTAGCAGCTGGTGTGTCTAGTAGCTGGTGTGGCTACTGTAGCAGCTGGTGTGGCTAGTAGCTGGTGTGGCTAGCAGCTGGTGTGGCTAGCAGCTGGTGTGGCTAGTAGCTGGTGTGGCTAGCTGGTGTGGCTAATAGCTGGTGTGGCTACTGTAGCAGCTGGTGTGGCTAGCAGCTGGTGTGGCTACTGTAGCAGCTGGTGTGCCTACAGTAGCTGGTGTGGCTAGCAGCTGGTGTGGCTAGCAGCTGGTGTGCCTACAGTAGCTGGTGTGGCTAGTAGCTGGTGTGGCTACTGTAGCAGCTGGTGTGCCTACAGTAGCTGGTGTGCCTACAGTTCCAACGAGAGGTGAGAGACGCTAACATCTTGTTTTACGGAAACATGGCTCAAGCCAGCGACTCCAGACCACAGCGTCTCTCCCTCGGACTCCTTCACCGTCCTACGAGCGGATCGCACGGCAGCCTCCGGCAAGAGCGTCGGCGGGGGTGTCTGTCTCCTTACGAACAATGGCTGGGTAAGCCCCAATGAGGTGCAGGTACTCTCCCGTTCATGCTCCCCGGACATGGAACATCTCTCCATTCTATGCCGCGCCTTCCACCTTCCCCGAGAGTTTACTGCGGTCATCATGACTGCTGTATATATCCCTCCACAAGCAAACACCGCCAGGGCCCTGGCAGAGCTACAAGATCATCTCAACAAACATCAGATTAAACATCCGGATGCAGCGATGATCGTAGCTGGTGATTTCAATCAGGCGAATTTGAAAAAAGTGATGCCGTCCTTTTTTCAACACATCGCCTGCTCCACAAGAGGAGGAAACACACTCGACCACTGCTACACCCCGTTCAGAGCCGGCTACAAGGCTGTAGCGGCTCCACCATTGACGGGGGCTACAAGCTCATCCGATCACGACTCCATTATCCTGATTCCGGCTTACAAACAAAGATCACGTGACACGTGAGACAAAAAAATTGACCGGCCAATCAGAGGCCACGCTTCAGGATGCGCTCGAGGATGTTGACTGGAATATGTTTCAAGGAAGCGCCAGTGACGTCAGCGAGTTCGCAGACAGCGTTGTCTGCTTCATCACAACACTGGCTGATAGTATTGTACCCACAAAGAAGGTGCAGGTCTTCCCTAACCAGAAACCGTGGGTGGACAGTACTATCAGAGCAGCTCTGAAATCCTGCACCACTGCCTACAACCTGGGCAGAGAGTCAGGAAACATGGAAGAGTACAAGGCTTCAGTCTATACTCTGTGCAAGGCTGTAAAACTTGCAAAATGGACATATGCTGATAAACTGGAGACACAAATGGCACAAAACGACACAAGAGGCTTATGGCGGGGACTGAGGACAATAACTGACTACAAAGTCAGCGCCCCCTCAATGGGGAGCGACGACGCCTCTCTCGCGGACAAACTCAACTCTTTCTACGCTCGGTTTGGTGTAGACAGTGGCGCCACTAGCTCAACGGCTAGTGACGTCACTGGCGCGCCGGCTGTTGTGGAGGGGGGGGGGGCAACCGCGGGGGGGCGGGAACGCTCTCTCGTTGTCGGAACAAAGTGTGAGAAGAGCATTTATGCAGGTGAACACCAGAAAAGCTGCTGGCCCAGATGGTATAACAGGACGCATACTTAAGTCCTGTGCCAACCAGCTAGCCCCTGTGTTCACCGCCATATTTAATCAATCCCTGGCGGAGTCAGTGGTCCTTGCCTGCTTCAAGATGTCTACCATCATCCCTGTACCAAAGAAACCCTCCCAAACATGTCTCAATGACTAGTTTGACTACAGACCGGTGGCACTCACCTCTGTGGCCATGAAATGTTTCGAGAGGCTGGTCAAGGATCACATTTGTGCCTCCCTCCCCAGTGATATGGACCCCATGCAATTTGCATACAGGCCAAACCGGTCCACTGACGATGCGGTCTCCCAAGTACTGCACAGCACCCTCTCTCACCTTGACCGCCAGAAGGGGGGCTATGTGAGACTGTTGTTCATTGACTACAGCTCAGCGTTCAACACCATAGTCCCCACCAGACTGGTGGACAAGCTGATCGAGCTGGGTCTGAGCTCCGCTCTGAGCGCCTGGATACTGGACTTTCTGAGCGAAAGGCCCCAGGCGGTCAGGGTGGGGGGTCAGACCTCCAACACCATCACCCTGAGCATCGGGTCCCCCCAGGGCTGTGTTCTGAGCCCCCTGCTGTACTCACTATACACACACGACTGTGTGGCCAAGTTCAGCTCCAACTCCATAGTGAAGTTTGCGGACGACACAGTGGTGGTGGGGCTGATCTCGGACAACGACGAGAAGGCCTACCGGGAGGAGGTTGAGGTACTGGAACGCTGGTGCCAGGACAACAGCCTGCTCCTGAACATTGGTAAAACCAAGGAGCTGATCGTGGATTATAGGAGAGGACAGCAGAAGACACACACACCACTGAGGATAAACGGGGCTACCGTGGACAGGGTGAGCAGCTTTAAGTACCTGGGGGTCCACATCTCAGACGATCTGACATGGTCAACACACATAGACTCAGTCGTAAAAAAGGCGAAGCAGCGCCTCTACCACCTGAGACAGTTAAGGAAGTTCGGAGTATCTGGGAAGATACTCCAGTCCTTCTACTCCGGAGCTGTAGAGAGCATCTTGACTGGAAACATCACTGCCTGGTATGGAAACAGCACGGCACAGGACAAGAAGGCCCTACAGAGAGTGGTGCGCTCAGCCGAGCGTACCACGGGTATTGCACTACCACCCCTGCAGGTTCTATACAACAAGAGGTGCAAATCCAGAGCCTGCAGAATAATGAAAGACCCACACCACCCCAACAACAGCCTGTTCATGCTGCTGAGGTCAGGCAGATGCCTGCGAACCCCAGCTACCAGGACAGAGAGGCTTCGGCTCAGCTTCTTCCCCCAGGCCATCAGAGCCTTGAACACTGAACTCTCCACACACAAGCACACATGAGCACACACACGACACACACACTGTACACTCTCACACACTAGCAGCCACTTTAACATGAGCAAGCACACACTCATGCTGCACACGCCCACACTTATGGCCACTAAGGAAAGGTCACTTTAAAAATAGTATAGTATAACCTGAGATTGTATAAAATAGCAATGTACAGAAAGACCCAGTGCCTCATCCATAGCTAACAGTGTATTGCACTACCACAGGACCTAGCATGTCCTTCATGCTCTGTAAATAACTTGTACAAATACCGATATGCCCTACTATGTTACTTGTTTATTGCACAATGTTGTTTTATTGGATTCTATTACATTTGTTACTACTGTATTGCACATCGTTGCGGGCAAGACCACCCGCATTTCATTGTATACTTGTATGCCGTGACAAATAAAACTCTTGACTTGACTTGACTACAGTAGCTGGTGTGGCTAGCAGCTGGTGTGGCTAGTAGCTGGTGTGGCTAGCAGCTCAAAGTTCACTCGTGCTCAACCAATAAGGGAGCATAAAAAAAAAGATCTATGACCATATATGGACCCCCCTCTCACTTACCCACGTGGGGTTTCAGCCAATGAAGGCGCATATCATTGGTTACTGGCCTTGAAAATGAGTCACGCTGAAAGACGCAATAATGTGTATTCAGCTGGGAACCACCTACGCACGAATGCGCATCCAGTTGTTAAAGGTATATACACACCAATGTGTATCCTGATGTCAATGGGTTAATCAAAGATCCCCGCTTTCTAGTCTTGCACAAGGACCAATCAGCATTGGTATGGGCGGGTTAATTTTCCATTGATGGGGATTTGATTGGCTGTTTTTTTTTTCTTTTTTTTTTCACTTTCTCCATTTTCCATTTTTCTCCCATCCCAATTTCGTATTGCCAATTCTCCCCTTCCCTGTCTTGAACGTTGCTTGACTATGCCCCCCACTGGTCGGTTGTAGTGAGGATAGAAGCCTTGCATCACGTGTCCCCTCCGGTACACGAGGAGACAGCCTGTCGCATCTTTTCACCAGACAGCGCTGACTCTCAGTGGCGAGGAGTAACACGTGGGAGGCTCACGCTGCCCCCGATACTTCCTGTCTCTGCTGTGCAGGCGTCACCCAACCGACCTGTAGGAGTTGCTGTCCACAACGTCCAATTCCACCCATCGACTTCCACCCGCTGACTCTGCCAAATGAGCCAGTATGACGGCCGGCCCAAGTCGAAGGCAATGCTGAAACTGGGATTCGATACCGGAGTCTCTTGCATTGGTGACGAGCGCAATCTCCGCTATGCCACCCAGCCGCCCTTAATTGGCTGTTTTTAAATAAAGTGCTGCCGCAGGATTAATAACATTAACGTTAGTTCGGCCAGAGAAACAAATATACTAATTAAAATGGTTGGACCAGCGAGATTTGTACTTTGTACAATTACTCAAGTACTTTACACCCCTGTGTAAAGGCAACAGACTGTGTTTTGATTGTGATCGGGGCTGTTGTTCTTCAAGTTCAAGTTTCAAGTTTTGTTTTATTTGTCACATATAAAGTACATTACAGGGAAATGCTTGGTTCTGTACGAGCCCCCTGAGAATGTGCTTCATACAGTAGAAAAAGTCCAAACACTATACAAAATATACAATATGCAAACTATAAGTACAAAATGCAAAGAATGAGGTACAAAATGCTAACTTATTTTTTTTATGCAAAAATTTGTTTTAGTAATAAATAGATTAAATATGGTGTAGTGTTAAAAGTGTCTAAAGTCAATGTTAAAGGTGAGTGTTTGTTTAAAGTGAGTGTGTGCATGTGGATGTGTGTGCGAGGCATGTAGATGGATGAGTTAGTGCAGAGTCATTGAGCATCCGGATGGCCAGGGAACAGTAGTTCAAAACTTTTAATCCCCATCTGATTTGGATTTTGGGTAGTTCAAAACCAAAAAACAGGATTAGGATCACTGTGATATCCAATCAGATCAGGAAATCAAATCCAAGCTTTAATCTGGATAGAATCTTCAAAAACGGGTAGTTCAAACCGACAACACAGGATTGTGTTTGTAAAAGTATCACGACAAAGATTGTCAAATCACAAATGTAATTTAGATGAAAGAAAACTGAACATCTCCAGCAAACTGAAACCTCACTTAGAATTCAGCTCCTCAAAGCATGCCTGGATGATCCAGCTGCCTTTGAATGAATGTTTTTTTGTTGTTACCCTAGTAGAGTATTTTTTTTTATTACAATTGCATCATGATTGTGTGTATTTAAAATAGAATTAGACATTATAGATAGATATTTCATATCCACTAGCTGGAGATCGGTAGGATTAAAGCACTGATATTCAGGATCTAGTAATCTTGAAAAGTCTGAATTTGGATCAGGGTTATTCTATCTTGAATTGCTTTGAAATACCGGGACAAAATCTGTCCGAGTTGTCTGATCCTGGATCACGAAAAAATGGGATTTCAAAATCTGATCGGATCTGATTGAGAATAAAAGTTTTGAACTACTGCGCCCTGCGGATAGAAGCTCCTTCTGAGTCTCTCTGTACCGGCCATGAAACTCCGGTAGTGCTTGCCTAGGGATAGAAGCTCCTTCTGAGTCTCTCTGTACCGGCCATGAAACTCCGGTAGTGCTTGCCTAGGGATAGAAGCTCCTTCTGAGTCTCTCTGTACCGGCCATGAGACTCCGCTAAAGCTTGCCTAGGGATAGAAGCTCCTTTTGAGTCTCTCTGTACCGGCCATGAGACTCCGCTAAAGCTTGCCTAGGGATAGAAGCTCCTTTTGAGTCTCTCTGTACCGGCCATGAGACTCCGGTAGCGCTTGCTTTTCTTAAACTAAGTCTTAAAACTGTTTCCCCCTCCAGCTTCCTGACCGCTCACTGCGGGCTCCAGTTCTCGTCGCGAGGCGTGCGTCCCGCCGTCACCACCGTGCTGGCCCGGCACCTGGACAAGAACACCATGGGCTACCTGCAGTGGCGCTGGGGGACCCAGTCGTCCATGAACACCAGCGTCGTCAGAGACACCAAGACCAGCCACTTCACCTTCGCCATGCAGGTGAGCAGAGGACCGCAGACCTGAGAACAGTTGTTATGTAAAGATTAGGGCTGTGGAGACGATACAAGTAACTCCCGATACTGTCGTTGAAGGGTTAAGAATGCGCTTGGTCGATCGTCTTGTTTTTTTTACAAGATGTATTTGCTAAACCATGGTAAATCTAATACAATTTAGTTCAGGAGTTTAGGTAGAGGACTTGACGACTCTCTGGCCGGGGGAATCCAATCAAGCTCCCGATTCGTCTTGTGAGTAGAACTTTATACACCCTGGGAGCGGGCGGGGAAAGGTGACCAGGTATACAGGAAGGGGGAAGGGGATGTTTAGTGTTGGGTACCGTTCACATTTGAACTGATACCGGTACCCAACGGTAGCTTTTTTCTGTACTTCAGTCTCTCCGCCGCCAGGTTGTCGACAAAAGCAGCCAAGCAAGGATCGAGGCATGCAGATTCTGAGAGGTTCGGTCCATCTGTTGCATGTCATTGGAGGAAGGACTGATTGATTGATTGAACATTTTATTAACAGATTGCAGAATGGGTACAATACAGTACAGGTTAAGGGGATGCAGACCAGAGAGACTTTCGTCTTGTTTACATCAGGGTCCCCCATTACACTACATTGAAGTACACTGACACAAAATAGCAATACACAGAACACAGAAATCTATATTACATATTATTAGAAACCCCCCTGAAAGAAGGTTATTTTTAAAGAACTGGCTGCCCAATTGCGCAATATCGCCCCACAAGAAGCATGAAACGGGTTTAAGTTAGAGTGTTGTGTTCATTCATAGTTAAAGACAGTAGAAGTTGAATACTTTCTTGTGTTATATCACATTCACACTCCCAAGTGATATGGATTGACTTTACAACTGCAAACAGTTGTATGGTTCTTCAATGAGAGGGTTCATTCATCCTATTTCACTTCGACCTTAGTATATAAATGGAAGGCGTTCTTGGTGTCGCGTGAGAGCGGTAAATGCCACTCACTCTCATTAAAAGCAACCAGAGCTGCATTGAAATGACCTTTTTGTAAAATTGTAAACATATTTCCTTAATTTCAGTTGTAGTGATTGTGAAATCAATTGATAAACATCATATTTAAGCCGTGTCTTTTACATTACCAAACGGTCATTGCAATAGCTTAAAAGAAATCCAGCTAAACCCAACATGAGTCATCTATTTACATTTACTATTATCAATTACATTTTTATTTTCTTTATTTTCTTTTACATGAAATATAAAAACAATACAGTAATAATAAGCAGGACTTCACAGGACAATAATAGTAATAACAATAACAATACAGACAATAGAAATGAAGAACAAACTAAATTAATAAATACAGAACATAAAAACAAAATCTAATTATATTATCACAGACACCACAAAAGCCATTTACTCCCACCCCCGGACCCCCCAGGACCCCACTCCGCCACTAGATTGTGGCTTTAACTTTCTCGGCCGCTGAGACCCAAAGTTCAATGCTGGCCAGTCCAACCCCAATAAATTGTATGCTTATTTTATGCCTAATCTTATGTCTGCACTTTATGCATTGCTCTTGATCTGCCAATGCTGTGCTCATGTTATGCCTGTCTTTTTTTTTACTGCTGTGAAGCACTTTGAGCTGCAATTCTTCTATGAAAGGTGCTATACAAATAAAGTGTATTATTATTATTATTACCTTCACCTTGCCTATATTACTACCTACTATGCTAATATGTCTATACTAATGCACTCAAGACTGTAGCCCCCAAATTCAACACTGTTTGACGAATAATGTTACTTACCCTTAGCTGCCAGAGTTATACCCTTCCTGCTGGCTTGTTGTACAGAACTTGTAAGCGTCGGCTAAATTACTAAAATGTAATCATTGTTGTTTATGTGCTCCCCCTCTAGCTGGGAATCCCTCACTCCTTCATGATGATGAGCTACCAGTACAAGTTCCAGGACGACGACCAGACTAAGATCAAGGGCTCAGTGAAGTAAGTTCTCAAAGTCAAACACCAAATACTAAAGCTCTGTTCCTGGCGGCCTATTATTGCTAACAAGATTACATTACAGCCCAGTTTTCTTTCTTTCTTTTTACCGTGTTCATACCAGTGTTGTAGTACTCTCGACTTGGACTTGAGCACTGATGACTTGGACTTGGACTCGAGCATTCGGACTCGGAAGGTGCAGACGAGAGGACTCTGACTTGTTAATTGATAAATACAGTTATTATTTAATAGGCCCTAATCATTTGGCATAAGATATTGATTAATAGTAGGGCTGTCAGTTTATTGCGTTAATTAGATTAATTAATTACACAGCAAATTATCGTGTTATGAAAATTAACTCAAAATGTATTTAAAAAATAATAAAAAAATGTAAGTGTTTTTTAATCTCATTCATTCCATAAGAACGTAGAATACACATTTACAGACTTTTTTTTAATATGGACCCTTTGCATGTTCTTGGTATCTGATTCTAGGGACATCTATGGATCTCAGGGAAGTATTCCCAGTGTCAGAAATACTGTCTGTTACTAGGCTTGAGTAAATTGTAATGAACTAAATGAGAATATCAATTAACCTGTTCCACCCGACGGGGTCGGTACCGACCCAAAAATGGCATTATGGTCATAAATCAATATTTTTCATTTTTTATTTTTTTTTAATGTTTTTTAACACTATGGTCGCCAAAAACGCCATAGGACGTCTTTCCCCGCCATGCTCATTCTGCCAAAGACGCCGTACCACGTCTTTGATATCAATATTTCAAAAATCTGTGATCGAAATCATATTTCTCCCCCGGAGACTTGAGATCTACTGTTGAGCCCCTCTCAACTCTCCAACGGTTCAAGAGCGCCATCTGGTGGCCGATCGGCGGATCGCCCAGAGCGGAAACAGGAAATGGAAGCTAGTGCTCATTTCAATTCGGTCCGATCACTCAGTAATAGTCCCAGGACTCGAGCTAGACACAACGGATAGCAATCCGTTACCAATAACTCGATAAACAACATGATTTGGACGTATATACTATTATACAACCTGGAAATGGATCGCATATTTCTACATCCCATAATAGGAATATTTCTGTTCCACGCTCATCGCCCAACGCTATGAGGAAGCTACGGTAAGATTCAGCGTTATTTTTTAACGTGTTCGATACTAACTGCTCTAATGATCATATCACCCACACTAGATGAATCATCTAACGTTGGCCACGGAATTATAAACGACCTCCCCCCCATCCGGTCAACATCAGATGCACGTCCATTTGAAATTTTTTATCTTGCGCAGATTCCTATCAAACTATTTCATCATCAATATAATGTATTTGGGGCTATAAATCACGTTCTGGAGAAAGCTGCAGAAAACGATAAAAACATACTTATACTTTAGACCGTATTTTAGTATGAATATGTGAATGAAAAAGTATAACGTTGCTACACCCTGAACAATAGATATAGGACGTTGAATGGGCCATAGTAATGTCAATTTAGCAATACAATTTAAAAAGTTATAGCCCTGCAAAGAAGGTAAACATCCCCATAGACAAATGGAGCTGGCGGAGGATGGTATATTAAGAATATAAGCCTGGCGACCAAAGTGTTAATATAAAAAAAATTTGTTATGATTGTTTGGTTTGACAAAGCTAGATCGTGATTTGTTTGGAGGAATATGGAGAATTACTTTTTCATTCATTCATTCATTCATTCATTCATTCATTCATTCATTCATTCATTCATGTCACAAAAGCATGTAGAATGTATATTATCATCAATACGTTAGTTTAGCAATAGGTTAAAAATGCCATTAGATTGTTTTAACTTCTCGATTTGCTGAAGTCTATTACAAGGCGGTGACCATTTTGGAACATTTTAATCATGGGAATTGTAGTTTCTTTCGGCCATTTTGTCGAGGGGATGCATAGCTGTGGATCAGCGTTGGAATTATTCCGAACTACACTTCCTGTCAGATACTGTGGGGGTTCAAAGTTCAGCGTTCTGAATGAATTATTTCAATAACTGTTATTATTTGGGATAATAAGCCACAAAAGGTAACGTTTTTGACAAATATTGAAACGCAGTTAGTTTCTCCTCCCTATTGTTAGCATGTAGCAACAATTAGATCTGAAATGAGTTTCAAAATGGTTGCACTGTGGTGAAAATAAAAAGGTACAGTAGATATCATTATCTGTTCTTATGCACGCCTGGTGATACTAAATCCAAATTTAACTCGGGCATTTGAAAGATAATATATAAATGTGCGAATTGGCTATAATAAGGTAATTTATGAGCATCATATTCTATATTCTATAATAATATTTCAAATTGCATTGGTCCGGATGGGAGAATTCAGTACTGTATCTACAGAACCTTCTGTTTAATGATCTTCCCTTTATTAATTTCCTTAGATTTTTTTGTACACATGATCTCAAGAAGGTACTGAACAAGATCAGTGGCAGTTTTTTAAGTTTGGTCATTATTATCATGGTGTTATTCACTGTCAAAGATTCAAAGAAAAATCATAATTCATATTCTCCTTTGTTTCATCACAATTTAAGCAAGCCTAGTAATAGACACAATATTTCTGACACTGTGAATACATTCCCTGAGGTCCATAGATGTACCTAGATACCAAGAATATGCAATATTACCTTCTTTGCAGGGCTATAACTTTTTAAATATTATAGCTATATCTGCATTACTATGGCCCATTCAACATCGATTATCTATCGTTCCGGATGTGGGAACGTTATATTTTTTCATTCATACATTGTTGTGTTAATACCGTCGAGAATATAAGTACCGGTATGTTTTTAAGCTTTTCTGCTGTAATTCCAAAAACGCTAGTTATAGGCCCTGACGCATAATGATAGATTATCGATTGGCGTTTCTTTCCTATACACTATATTAAAAAATTCAAATGTATATGATCGGTATACATTATGCTTCATCATGCGTGAAGGAAAGGGGGGGGGGGGTCGTTTGGCGGGCAATAACGACTTACGCCGTTTATGGCGCACAATGTGTTAATAGTAATACCGTAACATTATTTAATTTCGTGCAAGGGCAGACACGTGTGTTCCACCTACATTCGGACTAGGGTAATGGGGACTCTACTCGGGCTCTTCTTTGGTGACTCGGACTCTAACACTGAGGACTCGAGACTCGACTCGAGACTTAGTGACTTGACTACAACACTTGGTTCATACTGTAGATTCACTTGAAATGGTCCTGCTTGTACAGCTAAATAAAAATTATACTTTCAAATCGATAAAGTTGTCTTGACGCTTTCTATATTAAGAAGCGAGACCGGGGCCCATATATATCAGAGCGCTGAGAGGAAAGACATACTGATCCAAGAGCGCTGCTCAGATCACATGACCACAGATCAGATCAGCGCTCCGACTCTAAAGTCTGTGTAAAGCATGTGTTCCGAGTTTGTCACGTCACAGAACAAAATGTGTTATTAGTAAGCACCTAGCCAAATTTTTATGATTAAAAGAAAATTGGCAATTATATAAAATTATGTTTAAAATTGTGAATAAATTGGTAGTATTCTCTGCTCTGAAACACTGAATGTGCTGAAACCATACCTCTCTCTCTCTCTCTCTCACACACTCTCTCTCTCCCTCCACCCTCTCTCTTTCCCTTCCTCTTATCTCTCCATGTATTTTTCTCTCCGTCTCAATTTACATAAGCAATTTACCTCAGTTAAACAATGATTTAATTTTTTTTAGAAATATTTAGAAATAAATAAAATAAAAACAATGAGAACAAAAATTATCCTGAACACAAAAATGGTGAAAAACTGTTTAAACAATCTACAATTCACTAATACATAGTTCGCAATATTTTCAGCAGCTATTTTCTTAACACGTTATAATGTGTTTTAGAAACAAATCTGAGAGTTTCCTTTAGACACAGACTTCAAGATCCTTGTTAAACGTCGGCCCTGATCTTAAAAGTGACAGTGATGGAGAGGTGCAGGTTTTTGAAGACTGGTGTGTTTTTTACATCCCAGGTCCGGGTTCTTCGGTACCGTGATCGAGTACGGGGCTGAGCGGAAGATCAGTCGGCACAGCGTGTTGGGGGCGACCGTCAGCATCGGAGTGCCCCAGGGTGTCTCCCTCAAGATCAAGTAAGTAGAGCTCCCTGCTCCACTTTCCTCTCTAGATCACTTCCATCACTTCCATGGTTCCTTCCATGGGATGCAGACCAGAGAAAGACTTTAGTCTTGTTTCCACCAGGGTCCCCCATTTTCAATTCATCATAACATTTATGACATACATGACATATACAGTACTGTTACATCCAGACATTTATGACATACAAGATATACAAATATACAGTACTGTTTATTTACAGACAGAGTTTCTAAAAGATGTTTCTTTCAAGGATGTTATTTAGGTGAATAAATACATTTGAAGTGTTAAAGGTTTTTCACAATTATAGACATATATTTCATCAGTATCTAGAACCTACCTTTTCACTGTGCCGATGTTTCTTTCAAGGATGTTATTTAGGTGAATAAATACATTTGAAGTGTTAAAGGTTTTTCACAATTATAGACATATATTTCATCAGTATCTAGAACCTACCTTTTCACTGTGCCGCTTGGAGGTTTTCTGGGTGGTACTCAAAGGTAACTAGGCCATAAGACATGGTCGGTTTATATAATATAACAGGGTATCTGAGGCGTATTAAAAAAGTATTACATTCATCATTCTCAATGTAAGGCCTTAAAAGGAATTTTAAAAGTCTTAGATTTACGGTAATTTGCACTGGTTTTCGGGGGCGGGTGGGGGGGGGGGGGGTGGCTGTCAGGAGATTAAATAATATGAAATATATGAAATGTTTTTGTACCCAAGTCGTTGTTTTTTGCGGGTGGTACCAGGAGCCTGGTGCGTCCTGCGAGAGCTTGTATGGAACGGGTGCCGGTTCGGTGTCCCTATGTGTTTTTGCTTTTTTTGCTAGTATGGTTATGAAATTTGTATTACGTACATTTTGTGGTATTAAAAAAGGTCTTTAAAAAGTCTTAAATGTAACTTGTTGAAACCTGCAGACACCCTGTATAACCCCAGGCAGAGTTTCCGTGGACAAGCTGCTTTGACATTATTCGGTGCACAGATTCATGCTTTTTGGTACTTTTTGTCCAGTGTCCTTATCTCAGGTGTAAGTATCTCAAAAATATACATTAACTTAAAAGCCACATAAGTCGGTCGGAAACTAATCCTAAAGGTAGACAATCCCAGATAGTTAGCTACCAGTTTGATATCAGATGAAATCCAGTTAGAACACAGTGGTAGAACACACTGGCTGTTGGACCGATGCAGCCTCTCTCTGCCCGCAGGTTGAACAGAGCCAGCCAGACGTATCTCTTCCCCATCCACCTGACCGACCAGCTCCTGCCCAGCGCCGTGTTCTACGCCACGGTGGGGCCGCTGGTCTTCTACCTCGCCATCCAGCGCCTCGTCATACGGCCCTACGTCCTCGCGCAGAAGGAACAGTAAGAAGTCCCGTGCCTTGCGTTGACCATCGGTTGTCTCATCAAAGCAATTAGGGGGGGGGGGGGGGGCGACAGTGGCTCGGGAGGTAGAGCGGTCGTCTGGTAGTCGGAAGGTTCCCGGTTCGATTCCCACTCCTCCCCATGGCAGCGTGTCGATGTGTCCTTGAGCGAGACACTTAACCCTTAACTGCTCCCGATGAGCCGGTTTGGCACCTTGCATGGTCACCTCCGCCGTCGGTGTGTGAATGTGTGAGTGAATGGGTAAAATGTGAGAAACAAATTGTAAAGCACTTAAAGCTGCTATATAAATGCACCATTTACCTTTGATTTGTTTGACCATTTAACAACACGTTGATAATAGCAGTAGTAACACACACCGGCCCAAAGTTTGTCAGAGGGAACCAACGGTTGCAATTGGAGGATCAAGGAAAGAGGGCGGGTTTTGAGATGGGTCAATAAAAAATGGGCCTGTGTGTGTTACTACTACTATTATCAATGTGCGTTGTTATTATCTTTTTATTATCTCACTATTAAACTTTGTTTGTCCGAGGGAAGTGACTGTTGCGATTGGAGGATCAAGGAAAGAGGGCGGGGTTTGAGAGAGGTCTTCCTTCATGTTTTTCTCTCTCCGTCCAACAGGGACCTGGACAAGCACCGAGAGAGCTCTGCCTCGGACATCGCCAGGAAGAGACAGGAGGCGGAGTCTGCTGTGAGTCCACTGTAGTCCTACTTAGGGATGGGCGTGAGTAATCGATTACTCGCGGCTATGAGAAAACTCGATCTTAAATTATTAACACTTTGAGTGCCAGCCACGAGAAATCTCGTTATTTCATGCCATGCGTTGAGTGCCAACAACGAGAAATCTCGTTTTTTAATCGTTATTGCTTTTATTAGCGATATCCATACATTTTTCATCAATCTAGCCTCATGTTACCATTGGGACTGGCTCTGAGCTCGAACAGGGAAAATACCGCCCCCTATCGTCTCCCGGATGGTAATGCATCCATTGGATTGGACTCAATGGAAATGCATGGGGAATTAGACACGTAGCCATAATATAGAATATAGAAATAGCTCCGTGAAAATCATGAAATATCGGAAAATCCGTCTAAAAAGGCTGGCATTCAAGTGCTAATTCTGGCGCCCCCTGCTGGCAATCAAAGTGTTAATAATTTGTATGAATAAAACATTTATTATATTATTATTATTATTTTTTATTTTTTTCTCTCCATGAGTAATCCACGATAAATCAAGTATATCATGCGATTAATCGATCTGGATTTTTCTTTAAAATGCCCATCCCTAGTCCTACTGTAGTCCTGAGTCCACTGCAGTCTTTAGCAGTAGATCTGGTGATGATGATGATTCAAGTTTACATGCTGTTATGTGTTTCTATCGGGACACACTGGGCAGTGTGCGGTTAATCAACCGCAAGGCTGTACTAACAGAAGGGGTTGAAGTGTATTTGGATTGGCAAGGTATAAACAAAATCATAGTTTGTGACGTATTAATATGATTAATGATGGCTGTGTGTGTGTGCCTGCCTGCCTATCTGTCTGTCTACTACCTTCCCTCGCTCTCTCTTTCATCCATGCAGGTCTTACTCATGCAGGAGTCTGTGCGCAGGATCATTGAAACTGAGGAATCTAGAATGGGTAAGCTCAGTATTATGTGATGGGGGAGCTGTAGGTTGTAGGCTGTAGGCTGTAGGTTTCATTCATAGAGAAACAAACAATGTCAGTATAGTTTAGTAGAAGTAGAAGTAGAAAGCTTTATTGTCATTGCACAAATTCTGGTCCCTCAGAACAGCGTGGAATATGTGTTTCGAGCACCCAGCGTTGGATCAATAAAAGCGATCGATTTTTGGAATGGCGATCAGGAATTGGAATGATCTTTTTGGAGAACATCTGATCTGAGGTAAGGAATCTATTTTACAAGTCTTGGGATAATCAGAGTTGTATTCGCTGAGCTCTCAGCGTTCGCCCTATGTGTGATGTGGCTGTTTGTGCGCGATGGCTTTGAGGAAATCAGAGAATCGGTTTTTCAGATCGCCTATATAGCGTGCATACGTACACATTAGGGGTGGGACGATCGATCTATTATCAATAATCAAATAGGATCGATGCCACGTAAAAAGATCGATTCATATTGCGATACTCTTATTTTGAAAATCCGGCGACGGCGACGTCATCGCCCCGCGCCCAGTGTTGTGAAACTCAAACTCCGTTTAACATCAACAGCAGTAGCGTCTAGAGCGTCACTAGAGCAAGACTAGTGTGCCTATTCTGTGACCCAAAACATGTCCCTGCTGTTTTATTCCACAACGGGTCCAATGCATCTAACCTGCTTTGCAATCCTCGTCACTCCATTATGCCCACGTCGCGTTAAAGATCGAAGATAACGTTACTTTAGCGTGAGCTAACAAGCTAACCCAGAGCCATAGGCAGAGAGAAGTGGGGACTGGGAGGGTGCATTCTCGGGGATAGCCCCACTAACAGGATCTGGCCGGTACTGCACCTTGGGACTCCCAATATGCTTTTCCAGCCAAAATACAGCTCTGTGACAGTGAATAGGATATTAATATCGAGAAAGAAAAGAAAAATGAACCAAAAACAGTGAACAGGAGGTCTATTTGTATTAAAAACAATAGATTGTTTTTCATTTAAATGTCTGGAAGAGCTCAAACATAAAAATGTCATGATATTTCCATTGCCTTTTTTTTGTTGATTTAAATGTTACTGATTGTATTAAATGGGCACATAATATCGTCTCATATCGATCGCAGGCACCTGAATCGAATCGTATCGTATCATGGCAGACTGTGTGATATCGGATAATATCGTATCGTTGTCCAAAGAATCAATATCGTATCGTATCGTGATTAAACTGGTGATTCCCACCCCTAGTACACATACAGTATATTATCGATAATCTAGCGTTTATTTGAAAACGATTCATAAATAGGCCGAAAAATTACAACGTTTTTGTGTATTCTAGAATATTCCAGTAAAGGGCGTTTATTATGGAATCTTTTTATTTTCCTTGAAAACAAGGGCTTTTCAAAATGCTATAAAACTGAAATGAACCGATAAAAAAACAATCCGCTTCGATGTTGACTGGAAAATGAGTCATTGATAAGCGACGGGCAGATTAGACACATAGCCATAATTTAAAACATAGATTAGGCGTTATTAACGCTAACATTGAAGTGGATGATGGGCATTCAAGCACTAAATCGTGCGCCCCCTGCTGGCACTGAAAGTGTTAAGGGCTCGAAGTTGCCTGGGTTTTGGTCATATGCTCCCGAAATGCTCCCGCTGTTTGACTGGTTCTATGTGCAGTGAAAACTACTATGCTTTGCAACCTAGTCATTCATTTAATTCGGGGTAAACTAGCGTTAGCCTCGCGGAGCTAACGCTGCTCCGTGTATACACAAACACAGAGAGAGAGAGAGAACAGCAGGTTGACCAGAAGAGGGTGGGGGCTAGCGGGGGAGGAGCCGTCTGTGTGTGTGGTGTGTGTGCGCTGACGGAGGAACGACCAGTTGAATGCAACTACAGTTCAATAGATTAAATTAGTTTAAGATATTGAACGATAGTTGCATTGAACAGGTCGTTATTCAATAGATTAAATTAGTTTAAGAATAAAAAAATTCAAAGAAAATTATAAATTAGTTTAAGAGAATCTCAAATACATTATTTTATTTTAAGTGTATAGAAGTGTATAGTTAAAACAAATTACAGTCTTTTTTTTCTGACATGGGGGCCCAACAATAAATAAATAAATGTCAAGTTGCATGTTGTTATTCTAACCAGCTTAGTTCTGTTGCATTTCCAATTTATTTATTTAAATTATAAATGATCAGGAATCGATAAAGAATCGGATCGATAAGCAGAATCGATAATGGAATCGTATCGATAAAATCTTATCAATTCCCATCCCTAGCGTTCTGTCTCATCTCAATAAACCCCAGCAAAGCGAGCTTAAATGTATTTCCTTAGAAATCGTGCCATTTGTCGCTTGATTTATGAATCGGTTTCAAATAAACGCTAGATTATTGCTATTATATGTGTACTTATGCACAAAGAGCAGCGGGGTCTGAAAAATCGGTTCTCCGTACTTTGGTCGGCGCGACCTCACACAC
This sequence comes from Notolepis coatsorum, assembly GCF_963971535.1. Classification (NCBI taxonomy): domain Eukaryota; kingdom Metazoa; phylum Chordata; class Actinopteri; order Aulopiformes; family Paralepididae; genus Notolepis; species Notolepis coatsorum. The sequence continues at coordinate 102,065,156 of NC_140181.1, read as the reverse complement.
ACACACACACACACACTCCGAAGGAGGTGATAGGAACATCTGATTACCCCAAGACTCGTAACATAAAGGCCTTACCTCACATCTGATGTCATGCAAAAAGATTAATCCAATTCCTGATCGCCATTCCAAATGTTGATCGCGTTTATTGATCCAACGTTATATCCAAAAACACATAGATCCACGCTGCTCCCAGTCCCCACAGTCAATGCAATGGTATCCAGCTGCATCCCCGAGAAGTAAAACCTGGACCGGACTTGTTTTTTTGCTGCACTGTCCCAACCAATCCAATCCAATGCAATGATGTGCAATACCATCCGGGAGACGATAGGGGGTGGTATTTGCCCTTTGCGAGCTCAGACCCAGTCCCAATGATTACGTTAGGCTGGATGGATGAAAAATGAATGGATATCGCTAATAATAATAAAAGAAATATGGATTAAAACCCGGATTTTCTCGGGTTTGGCGTCCAGAGCATGGCGAGTTAACACGGACTATCTCGGGTTTGGCCTCCAGTGAGTTAACGAATACCATTATTGCTCATGTCCCAACATCTATCGTTATATATAGTACAGTATAATGAAAATAAGTTGGCATCTAACAAATGTAACAGTAAAGGTACTTTCTACTCAGTGAAAAACCTGTAGGAACCCTGGGACTCATACATGAACATTTATCTTATTTTTCTCCTAAATACTGTATCTCTTCAGAACATCACATTCATAAATCAAATCAAAATAAAATTATTTGTAAGGCCCGACAACACACGTTAATGTCCCCATGGGCCGGACACATCTTCTGGCCGGACAAGTCAAGAAGAAACATCAGAATAAATCAAGAACAAAACAAAAACACCATGAAATCCAAAATAAATTTTAAAATAAATAAATGAATGCAACACCAGACATACCCCACGCGAAGGTAAGGAAAAACTCGCTAAAAACCTAGCAATAGGAAAAAAGCACCACAGTCAATGTGGAGGGGAGAAACCTTAGAAGGGCCGTTCAAGGGGGGATCTCCCTTCTTAGATGTCGGTGATAGTAGTGTTGCTATAAAACAGGCGAAACAGTTGGTAAGTATGTACATAATACGTGTAATGAAACACAGATAAGTACATGCAATAGCAACTGGAGTACATAAGAACATAAGCGTTCACCCCAACCCACCACCACCCAAATTCTATGAACACCAGCTGTCCTTAAATTGTATGCGTGTGGCTGTGCATTTGCTATTAGCATGATTAAAATACACCTAATCCTCCTATATACCTACTTATACACCTGCATATAACTCTGTATGATGGCATGTACAATAATGCTGTATATACCGTATATAAAAGAATATATGAATTTGAATACCAAGCTCTCTTTCGAATGTACATTTAAAAAATTACTTTTTTGTGATTTAGGAATAATGTGCCTGCAATACAAGCCAATACATGTGTTACAAAGCACAGCCCAGTGCATAATGATGGCTTCCTATTGCTACTACAAATTGTAAGCATCTTCGATGTGATGTACATTTGTATCATTAATGGCTCATTTCAGCCTATTTATATTCAAATGAAATTATTGGGGACACTTGACAGCCCCAATAGGCTTCATAATAGAGGTGTTTTACTATGTACTATTCTACTATATCTATAATGCTACCCACCATGCTAAATATATCTCTACCACTATGCACTCCGAGTGTAGCACTCTACCTCTGTATTGCTAGATGAGAAATGCCACTTACAACATAGGATGGCTTAGAGTAGACGACAGAGTACAGCAACTTGCAATGGGCCTGGTCTACAAGATACACTACACCACAAAGATACCCATGTACATGTCTAAATACTTCCCAAAGGTCAGTGAAGTCCTCGACCACAACCCCAGAGGGAGTTCCACAAATCATGTTCAACCCAGATTCGGCTCAAACAAGGGACTAAGCACGTTTCGCAACTATGCCACAATAATGTGGAACGCCCTACCCACAGCCATAAAGGAATGTGATCCCTACCCTCCTTCAAAAACGCTCTCAAAGAGCACCTACGAGTGGCTGCAATTAGAAACTGGCTCCGGTAAATGTCAAAATCCCCCCCACCCCACCCAACCCCCTCTAATGTACATTTTCTTCCCCTTCTGATTTGTATTTTTGTTATGATGTTCTCTCTTTCTTCCATAATAGTACCGTATATTTCTATGTCTCTAAATGTCTTGATGAATTGAAAATGGAGGACCCTTGTGTAAACAACACAAAAGTATTTTTCTGGTCTTCATCCTCTTAGCAGTTGTTTGTATTGAGCTGTACTGTATTGTACCCATTCTGCAATCTGTTAATAAAGTGTCCAATCAATCAACACTTAGCCGCCAGAGATGTACCCTTCCTGCTGTCTTGTTGTACACTATGTAAGTTGCTAGATAAAAGTGCCAGCTACATGACCAAATGTAAATTAGATTAGATTAGATTGTACTTTATTGTCATTATATTTGCATACAACAAGATTTGGGACTCAAACTTAAGGTGCAGTAATAAAATCACACGAGTAATAAAATCAAAACATAAAATACTATACAAGAAACATTAAATACTATACAAGAAACATAAAATACTAGACAATAAGACAATGTTACAATACTGTACAATATACAGAATAACAATACACAAATAGCAAACACAGTGTCAGACGGTAGTGGGTGGGTATTGCACTGTGGATATTGCACTTGAGGGGTAGGATGTTGCACAGTGTGGGAGGAGGGGGAAAGGTGAATTATTAGTGCATGTTAGAGTTCAGGGGGGTGATGGCTCTGTGTGGTCTTTGGACAGTAATTAAATGACTGCAAATGTTTTGTTCGTAAGCCAGGTTTTAAGATCACATCTGTGCATATACACGCGGTTCTTGCATTAGGCCCCTCGTCCGATTCCATTTATAGACTCTCACCAAGCTTGCCGTTTGTTTCTCAAAGGTCTCATCATCCTCAACGCTTGGTACGGCAAGTTCGTGACGGACAACAGTAGGAAACACGAGAGGGCAAAGGTCATCGACGTGACCGTACCGCTGCAGTGCCTGGTGAAAGACTCGAAGCTCATCCTCACAGAGGCCTCAAAGGTATGTAGGACAGTCTGTACGTTGTAGTGCAGCATTCCCAGACACAGTTAATCATTTACTTCCTTCGTGCCTCAACCCACGCACTCGGATATATCTTCTTTGGTCTAATTAGTAATGGCTGTCTGTGCATAAAGTGGTTTAGGTTTACTTTATTTGTTCAAGGGGGATAGTGTACATTAATTTCATTTATACAGGAAAGGGTAAAAAAAAAAGAAGACATTTCACAATGTACATTTAAGCTGTCCTGACTCGGTTACAACCTGTTTTTTAGCAGGTTCCTGTTCTGCAGCACATGAAACAATAATTTAAATACAAAACAAATAGGCAGTTGCACTACATACAATCCTGACAAAGACATTGCATTATAGTCATAATAAACATTTTAAAAACATAAATGCGCACAATTTTAGCCAAAAAGGCAAATTTCCATTGGTAGTCCCCCTGCCAGAAAGTACAGGCTAAAATCCTATGAAAAAAAAAAAAAGAGTTTGCAATACAAACTAGAGTACAAGCGAGATAAATAACATTACAATAAAAACTAAAACAAAAGCATATAATAGTAGGACATAAAATAGGGATACAGGGCCCAATACAGTCATGGACACAAGGACAGAGCACATCATGACAGATTAGATGGCCCAGGCATGGACAAACGCACAATATCCACACACACACACACACACACACACACACACACACACACACACACACACACACACACACACACACACACACACACACACACACACACACACACACACACACACACACACACACACTCTCACACACACACACACACAGTGTTGACAGTGCTGATTTTCAATGAGCCCTTTCTTGGTGATGATGTTCATCTACGTTTGCTATTTTGTTACATTACTACTATTACTTACATATCACCACATACTGTAAGGCTTGATGATTCAGACAGTTACGTCTCTTCCATACATGGAACGACACACGGTTTGAGTTGTTCCAGTTCATGTCTTTCTTCACGTGGTGTTTATTCAGCGTCCAGGCGGGTCTGTCTGTTCCTCCCCTCCTGGACGACGGCCACCCTGGATTAGTCAGTTTCAAAATGAGTTCATTCCTTTTAGTCTCGTGTGCTACGAGACGTAGGTTAAAGTGTCGGTTACAATGCAATGGGACCGGAATTGTGAATGTTATCATTCATATTCATTGGTTAACGTGAACGCAAATCTAGCTTAGGCATTTTAGGCTGCATACACAGTACATCCCAGATGGCTTACTCGCTTGTATTTGCATATTCATGCTGCCAATTCATATCCAGAATTTTAATAAGCTACAGTACATTTCCACAGAGACACTAAACACTGGTTCAACTGCAAATGGAATTAAATGAACTGATAATGACTTTGCTTTTTTAAAACTTTTGTCTTTTGTTTTTATACCGGAATACCAAAAAGTGTAAACTAGTCACAGGGTGTCTAGGTTTCCAATGATGGACCTCGGGCTAGTATGATGCATTAACCCTTTCAGTGCCACGGACGACATATCTCGTTTTATTAGCCCCCCCACTGAGTGCCGACGACGACAAATATCGTTTTATTAGCGATCTGAAATCATATTTCATCAACCGAGTCTCCCGTTGGTACACCAGCTCCTACAGGAGCTCAGAATGGGAAAAAGCACCCCCTATCGTCTATCCCTGTGTAACTGCAGGTCAGTCGCTTAGACCTGGGATCTGTAGATATGTAGAGGCGGAACCAGCTGGTTCCTTGTGCTGGCAAGAAGTCTGATCAACATGGAAGTCATCGCGGGACGGGAATCAGCCTGGAATATATATTCACAGCAGCCAATACTCAATCAATAAGCGTGATCGATATTTGGAATGGCGATCAGGAATTGGAATGATCTTTTTGGAGAACATCTGATCTGAGGTAAGGAATCTATTTTACCAGTCTTGGGATAATCAGAGTTGTATTCGCTGAGATCTCAGCGTTTGCCCTATGTGTGTGTGTGTGTGTGTGTGTGCGCGATCGCTGATGAGGAAATAAGATAATCGATTTTTCAGCTTGCGTCCATAGCGTGCATATGTACACATATACTATCGATAATCTAGCGTTTATTTGAAAACGATTCATAAGGCAGAAAAATGATATTTGTGTATTCTAGAATATTCCAGTAAATGTCTTTTATCATGGAATCTTTATATTTTCCTTGAAAACGAGGGCTTTTCAAAATGCTATAAAACGAAAATGAACAGATAAAAAAACAATCCGCTTCGACAATGTTGACTGGAAAACGAGTCATTGATAAAGCGACGGGCAGATTAGACACATAGCCATAATTTAAAACATAGATTAGGCGTTTTTAAGATAACATTGAAGTGGATGGTGGCATTTAACGGGTAAATCAAGGTTACGCAGGGTGGACGGTATAAACGGTATGAATTTGCTCTACGGTATGGATTTTGACTATACCGAGTAACCGGTAGGGCAGCTCTAAAATAGCAATGACGTCATGTAACCACAGCGCGACTATTTCAATCGCATTTGCCCCTAAAAGTAGATCGAATTAGTCATAGATAATAGATATGTGCAAACTGGAAAAGGTTATTTAGGAGGCTTCGCGCAGTGGGCGCACTGGGCGTGTCAACACGCAATTGTCATTTCATAATAAACACATATCACCGCGGCGCACAGCAAGTTTCAATTTCAGTTCCTGGCATTTTTAACCAGTGGAGAAAGGTAAGAGATCTTACCTATCGTTTTTCTTATATGAATTATTCTACGTTAATAAAACATACCTGGTGATCAACTACAGTTTGCTGTAAACATTATGATATGTGTGTAGTGTTATGATAACGACGGGAGGACGGCTGCTGCAGCAGTGGATTTGCGAAATAGCATGCAGCTGCAGAGCCGCAGAGCCAGTGGCTCTTTCAGGTCTGGTCACAGGCCCGCTCAACAGCGCCCCCCCCACCAAACGGCTGAACGACCTGAAAGAGCCACTGGCTCTGCGGCTCTGCAGCTACATATGCTTCTAGCAAAATCCAGCCCCGCTGTTTGCAATGGGAGCAGCACGGAGTCTCGACTCGGGACTTATTTTATTTAGAATATAATGACTTTATACGCAAAAGTAGCCTAGTTTTAAGTTAAAATATTATAAATCTACATGCCTTGAGGATGTCATTCTTTATATAGCCTGCCTATTAGGCAAAGAAAATTATTCTAACGGAAACACTGATACCGTGATATATACCGTTACCGTCTATGCTTCAAATTATACCGTGATATAAATTTTAGGCCATACCGTCCACCCCTAACGCAACGGCTCTGAAAGTGTTAACAATGAGGGTTCTTGTGCTTTTTACACAAATGCCTAAACAACAGCCCCACTGTGCCAATGTCAAACTATTATAACATCTATATGCCACACTGACGGATCTGTTTAATATGCAGAACAGCTGTCAAATATTAGAAGAATCTGAGGATTTCCTTCTGATACAGTATATACCGTAATTTTCGCACTATAAGGCGCACCTGAATATAAGCCGCAGCAGCTAAATTGAATGATGTATTGTGTACATATATAAGCCGCACTGGAATAAGCCGCAGGTGTTTTAATGTTTAATTACCATATGTAAGGGTCCAGCCTTTCGGAACCCGTTGGTGATCGTGGATGTTTTGACACTCCTCCACGCTGTCAGGATCCACTTGCAAACTTGAGCGAAAGTTGCTTTTCGCATGCGACCAGTTTTGGTGAATGATTTATCGCCGCTGGTCATCCACGCCTCCCACTGAACGCGTAGTGCCACTTTGAACGAACGCACGATTGACACTGATGTCGAGTGGCTGCAGATGCTTCGTGGTGCCCCCAGGAATCACAGCTGGAATTGAGTTTGTGCTCTTGATGGCTGTTTTCACAGACTCTGTTATATGTCCAAAACGAGCAAAGTTTTTTTTTTTTTTTTCTGCGAAAGAATCCTCCAGGGCGCTTGACGTAGCACTCATTCAGCCACTCCTTCATTACGCTTTCCATCATCCACCCTTTCTTGTTGACTTTAAAGGAGATGCCGTTCGGGATCTTTTCTTTTGGCATTGTAATCCGCTTAAAAATCACCATTAATCCAGATGCTGTGCAGCCAAGAACACAAGTGAAATTCCATAGAGGTCCCCTAGTGGCCATTAGCTGTAAAAATCCATAGATTAGCCGCACCGTTATTGTTTTATTGTGGATCCCCATTAGTCTACACCAAAGTGAGACTACTCTTCCTGGGGTCCAAACATTAAAAATACAAACACACACACAAAAAAAGTAAAATAAAAATATAAAACCACAAACATTGAAGTACTCACAAGAAAACATCACAACGAACAAAACGGTGAATAAAAGTTAGATATCACAATTCTCAACCATAAAATACAAATTACATATTCAGTCCATAAGAACAAAACGGATCAAAATCATATATATGATTTTAACTCCTATTATAGCATAACTTTTCTTAAGTCACCGATCACCTTTATATTTCCATACTAATTTCAAAAGTCAATGGTCAAAATGTAACTCATTATTCATGAGCGCAATTTTAAACTTTTTTTTAAACATAAATTTGTTCCTTATCATAGTTGTATTTCTGGGTATTTTATTCCAATAAGCAACTGCTCTATATATTACCGTCTTTTTCAGAGCATTTGTTTTTGGTAGAGGTAAAGCATGAATCTAATGCTTGCCTTGTGCTATATCCATGTCTCATATTAGTTGGGTACAGTACAGTGAGTGCAAACCCTCCGGTTTCCCAGTATTACAGATATTAAACAAAAAGGTTACCAGGCTACATGCCATCCTCTGTTCCACTGTCATCCAGGTCAGCGCAGCATGCATCACTCCAACACTACTCCTCACAGAGCAGCGCAGAGCGAGGCGTGCCGCCCTGTTCTGAGCTAACTGGAGTTTGTTCAGGTCAAGCCTAGAGGCGTTAGACCATATATTAGGACAGTAGTCCAGGCGTGATAAGACTAAAGATTGTAGTATAAGCTTTGCTGTACCATTAGTCAACAGATTTCTACACCTTCTGATCATTGAAGTACCACAGCTCATCTTAGCCACCATATTGCTAATGTGTTTCGACCAAGAAAGTGTTTAATCTATTACAACACCCAGCAGTTTTGCCTCACTGACCTGTTCGATATCAGCACAGTTCAGGACTAGATTTAATTTAGGATTTGATCTAGATGTATATTTTGAGGCTATCATTATACTCTTGGTTTTTGCAACATTTAACTTTAACTTATTTTCACTTACCCTGTTGGATCTCATCTTGCAATAACCTATTAACAGACTCAGATTGTTCCGCCGCTACATACACGGTAGTATCATCTGCATAGATCTCCATTGATGCATTATTAAATACTAATGGTAAATCATTAACGAAGATTGCATACAATAAGGGACCCAGGCAACTCCCTTGGGGCACTCCGGCATGGTTATATAAGTCGCAGGGTCGAAAAAAGGGAAAAGGCGCGGCTTATAGCCCAAGAATTACGGTACTGTATATTTGTCAATTACTTAGATTATATTAGACTTTATTGTCATTATATTTGCATACAAGAGATTTTGGACTCAAAAAATGAAATCACACAAGTAAGAAAAGAGAAAAATAAAATACTATACAGAAACATAAAATACTATACAAGAAACATTAAATACTATACAAGAAACATAAAATAATATACAGAAACATAAAATACTATACAATAAGACAATGTTACAATACTGTACAATATACAAAATAACAACAATATACAAAATAACAACAACAAACACAGTGTCAGACGGTAGTGGGTGGGTATTGCACTGTGGATATTGCACTTGAGGGGTAGGATGTTGCACAGTGTGCATGTTAGAGTTCAGGGTAGTGATGGCTCTGGGGAAGAAACTGTCTCTGAGCCTGTTTGTTCTGGCTCTGATGCACCTGTACCGCCTGCCCGATGGCAACCAGTCCAACAGGTGGAAGCCAGGGTGTGAGCTGTCGATGCCGATATTGGCATTCAAATGTAATATCGGAAATTATCGGTATTTTATTTATTGTGAAAAGTATGCATAATGTTGTGTTAATTCCACGACAAGAGATATGTAATGTTAATTACCTGAAATTATTCCATTATTTGGGGGGGGGGGGGGGACCCTGCATATATCGGTATCTGTTGATCGGTATCAGAAATTAAGAGTTGGACAATATCGGTATATATCGATATCGGTAAAAAAGCCAATATCGAACATACCTAACCCAGACTGCGTCTATTCTACCCAGGCTGCGTCTATTCTACCCAGGCTGCATCTATTCTACCCAGGCTGCGTCTATTCTATCCGACTCGGGGATGCACACACTTATACTGTCTTACTAGGTTCAGTGGGGACAACACTTATACTGTCTTACTAGGTTCAGTGGGGACAACACTTATACCGTCTTACTAGGTTCAGTGGGGACAACACTTATACTGACTTACTAGGTTCAGTGGGGACAACACTTATACTGTCTTACTAGGTTCAGTGGGGACAACACTTATACTGTCTTACTAGGTTCAGTGGGGACAACACTTATACTGTCTTACTAGGTTCAGTGTGGACAACACTTATACTGTCTTACTAGGTTCAGTGTGGACAACACTTATACCGTCTTACTAGGTTCAGTGGGGACAAAACTTATACTGTCTTACTAGGTTCAGTGTGGACAACACTTATACTGTCTTACTAGGTTCAGTGGGGACAACACTTATACTGTCTTACTAGGTTCAGCGTAGACAACACTTATACTGTCTTACTAGGTTCAGTGAGTACAACACTTATACTGTCTTACTAGGTTCAGTGTGGACAACACTTATACTGTCTTACTAGGTTCAGTGTGGACAACACTTATACTGTCTTACTAGGTTCAGTGGGGACAACACTTATACCGTCTTACTAGGTTCAGTGGGGACAACACTTATACTGTCTTACTAGGTTCAGTGGGGACAACACTTATACTGTCTTACTAGGTTCAGTGTGGACAACACTTATACCGTCTTACTAGGTTTAGTGTGGATAACACTTATACCGTCTTACTAGGTTCAGTGGGGACAACACTTATACCGTCTTACTAGGTTCAGTGTGGACAACACTTATACCGTCTTACTAGGTTCAGTGTGGACAACACTTATACCGTCTTACTAGGTTCAGTGGGGACAACACTTATACTGTCTTACTAGGTTCAGTGGGGACAACACTTATACTGTCTTACTAGGTTCAGTGGGGACAACACTTATACTGTCTTACTAGGTTCAGCGTAGACAACACTTATACTGTCTTACTAGGTTCAGTGAGTACAACACTTATACTGTCTTACTAGGTTCAGTGGGGACAACACTTATACTGTCTTACTAGGTTCAGCGTAGACAACACTTATACTGTCTTACTAGGTTCAGTGAGTACAACACTTATACTGTCTTACTAGGTTCAGTGTGGACAACACTTATACTGTCTTACTAGGTTCAGTGTGGACAACACTTATACTGTCTTACTAGGTTCAGTGGGGACAACACTTATACCGTCTTACTAGGTTCAGCGGGGACAACACTTATACTGTCTTACTAGGTTCAGTGGGGACAACACTTATACCGTCTTACTAGGTTCAGTGTGGACAACACTTATACCGTCTTACTAGGTTCAGTGTAGACAACACTTATACCGTCTTACTAGGTTCAGTGTAGACAACACTTATACCGTCTTACTAGGTTCAGTGTGGACAACACTTATACTGTCTTACTAGGTTCAGCGGGGACAACACTTATACTGTCTTACTAGGTTCAGCATAGACAACACTTATACTGTCTTACTAGGTTCAGTGAGTACAACACTTATACTGTCTTACTAGGTTCAGTGTGGACAACACTTATACTGTCTTACTAGGTTCAGTGGGGACAACACTTATACCGTCTTACTAGGTTCAGCGGGGACAACACTTATACCGTCTTACTAGGTTCAGCGGGGACAACACTTATACCGTCTTACTAGGTTCAGTGTGGACAACACTTATACTGACTTACTAGGTTCAGTGGGGACAACAACACTTATACTGTCTTACTAGGTTCAGTGGACAACACTTATACTGTCTTACTAGGTTCAGTGTGGACAACACTTATACTGTCTTACTAGGTTCAGTGGGGACAACACTTATACCGTCTTACTAGGTTCAGTGTGGACAACACTTATACCGTCTTACTAGGTTCAGTGGGGACAACACTTATACTGTCTTACTAGGTTCAGTGGGGACAACACTTATACTGTCTTACTAGGTTCAGCGGGGACAACACTTACACTGTCTTACTAGGTTCAGTGGGGACAACACTTATACTGTCTTACTAGGTTCAGTGTGGACAACACTTATACTGTCTTACTAGGTTCAGCGGGGACAACACTTACACTGTCTTACTAGGTTCAGTGGGGACAACACTTATACCGTCTTACTAGGTTCAGTGTGGACAACACGTATACTGTCTTACTAGGTTCAGTGGGGACAACACTTATACTGTCTTACTAGGTTCAGTGTGGACAACACTTATACCGTCTTACTAGGTTCAGTGTGGACAACACTTATACTGTCTTACTAGGTTCAGTGGACAACAACACTTATACTGTCTTACTAGGTTCAGCGGGGACAACACTTATACTGTCTTACTAGGTTCAGTGTGGACAACACTTATACTGTCTTACTAGGTTCAGTGTAGACAACACTTATACTGTCTTACTAGGTTCAGTGGGGACAACACTTATACCGTCTTACTAGGTTCAGCGTAGACAACACTTATACCGTCTTACTAGGTTCAGTGGGGACAACACTTATACCGTCTTACTAGGTTCAGTGGGGACAACACTTATACTGTCTTACTAGGTTCAGTGGGGACAACACTTATACTGTCTTACTAGGTTCAGTGAGTACAACACTTATACTGTCTTACTAGGTTCAGTGAGTACAACACTTATACTGTCTTACTAGGTTCAGTGTGGACAACACTTATACTGTCTTACTAGGTTCAGTGGGGACAACACTTATACTGTCTTACTAGGTTCAGTGTGGACAACACTTATACTGTCTTACTAGGTTCAGCGGGGACAACACTTATACCGTGGTACTGTTAGTGCATATCAGAGTTCAAGGTGGTGATATCTGAGTCGTAAGACAACCATTATTATCTTTTGTTTTGAATTAATCAAACGAGCTGCTATTATTATATGATGCTTCAGCGCGCCGGAGCCGCTGGTGGTGGTTGACCTTTTTCCGTGTTTGTCTTTTGCAGTCGGGGCTCCCCGGGTTCTACGACCCCTGCGTGGGGGAGGAGAAGAGCCTGAAGGTGCTGTATCAGTTCCGGGGAGTCATGCATCAAGTCCTGTCAACAGACGTGGAGGCACTCAGGATACCAAAGCAATGTAAGTCACATTGACAAACTGTGGGCGGAACACAGTCACTCATCGCACGGCGCTGCTGCACGGAAACACTGACTGTTTGTCACAGTTAGAACCCCCCCCCCCCATCGCCGTTGTCCTTGAGTAGGTCACTTGGAGGCTTATTTGATATTATTCAGAGGCGCTTAACCATATTCTCTCCCTTAAGTCTGTGGTGCCTGTGAGCGTATGTTTCGAGTGATAATGACGACAAGGAAGAAAACTCACAGTATTTTATTTGATAATTTTTTTTTCTCATACATTTCTTGAAATTCAGATTTGATTGGCCCCCTCCGCCATGCTGCTATAACACCCGATTTTCCCCAAGGGGATCAATAAAGGAATATCTTATATTATTACATGGCGTTTTAACATTCGCCAAAATGCTTGATTGTGATAGCGCTCGGTTGCCCCTAACAGCGGTCAATTATTTCTCGATAATTCACCGCTGCTACGGGGCAACGCACAATAATGACCGCTGTTAGGGGCAACAGAGCGCTATTGACCAATCACAATCAAGCATTTTGATCGCAGTCACGAAAGCTAAGCTTTACCATTATGCACAGCTGCACTACATCAGGTGCAATCAAGTCCACACACCTGCCGGCGATGACAGAGGAGCAACAGAACAACTGCGTCTGCATTTGATCTCGTCTTGTCGATGGTGTAAAATTAATTACGTATATTGTTAGTAAGTTAGCCCTATAATAAGCGGGATAATGTATAGCTATACTCGGTCATTGTCGCAAAATAATTGACCTTCACTGCGTTTAGAACACCTTGGCTGCGCCTCTGTGTTCCAGAACGCCGTGTCGGTCAATTATTTTGCGACAATGACCTCGTAGCTATACATTATCCCTTACTTATTTTGCTCCCATTCATCTTATATCTATACATCTATTTTTTTATAGATATGAATTCTCTGCTCATTTTATGCCTGTCTATATAATTTAGCCAATTTTATGCTCATTTTATACCTGTGTCTATTTTGTGTCTACATCACTACTGTGAAGCACTTTGGGCTGCAATTATTGTATGAAAGGGGCTCTACAAATAAAGTTTATAATTATTATTATCATTATTATTATTAAATTAATAATTAATTAAATTAAATTCCCAATCGGGTGTCTGACATCAAGGCCACCTAATCATCCCCTCCCCTTAATTGGCTGATATCAATCCCTGTCTCCTGAGCCGTTCAGCCATTGTGTAGTGTGTGATGTGTGCCAGTGTATCGCAGCCATTGAGCCTGCGTAGCCCAAGGTTGGGTGCTACCAGTGGTGGTGAAGGAGGCAATTTCCACCCTACATTGTGGGGAGTGCTTTGAGTGTCTAGAAAAGCGCTATATAAATGTAATGTTCATTCATTCAAAATGTCGTCCTGATATCCCTCGAGCTGTTTCCACTTCCTGTGTAAGTAGCGGCACCCGGCAGCGCTGGTATTAACGGTCATGTTCCTCCTTGTGTTCCACCGTACAGCTCACCGGATCGACGCCGACGACACCTAGGAGGCGGGAGCTCCTCCACGGGAACCAACCGAGACACATCATTGAACTGAACTGTTTGACAGACAGATGGATTTGGATTAAAGCTCCTATGGTTAGATAGGAACGCGGATTTGTCCTCGTTCACTGAGAAGTCATGCATTTTCTTTTTTTGTCTTTATACTGTTCATTTAGATATGCAGAGTGGAGTCGGGAGCATCCCAAACGGGATGGATAATGATTTAAAGGTGCTGTAAGTGGTATTTCTTTAGTTTGAAACAAGTGGTCTACAGGTTAGAATAATGGCTCTACAGACTCCCATCACTGGTATAGAGTGTCTGGTCAGTAACGTGGGTCTCCCCTCAGTCCCTCAGCTCTGCAGTAAACAGCCATCTCTGGTATAGAGTGTCTGGTCAGTAACATGGGTCTCTCAGTCCCTCCTGCTCTGCAGTAAACAGCCATCTCTGGTATAGAGTGTCTGGTCAGTAACATGGGTCTCTCAGTCCCTCCTGCTCTGCAGTAAACAGCCATTGTTGGTATAGAGTGTCTGGTCAGTAACATGGGTCTCCCAGTCCCTCCTGCTCTGCAGTAAACAGCCATTGTTGGTATAGAGTGTCTGGTCAGTAACATGGGTCTCCCAGTCCCTCCTGCTCTGCAGTAAACAGCCATTGTTGGTATAGAGTGTCTGGTCAGTAACATGGGTCTCCCAGTCCCTCCTGCTCTGCAGTAAACAGCCATCACTGGTATAGAGTGTCTGGTCAGTAACATGGGTCTCCCCTCTGTCCCTCTGCTCTGCAGTAAACAGCCATCACTGGTATAGAGTGTCTGGTCAGTAACATGGGTCTCCCCTCTGTCCCTCTGCTCTGCAGTAAACAGCCATCACTGGTATAGAGTGTCTGGTCAGTAACATGGGTCTCCTCTCTGTCCCTCAGCTCTGCAGTAAACGGGGAATGCATTTTCTGGTATTCTGTTCCCCACTTTATCCAATCAGGACAGAGAAGATTTGTTTGTCTTGACAACAATAAGAAATAAAACAAATTTGTAAGCAAATAATATGCTTGAAACAAGTAAACGAATATGCCAGTGGAGTAAGCAAAAAGCTAAATCAGGACTCTCCAATCAAAGTGGGAACGGGACACCAGAAAATGTACTTTGTGTTTTACTGCAGAACAGAGGGACTGGGAGACCTATGTTACTGACCAGACACTCTATATCCGCGATGGCTGTCAGAATGTAGAGCTATTTAACACTTATACAAATATACAAAAATACCACTTTTAAATCACCTTTTAAGTATCAATGGAGAAGGTTGTGGCCTGCTTTAAATTCCAAATTGACACGAAAATCTATGGCTACTACTATCTTATTCCTATGGCCTTTCAGCCGTCACAGTACCCATTTATTTTTGGTATGGCTTGTAATGTATGATTAATCTGTACTGTACTCGTACTGTACCGTACACATCACTGCAGTGCCTATGTGATTGAAGACATGAATGCACCTCTGTATATTTGCCATATTATTAAAACCAGTCTCTTCCATGTTGCGTAAATGTTTTGGTACCTGCAGAGGAATAATCTTGTGAAAGTGAACTCTCACTCATCTCAGTTATGTGTTGTTGTTTTTTTTACATGAATATCAGGGGTGTAAAAAGTACCCAGAAATTATACTTAAGTGAAAGTATGGGTACCGTCTCAAAATCGTACTCAAGTAAAAGTCAGAGTATCTGGCTAAAAACACACTTGAGTAAAAGTCAAACGGTTTCTACTTTTAAATATACCTAAGTACTAAAAAGTAAAAGTTTCTGACTGTCTAGTCTTCTGATAGCAGGTGTTTAATCAAAGATCCCTGCTTTCTAGTCTTGCACAAGGACCAATCAGCATGGGTATGGGCGGGTTCATTTTCCATTGATGGGGATTTGATTGGCTGTTTTTAAATAAAGTGTGGCCGCAGGATTAATAACGTTAACGTTAGTTCGGCCAGAGAAACAAATATACTAATTAAAATTGTGGGACCTGTGAGATTTGTACTTTGTAGGTCAGCATTTTAAATGTAAGGAGTAAAAAGTATGTTTTTTTTTCTCTGAAATGTCATTGAGTAAAAGTACAAGTATACAAACCTAATAATATTCGAGTAAAGTACAAATCCCCCAAAACACTACTTGAGTATTGTAACGAAGTACAATTACTCAAGTACTTTACACCCCTGATTGAATATACGTTATGGCTGGTGCGCGACTGTGAGCTGTCAACACCACTACACAGACCCTTCTCATACTGAACGGTTCAGCCCCAACCAGAAACAAGAATTTGTCTCTCTTCCAATTTTCTGGGTTTATTTTTGACATTGGTTAATGAGCTGAGTATACTGCAGTATTATTGCCTGTACATTGAATTAGCATGTACAGTATGAACTACAGCGCCCCCCACAATGTTTCACTAGCTATACTGTAACTTCCTGAGTCCTTCCTTAGAGGCTTCACCCACCAGAGGGGTGGGACCATAGACATATATAAAGGCTAGATGACTCACTCGCGCTGCTGGCCAATGGAGACCGACGTTGCCACATGGTGGCCATCTTGCCACAGACGGCACGCCCACTCTTAACATGAATGTCTATGGTGCATGTACTATTGAAATAACCATAACTTGCTAAATTTTCAAACGGTTTGGTTTGTTATAAAAGTCAGAGATGTAGTTATCATACTGCATACGTATAATGGACTTTCATGTGAAAATTATTTTTAACATGTCCAAGCATCATAGCCACGGTAATAACGTTTGTAATAAACCAAACCGTTTGTAAATCGGTTGAAAATTGAGCAAGCTATGGTTATTTCAATAGTACATGCACCATGGACCATAGACATTCATGTTCTGAGTGGGCGGGCTGCCTGTGACAAGATGGCCACCGGCGAACCACACCAGAGACTCGGCCTTGCACCATCTAGTTATATATATATCTATGGGTGGGACTGGGAACAATATATTTCCTGAATGCTACCGGCCTCTTCTGATGACAAGAACATGGCGTAACATAAATGAAGAGGAGAGCAATGGAACACATTTCTTTTTTGTATCCACTTTTTATCCCCATTTTATCCCATCCCAATTTCGTGTATCCAATTCTTCCCTCCCCTGTCTTGAACGTTGCTAGACTATGCCTCCCACAGGTCGGCTGTAGTGAGGACAGAAGCCTTGCATCACGTGTCCCCTCCGGTACACGAGGAGGCAGCCTGTCGCATCTTTTCACCGCAGCAGCTCGAACTCTCAGTGGCGAGGAGTAACGCGTGGGAGGCTGCCCCTGCTACTTCCTGCTTCCGTCGCACCGGCGTCACCAAACCGACCTGTAGGAGTCGCTGTCCACAACGTCCAATCCCCACCCACCGGCTCTCCCACCCTCTAACACTTGCCCATTGTGTTAGTATGCGGTAGCAACGCCGAGAGCTGGGCTCGAACCCAGCGTATCCTGCGTTAGAGGCGAGCGCCTTGCCCACTGCGCCAATCAGCCGCCCATGCAATGGAACAAATTTATAATTTTTACAGACACACGAGATGCAGCTGAGGCTGTAATACATCTCGGCCTCTGGAAAGTGTAAGTTGCTTAAATGCAGGATGTACTGTAGCCCTAGAGAGAGAGGTTATATGGCTGTCAAACCATAGATCTGTTTGGTTTTAACCGTCTAGTGTGGTAGTGAAAGGGTTAACTGTAGTGTGGTAGTGAAAGGGTTAACCTTCTGTAGTGTGCTAGTGAAAGGGTTAACCTTCTGTAGTGAAAGGGTCCAGACATGGGTGCCCTTGACTCATGTATCAAACCCATAGTCACCAACCTGGGGGTCAAATAGAATAAAAAAAAAATTGATAAACAAATTAATTCTGTGGTTAGGTCCAGCTGAAGCAACTATCCAAAGTCAAGCCTCTTCTCTCCTTTAAAGACTTTGAGAGAGTCATGCATGCCTTTGTGACAACACGGCTGGACTACTGTAATGCGCTCTATGTTGACGTTGGCCAGGCCTCGCTGTCGCGTCTTCAGCCGGTCCAAAACGCTGCTGCTCGGCTGTTGACTGGGACACGCAAACGGGACCACATGACTCCTGTCCTCGCCTCCCTTCATTGGCTGCCTGTGCAGTTTAGGGTCCATTTTAAGATCCTGCTGTTTGCTTATAAAGCAATGAATGGTCTGGCCCCACCCTACCTCACCGAGATCCCGCACCCCTACACCCCATCACGGTCTCTGAGATCTGCTGACCAGTCCCTCCTGGTTGTCCCTAAATCCAGGCTAAAAAACAGGGGGGGACGGTGCATCTGCGGTTGCAGCCCCCAAACTGTGGAACGAGTTGCCCCCCCACATTAGGCTGGCCCCAACGCTCCCAGTGTTTAAGTCCCATCTTAAAACACATTTGTTCTCCCTAGCTTTTAAAAAAAAATGTAGTCTGCTGCCATCATTTTGTTTGTAGTTCTGTGTACTTTGTATTGTGTTTGTGTTTTTTTTTTTTTTTACTATATTATGGTTTTTACTGTGAAGCACTTTGGTCAACCATGTTGTTTTTAAATGTGCTATACAAATAAAGTTGGATTGGATTAATACATTAAAAAAAAATCAAGATTTGGCTAGCCATCTAAACTTATAAGACGTTATGTTGTCAGTCTGCAGTCCCTTCTCTTCCTTTGGAGGTCTTGGAGGAGATCTTTGTGAATCTTCCTCCCCAGCAGGTGGTGCGCGTTTGCCGGTTAGTGTGCCGCGAATGGAAAGAAGCGGTCGACTCTCAGTCTCTGTGGAGAGAGAGGTATTGGCCACGTGATCCGGTTAAACTCCCCGAAGACTGGAGACTCTTTATTTTATTTTATTTTTTTATATATATATATATATATATATATATATATATATATATATATATATATATATATATATATCACTGATTCTTGAGAGTCGGGACAAAACACTTTTTAAATATTATATTTTGAGAATGCACACTATATTAATTAGAGTTATATATTCATGTAGAGAAAGGTCTGAGCTATTTAACCATGTAAAGGTGCAGGCTCTACATAGAAAAACATTTTCAACAAATTCACATGTTTCCCTTTGAAACTTGATTTGTGTTAACTCCGTCAGACACACAAAAAAGTATATAATTCTAATTATTCCAGTCCAACAAGAATCTGAAGTATGTTGTAATAGTGTTAGTTACTCTGGTATGCAATAAAATATAATATATAAACCTCAGGTGTAATTTCACACTATTCTGAAAACCCAGAGTTAGAAATATTAGCATTTTCAAACTTTGTTTTTAATTTTGATATGATAAAAAAAAGATCATTAAGTAAATAAGACACAAGAGGATGAAGATCTAATGCTCCTTTATTACTTAAACAACATAAACTGAAGAAGGAATTTGTATTTTCCCCAAGATTAACAAAAATAAATATCTGACGGTGTTGACAATGATCTGACGGTGTTGATGAGAAACTGACGGAGTTGACAAAATTGGATTTGCATCTCTGCTCAATTTTTTAAACAGATGGAAGTGACAATAAGAACTAATAACTCCTTGTCTTATACTGAACATTTTGTTAACTCAATTGTAATAAACAACAAACTTTACATACACTGTTTCCAACTATTACAAAATGCACCGTTTCCAACAACAAAAACAGTAATGGAGAACAGGACCCCTTCTTCTCGTCCCTGTTTTCATCTACCTCCTCTACACCACTTCCTGATCTCCACTTTCTCACCCACTTCTCCTCTTCCTTTCCTTCTGCATTTCTGATTAGTTTCACTATGATGTCTTGAACTGGGCAGAAACAGACATCCTTCTTGCCACATTTGGGCTGAACCACATTTCTGTTGGACCATGGGGTTGCAGAAATTCCACTTTCACATCTTGTTGCTCATTATCCACATCGATGGTCTTGGCTAGCCACCAGTGGTCATCATATACTACTGCTAACCAGTCTCTATTACTAAGGCTGCTAACAGTCTTTACTGTCACCGTACCCTCAGGACCTTTCAAAGGTTCTTCGTCCAACTCCTCCATTACATCTTCCATCTCCATACCCTCTTCCATCTCATTTTCCATCTCCTCCCACAACATGGCCAGAGGTCTCTTCTTCCTTGCCCTCCGTGTATCACTCTGCTGTTCTCATGGGTTGCCATGGTAATAGGAGGTAGCTGGGCAGAAGCACTGGCAATCCAACATCTCGCTGCAAAAGCAGGATAGTTGTCTGTTGTGGATCCTGTCCTTATGTGCGATGATCTGGTGTATTTGTCTTGTTGAGGGAACCGGTTTGAGAGGATTCATGAGAAGTGTGTCGTATCTTTGCATGTCTTCTTCCACAATATGATACAGCTGAACACCATTCAGACTGTTTGAGACCTTTTTGAAGAATATGTGTCCATCAGTCACATAATTTCCTCTCAGGACCAGGTTGTCAGCTGTTCTTTTTACTGTTCCGCCAATGCCGTCTGGTGCGCCCTTACCATGAGAAGTGGGGAAGAAGTTCCACGTTGTCCTTTCAAACCCCAGTGTAGGTGGGATACCAGACAGAAGAAAAAAGTTCTTCTTGTTCTTGTTTGCTTGGACCATCAGACCAAAAGTGCACGGTGGTAACCTGTGGATATTTTGTCTTGATATCTTTTAGGACTGGATCCATTTGTGTCCAGATTGCTGCAGCATCCTGTCTCTTTGACTCTGACAGTGTGCAAAACCCTGCCTTTCCACCCTTAGTGTAATACATTCTGGTATGGAGTGTTATCTGTGGCAGATTTTGTTCGAAATGGCAGGCCTGAACTTCAGCTTTATATTTGAATTTCCAGGATTCTGAAAAGTCAACATGGACGATTGCTGTACTCTCATCACAGGACTCAATTGTGTTGCTGTATTCTTTTGACTGGTTTCGCAATGAACACACATGTGTTGTGGTTTCCTATCTGAGTTTTTGCTCATAGAGTTTGATGAGCAATGAAAGGCTGCCTCTGTGTTCGACGAGCTTAGTGTTCATGTCGATTCCATTGCATGTGTCTTCTTGAACTCTCTCCCATTGAACATCCATTGAACATCGATTTTGTCTTGCTCTTGGGTTGTAACTGTACCTTTGTTTAGACATTGTGAGCAGGCGCGAAGAAGGCAGGCCTCACTTGCTGGAGAGCAACAAACTAATTGAAAACTGTCATCCAGTTTGTTTGACTTCACAACACCAGACATTTTAAGGACCTCGAGCATTAAGCATGCATTTTCATGTATTTGACACAGACATGTCTTCCGATCAGATGCTTTTGGTGCTGTGACATAGAAGGGCCTCAGAGCACAGAATGAAGAATAGCTCAGCTTTACAGTGGGGTTCTTAATCTGGAATTCAGTGTGGAGGTTGAGCATGGAGTCTAGCAGGATCATTATGTGCCGCTTGATCTTGTTCCTGGTGATTGTGTCAGTCTTATCCGTTGTCACACGTGTAGAGTTCAGGAAGAAATCCTGAACAGTCTGTCTGTGTTATACCCTGTATTGATGTTGGCTTTTTCTGAGGCTGCTCCTTTTCTCTCATTAACTTGTAGGTTAACCCAAACTCTTTCATTTGTTGAAGAAGACGATACTTTTTAAGAATCGTGCCTGATGACACACTCAGTGCTGGTTTTTGGCGCCGTGGGCCAGGAGTTTGTTTGTCTTCAGCTCTCTTCTGGGGATGTTGTGGAATAGAAGGGTCTTTTGGATTTTCGGATTCCTTACTTTGCTTCCTGATAGCATCTTCTTTGTTTCTGTGCCTGGAGAGTCCAGTGGTGATGTATTTGTAGCCTTTTTTCTGCGCATTATTGTTTTTATCAGGTTGTTTCGTTGCTTTGTTACATTTGTAATATTCTCTTTCATAGTTTTTATTTCTCTTGAATGCCTTTTTCGCATTTTACTTCGTTGCTTTTCCTGTCTGAGAGACTCCCTGCACTGTCTGGCATTGTTATCTAGAATATCCTGATCTGATCTTTATCTGATCCTGATTTTTCTTGAACTCTACACTTGTGACAACTGATAAGATTGAGACAACTGACTAGCAAAATATTATCCTGTTGATCACTCCATACCATAATGTATTACACTATGGATGGAAAGAGTCAGATAAAGGATGATGTAGCAATCTACAGTAGACACACATGGACCAGTCCTATATTAAGAATTATTATAAAGATATTAAGATGAAATATCCACAGTTTACCACCGTTCACCTTTGCTCTGATGATCTAAGTAAACAGTATAAGAACAAGAATAACTGTTTTCTTCTGTCTTGTATCCCTACTGGGTTATGAAATTTTACATCAATCAATCAACCACGTAGACAAGTGATATATTTATATTTATGTATTAACACATGTGCTGGGAAAGTAAGACAATTATTCAATAAGCAGACCACAGCCTGCCCATGCTCTAAAAGTCAGAAGTGTATTGTAATGCATGTTATTATATGCACACTTCTGTGCAGATACAACTCTGAAATAACATTTAAATCCTTTACCATGTTCAAAAATAGTATAATAATAGCATATTATGAGGTTATTGATGGATTTGTCAACTCCGTCAGCTTACACGTCAACTCCGTCAGACACAAAATCTGACGGAGTTGATGTCTGACGGAGTTGACAAAAAGGCACACATTTTCCCTCCAAGCCTGTATTGTGCACTGCAGCTAGCTAGTTTTTTGGCAGTTGCTAGCTGTCTTAATAATCTCACTGAAACACTTGAATTCAATCCACTATTGTTTTTTAAAAGTATAATAACGGAGAGATGGTGTTGACATGTTCCAGCTGTGACCATAGGAATATTGACATTGTTTGTCTAAAATATCAAAACGTATCAAATTTACCAGACCATGTGTGGTAGTGTTGCATTCACCACAGGCAGGGAAAGGAAAAGGGGTCCTCAGGGATAGAGCTGGCCATGCTATTGCCTGATTTAATTAGGTTTATGAAAAAGTCTGACTGAGTTGACATAAACTGAGGACACAACTTTGATAGGCAGATTTCTATGGAAAATATTATTTGAGTTT
The DNA here is from genome assembly GCF_963971535.1 of Notolepis coatsorum. NCBI lineage: Eukaryota > Metazoa > Chordata > Actinopteri > Aulopiformes > Paralepididae > Notolepis > Notolepis coatsorum. Next base: position 102,042,106 of record NC_140181.1, on the reverse strand, counting down.
CATGGCATGCATTGTTTTATACATTTATAACCCTTATCCTTGATTTGATATGTATGTTTTCACAAGTGGAGAGGTTTTTCAAGCTTTTTTGGGCTGGTCAATAATGTGACCCTTGCTGAGGACAAGGAAATTAACATGGGAGCTTCTAACCACAGATTATACATTTAAAGAAATATCCCCCAAAAAACAAATATATGTGCTAAAACATAACATCAGTATACACAATACATTTAGATTGAACTTTGTGAGTATGTCAATCATTATTAATTTCTTAATTTTTTATATAAATTTGACTTTTTTTTTTTTTTTTTTTTTTTTTTTTATTATTGCAAAACAAAACTTATTAAAAGTCAGTACTCAACACACAATGTATAATGAAACTTTCAGTAAAGGTGGTTAAAATATATGCAAGTACAGAAACAGGATAAAACAAAAATAGTCAATAATAACATTTTAACCGTATACCGTGTATATCCAGCGAAGTTACAATTATATAAATGTTAGTATATAATATACCCCGAATACCTATTTTCTAAAACCCTACACACATATGCTCCAGCTCAAATCCCCAGCTAAATTTGACTTTTCTATGTAGGACATGTTTTGTCCCGACTCTCAAGAATCAGTGATATATATATATATATATATCTTTTTTCCTCCGATTTTCTCCCATCCCAATGTTAGTCGTTATGCCAATTCCCAATCCCCTTCCTGGTCGCTGCGCACTTACCCCCCACAGTCGGTCTGGGAGAGTGGAGGCTATCACGTGCTTCCTCCGACACACGTGTAGCCAATCAACCGCTTCTTTTCACCTGGCAGCGCGGACTCTCACTGAGAGGGTGTAACGTGTGGAAGGATCACACTACCCCCCTTAGATCATATCCGCGCTGAGCAGGCGCCCCGACCGAACTGTAGGAGTCGCTGTTTACAACGACCCGGACCCACCCCACCAGCTTTCCCACCCTCTAATACTGCCAATTGTATTAGTGTGAACGGCCAGCCAAGCTGGTGACAACGCCGGAGCTGTGAGCTGGATTCGAACAGGCGAATCCAGCGTCTCCGGCGTTGGTGACGAACGCAATCTCCGCTATGCCACCTGACCGCCACTGACTGGAGACTCTTCTAATACTTCTTGTGCAGGAAGAGACGCAATCTTCACAAGAACCCGAAAGGTTATGGTGAGAGAGTCGAGACGATAAAGGACCAAATGCTCACCACTGACCCTGAAATCAAATGTTGGAATATTATTATTATTATTATTAGGGCTGTCAGTTTATCGCGTTAATTAGATTAATTAATTACACAGCAAATTATCGCGTTATGAAAATTAACTCAAAATTAATTACAAAAGAAAAGAAAAAATGTATCTTTTTTTGTATCATTCATTCCATAAGAATGTAGAATACACATTTACAGACTTTTTTTTTATATGGTCCATTTGCATGTTCTTGGTATCTGATTCTAGGGACATCTATGAATCTCAGGGAATGTATTCCCAGTGTCAGAAATACTTTTTTTTTTTTTATCAATTTTTTTTATTATTAACATGAAAACAAGACAACACAATACAATAACCATAATAACAATACACAGAACTTCACAGGGAGATAACAGAACAATAATAATAAAATAAATAACAATTTATAAAAACAGAGTACAACATTTTAAATTTTAAGGGGGTAGTATTCAGTACCGTTTCCCGGCCGTGTGGCTCTATATCAATAAGACTTATGTCTCTAATTCTCATATTGGCGCACTCTTCCAATTCCCCTCACAACCCTCACCAAACTGAGTCATCTCAAAACGTGCATATCAGTGATGTCAGAGATTTCCAGCTGCATAACAATGTGGCAATTGTCACCAGGCCACACAGTGGTTGGAGCCCAGCCTCAAAACGGCTTAAGATCCTGAGGTAGAAAAACGCTGCCCCTGAGTACCCGACCAGAAATACAAAACAATGAACCTTTTCGAAAAACAAAACCTACAGAGTGTTCCATAGACTCACAGGAACCGTGCAAAAGTGCCCAAACAGTGAAGAAATAGCAAAATAGCTCCCCCCCCAATAAAATTCCCCCAGTTAAAGTTAAGAAGGACAAGACAAAAGACAAGACAGACAAGACATTTCCTCCTCCCCCCCCCACGAGACCGCCGGACTCCCCCGAACAAGCACCTCAACCCCGCTCAGCCGCACACGGCGGTCCTGACCTTCTCAGCTGTTGCAAACCACAGGTCAATACCAGCCTGCCCCACCCCAATCACCCGCGCCGTGGATATCTCAAGATAAATCACTGTCCAACAGTGTTAGGGACCAGTTAATCACTGTGAGCTTCTCTGGCTCCTTCCATCTCAATGCTATTAGCTTCTTCGCTGCTGTGACGCCCGCTAGGACAACCCTTTTTAGTTGTACGGACGCGGGTAGTGTCGTTATATCGTTCAGGAGTAGGGTAACAGCTGTGAATGGGATAGTTAAGCCACACAAATCTGAAAGTTTGTCCGTTATTGACCTCCAGAAGCGGGCCACTGGTGGGCAATCCCAATACATATGCATATAAGTGCCAGCGGCCCTTTGAGAGCACAAAGTGCACAGAGAGTCGGTTACCAGTCCCATAGCAAATAGCTTCCTAGGTGTAAGATAGGTCCTATGAATATAATTAAAATTAATTTGCTGGTGATTGGGGTTGCGGGAAGACAATGCCACATTTGCCCAAACATCATCCCAGTCAAACTCGGGGTCCAACTCCGGGATATCCACACGCCAGATTGTATCCAATGACAAATTTTTATACGTGGATTGAATTAAGAGCGTATAAAAGTCTGAGACAAACCCTCTGGAGGTCGTCCTGTCCGCGTGAATATTAAAGGCAACCAACTTGTGTTCAGCTTTTCGTTCAGCGTTTCTCTGATTGGCCACACGGCCAATCAATCAATCCACTAGCACACGCCCTTGCGGCGCGGCAGAAGCGCTGGTCGAACCAGCGGTGTTCTGTTGTGTGACTGTTACAGCGGTGTTCTGTTGTGTGACTGTACTAAACTCTTCCACCACATGACCGACATTTGACATACAGTACACCTCCTATCTATGTTGGGATTATGTTTGGTCATGACAAAACAATAAAAATCGCTACTGTTAGTAATGCTGCCACCACCCACTTCAATGACAGAGCTCTCATATTTGCGAATGCATAAACTATATCTTAAATTATGGCGATGTGTCTAATATGGCTGTCGCGAAGTCATTGATAAGCGACAGCCATATTAGACACATAGCCATAATTTAAGATATAGTTTATGCATTCGCAAAATATGAGAGCGCGCCGCTGTCATTGAAGGGCTTCCTACAGTAATTTATATTTGTTCTTTGTTTTAATTCCACACTCAACCCATTCCACAGATTCACTCCACAAACTGAAATACGCATACTTTTCATTGTTGAATGAACAGCCTGTTTCTTTTTTTTTTTTATCTACTTTTTCTCCCATTTTTTCTATTTTTCTCCCATCCCAATTTCGTACTGTCCAATTCTACCCTCCCCTGTCTCGAACGTTGTTAGACCATGCCTCCCACAGGCCGGCTGCAATGTGGACAAAGCCTTGCATCACGTGTCCCCTCCGGTACTCGAGGAGGCAGCCGTCGCATCTTTTCACCTGCACAGCGCGATCTCTCAGCGGCGGGGGTCTGCGTGGGAGGGACACGCCGCCCCCGTCGCTTCCTGATTCTACTGTACAGGCGCACCAACCGACCTGTAGGAGTCGCTGTCCACAACGTCCGATCCCCACCCACCAGCTTCCCACCCCTAACGCTGCCAATTGTGTTAGTATGAACGACCAGCCAAGCATCTCCTGCATTAGTGGCGAGCGCCTTGCCCACTGCGCCACTTAGCCGCCCTATGAACAGCCTGTTTCTTGAAGTTAGACTCTCCTCTTAAATTGTATTAAATGGTATGTCTATAATTTATTTGAGCACCTGCGGGAAGTCCCAGCTGATTGACTTGGAGAAGGAGGGTTTAACCCCGCCTTCATGGACCATCTTCAGCCGGATATCAAAATATGTGATTGGTGAGCAATATTTATACACTATGAAATGACTCTCGTCACTGCAACTCCTGACAGATCAGTGTAGGGGGGGGGGGGGTGTTGTGTGTTTGCCATAGGATTAGTTAGTTGCTATTGCATGCACTTATCTGTGTTTCATTACACATATGAGTGCATGCTTACCAACTGTTTCGCCTGTTTTATTGCAACACTATACTATCACCGACATCTAAGAAGGGAGATCCCCCCTTGAACGGCCCTTCTAAGGTTTCTCTCCTCCACATTGCCTGTGGTTCTTTTTTCCTATTGCTAGGTTTTAGTGAATTTTTCCTTACCTGCGCGTGGGGTATGTCTGGGAATGTTGCATTTATTTAAAAAGAATTTACTTTATGGTGTTTTTGTTTTGTTCTTGATTTATTGTGATGTTTTTTTTTTTTTTTTTTTACTTTCTTTTTTCTGGTCAAGTATGACCGACAGAAACAGGTTGAAACGGGATGTAGAGCAGGGGAAGACATTCTGAGAAATGACGACGGGTCCGGGAATCGAACTCGTGTCCCCCAGATCCGTGGCGAGCACGGTTTTCCCCGACGCAGAAATAGCGCCGAGATATGCGGTGAGCTACTGGAGCTCCCCCTATTGTGATGTTTCTTCTTGACTTGTTTAAAGAAGACGTGTCCGGCCCATGGGGACATCAATGTGTGTTACTTGTCGGGCCTTACAAATACATTTGATTTGATTTGATTAAATAAATTAAGCTTAGTACCTCCTGTTTTCATCCAAGGCATGCTTCAACTTGGCGAATCGGATACACAATCTGCATTGAGTTGCTTGATCAAAGAATGAGGCAAATCCAGACATTTGCTCCTGATCCGGTCTTCTATGAGAGGAATTGACTACACGACATAATGTACAGGTAATTACTATATGGAGGTGTAGTGGTGTGAATGAATGAATGAATGAAAACTTTATTAACAGATTGCAGAATGGGTACAGTACAGTACAGCTCAATACATACAATTGTTAAGGGGATGCAGACCAGAGAAAGACTTTCGTCTTGTTTACATCAGGGTCCCCCATTTTCAATTCATCGTAACATATATGACATACATGACATACAGATAGACAGTACTGCTACATCTATACATTTATGACATATCAGATTTGCAATTACAGTACTGTTTGTGATACAAAAAGAGTCCAGAAAGAAAAGAGTATATACATTAGGCGTAGAAACTGTACATTGGATTGTGGGGGTGGGGGGGGGCTGTACATTGGAGGTGGTTGGGTGGGTGGGGGGGGGTTGGGTAGGAGTGGGGGGGGGTGGGTAGGAGTGGGGGGGGGGGGGGGTTGGGTAGGAGGGGTGGGGGGGGACTGTACATTGGAGGTGGTTGGGTGGGTGGGGGGGGGGGGGGGGGTTGGGTAGGAGTGGGGGGGGGGTTGGGTAGGAGGGGTGGGGGGGGGACACTGTACAACTGTACAAACAACACTGTACATTGGATTATTGACAAGACCATACTTGGTAATTTACTGTACATTGGAGGGGGTTGTGTTCGGACATGGTGACGTCATTGCCGTTTTTTGTGTTCCACCCTCTGTCCAACGCAATGTATTTCCCCATTGCCCATTTCTAAATCGCCTCGTTTAAAACAAATAAAGCATTAACATTGGCATGGTGTACCTTTCTGTACTTATTCATCCACAATCTATAGCTCAACATGAAAATATTCGCAATTAATCATAATAACAATTCGCAGAATTTTATTTCAACCAAAAATGTTTAAACAATAATGTTAGTGATAGAAGGGAACTCATTTTGTGCAAAATGGAAAGCTTTTCAATTTCCATGCAGCAGAATTGTTACAATAGCCGATAATCCATTTTCCCAATAATAACGGGTGGAACAACCAGTGACGTCAGACTACACCTCCCTATACTGTGTTTACTTTTCTGTGTATATCGCCCAACACCACTATTAGTATCTGATCAGAAGTTATGAAGATCAGGTCTTGTGGTGCACATGTACACCAACCTTCCCTCCTGAAGGACTTGCACAACTCCCGCTGCCTCAACAGAGCAAAAAACATTCCAAAGGACAGCTCACACCCTGGCTTCCACCTGTTCGACCTGTTGTCACTGGGCAGGCGTTACAGGTGCATCAGAGCCAGAACAAACAGGCTCAGAGACAGTTTCTTCCTCAGGGCCATCACCACCCTAAACTCTAACATGCACTAATAATTCACCCCTTCCCCCTCCTCCCACACTGTGCAACATCCTACCCCTCAAGTGCAATATCCACATTGCAATACCCACCCACTACCGTCTGACACTGTGTTTGCTATTTGTGTATTGTTATTCTGTATATTGTACAGTATTGTAACATTGTCTTATTGTATAGTATTTTATGTTTCTTGTATAGTATTTAATGTTTCTGTATAGTATTTTATGTTTCTCTTTTATTACTTGTGATTTTATTACTGCACCTTAAGTTTGAGTCCCAAATCTCGTTGTATGCAAATATAATGACAATAAAGTACAATCTAATCTAATCTAACATGTAATATATATATACATATTTTTTACATCATTCTTTCCTAAAGCAAAGAGGCCTAGAAGCGTGGCTAACGCTAATGGCGCGCATACCAGAGAGGCTAACTGCCTAAGAAAACGGGCACAGAGGCACTGAAAGAGGATTTCACCCGTCTAATGAACACACTATAGAGTAGACAAATATCAAGATGTATCCATCAGTGGACCAATTGCATGCTTTCACAGAGGACAAGAAGCCTTCAGTCGACTCCTTCAGACATTAAGCACCCCCCACAGCCCAGACTATATCGGCAACTTTTGGCCAATCAAAGTCGACTATACAAATCCTTAGTCGGGGACAGGCCTAGTACTGTATATCGCCCAACACCACTATTAGTATCTGATCAGAAGTTATGAAGATCGGGTCTTGTGGTGCACATACATGACATGGTCCTCTTGATTTCAGAGGACAGGCGTGCTGAGGAACTATGGGTACAATACATCCGGTTCACCCATGGAGGAGACACCAACGCGCTTAAACCGGCTTCGTTTTTCTACATTCATAACCCACCACCCTAATCATGAAAAGTACATTCCATTAACTCATTAATTCGACCAGCTTTTTTCCCCCCACCTACCCAACCTCCTCCAATGTACAGTTTTTCCCCCCTCAAATGTATATAATGTATATACTCTCTTTTTAGAAACTGTCTATTAATCAGAGTTTCCAACACCAGGGTCTATATGACAGGCATTGTACTCTTAAACAGTACTGTATATTTGTAGATCTGGTATGTCATAAATGTCTGGATGTAACAGTATGTCATATATGTCCTGATGAATTGAAAATGGGGGACCCTGATGTAAACAAGACGAAAGTCTTTCTCTGGTCTGCAACCATATGCATTTATATTTCTCTTTTATCCAAAGCACTTGACAATTTGTTCCTCACATTTCACCCATTCACTCACCGACGGCGGAGGCGACCATGCGAGGTGCCGACCTGCTCATCGGGAGCAGTTAGGGGTTAAGTGTCTTGCTCTTAACCCCTAGGAATCGAACCGGGAACCCCCAGGATTACCAGGCAACTGCTCTATTGAGTGTGTGTGTGTGGGGGGGGGGGGCTGGAATTAAAAGGAGATGGTGGTGGGTCACAGCAGCCTGGATCCAACCCCCTGGATTGCCCACTTCTGCTCTTTTTTTGTTTTTTGTTTTTTGTTTTATACAAAGTTCTTATAAATCTATGATTCAGTCCCTTGAATTGAATGACAACATTGTGGGTGATTCAGGTAAGGGGGCTGGATCCAGGCTATAGGGGTACAGCCCCAACTTTTTCATGGAAGTTGTTCGGCACTGGACTGGGAGGCAATGCTATTTCTTACACGGTGTGTCCCAGTGAGACGTGCTCGAGCGGCTGAAGGTCCCCCGAGCGAGCGCAGTCTGAATTTGGAAAGTCAGCTTTTTATTTTAGTGCCTCAACTTCTTGGAACACGAGCTGAAAATCGGTTCTCTGCTCCCCCCCGTTTCGTTATGTAACTGTTACTGTTTTAACCCTTTCATTACCACACTACCAAAGGGTTAACCCTTTCACTGTGACAATACAGAAGGTTAACCCTTTCACTGCCACATGACAAATGATTAACCCTTTCACTACCACACTACAGGTTAACCCTTTCACTACCAGAGTGACGGTAGTGACAGGTTAACCTTCTGTAGTGTGGTAGTGAAAGGGTTAACAGATTTTTTTTGGCTTGTATTTTATTGTTTTATTATATCTTGCCTAATTTGATTGTTTTTAGCACATTTTAAAATGTATTATTATTGCCTCATGTAATCTCGGCATCATTGAAAATGAGGGCCCACGCTGAATGTATCTTCCCAGGTTTAAATAAAGGTTGATGATGAGACAGGGGAAGTCATTTTCAAGTGTTACTATGACAACATGGACCCATCCCCTCTTATTTATTTCATGACCTGAGTAACTGTTACTTGGCATTTTCACTGTAAGTCATTCTGTCATCATCTTCAAGACAGCACATGGAGAAAATGAATAGGCATAATTCTATATTTAGAATGATCTCATCTCTTTTAAAGCCTATGCATGGTAATATAGACTCAACAGTGCCAAATATCTTTTAGCCAGCATACACAAAAATAACTAAATACTAGGTATGAGATGACAAGTTCAGTGTGAGGTCATACCAGCTAGTGTTTTGGACTTTTTAAATATTTAAATAGCTAAATAGCCTGTGTTTAAAGCAAATGGTCTTCTCTGTTACCCAGCGACCACGTCAGGTTTTAGTCCAGTGGTGTAATATTAGTATTATTAGTGGTGCTGGTACCTTAATTGTAAACATGCTATGCTGTCAGCTGGTCTCTGACAGGGACAAGTTGCAGGTTGAAAAAGCCCTCAGCTCAGAATATGCACCTGGCTCGCTGATAACAAAAATCCTAAATAAAATGGGGTCGCGACTCGCGGTATGAAAAAGTTTGAGAACTCCTGATGAATTGAAAATGGGGGACCCTGATGTAAACAAGACGAAAGTCTTTCTCTGGTCTGCATCCCCTTAACAATTGTGTGTATTGATTTGAGCCGTACTGTATTGTACCCATTCTGCAATCTGTTAAATAACGTTTTCAATCAATCAATCAATCAATCAATCAATCAATCAATCAATCTCCCTTTCCTTAACCTTAACCATGACGAAATTGAAACTGTTTGGATTGAAATCTTATTAGACAGGGCGAAACCAGTACTAGTAGGCACAATCTATAGACCGCCAGAACAGAGTGGCTTTTATGACACACTTGATGGGTGTTTAGCTGGGGTGGAGGGGGTAGAAAAAATGCTCATTGGGGACTGGAACACGGATATGCTGCGTAAAGCAGCACCCGTCTTCAAGGCCTTCAGTAGATTTTCTGATCTGCATGGTTTCAGCCAGCTAATCACCCAACCCACAAGGGTATGTGATTCGACACAAACCACCATTGACCTCATTTTGACCTCTGACAAGCCCATGATCTCCAAAAAAGGGGTGATAGCATGCGGGTTAAGTGATCATTATATGATTTTCTGTACCCGCAAAAAGCTAAAACAGAAGGCCGGCTGTCACAAAACAGTCACATCTAGAGACCTCAAAACTTACTCTAGAGAGGCCTTTAACCTAGAACTGGGGAGCTTGGACTGGTCAGATGAACTCAGTGGTACACAGGTTGAAGAAACATGGCTTGGATTAAAAACCAAATTCACAGCAATACTCAACAACATGGCACCCATAAGAACCACCAGGGTTAAAAATCGCGCTGAGCCATGGATGCACACTGAAATACTGGCCGCTATGAAAACCAGAGACAAAAAATGCTCTGAACTTCATAAAAGTCAGACAAAGCTTTCCAAAAGCTCAAACAGTGAACTCCAAGCCCACGTGGTTGAACAAAAAATTCAAAGAAACAGACTAAGAAATGACGTAAACACCATGATCAGAACCGCAAAAAGAAATTTCATCAACGACAAAACTGAGGAAAACAAAAACAAACCCTGCGAACTTTGGAAATTACTCAATAATCAACTAGGCTGCAGTAAAAAACATAAAACCAGATTCTCAAACATAAAGACGGACAACACGCTCATCACAGACAAGCTGGATGTAGCCAATTACTTAAACATCTTCTTCACAAACATAGCCACAACACTGGTAAACAAACTACCCTCCCACTCAGGGCATTATGGGGTAGAACACATAGTAGCATACTACAAAAACCTAGGGGTCCACAAAGATGACTTCAAACTTGAAATGGTAACAACCGATGAGGTACTCAAAAAATTGAGCGCCCTCCAACCTAACAAGGCCACTGGCCATGACAACATCCCCTCCAAATTCCTCAGAGACGCAGCAGCCGCCATCACCCCAGTCATCACACACATAATAAACCTCTCTATAAAACAGGGACACGTCCCCAAGGACTTCAAAATTGTGAGAGTGACCCCTCTGCACAAAAAGGGCAGCAAATTAGACCCAGGCAACTACCGCCCTGTTTCTATTCTTACCTCCATCTCGAAAGTCATGGAGAAAATAGTCTACGAACAGGTCGAAAAGTACCTGGCGGAAAAAATCTAATCTACGAATTCCAATCTGGCTTCAGAACGTCCCACTCCACTGACACATGCCTCCTCTATTTGAACGACCACATCAAACAAGAGGTGGACACAGGCAAATACTGCGGCATGGTCATGCTGGACCTACAAAAGGCCTTCAACACTGTCAATCACTCCATTCTGATTGACAAGCTAAAAGCAATTGGTTTTGATAGCTTATCAGTGAGCTGGATGCAATCCTACCTGGAGGGGAGAGAACAGATGGTAGAGGTAAACAGTACTCTATCCCCCCCCTCACAGTGAGCTGTGGTGTTCCACAAGGAAGCATACTAGGACCGCTACTCTTCCTAATTTATGCAAATGACATGTCGTCAGCCTGTGACTGCAACTTGTTCCTGTTTGCGGACGACTCAGCCCTGCTGGTCTCTGACAAGAACAAGTTGCAGGTTGAAAAAACCCTCAGCTCGGAACTAGGCAAAATCTGCATATGGCTCGCTGATAACAAACTATCATTACACATGGGCAAAACAGAGTCCATTCTCTTCGGTTCAAATAACAAACTCAGCAAGACCGACGGCTTCTCAGTTGCAGTGGGTGACAATATTGTCACAAGGAAAGACGAAATTACCTACCTGGGTTCCATCCTAGAGGCAAATCTTTCCTGTGAATTACAAACATCACAAAACAAACTGGTCAGACTACTACTTGACCTTACCCCCAGAACCCACCTCACCCCTGCCCACTTTGACAACCTAGGATGGCTTAGAGTAGACGACAGAGTACAGCAACTTGCAATGGGCCTGGTCTACAAGATACACTATACGACTAAGGTACCCATGTACATGTCAAAATACTTCCCAAAGGTCAGTGAATACCACAACCACTACACCAGAGGAAGCTCAACAAATCATGTTAAACCCAGATTCGGCTCAAACAAGGGACTAAACATGTTTTGCAATTATGCCATATCAATGTGGAACGCCCTACCCAAAGCTGTAAAGGAATGTGAATCCCTACCCACATTCAAAACCGCTCTTAAAGAGCACCTACGGGAGGCTGCAATTCGAAACTGGCCACCGTAAATGCCCAAAACCCCCACCACCTCCTAATAGACAGTCTCCTCCCCACCGCATGTATATATTCCCTCCCCGCCGTATGTATATTTCTATCCAACCCACCCACCCCCTCCTAATGTACAGTCCCCTCCCCATCATATGTATATACTCTGTCAGGATCTAGGGGTAACAGTACTGTATATTTGAATACCGTTTATGTCACAAATGTATCAGTACTAAATGCCTATATGTCCCTATGCCATAAATGTCATGTATGTTGTGTATGTCATAAATGTCTATATGAATTGAAAATGGGGGACCCTGATGTAAACAAGACAAACGTCTTTCTCAGGTCTGCATCCCCTTAACAATTGTGTGTATTGAGCCGTACTGTATTGTACCCATTCTGCAATCTGTTAAATAAAGTTTTCATTCTTCATTCATTCATTCCCCTCCCCATCACGAGCTCCATGTAACGCGGAAGTGCAGTAGTCTCGCGAGCTCCATGTAACCCGGAAGTGCAGTGGTCTATTTTTCCAGGAAGGAGGAGTGAGTGAGTAATCGCCGACCGTAATCGTATGCGACTGACTGAGCTCGGGTCGATATATAATCAATAGAAGTACATAATAATAATAAACCCGGGTTATTTTCGGACCTGGTTTCACTTTCGCTAGGTCTAAACATTATAAAACTGCACTTCTGCGGCTGCTGGTAATGATGATGACTGTGTTGACATGGACGTTGACCTAAGTAGATGTTAACACGACGACAACAACATTACTGGCCAAGCCAGAGAGTTAGCCGGGCTAGCTTCAAGATTGGCGATCGATCGATAGCAGCGACACGTAAATATCGAACAACACACAGGGATGAAGAAAAGAGCCACCATGGGTCAAATATACGGCGTGAGCAGCACGAATGATGCGACCGTCCCAACTCAGAGTCTTCTTGACCCAAATACATGTTGTTCGTCTGTTTCGGCAAAAGTAAGTACGACGTTAGCTAACATAGTTACTAACATATCCGGACGAATGGCTCTTCATAAATGTCTATTTAACAGTACTGTATATTTGTTGTACAGTGTCCCCCACCCCACCTACCCAACCTCCTCCAATGTACAGTTTATACGTCAAATGTATATACTCTCTTTTCTTGACTCTTTTTGTATCACAAACAGTACTGTATTTGCAAATCGGGTATGTCATAAATGTATAGATGTAGCAGTACTGTCTATCTGTATGTCATATGTCCTGATGAATTGAAAATGGGGGACCCTGATGTAAACAAGATGAACGTCTTTCTCTGGTCTGCATCCCCTTAACTATTGTGTGTATTGAGCCGTACTGTATTGTACCCATTCTGCAATCTGTTAGTGAAGTGTTCAATCAATCAATCTTCTGCTCTACTGGAGCTCTACATTTAACGCTATGAGGGTAGACGCTGGGGTCTTCTATAATTATATGTACAGTATTCATAATTAACAGATTGCAGAATGGGTACAGTACAGCTCAATACACACAATTGTTAAGGGGATGCAGACCAGAGAAAGACTTTCGTCTTGTTTACATCAGGGTCCCCCATTTTCAATTCATCATAACATATGACATACATGATATACAGTACTGCTACATCTGACATACCAGATTTACAAATGCAGTACTGTTTGTGATACAAAAAGGGACACCGCTCATTGGTCAAGGTTGTGATTAAAGGATAATAACCTGCTATTTGATTACAATCACCGGTTGTTTACGGCCAAGATGTCTGCGGTCGAATACTTTGAATTGCGTTTTTATTTTATAAATTTTTTTACAGAACGCAATTTCTCACATCTAAAATCCACCCAGCTTGCAGTCTAAGCGCCTCCACGGGGTGGCGTTGTTTTGCTTAGCCTTTTTGTTTAATTTTTTTTCATTTCTCAAAAACCATGCAGAACAATGTTTCCCTGTGGATGTTCCAAGGCTACAATCTAGCTATAATTTCCACACATTTGCTTGATGTGAAGCTGTAGTGTAGTGGGGCATTTAAAAGGCTGTGGTTCAAGGGAACTGTAAAAGGAGGAAGGTTCATCATATCAGAAGAATACCATTCTATGCTTTCTAAATAATACAAGCTATCTGAGGAAATATACATCAACCAGTATCTCAAATATTAGCTAGTTGGCAATGCAACAAATTGCCAATGATTCTGACATCCGAGGTAATAACCTGTTGACGGATCATAAACCAGGAGATACGGCTGGGCTGATCCCATTCAACTCAATGTCGGCCGAACTGAGCGTTTCCACACTTGGCACCAGAATGTGCGTTCACACGCTATACAGTGACACGGTGACCCTTCCATCTTTTATAGTTTCCTTGCTGTGGTTAAGGAAGTGGTTCTGAATAACGTTACATTTAAAGTGAAATGATCATTCTGATATCCTTTCCCCTTTTCTTTTTTGCCTTTTCAGTGTACAGATCTACGCTCACTTCCCTGGGAGGTCTTGGAGGAGATCTTCATGAGTCTTTCTCCCGGTCAGGTGGTACGAGTTTGCCGGTTGGTGTGCCACGAATGGAAGGATGTGGTTGACAGCGAATCACTGTGGAGGGAGAGATGTCGAAGAGACGGGTTCCATCTCTGTCATCCCACCAGGCTTCCTAAAGACTGGAAGCTGTTCTACTTCCTGTGCAAGAAGAGACGCAATCTTCTCAAGAACTCAAAAGGAGAGGGTAAGAAGCCACAGTGCTAGCTAACCCCAAACAGCAACTGTTTATACTGGAAATAAATCTTAGCTTAAAGATGCTGTAATTATGCTGTCATAAATTATATTGTTTGCACTGTTTATTATTATTATAATTCCCCCCCCATATATTTTCTTTTATATTCAGATCCAATTGTATTGCCTATATTTATGTCTTTCTGCTATTACCCTGCCCATACATGCTGTTATGACGCCCGAATCTCCCCATGGGGATCAATAAAGGAATATCTTGTCTTATCTTAAGTGGTATTTTGTTGTTTAAATAACTTAAATAGCATAGAGTGTTTGGTCAGTAACATGGGTCTCCCAGTCCCTCCACTCTGCAGTAAACACAAAATACATTTTCTTGTATCCCCTTCTCACTTCATCCAATCGGGAGAGAGAATCCTACATTTTATTATATATTTTTTTTAACTTATTTCAAGAAATCTTGCCAAGCCAAATTTGCTTACTCCACTGGCAGATTGTTTTATTTGTTTCAAGCACATATTTGCTTAAAACTCGTTTTTATTACTTATTTTCGTCAGACCATGTTTGCATTGTGAAGTTTTCTCCTGATTGGATAAAGTGTGAATGGGATACCGGGACATTTCTTTTTTGTTTAGAACTGGGAGACCTACGTTACTGACCAAACACTCTATATCAGTAATAGCTTAAATTATTTTACCACTTATTTTAACAAGAAAATACCACTTACAGCACCTTAATTACCCAAATACAAAAAAAAAAGGTTTGTGTCTGATATTTGTGCAGAAACATCAACAAACGGCACAAACTGACACTTGATACAATTGGACAACGGGACGTCACAGAACCTCATGCAAAGAGTTTGTACTGCAAATGATAGACAGTACTGCCCTACAAACTGCACAAGCTGTGAAACAAGAAAAAACGTCAATGTATCTCCTGTCCTGCCAAATTGTTGATGGCAACAACTTCTATGGCAGAAGTGGATATTATCATTATTGTATAATGTATATACCCGTCTGCTCTTAACGCCAACAATACCTTTTAGTGAGACGGCAATAAACGTCACGGTTGTTTTTCTCTGAGTCACTACTTGGCTACACTACGCTACATACATCGTACATATACGAGGGCGACAGTGGCTCAGGAGGTAGAGCAGTCGTCTGGTAGTCAGAAGGTTCCCGGTTCGATTCCCGCTCCTCCCGGGCAGCGTGTTGAAGTGTCCTTGAGCAAGACACTTAATTAACCCCTCAGATTGCTCCTGATGAGCAGGTTTGTCACCTTGCATGGTTGCCGTCGGTGAGTGAATGAGTAAAATGTGAGGGAACAAATTGTAAAGCGCTTTTGGATAAAAAGAGATGTATAAATGCAGCCATTTACCGTTTATATAGGCTGTAAACACTTGATACTTTGCCAACACTAATACGACCTCTTCCTATAGAGAAACTCAATAGCTGGCAGATTGTGGAGAGTGGAGGAGATGGATGGAAGGTTGAGGACGTGATGGGCCGCTCGCCACATCCAGACAACACAGTCCAGAAGAACTTTGTGACCTCGTATTCGTGAGTATCAGCAGAACTGTTCTGAGGTGGAATTCTATAAGGCTGGTAAAGATATGCCTCCTAAAATGTCTAAACCGAAGTACAGGAAGTACAGGCTACAGGCTTTCTGGTTTCGACAAGAATTTACTACATGACGGGACGTTCTAGCTTGTTTGCCGACAGGATTCGGGAAAAGTTTGGTCCGTTCGGAGGCAGCTTCCAGGGGAAGTACATACACCGGAAATTCTACCCCATACACACTTTCGGGCAGTAGTTCTTTACTGGGCTTTATCTCACGGAGGAGATAAAACTGGAAACGAGGTTAGAATTCTATAGTGATGGGGGCAAAACTCACACAATTACTATTCGATAATAGTCACTCGGAACTATTCGCTTACTAATCGAAAACCACTCTGATCACTCGTTCATTCTGAACGTTACATCGCTGGTGCTTTAACCCTTTCACTGCCACACAACAGCAGGTTAACCCTTTACTATCCCACTACCGACGGTTACCGTCTGTAGTGTGATAGTAAAGGGTTAACCTTCTGTAGTGTGGCAGTGAAAAAGGGTTAACCTTCGGTGTATTGTCGCAGTGAAAGGGTTAAATGTGTGAGCTTCAGTGACGCCACATGGCGAACTTACAAAACGTTGCTGCCGCGTAACGTCTCGGTTCTCTCTTTCTTCATCTTTCTTTTCTGTCATTCTACGTGGCTAGCGAGCTGTACCCAGCATACCATTGGTTAATATGTTTGTTTTGTCTTTTTACTCAGAATGTGCAGGAAGTCCCAGCTGATTGACTTGGAGGAGGAGGGGTATAATCTCTCATTTATGGACCACTTCCAGCCGGATATCAAAATATCTGATTGGTAAAAATGTTGATATTACTCTGTGCACACTAAATCATGGATATAAACACATCCCCAGATTCCTGTTGTCAATTATTAACGTTATTCTTATTATGCAATGATCTTATGACCAAATAACCTTTTAAGCCTCGGTTGACGTAGGTCAGTCTAGGCATTCACAGACATGAGCACATTTGTATTACTAATATCATTTGAATTCATTCATTAATTTATTTCTAATTGGAGAGGCCAATCAAATTTGGAAGTCGGCCGTAGAGCTCTTGATGGAATTGTGCGTGTGCGTGTGTGTGTGCGTGTGTGTGTGTGTGCGTGTGTGTGCGTGTGTGTGTGTGTGTGTGTGTGTGTGTGTCCGTCCTACATTAGGTATGCACCACGGTGGGACTGTGGCAGTGTATATGAGATCAGTGTGGAGTTGCTGAATAAGAAAAAGAAGCCTGTCCAGACCTTTGCTCCTGATGCCGTTTACTTTGAGCAGTGGAACGATCAGCCATGGAATGAGGTAATAATGGCATACAACATAAAGTTAAACACTAAAACATAATCATTTTCAGTTGATCAAAGCTTTTCTAAAGCTCCAGGGGCAATGAAATGTAAGAATATAGATATATTGTACTCCAATGGTTTACATACATTACCAACACAAACAAACACGTTGCAGCCCTAAAATACACTGAATCCAATTTTAAAAACTCAGGTTTATCTGTCGTCTATTGTTACTTCCTGTATGTTACTCCTTTGTTTACATTTAGATCCCATATTAGGCATTTAATGTGATTATGACACTTGAGTTGGATTTATTTTTGTTAAGTTTCTTTCCCCTGTAATCTCCTTAACCACATTAATGTCTTGACCCTGATTTACACTTTGTATACACAATGCAATCACATAATTAAAATAGTCCTACATCATGCTGATGTTTTTATTTTCATGTTTCAGGCAACCCATGTATTCAAGAACTACGGACCCGGAGTGAGATACATACGATTTGTCCACGGAGGCAAGGACACCCAGTTCTGGGCCGGTTGGTACGGAATTCGGGTGGCAAACAGTTGCATTGAGATCTGCCCGTCGGTGGACCGATAGCTCCGATTGGTCAAACTGAAGGGGGACCTATCTTGAACTCTGCCCCCCCTTTTTCCCCTCTCGATCCTCCGATCACAAATGTGACAGTTGTTGTGATTGGAGGATCAAGAAAAAGGGGGCAGGGTTTGAGACGGGTCAACAACACCGCTGCTTACTGCCTACCTCCAGCCTTCGCTTAAGAATTTGCACCTTTTCCAAGTCTCTCTTCTGCCTCGTGTTCCCAGTTGTTTTCTTTTCTGGAAAATAGTGTCGCTACTATTTACAAAAGCTTGTATATTGTGTTCTGTATGAACTGTAATTTTTAACGTCAGGAATCCCCCCCCCCCCCCCCCCCCCCCGAAGAGGACATGTTTAGACTATAGAGGAAAGCCATGTGTGTACAGTTGTTTACTAAAGCACTGTATATTAGCACTGGGTACTTTGGTAAAAGCCACAGAGATATATCTAGGATAGTGATTGAACCGTTGAATAGATTTGTCATAACGCAAGTGGAAATGCAAGCTGAAGCGCCCATCCATCGTGACCAATTTCTAACTGTTGTCTCACTTAAATTGCACGCGTCACTATGAATGTAGAAGCACCTTCAGAAGAAGCCATTGAAGTAACGGGTTTGGTATTTTTTTTTACTTGCAATGCATGGGTATTTGATTTGATTGGATTATTTCCAAACCAGAGCTAATGTAAAAACGATGGTAGCCAAGAGGTTCAATAACTATGGAAATGGGTCCATGAGATGGTCCGTGTTTTGCAACCAAGTACTTTACAAGCCTTGGAGGAATCTTGAGAATCTCTTATTGAGAGGTGCATGCCCAGTCTCCCGCTATGCGAGTTCGCCTATAGAGGTGTAGTCTGACTGATGTCACTTTAGTTTTCCCGCGCGGTCCACCCGTATAGGGATTTATCATTAGGAAAATGTATTATCGGCTATTGTAATAATTCTGCCTCATGAACATTGGCAAGCTTTCCATTTTTGCACAAAATGAGTTCCCTTCTATCACTTTTACATTATTGTTTAAGCATTTTTGGTTGAAATAAAGTTAGTTATAAGGTTGTTTAATTTGGTGTTAAAAAAGAACTACACTTACCAGTAGAACGCCTGCCGTTCAGTGCTGTCGCCTAATACACGTCACGGCCATTGTGTAGTTCCTCAGTGAACGAAAACATAAATGTTGTTATTTTGCTATACTTTTACGATTAATTGCAAATTTTTCATGTTGAGCTATAGATTGTGGATGAATACACACAGGAAGGTACACCATGCCAATGTTCATGCTTTATTTGTTTTGAACGAGACGATTTAGAAATGTGTCCATTGGAAATACATTGCGATTTCAAGAGGGGTGAACCGCGCGGGAAACAGCAATGACGTAACCACTACACCTCCCTATGGATATACATGAATAATACTTGGCATTTCTATAGATATTCACATTTTGGTCTGAGCTGTTTGTTGTCAACTTCACCAAGGAGACTCACTGTAGTAGCAAAGAGACCTATCAAATCTAGCTCCAGTACAACCGCCAGCACCTCTGGACTATCTTGGCTTCTTTATGGTCATTATGGTCTGAGGTTTAGTGAGAAGGTATTTGATCTATTGTTTTGCCCAATGCTGTTCCCAAGTTGGAGTGTAAACAATCCTGTTAGTGGGTTAATGATTTTGAATTTAAATGTCTGTAGAGGAGAGTGGGTTAATGATTTTGAATTTAAATGTCTGCAGGGGAGTGACTCAGCTATATGCTCAGTTATGAATGTCGATGATGTTAAAGTAATCCATTTGATTAGATTTAAACACAAAAAAAAAAAACGATCAGTGATAAATATCTGTATATTGCCCGGTCCGACAACTGATCCCAGGACACTGTTGCTCGTTTTCAAATCACGTGTTTCAATCATAACGATTTTAAAGAATGCACCTATTCGTGGCTAATTGGAAGTTGTCGGCCACATCAGAGGTACACTTTAACATCATATTCCTTTTGTTAATGATTTTGTTGCTGTGCATAATTCAGCACCGTTGTTTTAATCATTAATCTTTTCTCTGTACACCATTCCTGTGTATTAAGTTAACTAATTTTGTCTTGTAATCATTGACGGTGTAAAGACAACTTGTGCATTTTATTCTATTGTCTGGTGCCTGTGTATACTACTATTTCACGTGTGTCTCTCTTCCATGTGGGCTATTGCATTTGATACAATTTAATGACAAAGTTATACATTTATTTACCACACAATCGTTTGTTTGTGTATTTTTTTCGGCTCGACTCAATTCTTTAAATAATCTCATAAGGTCTGTCATCAACATGAGTTTTTAGGTATGGTCAAAAATGTAGAACTTTTTAGACGCTATATGTGCTTCAACATATTGTCCAAAAAGAGGGCTTTCAGTGGACACACACACACAAAGAAATGTTTATTGATAATACTGGTTTATTGTGATGACATTTTATCACAAGTGAGTTACAGTACAATTTTAAGGTAAAATAGAACAGAAATCAGCATCTATGCCAAGGTCCTACTTTTTGATGAAAAAATGCATTGAAGTAATTTGTATTAATTTGACTTCAGCTTTACTGCAGAGTTTCTACTTTACGTCAATGTGCTTCATGGTTTTCATTGGTGAATTAAATCATAGTTATTCTCTTACAAAACGTAGGGCTCAGTTTCAAACACGAGACATCGATTGTGTGTACAGTAACGCCGGCCCTCGTTTCAAAAGATGCACAAATGGTTTCACTGGCTGCAGTTGAAAATGGAAACGTCTGCCAGGATTAATCTTGTGCAGCATCCAGCACTGGACGTGGTCGGTTTACAGAATGGAATGTTGACTAGGTATATATGCCCCGGCATACTGACGAGTAAAGCAAAAAGAAAAAGTTGTGGATCAAACTTTGCCCCAATTATATTCTACCTATGAAGCGTTTGCAGGTCGGAGGTTAGGATGCACTTGCATCACCACGTCCACGTTGAGCCTGGGCCGCCCAGAAGCCACGGCCTGTGAGCGACTTCAAAGAAACGAAATAAGACTAATATTTCTCAAATTACAAACGTAACAATATCCGGTTATCTCAACGAGCGATGACTTCTGACTTGACTTCTTTGAACAAACACTTGATATTTGCCCACAAGGTTTCCTATACATTGTAGCAAATCAAATGTAATATTTTTCCATATGATTTATAGTAGCGGTCCCATGACCAGTACTATTCAACACTTATTGATTATTCTCCCCCCCCCCCCCCTCTGAATAGCTGAATTCATCAGGTCTTTATTTGGCAAGCTGGAACACAAGTTTCATTATCCTACAAAAACTCATCATCCTACACATAGCATTGACACTGAATACTTACACTCCACTATACTTAAAAGGACACGTATCACTTCCCAAAACTGCCCAGTAAAAACACACATTTCCAATTGCTAGCTTGAAAACCTGCCGGTGTCTTGGGCTTTAATGGAGGCCCACGGTGACGAGCCCAAAGCAGTCGAGACCAGAGTGCGAAAGGATGGAGGATTACAACACAGGATAGGAGCAGCCTTAGTAACGTTGAGCGGTAACGGCCACAGAGTGTTGGTGGAATTAATGTTTAGCACAACTATTAACACTTTGAAGGGAACGTTTGAACTTTGTGACAGACGGTGATATGAGATATAAGAAACAAAATACCAAGATGACACAAAACACATCATCCACTGATCCTAGTTTTTTTTTTCCTTCCTACGTGCCATCTTCATTATCATCACATGTGTGCCCATGTCCAACTTCAGTCACTCACTTATGGACAGTAGTTCATAAAAGAACACAATTCAAATCATTTCAACAGTGGTTCCATTAAAAAAAAAAAAGGATAATTGTACACTCATGTAAAAGGCTTATTTTGTAGTATAGCAGTAGGTTTATGCTTAAGATAGAATGAACAACTGTAAACATTCAAACTCAAGTGGTGTGTGTGCTATAATCTTATATATTCCTTCTCAATGTTTGAATGTTTACGTGTTTGTTGCATCCAGTGTCCTCATCACAAAAAGACTTAGTTTTTTTTAAGTCTCAAAATTATCTCTCAAAACAACACAGACAGGTACTGTATCTTTAAAATCATGCTAAGCGCAATGGATATTATGCGAGACAAGCCTACCACATAGGGGGGGGGGGGGGCAGGCACTTTATACATCTCTCGAGGTTGATTTTACAGCTACAGTAAACATCTGGGCCAACGTTGTTAGCCCAGATTCAGAGGATGGTTGGGGGGGGGGGGGGGTGCAGAGGAGGGCATTCAGAGCAGCACACATCTACGCCTTTTCTTAGGTTCCGGAGGCTCCAGTGCAGCCAGTATTGCCTCATCAAACACATTCTTTAATCCTTTCTGTGGAAACAAAACACCAATCCTCAATAACAGAAGCACTAGTTCATTTCAAAACGAGGAGCAATGGGGTCAGGGAACCGGGATCAAGGGCGATCAGAAACGTTCCTTTATTCAAATGACAATAACACAAGACTCCTCATGATCACGTTGTCGACTCAACCGTCTTAAGTTCTAAACGGACGACTTAGCCGTAGGAAGAAAAAAAAATGTACATAGAAAAGGATAACTGCAATAATACCATCATTGACGACGTAATAAATGCTTTACATGGGTAGAAACAAAAAAAAATATGCGAGTGTTCAATACTTGGGTCAATTCAAATAGAAAACAAAACTGCTATGTACAGCCAAATGTAAACTTGCACACAAAGTCTTGAGAACAAGAGAATCGGAAAAAGAAAGATTGGCACCCTTGTTATAAAGGCCGAGGCAGCATGGGTTGAAAAAGAAAAGCAGGAAGCAGATGAAAAATGTTAAAAAAGGTGCTGTAAGTGGTATTTTCCTATGTTAAGTAGCTCTACATTTCAACAGCCATCACTGGTATAGAGTGTTATATTGTATTGTAGTGTTCAGTAACATGGGTCTCCCAGTCCCTCTGCTCTGCAGTAAACAGAAAATAAATGTTCTCTGGTATCCCTTCCCACTTTATCCAATCAGGAGAGGAAACCCTAGATATTTTTCCTTATCTCAAGAAATCTTGCCAAGCCAAATGAGCTTACTGCCCTGGCAGATGATCTTGCCTGATTGGATAAAGTGGGAATGGGATACCAGAAAATGTATTTTCTGTTTACTGCAGAGCGGAGGGACTGGGAGATCCATGTTACTGAACATAAGACTCTATATCAAATGATGGCTGTCGGAGTGCAGGCAGAGCTATTATTTTAACACGTAGACCACTTGTTTTGAACAAAGAAAAAAAAATACCACTTAAAGCACCTTTAACGGACACAAATTGTAAAAGAAAGAGCATCTTAGTTATTTCAGTGATGGACAGACGAGTCATTCTGAATAAAGCAGCAGACAATCAACAGGCAAAGCGAGATTCAAGAAGCCATCAGAACAGACAGCATTTTCTCTTTCTCTGAGTCTCAGGAGGCTCTAGAGCAGCGAGGATAGCCTCGTCAAACACATTCTTCAGTCCCCGCTAGAGAGAGAGAAGAGCAGGGAGAGAGAGGGGCGAACGACACCAGGGTTAGATCAGAGAAGGAGTGGTTAGCAAAAGATAAGACAGAGCAAAGCATTTTGCCATTGTTAGTTAATCTACTAAAAGACACGAGCTTGGCACACCGACGATATAAATCAAGACTAAATTACATGTCTTACTTGTGTTAGAGCGGAGACTAAATTACGTGTCTTACTTGTGTTAGAGCGGAGATTATGTTAAGTGTCTTACTTGTGTCAGAGCGGAGACTAAATTACGTGTCTTACTTGTGTCAGAGCGGAGACTAAATTACGTGTCTTACTTGTGTTAGAGCGGAGACTAAATTACGTGTCTTACTTGTGTTAGAGCGGAGACTAGATTAAGTGTCTTACTTGTGTCAGAGCGGAGATTATATTAAGTGTCTTACTTGTGTTAGAGCGGAGACTAAATTACGTGTCTTACTTGTGTTAGAGCGGAGACTAGATTAAGTGTCTTACTTGTGTCAGAGCGGAGATTATATTAAGTGTCTTACTTGTGTTAGAGCGGAGATTATATTAAGTGTCTTACTTGTGTCAGAGCGGAGATTATATTAAGTGTCTTACTTGTGTTAGAGCGGAGACTAAATTACGTGTCTTACTTGTGTTAGAGCGGAGACTATATTAAGTGTCTTACTTGTGTCAGAGCGGAGATTATATTAAGTGTCTTACTTGTGTTAGAGCGGAGATTATATTAAGTGTCTTACTTGTGTTAGAGCGGAGATTATATTAAGTGTCTTACTTGTGTTAGAGCGGAGATTATATTAAGTGTCTTACTTGTGTTAGAGCGGAGATTATATTAAGTGTCTTACTTGTGTTAGAGCGGAGACTATATTAAGTGTCTTACTTGTGTTAGAGCGGAGATTATATTAAGTGTCTTACTTGTGTCAGAGCGGAGATTATATTAAGTGTCTTACTTGTGTCAGAGCGGAGATTATATTAAGTGTTTTACTTGTGTTAGAGCGGAGATTATATTAAGTGTTTTACTTGTGTTAGAGCGGAGATTATATTAAGTGTCTTACTTGTGTCAGAGCGGAGACTAGATTAAGTGTCTTACTTGTGTTAGAGCGGAGATTATATTAAATGTTTTACTTGTGTTAGAGCGGAGATTATATTAAGTGTTTTACTTGTGTTAGAGCGGAGATTATATTAAGTGTCTTACTTGTGTTAGAGCGGAGACTAGATTAAGTGTTTTACTTGTGTCAGAGCGGAGATTATATTAAGTGTCTTACTTGTGTTAGAGCGGAGACTAGATTAAGTGTTTTACTTGTGTCAGAGCGGAGATTATATTAAGTGTTTTACTTGTGTTAGAGCGGAGACTAGATTAAGTGTTTTACTTGTGTCAGAGCGGAGATTATATTAAGTGTCTTACTTGTGTTAGAGCGGAGATTATATTAAGTGTCTTACTTGTGTTAGAGCGGAGATTATATTAAATGTTTTACTTGTGTTAGAGCGGAGATTATATTAAGTGTTTTACTTGTGTTAGAGCGGAGATTATATTAAGTGTCTTACTTGTGTTAGAGCGGAGACTATATTAAGTGTTTTACTTGTGTCAGAGCGGAGATTATATTAAGTGTTTTACTTGTGTTAGAGCGGAGATTATATTAAGTGTCTTACTTGTGTTAGAGCGGAGATTATATTAAGTGTTTTACTTGTGTTAGAGCGGAGATTATATTAAGTGTTTTACTTGTGTTAGAGCGGAGATTATATTAAGTGTTTTACTTGTGTTAGAGCGGAGATTATATTAAGTGTCTTACTTGTGTCAGAGCGGAGATTATATTAAGTGTCTTACTTGTGTTAGAGCGGAGATTATATTAAGTCTTACTTGTGTTAGAGAGGAGATTATATTAAGTGTTTTACTTGTGTTAGAGCGGAGATTATATTAAGTGTCTTACTTGTGTCAGAGCGGAGATTATATTAAGTGTCTTACTTGTGTTAGAGCGGAGATTATATTAAGTGTCTTACTTGTGTTAGAGCGGAGATTATATTAAGTGTCTTACTTGTGTCAGAGCGGAGATTATATTAAGTGTTTTACTTGTGTCAGAGCGGAGATTATATTAAGTGTCTTACTTGTGTCAGAGCGGAGATTATATTAAGTGTCTTACTTGTGTCAGAGTGGAGACTATATTAAGTGTTTTACTTGTGTTAGAGCGGAGATTATATTAAGTGTCTTACTTGTGTCAGAGCGGAGATTATATTAAGTGTTTTACTTGTGTTAGAGCGGAGACTATATTAAGTCTTACTTGTGTTAGAGCGGAGACTATATTAAGTGTCTTACTTGTGTTAGAGCGGAGACTATATTAAGTGTCTTACTTGTGTTAGAGCGGAGATTATATTAAGTCTTACTTGTGTTAGAGCGGAGACTATATTAAGTGTCTTACTTGTGTCAGAGCGGAGATTATATTAAGTGTCTTACTTGTGTCAGAGCGGAGATTATATTAAGTGTCTTACTTGTGTTAGAGCGGAGATTATATTAAGTGTCTTACTTGTGTTAGAGCGGAGATTATATTAAGTGTCTTACTTGTGTTAGAGCGGAGATTAAGTGTTTTACTTGTGTTAGAGCGGAGACTATATTAAGTGTCTTACTTGTGTTAGAGCGGAGATTATATTAAGTGTTTTACTTGTGTTAGAGAGGAGATTATATTAAGTGTCTTACTTGTGTTAGAGAGGAGATTATATTAAGTGTCTTACTTGTGTCAGAGCGGAGACTATATTAAGTGTCTTACTTGTGTCAGAGCGGAGATTATATTAAGTGTCTTACTTGTGTTAGAGCGGAGACTATATTAAGTGTCTTACTTGTGTTAGAGCGGAGATTATATTAAGTGTCTTACTTGTGTCAGAGCGGAGATTATATTAAGGGTCTTACTTGTGTCAGAGCGGAGATTATATTAAGTGTCTTACTTGTGTTAGAGAGGAGACTATATTAAGTGTCTTACTTGTGTCAGAGCGGAGATTATATTAAGTGTCTTACTTGTGTCAGAGCGGAGATTATATTAAGTGTCTTACTTGTGTCAGAGAGGAGACTATATTAAGTGTTTTACTTGTGTTAGAGCGGAGATTATATTAAGTGTCTTACTTGTGTTAGAGCGGAGACTATATTAAGTGTTTTACTTGTGTTAGAGCAGAGATTATATTAAGCGTCTTACTTGTGTTAGAGCGGAGACTAAATTACATGTCTTACTTGTGTCAGAGAGGAGACTATATTAAGTGTTTTACTTGTGTTAGAGCGGAGATTATATTAAGTGTCTTACTTGTGTCAGAGCGGAGACTATATTAAGTGTCTTACTTGTGTCAGAGCGGAGACTATATTAAGTGTCTTACCCGTGTTAGAGAGGAGACTATATTAAGTGTCTTACTTGTGTTAGAGAGGAGATTATATTAAGTGTCTTACTTGTGTCAGAGCGGAGATTATATTAAGTGTTTTACTTGTGTCAGAGAGGAGACTATATTAAGTGTTTTACTTGTGTTAGAGCGGAGATTATATTAAGTGTCTTACTTGTGTCAGAGCGGAGACTATATTAAGTGTCTTACTTGTGTTAGAGCGGAGACTAGATTAAGTGTCTTACTTGTGTCAGAGCGGAGATTATATTAAGTGTTTTACTTGTGTTAGAGCGGAGACTAGATTAAGTGTCTTACTTGTGTCAGAGCGGAGATTATATTAAGTGTTTTACTTGTGTTAGAGCGGAGATTATATTAAGTCTTACTTGTGTTAGAGCGGAGATTATATTAAGTGTTTTACTTGTGTTAGAGAGGAGATTATATTAAGTGTCTTACTTGTGTCAGAGCGGAGACTATATTAAGTGTCTTACTTGTGTTAGAGCGGAGATTATATTAAGTCTTACTTGTGTTAGAGCGGAGATTATATTAAGTGTTTTACTTGTGTTAGAGAGGAGATTATATTAAGTGTCTTACTTGTGTCAGAGCGGAGACTATATTAAGTGTCTTACTTGTGTCAGAGCGGAGATTATATTAAGTGTCTTACTTGTGTTAGAGCGGAGATTATATTAAGTGTCTTACTTGTGTTAGAGCGGAGATTATATTAAGTGTCTTACTTGTGTTAGAGCGGAGACTATATTAAGTGTCTTACTTGTGTTAGAGCGGAGATTATATTAAGTCTTACTTGTGTTAGAGCGGAGACTATATTAAGTGTCTTACTTGTGTCAGAGCGGAGATTATATTAAGTGTCTTACTTGTGTCAGAGCGGAGATTATATTAAGTCTTACTTGTGTTAGAGCGGAGACTATATTAAGTGTCTTACTTGTGTCAGAGCGGAGATTATATTAAGTGTTTTACTTGTGTTAGAGCGGAGATTATATTAAGTGTCTTACTTGTGTTAGAGCGGAGACTATATTAAGTGTCTTACTTGTGTTAGAGCGGAGATTATATTAAGTCTTACTTGTGTTAGAGCGGAGATTATATTAAGTGTTTTACTTGTGTCAGAGCGGAGACTATATTAAGTGTCTTACTTGTGTTAGAGCGGAGATTATATTAAGTGTTTTACTTGTGTTAGAGAGGACACTATATTAAGTGTCTTACTTGTGTCAGAGCGGAGATTATATTAAGTGTCTTACTTGTGTTAGAGCGGAGACTATATTAAGTGTTTTACTTGTGTTAGAGCGGAGACTATATTAAGTGTCTTACTTGTGTTCGAGCGGAGATTATATTAAGTGTCTTACTTGTGTTAGAGCGGAGATTATATTAAGTGTCTTACTTGTGTTAGAGCGGAGATTATATAAGTGTCTTACTTGTGTTAGAGCGGAGACTAGATTAAGTGTCTTACTTGTGTTCGAGCGGAGACTATATTAAGTGTCTTACTTGTGTCAGAGCGGAGATTATATTAAGTGTCTTACTTGTGTTAGAGCGGAGACTATATTAAGTGTCTTACTTGTGTCAGAGCGGAGATTATATTAAGTGTCTTACTTGTGTCAGAGCGGAGACTATATTAAGTGTCTTACTTGTGTTAGAGCGGAGATTATATTAAGTGTTTTACTTGTGTTAGAGCGGAGATTATATTAAGTGTTTTACTTGTGTCAGAGCGGAGACTAGATTAAGTGTTTTACTTGTGTTAGAGCGGAGATTATATTAAGTGTCTTACTTGTGTTAGAGCGGAGATTATATTAAGTGTTTTACTTGTGTTAGAGTGGAGACTATATTAAGTGTCTTACTTGTGTTAGAGCGGAGATTATATTAAGTGTTTTACTTGTGTTAGAGTGGAGACTATATTAAGTGTCTTACTTGTGTTAGAGCGGAGATTATATTAAGTGTTTTACTTGTGTTAAAGAGGAGACTATATTAAGTGTTTTACTTGTGTTAGAGCGGAGACTAGATTAAGTGTTTTACTTGTGTTAAAGAGGAGACTAGATTAAGTCTTACTTGTGTCAGAGCGGAGATTATATTAAGTGTCTTACTTGTGTTAGAGCGGAGATTATATTAAGTGTCTTACTTGTGTTAGAGCGGAGACTATATTAAGTGTTTTACTTGTGTCAGAGCGGAGATTATATTAAGTGTTTTACTTGTGTCAGAGCGGAGATTATATTAAGTGTCTTACTTGTGTTAGAGCGGAGATTATATTAAGTGTTTTACTTGTGTTAGAGCGGAGACTATATTAAGTGTCTTACTTGTGTTAGAGCGGAGATTATATTAAGTGTTTTACTTGTGTTAGAGCGGAGACTATATTAAGTGTCTTACTTGTGTCAGAGCGGAGATTATATTAAGTGTCTTACTTGTGTCAGAGCGGAGATTATATTAAGTGTTTTACTTGTGTCAGAGCGGAGATTATATTAAGTGTCTTACTTGTGTCAGAGCGGAGATTATATTAAGTGTCTTACTTGTGTTAGAGCGGAGATTATATTAAGTGTCTTACTTGTGTTAAGAGCGGAGACTATATTAAGTGTCTTACTTGTGTCAGAGCGGAGATTATATTAAGTGTCTTACTTGTGTTAGAGCGGAGATTATATTAAGTGTCTTACTTGTGTCAGAGCGGAGATTATATTAAGTGTCTTACTTGTGTTAAGAGCGGAGACTATATTAAGTGTTTTACTTGTGTTAAGAGCGGAGACTATATTAAGTGTTTTACTTGTGTTAGAGCGGAGATTATATTAAGTGTCTTACTTGTGTTAGAGCGGAGATTATATTAAGTGTCTTACTTGTGTTAGAGCGGAGATTATATTAAGTGTCTTACTTGTGTTAGAGCGGAGACTATATTAAGTGTTTTACTTGTGTTAGAGCGGAGACTATATTATGTCTTACTTGTGTCAGAGAGGAGACTATATTAAGTGTCTTACTTGTGTTAGAGCGGAGACTATATTAAGTCTTACTTGTGTCAGAGCGGAGATTATATTAAGTGTCTTACTTGTGTTAGAGCGGAGATTATATTAAGTGTCTTACTTGTGTCAGAGCGGAGACTATATTAAGTGTTTTACTTGTGTCAGAGCGGAGATTATATTAAGTGTCTTACTTGTGTCAGAGCGGAGACTATATTAAGTGTCTTACTTGTGTCAGAGCGGAGACTATATTAAGTGTCTTACTTGTGTCAGAGCGGAGATTATATTAAGTGTCTTACTTGTGTTAGAGCGGAGATTATATTAAGTGTTTTACTTGTGTCAGAGCGGAGATTATATTAAGTGTTTTACTTGTGTCAGAGCGGAGATTATATTAAGTGTCTTACTTGTGTTAGAGCGGAGATTATATTAAGTGTCTTACTTGTGTTAGAGCGGAGACTATATTAAGTGTCTTACTTGTGTCAGAGCGGAGATTATATTAAGTGTCTTACTTGTGTCAGAGCGGAGATTATATTAAGTGTCTTACTTGTGTTAGAGCGGAGACTATATTAAGTGTCTTACTTGTGTCAGAGCGGAGATTATATTAAGTGTCTTACTTGTGTCAGAGCGGAGATTATATTAAGTGTCTTACTTGTGTTAGAGCGGAGATTATATTAAGTGTCTTACTTGTGTTAGAGCTGAGATTATATTAAGTGTCTTACTTGTGTTAGAGCGGAGATTATATTAAGTGTCTTACTTGTGTTAGAGCGGAGATTATATAAGTGTCTTACTTGTGTTAAGAGCGGAGATTATATTAAGTGTCTTACTTGTGTCAGAGTGGAGACTATATTAAGTGTTTTACTTGTGTCAGAGCGGAGATTATATTAAGTGTCTTACTTGTGTCAGAGCGGAGATTATATTAAGTGTCTTACTTGTGTCAGAGCGGAGATTATATTAAGTGTCTTACTTGTGTTAGAGCGGAGACTATATTAAGTGTCTTACTTGTGTTAGAGCGGAGATTATATAAGTGTCTTACTTGTGTCAGAGCGGAGACTATATTAAGTGTTTTACTTGTGTTAGAGCGGAGATTATATTAAGTGTCTTACTTGTGTTAGAGCGGAGATTATATTAAGTGTCTTACTTGTGTCAGAGCGGAGATTATATTAAGTGTCTTACTTGTGTCAGAGTGGAGACTATATTAAGTGTTTTACTTGTGTCAGAGCGGAGATTATATTAAGTGTCTTACTTGTGTCAGAGCGGAGATTATATTAAGTGTCTTACTTGTGTCAGAGCGGAGATTATATTAAGTGTCTTACTTGTGTTAGAGCGGAGACTATATTAAGTGTCTTACTTGTGTTAGAGCGGAGATTATATAAGTGTCTTACTTGTGTCAGAGCGGAGACTATATTAAGTGTTTTACTTGTGTTAGAGCGGAGATTATATTAAGTGTCTTACTTGTGTTAGAGCGGAGATTATATTAAGTGTCTTACTTGTGTCAGAGCGGAGATTATATTAAGTGTCTTACTTGTGTCAGAGCGGAGACTATATTAAGTGTTTTACTTGTGTCAGAGCGGAGATTATATTAAGTGTCTTACTTGTGTCAGAGCGGAGATTATATTAAATGTTTTACTTGTGTTAAGAGCGGAGACTATATTAAGTGTTTTACTTGTGTTAGAGCAGAGATTATATTAAGTGTTTTACTTGTGTTAGAGCGGAGACTATATTAAGTGTCTTACTTGTGTCAGAGCGGAGATTATATTAAGTGTCTTACTTGTGTCAGAGCGGAGATTATATTAAGTGTTTTACTTGTGTTAGAGCGGAGATTATATTAAGTGTTTTACTTGTGTTAGAGCGGAGATTATATTAAGTGTCTTACTTGTGTTAGAGCGGAGATTATATTAAGTGTCTTACTTGTGTTAGAGCGGAGATTATATTAAGGGTCTTACTTGTGTTAGAGCGGAGATTATATTAAGTGTCTTACTTGTGTCAGAGCGGAGATTATATTACATGTCTTACTTGTGTTAAGAGCGGAGATTATATTAAGTGTCTTACTTGTGTTAGAGCGGAGATTATATTAAGTGTCTTACTTGTGTCAGAGCGGAGACTATATTAAGTGTTTTACTTGTGTTAGAGCGGAGATTATATTAAGTGTCTTACTTGTGTTAGAGCGGAGACTATATTAAGTGTTTTACTTGTGTTAGAGCGGAGACTATATTAAGTGTCTTACTTGTGTTAGAGCGGAGATTATATTAAGTGTCTTACTTGTGTTAGAGCGGAGACTATATTAAGTGTTTTACTTGTGTTAGAGCGGAGACTATATTAAGTGTCTTACTTGTGTTAGAGCGGAGATTATATTAAGTGTCTTACTTGTGTTAAGAGCGGAGACTAGATTAAGTGTTTTACTTGTGTTAGAGCGGAGACTATATTAAGTGTCTTACTTGTGTTAGAGCGGAGATTATATTAAGTCTTACTTGTGTTAGAGCGGAGATTATAATAAGTGTCTTACTTGTGTTAGAGCGGAGATTATAATAAGTGTCTTACTTGTGTTAGAGCGGAGACTATATTAAGTGTCTTACTTGTGTTAGAGCGGAGACTATATTAAGTGTCTTACTTGTGTCAGAGCGGAGATTATAATAAGTGTCTTACTTGTGTTAGAGCGGAGACTATATTAAGTGTCTTACTTGTGTTAGAGCGGAGATTATATTAAATCTTACTTGTGTTAGAGCGGAGATTATATTAAGTGTCTTACTTGTGTCAGAGCGGAGACTATATTAAGTGTTTTACTTGTGTTAGAGCGGAGACTATATTAAGTGTCTTACTTGTGTCAGAGCGGAGAGTATATTAAGTGTCTTACTTGTGTTAGAGCGGAGACTATAATAAGTGTCTTACTTGTGTTAGAGCGGAGATTATATTAAGTGTCTTACTTGTGTTAGAGCGGAGATTATATTAAGTGTCTTACTTGTGTTAGAGCGGAGACTATATTAAGTGTCTTACTTGTGTTAGAGCGGAGACTATATTAAGTGTCTTACTTGTGTCAGAGCAGAGACTATAATAAGCGTCTTACTTGTGTTAGAGCGGAGATTATATTAAGTGTCTTACTTGTGTCAGAGCAGAGACTATAATAAGTGTCTTACTTGTGTTAGAGAGATTATATTAAGTGTCTTACTTGTGTTAGAGAGGAGACTATATTAAGTCTTACTTGTGTCAGAGTGGAGACTATATTAAGTCTTACTTGTGTCAGAGTGGAGACTATATTAAGTCTTACTTGTGTTAGAGAGGAGACTATATTAAGTGTTTTACTTGTGTCAGAGCGGAGACTATATTAAGTGTCTTACCCGTGTTAGAGCGGAGACTATATTAAGTCTTACTTGTGTCAGAGCGGAGATTATAATAAGTGTCTTACTTGTGTTAGAGAGTAGACTATATTAAGTGTCTTACTTGTGTCAGAGCGGAGATTATATTAAGTGTCTTACTTGTGTCAGAGCGGAGACTATATTAAGTGTCTTACTTGTGTCAGAGCGGAGACTATAATAAGTGTCTTACTTGTGTCAGAGCGGAGACTATAATAAGTGTCTTACTTGTGTTAGAGCGGAGACTATATTAAGTGTCTTACTTGTGTCAGAGCGGAGATTATATTAAGTGTCTTACTTGTGTTAACCCATTCCGTGCCAACCACGAGTATTGTCGGGTTAACTAGCCAACCGTTCCGTGCCAATCACGAGTATAGTCAGGTTTTAATCGTTATTTCTTTTATTAGCGATATCCATTCATTTTTATCCATCCAACCTGATGTTATCATTGGGAATGGGTCTGAGCTCGCAAAAGGGCAAATACCGCCGCCTATCGTCTACCGGATGGTATTGCACATCATTGGATTGGCTGGGATGTGCATCGAAAAAATAACTCCGGTCTGGGTTTCCCTTCTCGGGCAAGCAGTATCGTGTTACCACATTGACTGAGGACACTCGGAGCAGCATCGATTATGTGTTTTGGACTATAACGTTGGATCAATAAACGCGATCGATATTTGGAATGGCGATCAGGAATTGGATTAATCTTTTTCCAGAACATCTGATGTGAGGTAAGGAATTTATGTTACGAATCTTGGGTTAATCAGATGTTCCCATCACCGCCATCGGAGCGTGTGTGTGTGTGACGTTAGCGCTGAGCAAGTCACGAATAAGCGAATTTCAGCCCGCTTTTGTATCGTGCATAAGGACATATATACTCTCGATAATCTAGCTCTAGCGTTTATTTGAAAACGATTCATAAATCAGCCAAAAAAATGACGTGTTTTGTGTATTCCACTAAAGGGCGATTATCGCGTATTTCTCTGGAATTACTAGAAATCTCCAAAACTATACTCTTATTCAAAACTGTATAAACGGAAATGTACAGATGAAAAAACAATCCGTTTCGTACATGTTGACTGCAAGCAAGTCATTGATAAGCGACGGGTGTATTAGACCCATAGCCATAATTTAAGATATAGTTTAAGCGTTCGCAAATATCCCCGTTCTCCCATTGAGTAAAGTGCTGGCATAGAAGCCCTAATTTGATCATATGGGCGTGGCTCTGAATGAGTTAAGAGCGGAGACTAGGGCTGGGCGATAAAACGATAACTATCGCGATAAATTATTTCCTCGAAATAAACATGAAACGTGGTCGCAAAGTTTCGATATATCGATTTTCCAAGCTTGGCTCCGTTCAGCCTCGGCTCAACACACTCACTAACAACAACCAGCGTTACGTGATGACGTACTTACGCACAACAGCTAACAACCAATCAGTGAAGGAGATGGCCGAGACCCGGAAGGAGGTAGGACTCACTCACTCAACAACAAGGCTTGCTAGGCTAATTAGCTTGCACGGCATTGTTTTATATATTTACGTGCCGAGTATGTGTGTGTTTTGAATTCTGAGGCCACGTTTATGGTAGTGTGGGATATACAGTGGACGCCGTTTCAATATATTGTGGCGGAAGAGAGTATTTTAGTGTCCTATTTAGCACATTGTCATGGAATACTCCGCTTAGAACCAACAGGCTGGCTAGGATAACTAGCTTGCACGGCACTGTTTTATATATTTACGTGCCGAGTATGTGTGTGTTTTGAATTCTGAGGCCACGTTTATGGTAGTGTGGGATATACAGTGGACGTCGTTTCAATATATTGTGGCGGAAGAGAGTATTTTAGTGTCATATTTATTGTCATGAGATACTCCGCTTGTCGGCTAACGTGCGCAGACTGATGACGACATCAACTCGACTTGAGACATTCGCAGCAGCATAAGAAGTTAATTAAACTTGACGGACATTATATCGACGATAATTATCGATATCGAATTATATGAAAATAATTTTATAATTTTATCGCAATAACGTTTTTGGTCATATCGCCCAGCCCTAGCGGAGACTATATTAAGTGTCTTACTTGTGTCAGAGCGGAGACTAGATCAAGTGTTTTACCTGTGTTAGAGCAGAGCACTCAACAATATAAATCATAACTAAATGAAGTGTCTTACCTGTGTTAGAGCAGAGCACTCGACCATCTTGACCGCCTTCAGGTCCCGGGCCAGCTTCTCTGACGTCTCGGGGGTGATGGGTTTCTGTTTGTTTTTGGCTAGCTTCTCCACAGTGGAGGGGTCGTCGCGCAGGTCAATCTGGGTTCCCACCAGCAGGAAGGGGGTCTTGGGACAGTGGTGAGTTATTTCGGGAACCCACTGCAATAGAGATGGTGTACAACAATAACTAAAAAGGCAAATGTTGGTGTATGGGTTACCTCATTAATATATTGCTGTGAAATATGTTATGATGACACAATCTACTGCTACTGGGGGAGGGCTAAGAGGGTAGCTTTAGAAGATTAAATATGATTGATAACAACTTAAGTCTAAAGACATTATCCTTCCATTTACTTTTAACATGGTGTTTACATTCTTGGGTACAGTAACGTTAACTATAAAACTAATATCCCAACCGCAGTTACAGTAACCTATACTAAGCTGGTTATGTGTGGAGTAAGTCTTGAAGGCCTGCACAATCTCGTAATGCTTGAGGTTATCAGGCTGCAGTTTTGATAACATGAATATTAAAGCATTCACAGCTAATAAGAAATTGTTTCATTTAATTTCAAACCTTTATTGATACTCGTGAGGCACTGAGGTTTCCCTAATTTACAATTATTATTATTGTTGTTGTCGTCTACTTTTAGGTGAACATTCACATTCTAAATTATTTGGATCAAGTGCCAGACATGTTGGCTTTTCTGAACATTTCAAAATGGACTTATATGGCTTTTCATCTAAGGTATTCAAATCATACTCGCCTTTTCTTTAACGTTCTCAAATGAGGAGGGTGAAACAACTGAGAAACAGACAAGGAAAACATCCGTCTGCGGATAGCTTAGTGGCCGCAGCCTGTCGTAATCCTCTTGGCCTGTAAGGAGAGAGAGCACCGTAACCCATGGAGTCATCGAGGGAAAAGATACAAGTGGATCCAGGAACAGTCTCCGTTGAATTTCAAAATAAATGTAAGCTTGAAATGCAGTCTATTTGAATCCCAAGGTAGTTTCTCATTTAGCAGTCAGTCATTTAAAATGATGAGTTGCAATTTGATTAGATTAGGTTCAAATGTATCGTCATTATACAGTACAACGAAAATAAGTTTGGCATCCAACCAGAGTCCAAATGTAACAGTAAAATGCAATAGTAATATACAATGTACAGGTAATTAACTCTTTCTGCGCCAAACCCGAGTATAGTCGGGTTTCGTCGCCAACCGTTGAGCGCCAAACCAGACTATACTCTGGTTTTCTAAACACTCGCGCGGACCTCCCTGTATCTCCCTTGCACCACTGCCTATGTTAAAATTGCAATGACGATCGAATCCTGCCAGTATCGCCTACCTTTTGAACTGGGATAGTTTTGTGTGGGGAAACTTTTTTTGCAAGAACTCCTCCCCCTCAGAGGACAGAGCGATCGCTCTGACATTTTATCGCCTCAAACCTATATCCCGTATACACGTATACATGAGTAATGGCGATGGGATCACTGGGGATTATTCTTTTTGGAGTACCTTCTGGCTAAGGTAAGGTCTATTCTATGTCTATTTTACCGAACCTGAAACATGCTTTTGGTAACGATCGCAGTTTTGTGTTAAAACGACCCCCCACCCCTTGATGATTTTGTGAAGACACATATGTACATGGTATATACCTTTGATGTGGAAGTATTTGGGGTTTCAGGCGAGCAACCCGAACGATTTTGGCATATTGCATATAACACGCCATATCTCGCGATCTATGAAAAAATCTGGATTATTTTGGAAAGGGGCGATGTTTAGCGTGTAAAAGTGCACAAACTACAGTATGTAGAAATTAACTGGTTAGTCAGTGATGGACTATGAACAATGCCTGTCAAATGAGCCATACTATTGTCTCCATAGCTATAATACAGAACACACGATGGGTCTGCAAACATCGCTAAAATGGTCAATAAAGCTGGCGCCATCGAGTAAAGATGGGACAAGAGCGTGGCGGTCAATGAGTTAAGGTCTGTATAAATTAGTACTACTGAGTGTAGTGCTAATCAGATGTATGTACAGAGTTGTAATATTAATATGTATGATACAGGTATGAAGACACTAATAGTAGTCATACTGGCCAGGTATATGCACAGATAATATCTACAGATTTGTGCCACAGATTCGAAATATTAAAAGGAACACTTTTCAACCATTCTGTTGTGACATTGCATGGTTGCTTCTGCCGTCAGTGTGTGAATGGGTGAACATGAGGCATAAATTGTAAAGCGCTTTGGACGAAACCGCTATATAAATGCAGTCCATTTACCATTTACAATCACATGTTGACAAACATTACAGATATGTAGACAGAGGACCAACCGGATGGAGAATGTGTTTGTGTGCTGGTGTATGTTGTTTAATTTCATGTTACAGAGGTAACATTGGTACACCCGACTGTATTTTATTCTTAGTCGTGATTTTTGACTACCTAAATGTTTACTGCGAGCAATCTGTGGTGCTGAATTTCCCTCGGGATCAATAAAGTTCTTCTATTCTAAATGTGATAATACACCATGATATGGATTTCAGGTCATAGCCTACCGCCCAGCCCTGATAATAAACAGTCTTACCTGCTGTATCAAATAAGCCTAGGGTGTATGGTTCACCCCCAATCATAACCGTTACTGCATAGTTATCGAACACCTGTAGGAAAATTATTTAAAAGAATATTAGTACCCTTTCCAGATTCATAAAATCCTTACAAAGCTTAAATAGTTTGTAGTGAAACCATCATTTTGACAATTTCAACATATTTTACTCTAGACCTACTTACTGTTGGTACATATTCAGAAGGAAATTTGTTGGTCGTGTAGGAAATCAGCAGGCAGGTTTTTCCCACGGCTCCATCCCCGACCACAACACATTTGATGGTCTGCATGTCTGTGCTTTCTAACCTAGCAGGGGAGAAAGATCAATCAGAATCAGAAAAGGTCTTTATTGCCAAGAAGGAGTTTTTTCACATACAAGGAATTTGATTGTCGTTTTTTTGGTGCGACATTAATGGACAGACAATCACAGTAGAATAAAAGAAAGAAAGTGTAATAAAATAAAATGGGAATATAAGATAAAAATAGAAGCACAATAGAATAGAATTATAAAATAAAAACAGGCCAGGGCTGTGTACAACTGTGCATGATGTGGTCATGAAGTATATACACAAATTAGTATACAAATAATAATGGGATGGAACCATTTGCTATTTGAGAATCCAACAAGAATAGCATAACATTGATCAACGACTACTTCGCACATCATTAACGTTATAAAGTTTGAGCAAAGGACAGGTTAGTACAGTAGACAGGCGATGTGTCCAGGAGGTTCATGTCACACCCCATCATAATTCATAAGCAGTGTGTTGTGGAGCAGATGTGAACGTAGCGTTAGCTAAGCTAATAGCTCGCTAACAACAAGCCAGCTAGACAATGATTTTATATAGGTGTTAATGGATCGATCACACACGATATGGTTTGTCTTTGCTAAGATACAACACGTAGCCAACATGTAGGCTAAAACGTTAGTTGTGATTGATATAAAGATGGACAGCTTTTTTCTCTCCTGCATTTAGCTATAACGTTACCTAGCTTAAGCTAACCAGCAATCAGATGTCGGCTGTTGTTGTTGCTAACTAACTGTTCCCGAATTCCACCAAAACAGGGCAAAACACACAAGAATACCAGAGAGTGCTTTTTTTCTTCCACTTTTAGTAGAATAATCGAAGATCAGATGGATGTTCCTACCTGTGTGTGTGTGTCTGTGTGGCTGGCTGCTTCGCCGGGCGTTGGCAGAGTAGCAGCAGCTCAGCTGAAGTCACTTCCACAGTTGAGGAGCGGTGATGACGTCAACATGCTCCTCGCTGCCTTCCTGCCTTCCTCAGTTCATCTCCTTACTCCCTTTCC
This sequence comes from Notolepis coatsorum, assembly GCF_963971535.1. Taxonomy (NCBI): domain Eukaryota; kingdom Metazoa; phylum Chordata; class Actinopteri; order Aulopiformes; family Paralepididae; genus Notolepis; species Notolepis coatsorum. Next base: position 102,002,919 of record NC_140181.1, on the reverse strand, counting down.
TCGCCCAGTACAGTCAGATATACTTTTATAATGCAATACCATTATCATTTATATCATATATTATATAAATTATAATTCATAATTTGGTATACTATGTGTCCACCCTGACCCACCCCCTCCTAATGTACAGTCTCCTCCCCATCATAATGTATATTCATATTATATAAATTATCATTTATAATTTGGTCTATATTGTCCACCCACCCCCCCCCCCCTGAATGAATGAAAACTTTATTAACAGATTGCAGAATGGGTACAGTACAGTACGGCTCAATACACACAATTGTTAAGGGGATGCAGACCAGAGAAAAACTTTCGTCTTGTTTACATCAGGGTCCCCCATTTTCAATTCATAGTGACATTTATGACATACACAACATATATGACAGCATGACATTTATGACATAGGGACATACATGACATACAGGTACTGTATATAGTACTGTTACATTTGTGACATATGCAAATATACAGTACTGTTACCATAGATCCTGACAGAGTATATACATTATGATGGGGAGGGGACTGTACATTAGGAGGGGGTGGGTGGGTGGGAGAGATTCATATATTATATAAATTATAATTTATAATTTGGTATAATATGCCCACCCACCCCCTAATGTACAGTCTCCTCCCCATCATATGTATTATTCTCTGTTAGGATCTATGGGTAACAGTACTGTATATTTGCATATATCGTATATGTCACACTCACAAATGTAACAGTGTATGTCATGTATGTCGCTATGCCATGAATGTCATGATGTCATGTATGTTGTGTATGTCATAAATGTCACTATGAATTGAAAATGGGGGACCCTGATGTAAACAAGACAAACGTTTTTCTCTGGTCTGCATCCCCTTACTGTATTGTACCCATTCTGCAATCTGTTAAATAAAGTTTTCATTCATTCATTCATTCATTCATTCATTCATTCATTCATTCATTCATTCATTCATTCATTCATTCATTCATTCATTCATTCAGTCATATACTTTCAACACTATACCATATTTTGATCTATGTATTACAAAAACATGTGCCTACATCCCTACAGTAGCTCATTTCTGCATTTTGCAGTTTTAAAAGCTTGCATTATTTTGTACTTTATTGTTTGCATTTTGTACTTCACTTTGTACTTTAGGTTGTACTTTAGTTTGTATAGTGTTTGGCCTTTATTCTTTTTACTGTATGAAGCACAATCTCATACAGAACCAAGCATTTCACTATAATGTACATGTACCTTATATGTGACAAATAAAACAAAACTTCAAACTTCAAACTTAATAGTAGTGAAGGCACAGGACAGGCATACAAAGGTGTAGCTAGCAGGGTTCACAATTCAGTCAGAATCATAGACTTTTTGAGGTTAAAGGACCATAAACTCCATGATCAAAACAGCAACAAAAAAAATTCATCAATGACAAAACCGAGGAAAACAAAAACAAACCACGTGAACTTTGGAAATTACTCAATAACCAACTAGGCTGCAGTAAAAAACATAAAACCAGATTCTCAAACATAAACATAAAGACGGACAACATGCTCATCACAGACAAGCTGGATGTAGCCAATTACCAGTTTCTTCACAAACATAGCCACAACACTGGTAAACAAACTACCCTCCCACTCAGGGCATTATGGGGTAGAACACATAGTAGCATACTACAAGAACCTAGGGGTCCACAAAGACGACTTCAAACTGGAAATGGTAACAACAGATGAGGTACTAAAAAAACTGAGCGCCCTCCATTGCCTCCAACCTAACAAGGCCACTGGCCATGACAACATCGCCTCCAAATTCCTCAGAGACTCAGCAGCCGCCATCACCCCAGTCATCACACACATAATAAACCTCTCCATAAAACAGGGACACGTCCCCAAGGACTTCAAAATTGCGAGAGTAACACCCCTGCACAAAAAAGGCAGTAAATTAGACCCAGGCAACTACCGCCCTGTTTCTATCCTTACCTCCATCTCGAAAGTCATGGAATTTTTTTTTATACAAACAGGTCGAAAAATACCTTGCGGAAAAAAATCTAATCTACGAATTCCAATCTGGCTTCAGAACATCCCACTCCACTGACACATGCCTTCTCTATTTAAACGACCACATCAAACAAGAGGTGGACGCGGGCAAATACTGTGGCATGGTCATGCTGGACCTACAAAAGGCCTTCGACACTGTCAATCACACCATTCTGATTGACAAGCTAAAAGCAATTGGTTTTGATAGTCTATCAGTGAGCTGGATGCAATCCTACCTGGAGGGGAGAGAGCAGATGGTGGAGGTAAACGAACGGTACCCTATCCCCCCCCCTCACAGTAAGCTGTGGAGTTCCACAAGGAAGCATACTAGGTCCACTACTGTTCCTAATTTATGCAAATGACATGTCGTCAGTTTGTGACTGCAACTTGTTCCTGTTTGCGGACAACTCAGCCCTGCTGGTCTATGACAAGAAGAAGTTACAGGTTGAAAAAACCCTCAGCTCAGAACTAGGCAAAATCTGCATATGGCTCGCTGATAACAAACTATCATTACACATGGGCAAAACAGAGTCCATTCTCTTCGGTTCAAATAACAAACTCAGCAAGACCGACGGCTTCTCAGTTACAGTGGGTGACAATATTGTCACAAGGAAAGAAGATATTACCTACCTGGGTTCCATCCTAGAGGCAAATCTTTCCTCTGACAAGATGGCATCCAATGTAATAAAAAAAGTCAACCAACGAACTCGATTCTTGTACCGGATCTCCTCTCTGGTAAACAAGAATACCCTGAAGACTCTGGCAGGAGCACTCATTCAAGGGTACTACGATTATGCTTGCACCTCATGGTACCAAAGCACCTCAAAGGCGCTAAAAACAAAATTACAAACATCTCAAAACAAACTGGTCAGACTACTGCTTGACCTTACTCCTAGAACCCACCTCACCCCTGCCCACTTTGACAACCTAGGATGGCTTAGAGTAGACAACAGAGTATAGCAACTTGCAATGGGCCTGGTCTACAAGATACACTACACGACCAAGGTACCCATGTACATGTCTAAATACTTCCCAAAGGTCAGTGAATACCACGATCACAACACCAGAGGGAGCTCCACAAATCATGTTAAACCCAGATTCGGCTCAAACAAGGGACTAAACACGTTTCGCAATTATGCCACATCAATGTGGAACGCCCTACCCAAAGCTGTAAAGGAATGTGAATCACTACCCACTTTCAAAAACACTCTCAAAAAACACCTACGGGAGACTGCAATTCGAAACTGGCCCTGTAAATGTCCTAACACAACCCCCATCCAATGTACAGTAAATTACCAAGTATGGTCTTGTCAATATTCCAATGTACAGTTTTGCTTGTACAGTTGTACAGTGTCCCCCACCCACCCCTCCTACCCAACACCCCCCCCCCCACTCCTACCCAACCTCCCCCCCCCCACCCACCCAACCACCTCCAATGTACAGTCCCCCCCACCTACCCAACCTCCTCCAATGTACAGTTTCTATGTCAAATGTATATACTCTTTTTTTCTGGACTCTTTACGTATCACAAACAGTACTGTATTTGCAAATCTGGTATGTCATAAATGTATAGATGTAGCAGTACTGTCTATATGTTGTGTATGTCATATTATGTTATGATGAATTGAAAATGGGGGACCCTGATGTAAACAAGACGAAAGTCTTTCTCTGGTCTGCATCCCCTTAACAATTGTATGTATTGAGCGGTACTGTACTGTACCCATTCTGCAATCTGTTAATAAACTTTTCAATCAATCAATCAAAACCAATCAAAAAGAAACTGCAGTACTAATGCAGTAAAGTGCAATGTTTTGTACAAAGGAAAATATTACACTCCACAAGCATCAGTAGTACTACAACTCATAGCAGTGTTGTAGTCGAGTCACTAAATCTTGAGTCCGAGGCGAGTCTCGAGTCCCCAGTGTTCGAGTCTGAGTCCGAGTCCGAGACGAGTCCGAGTTGAGTCCCCATTACCCTAGTCTGAGTCTAAGTCATCGAGGTTGAGTCCACTCCACTCAGTGCTCTTGCAGGAATTTGATGTAAAATAAGCTACAGTAAGCGCACGATTCAGGGCGTCTCTTTCTGCATCTTAAGTACTGAACATGAGGATATCGACGTGAATCCGCATAATATAGGTGTGTAACACACGTGTCTGCCCTTGCACGAAATTAAATAATATTACGGTATTAATACAGCCATCAATATCTTATGCCAAATGATTAGGGCCTATTACTAAACAAAAATAAAAAAAAACTGTGTTTACAAATTAATAAAAAAAAACCTTGTCTGCACCTTCTGAGTCAGAATGCAGTCAATGCAAGTCCAAGTCCGAGTCATCAGTGCTCAAGTCCAAGTCGAGTCACAAGTCCTGATCATCAAAAGATTAAGCAGTAAGAAAAGAAGCCAGACACTTATTCAGTGGATATTTTTATTTCTAAAGACAAACAGGTTAAGCTCATTCCAGATAATTGTAGTAGAACAGGCCTTCTTGCTTGTTTGTGTACTCAATTGTTCCCCAACAGCTTCAAACATCGATTTTCAAATGTAACTGTTCATTTTTCTTTTTCAGACTTTTTCTTTTGAATTTTGTTTGGATGAAATTGAAGTTTTACCTCTTAACATATTTCATAATTGTAGAGTTGCATTCATAAGGTTAACCCTTTCACTGCCACACGACAAAGGGTTAGCGCTTTCACAACCACACTACAGAAGGTTAACCGTAGTGTGATTGGTTAACTGTAGTGATTGATTGAATTGATTGACTGAAAACTTTTATTAACAGATTGCAGAATGGCTCAATACACACAATTGTTAAGGGGATGCAGACCAGAGAAAGACTTTCGTCTTGTTTACATCAGGGTCCCCCATTTTCAATTCATAATCACATTTATGACATACACAACATACAGATATACAGATATAATAATCTAATCTAATCATGACATTTATGACATACAGATATACAGTACTGTTACATTTGTGACATACAAGATATGCAAATATACAGTACTGTTAAACAGATCCTAACAGTAAATATATACGAAGGGGAGGGAACTGTACATTAGGAGGGGGTGGGTGTGTGGGAGGGGGCTTCAGACATTTATGGGGGCCAGTTTCGAATTGCAGCCTCCCGTAGGTGCTCTTTGAGAGTGGTTTTGAAGGTGGGTAGTGATTCAAATTTTTTTATGGGTGTGGGGTGTTCCACATTGATGTGGCATAATTGCGGAACGTGTTTAGTCCCTTGTTTGAGCCGAATCTGGGTTGGACATGATTTGTGGAACACCCTCTGGTGTTTTGGTCATGGTATTCACTGATCTTTGGGAAGTATTTCGACATGTACATGGGTACCTTAGTTGTGTAGTGTATCTTGTAGACCAGGCCCATTGCAAGTTGCTGTACTCTGTCGTCTACTCTAAGCCATCCTATAGGTTGTCAAAGTGGGCAGGGGTGAGGTGGGTTCTAGGAGTAAGGTCAAGCAGTAGTCTGACCAGTTTGTTTTGTGATGTTTGTAATCTTGTTTTTAGTGCCTTTGAGGTGCTTTGGTACCATGAGGTGCAAGCATAGTCGTAGTACCCTTGAATGAGTGCTCCTGTTAGAGTCTTCAGGGTATTCTTGTTTATCAGAGAGAAGATCCGGTACAAGAATCTTGTTCATTGGTTGACTTTTTTTATTACATTGGATGCCATTTTGTCAGAGGAAAGATTTGCCTCTAGGATGGAACCCAGGTATGTAATTTCATCTTTCTGTGTGACAATATTGTCACCCACTGTAACAGAGAAGTGTGGTAGTGAAAGGTTAACATTCTGTAGTGTGGTAGTGAAAGGGTTAACACTGTACACTGTCCTGGAACTGATGAGGGGATTGAGTCTGTCTGAAATGCATTCATGGTTTGGCACAGACGTGGTGCCAAATATTTCATGGAAAAGTAGTCTGAGTTTTAACTGAGTTCTAAGGCACTTTGTGGCTGTTGAAATTTTTTCTTCATGGTATTTGTCCTCCACACAGTGAAATGTGTTGCAGCAATACAACACAGCATTAAAACAAACACGATCCCACGAAGAATCATCCACCAACTGCGTAAAAATAAAGAAAAGAATGATTAGAATTAGAATCCTCTGGTCCTTCGTACCAAGTACAGCCATCAGACTCACTGAGCACAGAGTAACAGTATAAATCCCTGTATATCTTCCTGTACATTCCTGCACATTTTACTGTACATTTTTACTGTATATTTTGGACTGTATATTTTAGAATGTATATACATATATTTTAGAATGTATATCTCTGACTGTACTCTTATTCTTATTTCTTTATTTCTTTTAGATTTTAGATGTTTGACTACCTGAATGTTCATTGTGAGTGATCTGTAGTGCTGAATTTCCCTCGGGATCAATAAAGTACTTCTATTCTATTCTATTCTATTCTATTATACTCTATTCTATTCTACAGGATGTCATTGTTATGGCCATTTGCTTATTGTTGCTTGGTCTAAGGAGATTGATATGTCAGTGTGGCACAATCAGTAATATTGTTGATATATATATCCATCTATTGCCTGTTTTATACTTCTGCTCACCATGTACAGGTGTCATGCTGTTGCTCTGGTAGAGGTGTCTGCACCTCCCATGGGGTAGATGTAGTAGGTGTTGTCTCTATAGGGAGAAAAGACAAACGACAACAACCGGCGTCTTAAGGCATGTTGTAGTAAATCTTTAAACCCCTCTTTGTCACTCGCAGTATAGGTTTTGTTTTCAAGGTACATTCTGAAACATCTGTATGATAGCATGTACGACAGTGCTGTATATACCCATATTTATATTTACATTTATATTCTTATATTTACTGCATATACTATATATATCCATATTTGTCTGAATATACCTGCATATAACCCTTAGTTCTGTATGATAGCATGTAAAAATGCAGTATATACCATACTGTATATTTTATTCTCTCATATCTGTGCATATCTTACTCTTACTAGTTACGCTGCTGGCCAGTGCTGTATCACTGTACATATTTTACTACAACTCTGTACATACATCTGATTAGCACTACACTCAGTAGTACTCATTTATATACTTTATATCTAGTTTAATCACCTGTACATTGTATATTACTATTGTATTTTACTGTTACATTTGCACTCTGGTTGGATGCCAAACTTATTTTCGTTGTACTTGTGCAGCGTGCTCTATAATGACAATACATTTTAATCTAATCTAATCTAATCTAATCTAATCTAATCTAATAAACAACACTGTTAAACCACTTCCATTTTGTGGGTTTGCATAACAGCTTGGTCTCTTGAACTATGACCTGGCTTTCTCTAGTGGGTTTCCACATAGCAAGGGTAATAAACTGATATGTGTTAATAAAAAAGAGAAAAATATCATCGAATTTGGGTCCCCAACTTGAACCTGGACAAAAGTTTAAAGTGTCATATTCGGCTCAAACAAGGGACTAAACACGTTTCACAATTATGCCACAACAATGTGGAACGCCCTACCCAAAGCTGTAAAGGAATGTAAATCACTACCCACCTTCAAAAACACTCTCAAAGAACACCTACGGGAGACTGCAATTCAAAACTGGCCCCTACAAATGTCCTAACCCAGTTGTACAATAAAGACCAAGCATGGCTATTCCAATGTACAGCCCCACCCAACCCCACCCCACCTACCCAACCTCCTCCAATGTACAGTTTCCATGTCAAATGTATGTCAGTATTCCAATGTACAGTGCCCCCCCCCCCCTACCCAACCCCCCCCCCCACACCTCCAATGTACAGCCCCACCCCACCTACCCAACCTCCCCCAATGCACAGTTTCTATGTCAAATGTATATACTCTTCTTCTGGATTTTTTTAGTATCACAAACAGTACTGTATTTGAAAATCTGGTATGTCATAAATGTATAGATGTAGCAGTACTGTCTATCTGTATGTCATGTGTGTCATATGATGAATTGAAAATGGGGGACCCTGATGGAAACAAGACGAAAGTCTTTCTCAGGTCTGCATCCTCTTAACAATTGTATGTATTGAGCTGTACTGTACTGTACCCATTCTGAAATCTGTTAATAAACTTTTCAATCAATCAATCAATCAATCAATCAATCAATCAATCAATCAATCAATCAATCAATCAATCAATCAATCAATCAATCAATCAATCATATTGTGAGGCTAAGAGCCATCCCTGTGAGGTGCCACTAGGGGGCAGAGTGGCTAACCGTGAGTGAGTTACTGAATCAATGAGTGACATTGCCGGTCATGAGGAGGTGCTTTCATGCTTTGCATCTAAACGTTTAACCCTTTCTCACTAACCAAACTACCAAAGGGTTAACCCTTTCACTGCGACAATACAGAAGGTTAACCCTTTCACTGCCACACGGCAAAGTGTAACAGCCTGTTGTGTGGTAGTGAAAGGGTTAACCTTCTCTGTAGTGTATTAGTGAAAGGGTTGAGAAGCCACACTTCAGATGAAACACTCAGGAGCCTCACGTCTGTCCCACTAGGAAGATGCATTGTTACTAGGGATGTCCGATATTATCGGCCGATATCGGCAGTAAAATGTGATATCGGAAAATATCGGTATCGGTTTAAAAAAATATAAAAACAATAACAATATTTGTTATATATATATCCAGTAAAATTATTAGTTACCTGAAATTATTCCGTTTTTTGGGGGGGGGGAAACCCTGCATATATCGGTATCGGTTGATATCGGTTGATATCGGTATCGGAAATTAAGAGTTGGACAATATCGGAATATCGGTATCGGTAAAAAAGCCAATATCGAGCATCCCTAATTGTTACCTGTGTGGATGAGCAGATTGATGCCAATGTAGTCTTTCCGCCCCCTAGGTTTAGCAACCACACACCAGTACTTGTCCTGGTCGCTTTGCCTCAGCGAGGTCATGGTCAGAGTGAGGGTCTCCGCTCTCTTGTCCTCCTCGATGAAGCTTCTCTCACTTCGTATGGGCCCGTTGGTCTTCACCACGATCCTACACCCACGGTAATATTTCCCCCTGCACCAGTACTTTGTGTAGTTCAGGTAGGGATGGGCGTACTTGCACAGCAGCCTCACAGATCCACCGCTGTCTGCTGTAACCTCTCTGTGAGCCGACAGCTGAAACGAGTCGGCCCTCTCCCACATTATTAGCCACATGAGGCTGAAGAATGGAGCTGCGAAAATGCGAAGACATTTCAAGTTCAAGTTTTGAGTTCAAGTTTTGTTTTATTCGTCACATATAAGGTACATACATGTACATTATTACAGTGAAATGCTTGGTTCTGTATGAGATTGTGCTTCATACAGTAAAAGAATAAAAGTTAAAAGAATAAAGACCAAACGCTATACGAAATATACAATATACAACTAAAGTAAAAAAAACGAAAGTACAAAATGAAGTACAAATGTAAACAATGAAGTACAAAATGCAAACTTTTTAAAATGCAAAAATGAGGTAGGGATGTAGTGCAAATCTTTTAGTAATACATAGATAAAATATGGTGTAGTGCTAACACGTGTTTAGAGTGTCTATCATTCTCCAACGGACTTACGACAAAAAGGGCTTTCTCTTAGGGCCATTTGAGACCTTTTCGGGCAAGACATGAATAAAGACAATATATTATAATATAATATTAATTATATATGTTTTATTGGGACGGTTGGTGAATCCCAAAATCGGCCCGAAAAGGTCTCAAATGCCCCTAAGAGAAAGCCCTTTTTGTCGTAAGTCCTTGGAGAATGAGCCCAAAGTTGAACACATGTAGGTCAAGCACCAGAAATGCAAGTAATATTTCCCTCTTTTAAAAAAACAAAAACAGAATCCACCCACAATGTAGAGGTCTCAGTCAATCTAATATAATCCATCTGAGAGTAACTGAGTGTGATCATTATTACCTTTAAGACAACAGGCGTATAACCCAGGCGTCTTCATGGTGAGGATGGAGAGGATTTATGTGACACAAAAAGCCAAGTGTGAAGCACAGAGAGAGTTCCTCTTCGTCCTTCTCTTTGGTCACATTGAGCAATGATGATGGAATCATAGGAGAAGCTATGACTCAATTAGTGTTCAAATAATGTGGTGAACTGGAGGGTGGGAAGATAATGCATGCATGCGTGTGTGTGTGTGTGTGTATGTGTGTGTGTGCGTGTGTGTGCGTGTGTGCGTGTGTGTGTGCGTGTGTGTGTGCGTGTGTGTGTGCGCGTGTGTGTATGTGTGTGTGTGCGTGTGTGTGTGTGTGTGTGCGTGTGTGCGTGTGTGTGTGCGTGTGTGTGCGTGTGTGTGTGTGCGTGTGTGTGTGTGTGTGCGTGTGTGCATGACCAAATTAGGATACATTCACTGTTTCTCGGCAAAGTGACCAACAGTGTATTAACTGTTAAAGTTAAATTGTTCTTTCTTTCTATTAGAAGCGTTTGCAATTATATCTGCTTATGATCTGGTAAAATAAACTTAAAGGTACATTTAGAAAATTGGCTTCCTATACAGAAACAGAACCAGCTTTCCTTTGATTAGTATAGGAAGAGAGTTGTCAAAGCAGTTTTCTTATCAGTCCTGGACTATGGTGATAATTTATAGGCTGCGGCCTCAACCCTTAAATCCTTGGATTCTGTATATCACTCTGCCCTCAGATTCATCACTCATGATAGATACGACACTCATCACTGTGTCCTTTATAAGAAGGTTGGTTGGTCCTCGCTGATGTATAGGCGCAACAAACACTGGTATTTGTTCATTTTTAAGGCCCTTATTGGTAAGCTACCCTGGTACGTGTACAGACCTGGTCCCTTACTAATGGAATTGTGGTATATGGACCCGTTCTAGTGACTGGCTGGTTCTAAGGTCTCTCTCAGTTTGTTCTGAACAGGGTAAATCTGCATTTTGCTATGATGCCCCTAGCTCATGGAATGAACTCCAACAGTCCTTAAAGCTTGAGATTCTCAACACCTTGATCTCCAACCTTTGTCAATCAAGTTGTGTTTTAATTGATTGTTATCCATACTTGTCTAATCGTTATGATATGCTGTGTGATTTTATTGTTGTTAATATGATTTATATTACTGGTAGTTCATACAAGACATTATCGTCCTCTAAGCCAATCTGCACTTTAACATAGGCCTGGGTTGTTTTTAATTTCTGTTAGCACCGCGGATATAAGAAAGAGGTCTAGCTGAGTCAATGTTGATGGTTTTGTTGAACATTTGTATTTCACAGGAGAGAAACTGTATTCAAAGAAAGCTATTAAAATAGTCTTTGAATCTATATTTCTTTGTGTTGATTTTACATTAATTCCATGATTTTACTCAAGTAAATATCTGTTACAAGCTTCGGTCTTAAGTAGAAAAATGCTATTTTGAATCTAGATGAATCTAGATTAATTACAGAAAATTGTGAGATTGGCGGCTGGGTGGCGCAGCGGACATTGCGCTTGTCACCAACGCAAGAGACACCGGGTTCGACTCCGGCTGTCTGCGTTGCCTCCGGCTTGGTCCGGCCGTCATACTAATTCAATTGGCAGAGTTAGCGGGTGGAAGTCGATGGGTGGTAATCTGGACGTTGTGGACAGCGACTCCTACAGGTCGGTTGGGGATGCCTGCACAGCAAAGACAGGAAATGGCGGCGGTAGTGTGAGCCTCCCACACGTTACACCTCGCCAATGAGAGTCCGCGCTGGCAGGTGAAAAGATGTGACAGGCTGCCTCCACATGTATCGGAGGGGACATGTGATGCAAGGCTTCTATCCTCCCTACAACCGGCCAGTGGGGGGCATATGCGAGCAATGTTCAAGACAGGGGAGGGGAGAATTGGCACTGCAAAAAATTGTGATGGGGAAAAAATAGAAAAAGAGGAGAAAAAAGTGGATAAAAAAAAGAAAATTGTGAGATGAATTAGTTAATTCTTTTTAATCTATTGACAGCACTAGTTTGAAGTAATTCCACAAAGCACCAGTGTGGTTGGGTTGAATAAGAACTGGTGAAAGGTTGTGCAGTACTGTATGTTCCGCATACATGCAGCAAAAACAGAGAGACTCACTCAGCTTCTTCCCCCAGGCCATCAGAACACTCAACACTGATCTATCCACACGCACGCACGCACGCACGCACGCACGCACGCACGCACGCACGCACGCACGCACGCACGCACGCACGCACGCACGCACGCACGCACGCACGCACGCACGCACGCACGCACGCACGCACACACACACACACACACACACACACACACACACACACACACACACACACACACACACACACACACACACACACACACACACACACACACACACACACACACACACACACACACACACACACACACACACACACACACACACACACACACACACACACACACACACACACACACACACACACACACACACACACACACACACACACACACACACACACACACACACACACACACACACACACACACACACACACACACACACACACACACACACACACACACACACACACACACACACACACACACACACACACACACACACACACACACACACACACATCTTCACTTACACTCTCTCACACACCACATAATACACTACAAAAAGGTCATTACCTTTATTTCTTACGCTCAGCATTGTATTTTATTGTTATGACTTTTTTATCATGTCTATTTCTATTTTATTATTTCTATTTTTGCACAATCGAGGCGGGCATGGCCACCTACATTTCACTGCATGTCTTGTGTATGTATGTGACAAATAAAACTCTTGAAATCTAGTTCAAGTTTGTTTCAAGTTTGTTTATTAATTATCACAATAAAATACACATTATACAGTGAAATGCTTGGTTCTGTATGAACCCCTGAGAGTGTGCTTCATACAGTAAATAAAAAGTAAACTTAAGAAAGTAAGTAAAAAGTAAGTAAAGAGGAATATACAATATACATATATACAATATACAATACAATATACAATCTAAAGTACAACCTAGGTACAGTCTAAGTACAGTGAGTAAAATTGAGTAAACAGTGACAATGCAGAAAATGAGGTAAGGTGAAATTGCAAATGAGGTATGAATGTAGTGCAAATCTCTTTAATAATAGATAAATATAATGTAGTAAGTGACTGACGGCCATATACATTAAATGCACCAACAGTTGGTTCATCAAAAACACGTAAAACTATAAAAATTAACAAAATAAAGCACAATCTCGACGGAGCCCACAGAGACACGGCCGGACAGTGCTGCGCCATTTTGAGTGTAAATCTATGTTGACCGCGTCACGACTGCAACAGGTTCCATTTTCACAAGCAAACCACCGATGGGGAAACACCAGCTCTCAGTTGGATTGTAACATTTTATGGTCACCTTCATAAAAAAGGGTCAGTCTGCTCTTGTTTGTTGAGTGAAAGTGGACGCTGCAACTCATCTGGATAAATGGACGAAGAAGACCTTAATTATGCTACAGTTACTTTTAGAAATTATAATTCTACTCCAAACGGTGAGTGCTTGCTCTCCTGTCTGTCACCATTTGGTGTCTCGTTCAAGTTGGAAATGTGCACCTGAAGTTGGAAATTCTGACCCTGAATGTCATTATATAACATTACAATGCCTCTTAAATCTACTTGATAAAGATTTCGGCTATCATACTTGAATATATTTTTCAGCCATCCTCTATTCATTGTTGCATGTATCATGTATCTATTTTTCTGTATCTATTATCCTCTGGTTCCTATAGAGATCAAACAGGAAGAACCAGTCTATGCAGAAATAAAGGCTAAACGACATGCTCCTAAGGACAGCACAAGCACTAACACACACAGTAAGTTACTCTATGGCAGATGGATTATTTGTATCCTGTACTATTTAGATTAATGTAATATGTATGCATGTTATAGGAAGGCAGATTAAAAACAACACTTTTCGTTTGGACTTCATTTAGTTTATCCACATTTCTGTGTAAAACTAAAGAAGAAAGTTGCCATTCAGTGGTAGTCAGTTTATTCATTCTTATTTTCTTTTTTCATTTAAAACACAAGTGTTGCTGTTTTATGTAAGATAAGACACATTCTAAACCAAAAAACACTGTATACACTGTACTGTATACTCTTCCTTCTACTGTGCGGAAGTGTGGGGTAACACCTACAAAAGCACTCTACCAATATGCACCATGCAAAAAAAAGCAATAAGAATAGTCAACAATGTTGGATATTAATTTATGAACACACAAATAACTTATTTATAAAGCTACAAACATTGAAATGTATGGACCTAGTTGATTTCAAAACTGCTCTCATTGTATACAAAGCCAGATATAAATTAATCCCAGGCAACATCCAAAGATGGTTCAGAGACAGGGAAGGAGAATATAATTTAAGAGGGAGAGGGAATCTTAAACAACCAATGGTACACACTACGCTGAAAAGCATGTGCATATCCGTTTGTAGAGTAAAGTTGTGGAATGATTTACCTGAATACATAAAAATGAGTAAACATATTGCACAATTTAAAAAGCAGCTTAAAAAATACACATTAGAGAAATATAGAATTGAGTAATGCTGATAAACAAAGTAATGTTATATTGTGTTATGTAGTAGTGTGGTATTGTATTTACTGCTGTCTAGTCTAAGTGACTAGAGTTTTTTCTTTTTGTACTATAAGTCAAAGTATAGTATATAATGTATTATACTAAATTATGTTAAATCAAGTAACATTTAATGGAAGAACTTTTTTTTTAAATGTAAGCTTAGCTTTCCTCTACTCCTTTTTTGAACATGTCAACAAACTAACTACATTGCTCTTGACTTTTTGCTTAATTTCTTTTTCATTATGATTGTTATGTTTGACGGAGCTTGATATTGTGATTTGTTTGGAGGAATATGGAGAATACATGTTCAAAATAAACTTTTTCATTCATTCATTCATTCATTCATTCATTCATTCATTCATTCATTCATTCATTCATTCATTCATTTTCATACCAACTTGTCGGTTTAGTCATTCTATAGTATATTTTGGACTTAATATATATATTTTGTATATAATCATGTGACCAGTGCTGGTCATCAAGTTAGGCCCATCTTCCTTTTTTTGTTGGATAAAGTGGTCGATCTGATCTCATGGTTATAAGGTTAAATCCAAAAAATGTATTAACTTTTGATAGGGTGGCCAAGACCCACGTTTGGTTAGGGTAAGCCCACCCCTGTCCATAGTTATAACCAGACAACTCTAGCCCTACTAACTATCTGTCTGGAGCTATCAGCCACACTTTACCTACAAAGGTATTCATTCATTTGATATAGCCTGATAATAATTGTGAATTGGTTGCGAGTTTCTATGATGATTTAAATGTGAGATATATATTTGGGTGTAGATGGCGCACCAGCTCCTCACACTGTGAGGTTTTGTGTGTTGTCTGTCTGCTTGGGAGTACTTTGTGTCCTGCTGCTGTCAGCCATCATAACCCTCATCTACTGTGAGTACAACCTGCTCAGTTCATATCTGCAGAGATTTGTGAATGGCCATTTATTTATATTGATTTGTATTAATATGTATTTGATTCTATTGTATTTAACTTTGGTTTACTCAAAAGTAGTTTTTTATCTTATCTATTATTTTTTATTTTGTCTTTATGTTCTCTGAAGTTCCTTATTTTACCTTGTTAGCTAAAATTCTACAAATGACATGCAGTTTCCCTCTGTCTCTATTGTGAATATACAGTTGTAGCGTCTGTGCATGATACACACTACAGCAACCTAACAAGTCAAAACCTGAAGCTGAGGACAGATATGGTCCATTTGGAGAGACAGAAAGAAGACCTGACCAGAGAGAGAGACGGCCTCAACTGGACTATTGAGGTCATCCTTCAATTTGACAACTTTCCAGTAAACGACTACTGTCCCCAAAAAGGTGAAGACAAAGGTTTTCTGTTTGACCATCTATTTTTTGCTTGTTTGTTTGTTTGTTTGTTTGTTTGTTTGTTTGTTTTGTGGCAGATATCATCCCACTTGGTTACATGGAGGAAGGGAGATACTATTGTCACAGGCAGAGGAGGGTTAATTGAGGAGTTGATTAGGACTGATGGACTACACCTGTGCACCACGTGATCACCCACATTCCACACACACACACACACACACAAGACACACATAGTATAAAGCTAGGAGAGACAGAGAAGAGTTGAGTGGAGGTGAGGAAGGAGCAGAGATTGTGGAGAGTGTGTTATACAGAGTTTGTGAGGTGAGAGGTAGTTGTAAGGAGAGGTTTGAGCGAGAAGGTGTTCGTGGTAATGAACCCTGGACTGGCTGAGATACCCCCTTGTGAAACTGACCCTGGACCGGACGACATTGAACATTCCCTTTTTGTACGAGAGCCTGGACCATGTTTAGACCCTGGACTGTAATTTGACTACTCTATTGCCCATCGGACCTGTACTGTCGATCAATAAATACCATTGTTTATTGAAATTGTGCTTGTGTGGAAATTGGAATAGTTTGTTTTGGTCCGTGTCGAGCCTGAACACCACAACGCTCGTCACAGTTTGTTTGTTTGATGGTTGATTTGAATGTAAAAGTCCCAGGTTTTGTTAGCTGTACAGTAACTATGGGAATATTTTACTTTACTTATTTGATCTACCAAGCTTTAAATGTTGATTTTCTATTTGTATAATTCTTAATACATTTCCACAACATTTTTGGACATTTCCATTCATTATAATCTAATCAATTGAGAAAGCACAATTTTCAAATGCCACAAAATGTCCCAAGTTTTCCATGCCCATAGCTCTCAACATAATTTATATAGGCTTATTTTCTGATGGCTTACAGCTGATCTCCGTATTATTATATATGGAGAATTAAGAATCCTAATAAAACTGAATGCAGCCTATTGTTTCATAATAATAATAATAATAATAATAATAATAATAATAATAATTAATAATAATAATAATGTTAATGTCTCATTGTAAAGTATCTGATTCTATTGTGTCATGCAGAGTGTAAACCTTGTCTGGATGGCTGGCTACTTTTCAAGTCCAGCTGCTATCAGATTTCACTGTCTCCATCCTGGAATTGGGAGAGCTGGCATAGTAGCCGACAGCAGTGCCAAGAGAAGACAGCCGATTTGGTGGTTATCGGAAGCCCAGAGGAACAGGTGAGCTATTCCATTCAAATATATATGAGATTAGCTTAAATATAGTTTTGACTGAATCTCTACCTCAAATTGTAAAATCTAAAATGTTACATTGATTATCAGCCACTGTATATGCTCTACCTTCTACAGGAATTCATCAGTAATCATACAAAATTTTACTATGATGAATTTCATGGCTACTGGATCGGTTTGACCGAACATACTGGAAGCTGGCACTGGGTTGATGGAAGTAATTTAACAGCGGGGTAAGAGAGGCTGTCTATTCTGTTATAACCACATGAGATTGATACATAGAAAATTCAATGTATTCATCGCCACATCACAACTGAAGACACACAGAGTTCATGTCAGTCACTGTTTTGTGTCCCAAGGTACTGGATGGCACAGCAGCTCGGTAGCAGTGGTTCTTGTACCTTGACTCTGCCAGACATGGATCCATGGGCCAGCTGGGACAAAGCAAAGTGTACCAGGTTTTATAACCGCTGGATCTGTGAGGCTAAAGCCTTGATCAAGTCAGATTGAATTGATTGATTGAAAATGTTATTAACAGATTGCAGAATGGGTACAATACAGTGGAGCTCAATACACACAATTGTTAAGGGGATGCAGACCAGAGAAAGACTTTCATCTTGTTTACATCAGGGTCCCCCATTTTCAATTCATCATAAATAAATGACATACATGACATACAGGTAGACAGTATATTGTTGCATCTAGACATTTATGACATACCAGATCTACAAATACAGTACTGTTTATGAGTACAAAAAGAGTCTAAAAAGAGAGTATATTTATTTGAGGGGGAAGAAGGTTGGGTAGGTGGTGGGGTGGGGGAATTGTACATTGGAGGGGGTTGCTATTACATAAATTATTTACAGAATAAACAACAAGAATATTGCCCCAAAACTGATAAGAGATTATATTCAGTACAACTTCAATTAAATTCTGTTTAAACAGAGATCAATGGTCAGCGTGTGATCAGTGGAGGTCTGGTACTACTTACAGGTTATGTACTTTATGTGATTTAAATCAAATCCTTTTTTTCCCTTTTTTTTTAACAGCCCTTTCTATAATGATTTGAGAATGAATTTGTTTAGTAAGCATGTATCCATTGATCTGATTTATTTTTATGACAAAAACATGGAATATTTGTTTCAGACACCTCAATGTGTGTGTGTATACAGTGTATATATATAGAGAGAGTGTGTGTGCGTGCATGGAATAAGATAAAATGTTTATTATTTACTTGAGTTATTTGGATTGTCTTTTTGATTGATTGTTTTATTGAATAAAATCTTTCAAAAAAGGGTATACTGTATATAAACCCAAAGCATTGACATGTACATGTCAAGAAATGCAGGCAATACAGGTAATAAATAGTAAACGTGTTCTCACATTGAGTGCTTCCCAGATTGATAAATTCCTGTGTCCCAGAAGTGACTGCTGTGTAAAGCTCCACATGTAAAGTCCTTATATGATTCAGTTGATTCCGTGATTCAGTTGATTGAACAAGATTTGTTCATGTACCTGTGGCCAACTGCATGCTAGTATCCGATAGACTGCAGGGGTTCTCAACCTTTCTGCTGCCAAGGCACCCCTGTGTTCAATAAAATATTCCAGGGCACCCCTACATACGATAAAGACTTTTTCGGTCCTGTCTTTTTTGCTACAATGATGATACAATGATTCTTTATTTGCCGTGCTGTCGTTGAGATGTTTTGTTGTTTGTTTGTCTTTGTTGCTTGTTGGTGAATCTGCAAATATGAATTGCCCCACGCGGGATCAATAAAGTTGTCTGAATCTGATGACAAAAGTGCTTGCTTTCAAAATAATGTTTATTTAAGAAAAAACTGAAAATCATGTATTTTTTTTTAATACAGAAAAGGATCACTAAAGTGCTATCTGTTGCAGCTGCACTGTTCTCCATAAAAATAGCATATTTGGATAAGTTTGACAATTTCTCAAAAACAGAAAATCATGTATTTTTTTTAAATACAGAAAAGGATCACCAAGTTACCATTTCTCAAAAAATATAAATAAATACAGAAAATAAGCACTCGTTCACTCAGTGGACATTTCTAGCTCAATGCGAGGTCCGCTGCTGCTGGCTAATAATACGGTCAATACGTGGGGAGATCTTTGACAAGGCAACACGCATGTCATCATCAAGGCTCAACTTGGCCCTATATTTTGTTTTCAGAGCTGTCATGGATGAAAAGCCAGCTTCACACAGATATGTGGGGCTGAATGGTATCAACACCTTAACTGCAGCATCATGAGATACTTGGTACTCAGCACCACACTCTGAAACTAGCTCTCCAGGTGGTATCAGATGAGATTTCAATGAGTTCTTCCAAGAGTTTGGATGGAGATGTGTCAGGAAGCTTTGTCTCAATGTTGTCTGTAAAGTCTTTTTTTATCCAGAGTGACTTAATGATTTTCAGATTTTTAGAAATGGTCAAAATTATCCAAATATGGTATTTTCATGGAAAACAGTGCAGCTGCATCAGATAGCACTTTAGGGATAATTTTCTGTAATCCAAAAAATAATTTGGATTCACTATAAAGTGCCTGTTCACTATAAAGTGCCACGTTTTGATATATTGAGCTTTAAACTTTAAGTACATTTTTTGGAACACGCAACCTAAAACACCTTCCTCTCCCAAACCGTTCCTGCAATTGTTTTATGTTGCATGATGATCATGGATACATTTATTATGTATTGTATTTTTTATGTTTAAATATAAACATAATCTGTCTGTCCACCCTCAGTACATTTACTATCAATATAATATAGTAGTCTGACTTCATCATATATTTTCAAACGCACACACATAGAGGGAGAATGCCCCCCCCCCCCCTCCTTCCCAGTCCTCCTTCCAAGTCCCCACCCTGCTGTTCTCTGCTTGCTCAGCACCTGTCTGCATATATCTTGCTTCAGCGTATATACACTGAATAAGAAATTCCACCATGTACCTTTACATGCCAGCATTCATCTGGCCACACCCCCATCCGCTTACCTACATAAGCAGGGGTGGGGCCACACACTCATCTCCTTCTCAAATTTCATCCACAAGCCATGTGCTGCTCACATGCCCACTTGACGTGGAGAAAAATATTTACTCTGAGGAAAGGAAGAACAAGGAGATACGTTGACATCATATCTTTATTTTCTCTCTCACTATTTTCGAGGAAATAAGGCAATGTTGTCTTCGTCACTGGAGTGTCTGGAAGATGATGATCATTCTACAACCTCCACCGGTTTTTCGTATTAGGGGCTCGTGTCGCTAATATACTCCCCAAACTGCAGTCCTCCTTTGCTGCGGCTGGATGGGTTCGACCCTCCTGCTATGCAGCTGGACTGTGGAAGTCTGTTGTGAGGGACTTTTGGTTTTCAAGCCTGGGTGAGTAATGTTTGCTTGCGAGCACCACTTGTGTGTTAGTGCTATGGGGGCTAGCTGACAATGTTTACGAAAACCGGCCCCAGACTAGGGTCCTCTGTTCAGCCTCTTAGGCGACGGCGGAGGATCTTGGTCTGAAGCCCATCAGGGGCGGATTTAGGATTGTAGGAGATCCGGGGCTTAGCCCAGATGGGCCCCCCCCCCTTTTTTTTTTTTTTTTTTTTTTTAATTTTTTAAATTTTTTTTTTTTTTTTTTTTGGGCAGGCAAGGGGTGGTTTGGAGGGGGTCCGGCACAACCCCCTCCACGACAGATTTTTTTTGAATTTAATGAACCTGTACGTGCAATTTCCTGCAATATAGAGCCTTCAATCTTGACCAATAAAGCTGCTCTTTTCACTATAAAACTCAGTTAACCATAACGTAGTTATGGTTAGATTTATATATTGGGGGGGGATATATCATATTTTTCATATAATCAAAAAGTGGTGGAGCAAGATCATACCTTTGCTCCCCCAAGTTCAATAGTGGGAGAGCAGAGATGCTCCGAATGCTCTTATGGCCAGGCGTCTATGATTCACTGATACAAAGTAAAATAGTGCAGTGCAATAAAATAGTTAGTCAAATAGAATAAAATAATGCAATAGTGCATTGCAATAAAATAGTTATCATCGTATTTTTTCGGGAGGCCGGTAAGGAGTGCATTACAGTAGTCGAGTTGGCTTGAGATAAAGGCATGGATCTGGTTTTCAGCGTCCTTTTGATTTATAAATGGCCGTACTTTAGCTATGTTTCTAAGGTGGAAGAATTAAGTTTTTGTCAACTTGTTGATTGTGATCAGTAGCGGCGCCAGAGAATTGGCCTCGCGGGAGCTTTGGAGGGGCTGGATTGTTTATAGCAGGGGCTAATGAATTTTAATGCAATAAACAAAATAACGGCTAATATAGGCTAGGGGTCTGCTATTAGGTTTGGCCACGGGCCAGATTTTCCACAAGCCGTTGCTTGGCGGGCCAGGATCAAAAACAATGGCTAATTTAATATACTGATATTGAAAGAAAAAAAACGTTTTTCTCTGGTCTGCATCCCCTTAACAATTGTGTGTATTGCGCCGTACTGTATTGTACCCATTCTGCAATCTGTTTTTCATTCATTCATTCATGAACAGCAGATCAGCTGTTGCAGTCAGATCACCGCGGCGGGTGACGAACAGATCAGAATGCATGCAAACACGACTCACCATACCTTGTTTGTTGTTAAGTCCTCCAAAATCCCTGCTAATGTTTGAAACATGTCACATATCCACTCGCCGCCCTCCAATTCCAGATTGGCGTTGAATGCAGCAGCTACTTTATCTGCCAACTTGCCTCGTTGTTGTTGTTGTCGCCACATATTATGCAGAGAGGACGTCGGCTCGGCACGCAAGAATCACCGACCTGTTGCGATAAACCCGTATTTTATGTATGGCTCCTGTTTATTAAAAGAAGCGTTATATTTCTATCCAAAGATGTTTGTTTTGCTTTTTGAACTCGCACGCATCTCGAACGCGGAAGTGAAATAATATACATGCGGCCCGGTGGGACTATTCCATTGGTTCTCCCAGTCCACGTGACCATTTCTAGCATTTCAATTGGCTATAGTGACAGACATGCTTTTGATGACGTCCGGTAGATAGATACAGCTTCACAATAAAAGAGGTGGAGATACTCATCACGCAAACCCACGATAATGTTGCCGTCTCTCTGCCAAATTTCTCAGTTCTTCGCTTGATATAATTAATACAAATGTCCAATATAACGGAATTCGTAATGTATTTTATATATAAATAAAATAAAAAACATAACTGGGAGGGGGGGCTTTGAGGGGGCTAAGCCTTTTTCAGAGGGGGCTTAAGACCCTGCTAGCTCCTCCCCCCCGCCGCCCCTGATTGTGATTTAAAGCTTAGGTCTGAGTCTACCATAACACCAAGACTTAACTCACTCAAATACAGTTAGCAGCTGGATAGACCACAGATGGAAATTAGCTTCTGCTAAATCTGGTGCAAACATATTTTCATGTAACAATGATGAATTGGACGCGGGCAAATACTGCGGCATGGTCATGCTGGACCTACAAAAGGCCTTCGACACTGTCAATCACACCATTCTGATTGACAAGCTAAAAGCAATTGGTTTTGATAGTCTATCAGTGAGCTGGATGCAATCCTACCTGGAGGGGAGAGAGCAGATGGTGGAGGTAAACGGTACCCTATCCCCCCCCCTCACAGTAAACTGTGGTGTTCCACAAGGAAGCATACTAGGTCCGCTACTGTTCCTAATTTATGCAAATGACATGTCGTCAGCTTGTGACTGCAACTTGTTCCTGTTTGCGGACGACTCAGCCCTGCTGGTCTCTGACAAGAACAAGTTACAGGTTGAAAAAACCCTTAGCTCAGAACTAGGCAAAATCTGCATATGGCTCGCTGATAACAAACTATCATTACACATGGGCAAAACAGAGTCCATTCTCTTCGGTTCAAATAACAAACTCAGCAAGACCGACGGCTTCTCAGTTACAGTGGGTGACAATATTGTCACAAGGAAAGAAGATATTACCTACCTGGGTTCCATCCTAGAGGCAAATCTTTCCTGTGACAAAATGGCATCCAATGTAATAAAAAAAGTCAACCAACGAACTCGATTCTTGTACCGGATCTCCTCACTGGTAAACAAGAATACCCTGAAGACTCTAGCAGGAGCACTCATTCAAGGGTACTACGACTATGCTTGCACCTCATGGTACCAAAGCACCTCAAAGGCGCTAAAAACAAAATTACAAACATCTCAAAACAAACTGGTCAGACTACTGCTTGACCTTACTCCTAGAACCCACCTCACCCCTGCCCACTTTGACAACCTAGGATGGCTTAGAGTAGACGACAGAGTACAGCAACTTGCAATGGGCCTGGTCTACAAGATACACTACACGACCAAGGTACCCATGTACATGACAAAATACTTCCCAAAGGTCAGTGAATACCACGATCACAACACCAGAGGGAGCTCCACAAATCATGTTAAACCCAGATTCGGCTCAAACAAGGGACTAAACACGTTTCGCAATTATGCCACATCAATGTGGAACGCCCTACCCAAAGCTGTAAAGGAATGTGAATCACTACCCACTTTCAAAAACACTCTCAAAAAACACCTAAGGGAGACTGCAACCCGAAACTGGCCCCTGTAAATGTCCGAACACAACCCCCTCCAATGTACAGTAAATTACCAAGTATGGTCTTGTCAATAATCCAATGTACAGTGTTGTTTGTACAGTTGTACAGTGTCCCCCACCCACCCCTCCTACCCAACCCCCCCCCCCCTACCCAACCCCCCCCCCCACTCCTAACGAACCCCCCCCCCCCCCCACTCCTAACCAACCCCCCCCCCCCCCCCCCCCCCCAACCACCTCCAATGTACAGTCCCCCCCCACCCCCACCTACCCAATCCAATGTACAGTTTCCACGCCTAATGTATATACTCTTTTCTTTCTGGACTCTTTTTGTATCACAAACAGTACTGTAATTGCAAATCTGGTATGTCATAAATGTATAGATGGAGCAGTACTGTCTATCTGTATGTCATGTATGTCATATATGTTACGATGAATTGAAAATGGGGGACCCTGATGTAAACAAGACGAAAGTCTTTCTCTGGTCTGCATCCCCTTAACAATTGTATGTATTGAGCTGTACTGTACTGTACCCATTCTGCAATCTGTTAATAAAGTTTTCATTCATTCATTCATTCAATTGGATTTTTTTTTTTTTTTTTTTTTTTTAAATAGATTCAGGGCTTTTCACAATACATCCGGGGCTTGAGCCCAGGTAGCCACCCCCTAGCTCCGCCCCTGAAGCCCATTATAGTCAACTAGTGGGCCGCGACCAGGAACTGGTGATCCCAGGATTCTCTGGACGAGTGGATGCTTCTCTGTCACCGTGTAGGCCCCATCTTTCATATACAAATGAGAGTATACCCTAACGAGGAAATGTGGGCATGGATGTTCGTTATCGGAAGATCCATGTTCAAGTCGGCTGCAACCCAGATGGGACTTATGCTGGCTCCGCCGGATGTCTGGTAAAATCACCGTTGTAAACTGTGTTGACATCTCTTTTTCTCTTCTCTCTTAAAGGTGAGGAGGGTTTCAGACGGCGGCCAGTCTGAAGTGTGGCTTGTTATATCGTTTGTGTACAAGTTCAGGTGATAGCTGCTTAGCTTGCGTGCTAGTTGTGGCCTACCTGTTAGCCGCGCAGCTGTTAGCTGCGGCGTTAGCTCGCTGTGTTTACCAGGCTGGTATACGTTAGCTTGTGGCTATCAGCCGATCGGCTGTTAGCTTAATGCTACACTGTTGAACGTTCTGAGACTATAACATGCTTTAAACACTCTGACTACGACGTCATCTTTGACAGAGGATGTTAGTCGAACCTACCGGGAGCCCGGCCGGCGAGGACTGCGTCAACAAGGAGAACCATAGCGGCGGGGTGGAGCAGCGACGCTGCCCGTGTCGTCAACACAGGAATGCTGTGTTTACTATCGGTGCCCTGTTAGCCAGACTGCAGTTCGCTTGGTCTGCGCTCACGGTAGGAAAGGTCCCGACCAGACCTTAAAACGCGTCTTCTTCCTTCCCTTCTAATGTTTTGTAATAACGATGTTTTCCAAAACGGGTGTTGCTGCAATACATTTAGGATACGACGCGAGTTGTGTGTGAATTGTCTTGTCACTGGTATTAGCTTCTCCATGCAAATCGGGTTTTTTGTTACATATGTAAAAATAATCTGGTTTGTTGTGTTGAGAAACATCATGTGTGTTCATGTACCGTGTACTCACAACTAAGGGGGTTAATTAACCTATAAAGCTATGCTTAGTGACATATGAGTGAAGAATGAATTATTTTCTCAGCCTGTAATGACAATGAACAGTGTGTTCACATATTAACAGGTTTACCTGTTCAACTGGCCGTATCAAGGGTAAGGTAGGAGGGGTGTTCCCCCCGGTTTCCTGGGGACTTCCCCACCCTCCTCTCAGACATGTTGTTTACAATATATTAATAATAATAATAATAATAATTCATTTAATTTATATAGCGCTTCTCAATAACCCGAAGTCGCTGACAGTAGTCGGGAGCAGGGGTACAAACAAAGAGGCGAAAGCAAAGAAACAAAACAAAACAACAAAGAAACAAAAACAAAGGAACATGAGACCATGGGGGGAACGGGGGAGACAGCCTGGTGGCACAAAAAAAAGACTAGAGACATATCGATCAGGTTGGAGGGGAGGGGGGGGTTTAGGGGTGGGGGGGGTTGAAGGCAAGGGAGAACAGGTGGGTTTTGAGGCGAGCTTTGAAGGTGGAGAGTGTAGGGGAGTCTCTGATGGACTGGGGGAGGGAGTTCCAGAGTCGGGGTGCAGTGCGAGAGAAGGCCCGATCTCCGAAGTTTTTGAGCTTGGATGTCGGGACAGTGAGGGAGGCAGTGGAGGAGGACCGGAGGGAACGGGTTGGGCGGTAGGGGAGAAGGAGATCAGTCAGGTAGGGGGGGGCCAGGCTGTGGAGGGCTTTGAAGGTGAGGAGTAGTGTTTTAAAGTTAATGCGGTGTTTGATCGGGAGCCAGTGGAGGGAGTGGAGGACAGGAGTGATGTGTTCGCGGGACCGGGTGTTGGTGAGGAGGCGGGCGGCTGAATTTTGGACCATTTGCAGTTTATGGAGGGAGCGGGAGGTGATACCAGTGAGGAGGGAGTTGCAGTAGTCCAGGCGGGAGGAGATGAAGGCGTGAATGAGGGATTCAGCAGCGGGGGGGGAGAGGCAGTGACGGATTTTTGCGATGTTGCGGAGGTGAAAGTAGGATGTTTTGACGATGGAGCGGACGTGGGGGTCAAATGAGAGGGTGGGGTCGAGGAGGACACCAAGGTTGCGGACTAGGGGGGAGGGGGTGATGGTGGAGTCGTTGATGGTGAGTGTGATGGGTCCGGATCTGGTGAGGGTGGTTTTGGTGCCAATGATGAGGAGTTCAGTCTTGTCACTGTTGAGTTTGAGGAAGTTGTGGGTCATCCAAGTTTGGAGTTCGGTGATGCATGATTCAATGTGACTGAGGGGTGGGCTGTGGGGGGATTGTGTACTGATGTATATTTGGGTGTCGTCAGCGTAACAGTGGAAGTTGAGGTGGTATTTGCGGATGATGTGACCAAGGGGGAGATATTGTGTCACTGTGTTGTGGGATACGATGTACCCCTTAGCTTAGTTGCTGGGGTTGTGCTAAAACCGCTTGAGAAACTATATTTTCCTAAAGAAAAGATTGTTTGGTCACTTTTCGTGTGTGCTTAGCAAGGCCTGTGGCCGATACTAATCGAGAATTGTGTATTCTCTCATTATAAAAAACGGCATTCCTCTGTAGAGTGTATTTGCCATTTTTTTTGTGTGTCTTGTGATCTACAACTGGGTTAGGTTGGCCACAGAAGCACATGTGTAAGTCTGGTACCGGGGCTCTTAAGGGGGCCCTCTCTATTCTGTGTTTTTTCCTTAGTAAAAATCAGATAGCAGGTTAGCACATGAGCTGTGTGAAGCTGTTAGACACTTCATGTAGCTGACTGTGACTGTGTCATGCTCTTTTTTGTCATTACATCGTATCATGGGTGTGGGGTCGTAAAGGGGTGAACTGGTAATCCTTTCCTCCCCTATTGATGGGCAGGGGTTACAACCTCCTGTCCTTCAAGTTTCCTGTCACGTTGCTGTTCGGCACATTACAGGGTAAGAGGGGGGGGGGGGGGGTTTCCTGGTCCCACCCCCTGGAAGATTGGGCGTGTGCACCGCAGAAATTCCCCCGCCATAGAGTACGTCACTGTGCGCGTCTCTGTTGGTAAGACTTCCGTGAGCTGTTCAGGTCCATATGATGGATCTGTTTCAGGGAGTGGTCAGGGCTCCTCCTCACGAAGCTCCTACTCGGGCCTTCTGTGAGTTAGGACTCTCCTTCCCTGTGAGGGAGCCTCCTCAGAGTTCAGAGCCTCCTCCTCAGATTGTCAAGGTGAGTAGAACTTCAAAAAGGAGTCCTGCTCTATTGTGTGTGTATTCGATTCAATTCGATTATTGAGTGTGTATTGGTTCAGTGCCTCCTCCTCGGAGAGCCCTAACCCAAAATTTTACATGGCTCAATGTTGCAATATATTCTTTTCAATCTATACAGGTCGCGTGGGAAGTCTCTCTGGGGATTTCCGTCTCCTCCCTATGGGAGGGTGGTGGGATGTAAAAATGTAAACAATTTTTACCCCCAGCGGCGTCACGAGGGATTCATGTCAGTCTGTGTTCTTTCTTTTTTGAATAAAAAGAGGAAGGTACATGAAGCACGACGGCTCTGTGTCGTTCTCCCAGGCGACTTGGAGGAACAATGTTTGGTGTCTTGCTAGACTATCCATTGATGTGTTTGGGTCTCGACGCATACATAGTGCTGGCTCAGGTGTGTTTCTGTGACAGAATCACACAGGGGCTAAGTGCGCCTTGGTTGCTTGTTAAAACAGCGTTTTTTATAGGGCAACTGGGATGGAGTTTTGTCTCTTCCAAGCGCCAGTTTACTAGGTTGTCTCGATGAATTCTCGTTCATATCTGGGGGATGTTCACGGAATAGATCTGAACATAGGTAGAGGGGTCTCACGCCCTTGGGGTGGGCCACTGAGCACGGTCTAAATGGGGACCGTCTGGGTGGCGCCCTCTTTTCATGTTTTAGATCGACACGCATATCTACCCCCTCTCCTGGAGTGGGCATGTCGGCGTGGTTAGGACACGGGACTGGTCTGGTCATGCTGGTCCAGGTCAGTTAACTCGTTGTCCGCCGGGGATGCAGATCTGCTGTTCTGGTACCCTGAGGGACTTGTGCTTTTTTCGGGGGGGAAAATGCCAGGTCGGTCCGGGTGTCACAGGGTTAGGCGCTATGGAGACCCTTTGTTGGGTACATGTTGTACTCTGCACTATCGTAATGGCTTACGGCCATGCCAACCTGTACACGCCCGATCTCGTTCGATCTCGGACGCTACGCAGGTTCGGTCCTGGTTAGTACTTGGTTGGGAGACCGCCTGGGAATACCAAGTGCGGTGTGCTTAGGGCTGGTTCTCTTTTCTTCGCTCCTCTCTCACGCATGGCGAAGAGGGGGCTGTTGGGGTGGTCTTGGACCTCCTCTGGTAACCCTGTGCTTCCCGTGCCGCCGGGCCCGGTCCGAAATAAAGTTTCGTTGATACCGTAGGCCTGGGATAACCCTTTTTTGAAAACTGAAACACTTGTACTGCGGTATAGCCAGTGTATGCCCGCAGGTGTGTTTTGGATTTTTTTCTTGAGGGGTTATAGGAACAACCACCGCATCTGGTAACGACAGGGTGGTTGGTTCCCTGGTGTGTTGGAGCAGAGTCAACTCCCGGGTTACCCGGTTGAGTGTGCCCCTGCACGTTCATGACGTCTGCCAATCATGTCAGCCTTCTCTGCCTCAACCCCTCTGGGTGGGTTTTTTTTAATGGAGGCTTTATCATGCAACAATGCCAGCATACGCCCCTTCCCCCGGGGGGGCTGTTTCAGCGGACTCCTTTGGCGCCTGTCTCGTCCGCAGTGCTCCAGGCTCAGGTTACAGCCTGTTGCCTGGTTTCCCCGGTGCGCTGCCTGCTTCCGTTGGTTAACCTTTTTTGTGTGCTTACGGCCATGCTGACTGCCTGTTCTGCAGGGTCAGTGTGCCAGGCGGTGTGCTATTGGAGGGAAAGGGCCCGCTCTTGGAGGGGCCTTATCCGAATACGCTGGCGATGTGGGGGGCGGTGTCACTAAGTGACCACCTGGTGGGGTCTTGATGCCTGGCGTCATTGACCTCTCCGGGCCCCCGTTTTCCAGGGGATCCAGTCCCTTCAGTGGGTCTGGGTCTTCCTTCGCGCTCCGCTGCTACGGCCTTGCCACAGGGTTGGGTTTGCTCTTGACCCCGTGATTTCTGGGGGCAGTAACGAGGTTGTTCCTTCCGTTCGTTCCCGGGTGGCATGCGGGTTGTGCGTGTGTGTAGTCGTGGGGTCAAGCCACGGTCTGCTCACCCTGTGCGTTGAGTTGCTTGAGTGCCTCTTCGCACGGTCGGATCCGTCGCCCTCCCGTGAACCTCCAATAGGGGGGGTATCCTCCATTAGGGAGGGTCGGGGGGGCTCGGTCCTCCCCGGTCTGATGGTTGTGGGGGGCCTCAGCGGGGTACATTCGTCGGGCTATGGCTCTGCTCAGCCCCTGTTATGCAGACAGGTGCTGAGGAAGCCATAACGACATAGAACGAAGGGTTATGTATATAACCCAGTTCTATGAGTTATGGTGCGCTCAGCACCTGGACGCCGCTGCGGCCCTTGATTTCTCATTATGGTGAAATTTGTTGGGAACGAGATGAGTGTGTGGCCCCTCCCCTGCTTATGTAGGTAAGCGGATGGGGGTGTGGCCAGATGAATGCTGGCATGTAAAGGTACATGGTGGAATTTTTTATTCAGTGTATATACGCTGAAGCGAGATATATGCAGACAGGTGCTGAGCGCACCATAACTCATAGAACTGGGTTATATACATAATCCTTCGTTAATTTGATTTCACTTGCCATCCAAAGAAATGTTCAAAGACCACTGATTACAAAATGTCCACAACTTCCTGAGATTCATCATTGACAAACATCAACATTGCTCAACTGGACTATGACTCTTTCCTATAATCAAATCAAATCAAATCAAATGTATTTGTAAGGCCCGACAACACACGATAATGTCCCCATGGGCCGGACACGTCTTCTTTAAACAAGTCAAGAAGAAACATCACAATAAGTCAAGAACAAAACAAGAACACCATGAAGTCCAATGTTTTAAATAAATGCAAAATAAAGATTCAAGATTCAAGATTGTTTATTGTCATATGCACAGTTAAACAGACAGTTTGCCATACAATGAAAATCTTACTTTGCTAGTCCGCCCTTCACACAAAATCACACAATACTTAACTTAAACATATTTAAATACAAGCGAGTGCTAGAAAATAAGGTAAAAATAGATAAATATATATATACATGGAGGAGAGAAACCTTAGAAGGGCCATTAGAGGGGGGATCTCCCTTCTTAGATGTCGGTGATAGTGTTGCAGTAAAACAGGCGAACAGTTGGTAAGCATGCACTCATGTGTGTAGTGAAACACAGATAAGTGCATGCGATAGCAACTGAACATTTTGAAAGATTAAAGATAGAGCTTATAGCGATAGCAACTGAACATTTTGAAAGATTAAAGATAGAGCTGATAGCGGATCTATTTGAGGCAAAGGGGCAGCGCAGAGAGGGTCGCATCCTCCAGGTCTTCATCACGGGACGTCCAACACTCCGGTCATCTGGGTCGCATCCTCCCGAGGACTTGTGTATGTTGTTCCTGCATAGGAATAATCCTGTCAATATTTCTAAACATTAACAAGCCCAAAGCCACAAGGCAGTGTACTAAGAATTATACTATATATGAATGTGAAAATGGTAAAAGATGGGGATGAGAGTACATCTTCTGATACAGAACTGACAATACTACAATCCTCAAAAATTTGTATATTTTTCCATGCTGAAGGTATTGTATTAAGTGTGTCAACATTTTATTTCTACCCACATGAACTTTACCAGGACTATACTTGCAATGTATTTTTGGTACTTCTTATGTGCCTTCATATAATTCAAAGCACACATTTAGTATGAGTCATTATTAATATGCTGTACGTGTAATCTATGTACCTTACTCTGTAAAGATGTTTGAGTCGACATTTGGCAGAGTACTATTCCACCAGGGTATTTCTTCTATAACTTAAACAAGTCAAGAAGAAACATCACAATAAATCAAGAACAAAACAAAAACACCATAAAGTCCAAGAAATGTAAAATAAATTAAATAAATGAATGCAACACTCCCAGACATACCCTACGTGAAGGTAAGGAAAAACTCACTAAAACCTAGCAATAGGAAAAAATGCATGTGGAGGAGAGAAACCTTAGAAGGGCCGTTCAAGGGAGGATCTCCCTTCTTAGATGTTGGTGATAGTAGTGTTGCAATAAAACAGGCGAACAGTTGGTAAGCAAATGAAACACAGATAAGTGCATGCGATATCAACTGAACAATTTGAAATATTTTTAAATAGAGCTGATGTCGGATCTATTTGAGGCATGGGGCGGCGCAGAGAGGGTCACATTCTTCTAATTGTATTGCTTCTTTTGTCATTCCTTGCCACTTTTAATTTCCGTCGTTCTCATGTAATTGTCACTGCTATTATCGTAAGGTATTACATCATTTATTTCCATGGATTATGCACTTCTGTTATGTGTGGGCTGCACATCCAAAGTGCATAAGTAAAAAGAAATAAAGAAATAAAGAATTAAAAAGATATCGAACCGCGAACCTTCTGATCACCAGACGACCGATCTACCTCCTGAGCCACTGTTGTCCCAAAGGTTGTCACAAATTGTTGTCACAATTTTCCCCCACCTCCTCCTGCATTTCTCCACATGTCACACCATTTCATTACACAAGTTATGTGGAAATTAAATGAAAAACCTGAAGTGGGATCCATTCGTCACTATAAGCCACATGGTGGAAAAAAGGAAGCGTGCTGGTGGTGGTACGGACCGGGACGCCCCCTGCTGGTGGTGATACGTCACCGGGACGCCCCCTGCTGTGGTACGACGTCACCCAGATGCCCCCCCACTGTTTCACCATCCATACGGGAACATCACCAACAACACGAGGCTGTTCCTGTATTCTATAATGTTACTTAGATTAGATTCAAATGTATTGTCATCATACAGCACAAGTACAGTACAACGAAATTTGGCATCCAACCAGAGTGCAAAATAAATGTAACAGTAAAGTGCAATAGTTATATATAATGTACAGGTGATTAAACTGGGTATAAAATATATAAATGATGACTACTGAGTATAGTGCCTATCAGATCTATGTACAGTTGTAGTATTAATATTACAGTGATACATGTATAAAGACACTATGGTAGTAAGTCATACTGGCCAGCAGCGTAACTAGTAAGAGTATAAGGGATATACATGTACAGATATAGATATATCTACAGAGTCTCCTCTTCTCTGCCTCCCTCTCAGCCATCATACTGTCTCAATATATATATATATATATATATTAGGGATGCTCGATATTGGCTTTTTTACCGATACCGATATACCGATATTGTCCAACTCTTAATTTCCGATACCGATATCAACCGATATCAACCGATACCGATATATGCAGGGTTTCCCCCCCCCAAAAAAACTGAATAATTTCAGGTAATTAACATTACATATCTCTTGTTGTGGAATTAACACAACATTATGCATACTTTTGACAATAAATAAAATCAGAATTTGTTCTTACTTGCTTAAACCGATACCGATATTTTCCGATATCACATTTTAATGCCGATATCGGCCGATAATATCGGTAGGCCGATAATATCGGACATCCCTAATTAATGAGAGTTAACTGGGAGGCAATAGTTTCACGTTTGTTTGTCTGTTTTCTCCCCACAAATAATTAGTCCTAATTGAACATTTATTTCACAGGAATGGAAACCTGAAGACTCTGTCAGAGAAGTATTGTGTTTTAATACATCTCTGATAGAAACCTTGTGTTTTAATACATCTCTGATAGAAGCCTTGTGTTTTAATTAGGGATGCTCGATATTGGCTTTTTTACCGATACCGATATACCGATATTGTCCAACTCTTAATTTCCGATACCGATATCAACCGATATCAACCGATATCAACCGATACCGATATATGCAGGGTTTCCCCCCCCCAAAAAACGGAATAATTTCAGGTAATTTACATTACATATCTCTTGTCGTGTAATTAACACAACATTATGTATACTTTGACAATAAATAAAATAATAATTTGTTCTTACTTGCTTGCCTGGGTAAATAAACGTTAAATAAATGTAAAAAAAGAAAAATTAAAAAAATTTGAAAACCGATACCGATATTTTCCGATATCACATTTTTATGCCAATATCGGCCGATAATATTGGACATCCCTAGTTTTAATACATTTCTGATAGAAGCCTTGTGTTTTAATACATCTCTGATAGAAGCCTTGTGTTTTAATACATCTCTGATAGAAGCCTTGTGTTTTGAATACATCTCTGATAGAAGCCTTGTGTTTTGAATACATCTCTGATAGAAACCTTGTGTTTTAATACATCTCTGATATAGAAGCCTTGTGTTTTAATACATCTCTGGTGGAAACCTTGTGTTTTAATACATCTCTGATAGAAGCCTTGTGTTTTAATACATCTCTGATAGAAGCCTTGTGTTTTAATACATCTCTGATAGAAACCATGTGTTTAATACATCTCTGATAGAAGTATTGTGTTTTAATACATCTGAATGAATGAATGAAAACTTTATTTAACAGATTGCAGAATGGGTACAATACAGTACGGCTCAATACATACAATTGTTAAGGGGATGCAGACCTGAGAAAGACGTTTGTCTTGTTTCCATCAGGGTCCCCCATTTTCAATTCATATAGACATATATGACATACATGACATACAGATAGTCAGTACTGCTACATCTATACATTTATGACATACCAGATTTGCAAATACAGTACTGTTTGTCTCTGATGGAAACCTTGTGTTTTAATACATCTCTGATAGAAACCTTGTGTTTTAATACATCTCTGATAAAAGCCTTGTGTTTTAATACATCTCTGATAGAAACATTGTGTTTTAATACATCTCTGATGGAAACCTTGTGTTTAATACATCTCTGATAGAAGCCTTGTGTTTTAATACATCTCTGATAGAAGCCTTGTGTTTTAATACATCTCTGATGGAAACCTTGTGTTTAATACATCTCTGATAGAAGCCTTGTGTTTTAATACATCTTGGATAGAAACATTGTGTTTAATACATCTCTGATATAAGTATTGTGTTTTAATACATCTCTGATAGAAGTATTGTGTTTTAATACATCTCTGATAGAAGTATTGTGTTTTAATACATCTTTGATAGAAACCTTGTGTTTAATATATCTCTGATAGAAGCCTTGTGTTTTAATACATCTCTGAAGGAAACCTTGTGTTTAATACATCTCTGATAGAAGCCTTGTGTTTTACATCTCTGATGGAAACCTTGTGTTTAATACAACTCTGATAGAAGCCTTGTGTTTTAATACATCTCTGAAACCTTGTGTTTTAATACATCTCTGATAGAAGCCTTGTGTTTTAATTAGGGCTGTCAGTTTATCGCGTTAATTAGATTAATTAATTACACAGCAAATAATCGCGTTATGAAAATTAACTCAAAATTAATTACAAAAAAAAGTTTTTTTTTTTTTTTTATAATTTTTTTTTTGTATCTCATTCATTCGATAAGCATGTAGAATACACATTTACAGATTTTTTTTAATATGGTCCATTTGCATGTTCTTGGTATCTGATTCTAGGGACATCTATGAATCTCAGGGAATGTATTCCCAGTGTCAGAAATACTGTGGGCTAGATCCACAAAGAATGGATTGCACGGTGCAAGTTGCACCCTTACTTACAATTCATTATGAATTGAAAATGGGGGACCCTGATGTAAACAAGACGAAAGTCTTTCTCTGGTCTGCATTCCCTTAACAATTGTGTGTATTGAGCCGTACTGTATTGTACCCATTCTGCAATCTGTTAATAACATTTTCATTCAATCAATCAATCTGCGCGGTGATTGATTGAATGAACATTTTATTTTAAGTAAATTGTAATGAACCAAATGAGAATATCAATTTTTTTTTTTATCTTTGACTGTGAATAACACCATGCTCAAATTGACCAGACCTGACAAATCTAAGCAAATTAATAGATGGAAGATGATTAAACAGAAGGTTTTGTAGATACAGTACTGAATTCAGCCATCTGGACACATGCAATTTGAAATATGATTATAGAATATAGAATATGAGGCATAAAATGGTAATGTGATTTAAATGCGATTAATTAGATTAATTAATTACAAATCCTGTAATTAATTAGATTAATTTTTTTAATCGCCTGACAGCACTAGTTTTAATACATCTCTGATAGAAGTATTTTGTTTTAATACATCTCGGATAGAAGTATTGTGTTTTAATACATCTCTGATAGAAACCTTGTGTTTTAATACATCTTTGATATAAACCTTGTGTTTTAATACATCTTTGATAGAAACCTTGTGTTTTAATACATCTCGGATAGAATTGTGTTTTAATACATCTCGGATAGAAGCCTAGAAGTGATAGAAGTTTCTATCAGAGATGTATTAAAACACAAGGCTTCTATCAGAGATGTATTAAAACTTTTAATACATATCTGATAGAAGCCTTGTGTTTAATACATCTCTGATAGAAGCCTTGTGTTATAATACATCTCGGATAGAAAAATTGTAAACGTTATAGTTAATCTGGATTCTTTTTTTCCTGGCCCAGAGATTGTTATGGAAACACTTAAAGAAAACCCTGAAAGTATTTTCCATAACACGTGAATGAATGAATGAATGAATGAATGAATGAATGAATGAATGAATGAATGAATGAAAACTTTATTTAACAGATTGCAGAATGGGTACAATACAGTACGGCTCAATACACACAATTGTTAAGGGGATGCAGACCAGAGAAAGACGTTTGTCTTGTTTACATCAGGGTCCCCCATTTTCAATTCAAAGAACACAGAATTAAACAAACAATATGTCTCAGTAGGACTGTTATGACAATAGTAAACCTATATGATTCCTTTTGGCATTCAACAGGAGAGGAGCCAAAGGCTAAACAGAACAATAAAGCTTGTCTTCTGATGTGAATGATGAATGAAGGATTATTACATTTATAGCGCTTTTCTCTAGACTCTAGACTCAAAGCACTCCCCACAATGTAGGGTGGAAATGGCCTCCTTCACCACCACTGTGTAGCACCCAACCTTGGGTTACGCAGGCTCAATGGCTGCCATACACTGGCACCAGGCACACATCACACTACTACACAATGGCTGAAAGGCTCAGGAGACAGGGATTGATATCAGCCAATTAATGGGGGAGAGGGATGATTAGGTGGCTTTGATGTCAGAGACCTGATTGGGAATTTGGCCAGGAACATCAGGGAACCCCCTACTCGTTGCGATAGACGCCCCTGGGTTTAACGACCAAATTCAGTCGGTTTTAGCATCTCATCTGAAGGAACACAGGCAGGGTGTCTGCCGCTGTGCCAGGCTGCTGGAAAGAACAATATCGACTACACAACTTGGCCAGTAAGCGTATACAGTACATGATTAGTGGAGACATAAGCGTATAATGGTCAATGGGACGGAGTAATCCTTCGCCTCATATCCTCTCAAATGAATTAACTTAAACTGCTGAGGCTTCAGGATAACGTCCTCCCTTCACACTCTCCATCCTCGGGGCCCTGGATAGGATCAATGTCGTGCTGAGGACCACGTGGGTTTATGTGGGGCGACAGTGGCGTGGGAGGTAGAGCAGTCGCCTGGTAATCTGGAGGTTCCTGGTTCGATTCCTGCTCCTCCTTGAGCAAGACACTTAACCCCTAATTGCTCCCGATGAGCAGGTTGGCACCTTGCATGGTCGCCTCCTCCGTCGGTGTGTGAATGTGTGAGTGAATGGGTAAAATGTGAGGAACAAAATTGCAGGGGTGTAAAAAGTACCCAGAAATTATACTTAAGTGAAAGTATGGGTACCGTCTCAAAATCTGACTCAAGTAAAAGTCAAAGTATCTGGCTAAAAACACACTTGAGTAAAAGTCAAAAAGTCCTACTTTTAAATGTACTTAAGTACTAAAAAGTAAAAGTAATTCTTTTTTAAAGGGATAGACCAGGGGTCTCAAACTCATTCCATCGTGGGCCAAGTTTTCATTTTAACTATACATTGCACCAGGTGAGTTAGTTGAAGAGGTGAGCCAATTAGTGAAATCATCAGCTGGTGTTTAGGCAAGGCTGGAATGAAACCAAGCAGACACTCGGCCCACAATGGAATGTGTTCTGCGATAGACAATGCTGAAATGAAAGAACAGAGGACACCTTTTTTGCATTAAAATTATTTAATGCACTTCTCCATTGAAGGTAAACTAACATGGGCGGCATTCACATCACAGCATGAATAATATCACAATATTAAAAACAGAATGGTGTATCCTGAATAATATATCACAATATTAACCACAGCATACTGG
This sequence comes from Notolepis coatsorum, assembly GCF_963971535.1. Lineage (NCBI taxonomy): Eukaryota > Metazoa > Chordata > Actinopteri > Aulopiformes > Paralepididae > Notolepis > Notolepis coatsorum. Next base: position 101,965,105 of record NC_140181.1, on the reverse strand, counting down.
ATTATCCTGAACAATATTAAAGACAGAATACTGGAGTACCCTGAATAATATCACAATAATAAAGACAGAATACTGGAGTACCCTGAATAATATCACAATATCAACCACAGCATAATGCGGATCTGACTGTCTATTCTTCTGATAGCAGGTGTTTAATCAAAGATCCCCGCTTTCTAGTGTTGCACAAGGACCAATCAGCATGGGTGTGGGCGGGTTCATTTTCCATTGATGGGGATTTGATTGGCTGTTTACCTGCGGTCGCAGGATTAATAACGTTAATTCGTTAATTCGGCCAGATAAACAAATAAAATATACTAATTAAAATGGTTGGACCTGTGAGATTTGTACTTTGTACTTTGTAGGTCTGCATTTTAAATGTAAGGAGTAAAAAGTATGTTTTTTTTCTCTGAAATGTAATGGAGTAAAAGTACAAAGTATACAAACATAATAATACTCGAGTAAAGTACAAATCCCCCAAAACAGTACTTAAGTATTGTAACAAAGTACAATTACTCAAGTACTTTACACCCCTTAATTGTAAAGCGCTTTGGATAAAAGCTGCTATATAAATGCAGCCATTTACCATGTTTATCTATTTCAATGTTGTGAGTAGGGGGTGAAACCTTCTGCAAATTCAAGTAAAAACAAAAAAAGGAAAGAAAAAGGACTTGACACAGGGAGATTTTATGATAGAAAGATTAACACTGGAAGAAGGGATTCATGGTCTTGTTGGCAGTGTTTTGTAATTTGACAGAACTGTGGCTTCTTGTAAGACGGAGTGACTGGATTTTTAAACCAGGCACAGGACATGCCATGTGATAATAATAATAATAATAATAATAATAATAATAATAGATTGAATTTGTAATGCACTTTTTGTTCGCTGGGATCCCAAAGTGCTACAGGGTTAAAACATAGTTAAAAAAATTAAATAGTTATTAGTAAAACAAATAAAATACAGAATAAAAATAAGATGAAAGAAAACATAGTATAAACAGAAAATTTTAAAACAACAGCACAAGAAAATAAAAAGCTAAAAGAACCTATGTGCCTATAAAGGAAACCCGTGTGTGGGGGGCTGGGGGGGGGGGGGGGGGCTCTTGACAATATCAAGAGCTTCCAGATCAAGGTTTTTATATTGTGTGATGTTGAATGAGAATTGAGCTGAGAAAATAATCTCTTTAAAAATTTAATAAATAAATTCATCATTAAAAAGAAGAAGAAGAAAAAGGTGTTTATTGCCAATAACGTTAGCTCATTTGACAGGGTCAAAGAGACTTTGCATTTCATACCTTACATGTTTTTTGTGCCCTCTTGTGGTTATTATGTAGCAGTGCAGCAAATTCTCCCCCTGAATCTCTCCGAGCTGGTTTTTGCCTCCATTGAAATGTCTTGTTTTTTTACGAGTGCTTTATAACGTGAAATGTTTTATGTTAATTAAAACAATAAATTATCACGTTATAATGTGAAACGTTGCATGTTAAAACAATAAGTTATCACGTTATTATAACGTGAAACGTTTTATGTTCAAACAATAAGTTATCACATTATTATAACGTGAAACGTTTTATGTTCGAACAATAAGTTATCACATTATTATAACGTGAAACGTTTTATGTGCAAACAATAAGTTATCACGTTATAATGTGATACTGATATTTTTGTCTGTTTCTGGTGCGTGTGGCAGCAATATACCCTCTTACCATAGGCGGCGCGTGGGCTTTAGGTGAGGGAAGGCTGTAAAGGGAACGCCCCCCGCGCGCAGTGCGAACAATTTGACATTTTATTTTTGGTTGCACGCAAACTGTCCAGGTTCTGATTTCATATACACACACACACTACTAGGCTATACTACAGCGAGCCCCACTCATTTATATATAGTGCAAATTAAGTGTTCAAATGAAGGCATCCAATAATATATTAACCATTGTCTTACCTTAATGCAGATAAATGCGACGTTTCGTCTTGGTGAGAAAGACCGTTCACAACTTGAATCACAAGTTGCAATGAAGTGAACGTTTTTCGTAATTTAGATCTCATCATGCTTTGAAAACAATGTACATACAGTCAGGGCCGCCTGGGAGAAATGCGAGGCCCTGTGTGGGATTTAAACGCGAGCCCCCCCCCCCTAAAAGGTAATTTTTTTTTTCTTTTCTTTTTTTCATACAGTCAACATATTCTTAAATAATAGCGCTGCCCGAGGCTGGGCATGATACAGTCAACATATAGCAAGAGAGAGAGCGAGAGAGAGCTCCCGTTCTACAGTCAATATATAGTGTTATCGCTGCACAGACCCGGCAATGCCCCTGACCCTCCACCAGAGCAAGGCCAGAGAGAGAGAGATAGAGAGAGAGCATGTCTGTTTGTGTGTGTGTGTTAGAGAGAGAGCATGTATATGTGTGTTAGAAAGAGAGAGAAATATATAGAGAGAGAGCATGTCATTTTGTGTGTTAGAGAGAGATATAGAGCATGTCTGTGTGTTAGAAAGAGAGAGAGAGAGAGCATGTGTGTTTGTGTGTTAGAGAGAGAGCATGTCTGTGTGTGTGTGTGTTAGAGAGAGAGCATGTATGAGAGAGATAAGCAAAGATGAGCCCCTAAAGGATATTCAACTTTTAATGGAAGAACAAAACAGAAGGAAAAGATAACTTCACAAAGGCAACATGAATATACATAGATCCAAAAGGACAAAGATCAACACTTAAATCCAAAGAGAAGAGGGTCTATACCAGAGAAAACAAAGTAGCAAGGAGCCAATGGCCGACATCAGCTAAATAGGCTAACTGCAAATAGAGTAGCCAGGTACTGACACCAGGCCACACACAGCTTTGGCCAACGCTACCCAAGCTACACAAACGACCAAGACAATTCACACACAGCACATGTCGTATCTCCAAATGTTGTGAAGTAACATATGTTTTGCCTGGAAAAAAACATTGTTATTAACAAAACATTCGGGAGGGGAAGGAAGGAAGAGTGGGGTAATGTCCAATGGACATCTTACCTGCACCAAGGAACGCAGGGCGAAAGGCCGCAACACAGGTCTCCACGTTGACGAAAGGCCTCTCGCTGGCGGGACAAAAAGAAGCTATGGCCGGAGCCTTGTCATGGTGCAGGCCCGACTACATCTTCTGTCAAAGATGATGTCGTAGTCAGAGTGCCAGGGCCTGCTATTCTCACGGCTAATGTCAATGGTCGTAGCACAAGCTAACAGCTAACTCTAGGCTAACTGATAGCATCAAGCTAACGTTCCCAGCCGAGCGAAAACGAGCAGCTAACGTCGTAGCTAAACAGCTAACTGGCTAACAGTTAGCTCAACCCGGCTATCGCTAACCACTAGCTAACGCAGAAGCAAGCTATGCGGCTACCACTGAAAAACTGTACAACGTGAGAAAAGCAATACAGGCCAACACTTCAGACAGCCGCTGTGTTTTCCTCTTCTCATCCGAAGAGGGAAGGGAAAAAGAAGGCAATACACGTCCCACTACAGAGTGGTGTTTACCATAGCGGTGCCGGCAACAAGTCCCTCGCGGACTATAGCCGACTTGAGCATGGAGATATTCTCATAATGAAACACCAAGCTCACCTCCCTCGCACCAGGTGCTGACACCAGGCCACACACCGTTAGCTACTACAACAGCTAGCCGGCCCGTTTGGCTCCCGAGAGAGAGAGATATATCCACGGCGGGAATAGAATAGAGTGCATTAAAAACTCACCAAACGTCCAAGAGGATGGAGACAACCGCGTGGAGTTGACGAAGTTCATCTGCCGAATGACTGTCCTCTTCATCTTGGCATAACAATGCTGCACGCGCTCTCTCTAGGTTAGCTAACGCTAGTTAGCCTTTAGCTAAGCTAGCTACTAGCCGACATCATCATGGCTATCCCGACTGAACCACACGTTAGCACTCAATATTATAACGTAGCTAAAGCTAACTAGCTGTCCCTGCTTTTAGCCGGGATGGCTAGCCTGACTGAACTGTCTAACATGCAACAACTTTCATCTTCAGTCCATCTGCCGAATGACCGTCCTCTTCGTTTTGGCTGGCATAACTAAGCATAACCTCCAAAGCTGCACGCGCGAAATAGTCAAACGCAGCTGACACACGCCGGCGTACACATGATGTAACCCCTCCCTTCTTGAAACCAATAGTATGTCTGCTGCAGAGCCCCAGAGCTCCAATAGAGAATAGTGCAGAGCCGCAGAGCCAGAAACATTCTACAAACGTGTCTAATGTGAAATATATAAGCATATAAGCAAAACTAGATTTTAGGTCTGTGATGAAAAAGGGCCTCGCGGGAAGGGGGGCCTCGCAAAAAAAAATTAAAAATAAAAAAGATATTTTCTTTTTATTTTTTTTTGTGCGAGGCCCCCCGACCGCACTGCTCGCACACCCCCTGAGGCGGCCCTGCATACAGTAGCTCTAAAAGGTTTCCACGATTTGATGGACTCGGACTCTCATCATGTCCTCTTAGAGCAAGCCCTTGTTTGCCAAGATAAAACAACATACAGCCTCAGGTGATCGGTAGTTATGCCCAGGGCCAGCCCGGTGCAGCTTCTAAATTACTTTGTTTATGCCTTGGAAAAATACCGTACATATATCCATTTTGCTTTTTGAAATTTGACTCAAAATAGTGCGCTGGTGTTCGCTACAAAGCGATCGGCGGGCTGAAATTCAGAACACAGATGTTTGCTTTTTTACTCTGCCTGCGGGATCAGGATGATCATGTGAATGATGTGATTGGCTACATTATTTAACCTGAGCCTATGCGTGATTGGTTACTGCCTGTACCTGGAATGTTAAACGCTGCCACCGATTGACACCTTCGTCGTTGACACCTCGGCCAGCCGGCTGCAGCACAAGACACACACAATAGCCAGCAGCCTGCGCATATATTATATACATTTCAAGATTCCGAGCATAATATTCTGGGTAGGCATAGCCCCCCCTCGCCTTATATACAGAGATCAAACATTCCTGGTAGTGAAATGTCTCTCTATCTCTCTGTCTGTCTGTCTGTCTGTCTGTCTGTCTGTCTGTCTGTCTGTCTGTCTGTCTGTCTGTCTGTCTGTCTGTCTGTCTGTCTGTCTGTCTGTCTGTCTGTCTGTCTGTCTCTCTCTCTCTCTCTCTCTCTCTCTCTCTCTCTCTCTCTCTCTCTCTCTCTCTCTCTCTCTCTCTCTCTCTCTCTCGCTCTCGCTCTCGCTCTCTCTCTCTCAATATTTCTAGACCCTGACACACATATTGCTTGCCTGGATAAATAAAGGTTAAATAAAAAAAGATATATTTGAAAAAAGACAGAAATGTTACATTTGATCAATTCAGTGTTATTTTCCTGATTGTTTTGATTTGATCTAGTTAATTGTTTATAGGGTGTTAAGATCCATACGAAGTAGGCTGGAAATATTGCCATTATTAAAGTTGTGTGGCTTGGAGTAGTAGGGTGTGCAAGCGTTACCTTTTTTCATTGATTTCCCTCTCACGCAATATTTGCAAGTGCATATATAGTGCACTTTATGTTTATATCCTTCTACCACTACACTGAATGTGCAATACTGTCACTATGTCACTCGTGCCTTATTTTTATACTTTAGTTATCTTTTATTTTTAGCATTAAACTCATTAAACTTTTCTTAATATTTAAAATTCTAGTTTAAGTCTACATCGTGCATAATTGTACAGCCCTGGCCTATTTTATTATATTTTATAATTATGTTCTATTCTATTGTGCTTCCATTTTATTTTATTCTACCGTTTTATTTTATTATACTGTAATTGCCCCCACCTCTCCTCCTGGCTGTGTGTAAATAAGAATGGTAAATGGTGCATTTATATTGCAGCTTTTATCCAAAGCGCTTTACAATTTGTTCCTCACATTTTACTCATTCACTCACACATTCACACACCGATGGCGAAGGCAACCATGGAAGGTGCCAATGGTTGCTAATGGGGGACCCTGATGTAAACAAGACGAAAGTCTTTCTCTGGTCTGCATCCCCTTAACAATTGTATGTATTGAGCTGTACTGTACTGTACCCATTCTGCAATCTGTTAATAAACTTTTCAATCAATCAATCAATAACTCATCGGGAGCAGTTAGGGGTCATGTGTCTTGCTCAAAGACACTTTGACATGCTGTCCGGGATCGGAGCAGGAATCGAACCGGGAACCTCCGGATTTTTACCAGACGACTTACTCAGGACTGTGCCGCTGGTCTGGTCTTTGACACTGTCTGCTCCTGTTACAACTGGACCTAAAGCCACAGTTACAGATTGACTAGTTCACTTTTCAATGGCCCTCTGTTTTAAAGTTGTTTATCCTATTTCTACCATGCTCTACATGCCTACAGGACAACGTCCAACTGTAACACATTAGACAGGCAACTATCTCAAATCTGAGGCAGTCACCTTGAGTAGTTGATTTTGACAGAAATCAAATGAACATTGCGACTTTACATTCCTAATATTTTCCTGATGAAGTTATCAACTATAACACTGTTTTCATACACAAATCATCCATCCAGTATGCATATTTTCATGAACTCTATTTTCATAAATTAACTCTAGTACACACAGGACATGGAAGATTGCACTGTATAACATGGAATATAATACAGCCTAACAATGTGATCAAGGTAATCCAGATAATTAAATGTGTCAGACAGCATAAGAGAAAACACATAATAAAGTGTGACCATATGCCATGCAATGCCATACCACACCATACCATACCATACCATACCATACCATACCATACCATACCATACCATACCATACCATACCATACCATACCATACCATACCATACCATACCATACCATACCATACCATACTACCATACCATACAAACTGCAGTTTACAAAGGCCAGCATAGAAGCAAACAGCAGTAACATACAGTATAAAACAATTATCTAATAGCCACAGTTCACTCCATATAACCTCTATATGACGAGTTTGTTCCCGAATGATCACATAAACACCATTATATTTCATATATCCTTGCATTGTTTATTTAGAACCTTAATATAATACAAAACAATACACCATTCCACAATTTAATAAACACATAGTACGCCTACACACAATCCTTGATTTACAAAAAGAGAAAAATAAGGAAAGCTAAAAGGTTCTATCTATTATCTCTGAAAAGAGCAACGCCTCTATTTTTCAAATATTGAAGAGGGAAGTGGGAGGCAGTGTGTGTGTTCGAACGGTGGCGGTGAAAGAACCAGAACAACACTGGGTGACCAATGTTCACCCATATAGCGACCGCTCTCCTCAGCTGCTCTCTGTGTTCTCTTTAGGTTCTGCCGGGGCGGCACTGTTCTGCTCCGTTGCCGACTCCTCCACCATGGCCGACTTTTTCGACGTCCCTGTTGGGTGGTGTAAAATGATGCATGTTAAATGAATGTCAATAGAACTACTAATCACTACTACACTACTAGCACACTCCCAGGAGCAAAACAGAAAGAAGCATTTCATGCAAAGTATTCTGTATTTCTGTATGACAACTAATAAAGAAACTTGAACTTGAACATTTACAATTACATTTAGTCATTTAGCTGCAAAGCGACTTACAAGGTCTGTACGACAAGTCACCAGGAAGGGTACAACTCGTTCAGCCGAGTAACAATGTTCATCAAACAGTGTTGAAACTTGGGGGCGCTTCAGTGTTGAGTGCATAGTGATAGAGACGTATTAGTATAGTAGGAAGAGTGCATTGATAGAAGACAGTACATTTTTATTGATATTGATTGAAGAAGTGAGTTTTTAGTCGACGGTGAAAGATTGGCGGGGTTTCGCCTGGTTTCACCTGCCCTAACTGTGGTGGGAAGTTCGTTCCAAGATGATGATTTATTTGGCACGTACATACACAAGATGTAGTGAAATGAAGGTGGCCATGCCCGCCTCGATTGTGCAAAAATACAAATAATAAAATAGAATAGATAATAAAATAGACATGCTAAAAAGTAATAAGAATAAAATACAATACAATTCTAAGCTTAATAATTAAGGTAAAGTACTATATACAAAATAATTATACTAATGTTTCTTAAAATGTTTCTTAGAGTGAAATTTTTTGTAGTGTGTGTGTGTGAGAGAGTGCAAGTGATGTGTGGTGTGTGTGTGTGTGTGTGTGTGTGTGTGTGTGTGTGTGTGTGTGTGTGTGTGTGTGTGTGTGTGTGTGTGTGTGTGTGTGTGTGTGTGTGTGTGTGTGTGTGTGTGTGTGTGTGTGTGTGTGTGTGTGTGTGTGTGTGTGTTCACGTGTGCTTGTGTGTGGGGAGATCAGTGTTCAGTGTTCTGATGGCCTGGGGGAAGAAGCTGAGTCTGAGTCTCTCTGTTCTTGCGTATGCGGAAGCGCTTAGCCTGACTGCAGCAGCTTGAACAGGCTATTGTTGGGGTGGTGAGGGTCCAACATTAGTATCAGTGTCAGTAACTGATTCCCCAGCAGTGTCAGGTGATGAGGTTAAGTGCCTACCTGCGAGGTAATTTCTGTGCATCCTGTCGAAAAACAGGAGAGCGATGAAGAGGATGAAGCCGAGGCAGCCGATGATCACCCCACACAGCAGGAAGCTGTAGCTGCCCTCCGTCTGGATGATCTGGGGACAGGAGGAGTATTTAAGCATTACATCACGCGCAGGAGTGTGTTATGAGAATTAGAGCATGCCTAGGGGTGGTCGTTGTCTTTTATACAATTGGCAAATTCATCCAACCTTATTGCTATACAATAAACACACATTAATTGAAGATTTATTCACAAAACCATCAGCAGAAAAAGTAGGTAAAAAAAAAAGAAAAAAAAGAGAAGTTGCCTCCGTGTGTAGAAGCAGCTCGGAGGTGCGCTGTTTCAAAGCATGCCGCCTAAGAATGAAGTGAGCGGTTGCTATTGGATTGATTGATTGATTGAAAATTTTATTATTCATCCAACCTTATTGCTATACAATAAACACACATTAATTGAAGCATAATGGAGATTTATTCACAAAACCATCCGCAAAAGGATGCCATCTAAGAATGAAGTGAGCAGTTGTTATTGGATTGATTGATTGATTGATTGAAGATTTTATTAATGTCCGCCTTGTGCTTCGAAGTGGTTATGCTTTGGCCCTCTTTCGAAGTTGGTTATGCTTAGAGTTTGGAATCAGGGCTGGTAGTCTATCGCCCTGCTCTAAAGATAAACTCTAAGCATAACCCACTTCGAAAGAGGGCCAAAGCATAACCACTTCGAATCAATAGGTTGCTTCAAAGCATGCCGTCTAACAGTGAAGTGAGCGGTTGTTATTGGTTTGATTGATTGATTGATTGAACATTTTATTAACAGTGAAATGAGAGTGTCCTTTTGAAGGAGAGGGAGGTTCTATAACGAATGGCATCTAACAACACACTTTGCACGATTTATATTTTGTTTCACAATGAGTCATGACCAACCAATTAAATAATCCAACATTGTGTAAGCAACTAACACATTCCACGTGACAGAATAATTTTTTGAATGAGTCGTTATGACGCTATCAATACATCCATTCATAAAGATTATTGTCCGGCATCTTGGTTTCATTCCTAAAACCACGAACGGCGGAGTGATTCTAATTCGGTTGTGGGCGGGTTCTGGGGTCACGTGGCGTGTGTTATGAGAAATAACAACGTCTAACTTGACTGTTTCAGCCAATCAGAATCAAGAAATTTGCATGCCATTGTATAATTAACTACAGTCTGTGTTCCATACTAATATACACACGTCAAATATATATATATACACACAAGAGAAAACAGGACAAACATGTAATATATAAAAAAATAAAAAAAATAAAAATAAAAAAATAAGAAAATTAAAAAATTAAAACATATAAATATAAATACAAATTATTAAATGAATACAGTAATAAATAAATACATAAATAAATACATAAATAAATATATAAATAAATAAATATATAAAACTACTATAGATTCCTCTAAAACATCACACATTCAAACACAATTTAAAAACGATTGCAGTTTGTGACGCCCTGCTTGGTCACCAGTGCTCTAAACCGCCCCATGGACACTGGTGCACTGAGTTTCACGTCCCACCATTCAGGAGCACAGAAGACAGGTCTACCAGGTTGAGGCCAAACTCTAGGCACTTTAAGTGTGAGCCAGTCATTTGTTTGTCTACTATATGGTCCAGAGGTCCATTGCAACAATAAGGTAATGTAGTTTGGACAATCTACAATTATGACTTCATATAGAAATTATTGTACAGGACACAATTGTGAGTATTATATTGTAAATCTGTAATTTACACAATCTGTGTGAGTGTGTTTGTGTGTATGTGTGTATACGTATATATGTGTTTGCATGTATGTGTGTATGTAGATATATGTATGTGTATGTATGTATATTGTTTTTGCTTTTATCAATTTGTTGTGATAGTTATGTGTGTTGGTTCGAGATAAATAAAAATCAATCAATCAATCAATCAATCATAACCATCGCCGGTGATAAATCCGATGGCTGAGTGATATATACAGAGTCTAAGGGCTGGAGAGTGGAAACTGCACGTCTATAAATCAAAAACATAATTTTTGTAACATGAAATCACTCTCATCATCTGTCTTACCGAACCAACCACGACCTGCATGACCATCTCTCCCATTCCTGCGCTTGTGACCAGAACTGATGTTGCACATCCTGCATAGAGAAAGAGATCCTTTGTTTATTGTTCTTGCTTTGCTACTGCTGTATATTACACACTGTATTATGTGTTACTGCTGTATTACACACTGTATTATGTGTTACTGCTGTATTACACACTGTATTATGTGTTACTGTATTACACACTGTATTATGTGTTACTGTATTACACACTGTATTATGTGTTACTGTATTACACACTGTATTATGTGTTACTGCTGTATTACACACTGTATTATGTGTTACTGTATTACACACTGTATTATGTGTTACTGTATTACACACTGTATTATGTGTTACTGTATTACACACTGTATTATGTGTTACTGTATTACACACTGTATTATGTGTTACTGCTGTATTACACACTGTATTATGTGTTACTGTATACACACTGTATTATGTGTTACTGTATTACACACTGTATTATGTGTTACTGTATTACACACTGTATTATGTGTTACTGCTGTATTACACACTGTATTATGTGTTACTGTATTACACACTGTATTATGTGTTACTGTATTACACACTGTATTATGTGTTACTGTATTACACACTGTATTATGTGTTACTGCTGTATTACACACTGTATTATGTGTTACTGTATTACACACTGTATTATGTGTTACTGTATTACACACTGTATTATGTGTTACTGTATTACACACTGTATTATGTGTTACTGCTGTATTACACACTGTATTATGTGTTACTGTATTACACACTGTATTATGTGTTACTGTATTACACACTGTATTATGTGTTACTGCTGTATTACACACTGTATTATGTGTTACTGCTGTATTACACACTGTATTATGTGTTACTGTATTACACACTGTATTATGTGTTACTGCTGTATTACACACTGTATTATGTGTTACTGTATTACACACTGTATTATGTGTTACTGCTGTATTACACACTGTATTATGTGTTACTGCTGTATTACACACTGTATTATGTGTTACTGTATTACACACTGTATTATGTGTTACTGTATTACACACTGTATTATGTGTTACTGTATTACACACTGTATTATGTGTTACTGTATTACACACTGTATTATGTACTCACTCTGCCACAGCTACAGTATGTTACACTACCTTGGTAATCCAGGATGTCCTCAGTGTAGGCGAGCATGCAGGGGAAGATACTGCTAAGGAACAGGCCACACAAACACGTCCCAACAAAGAGAAAGGTACTGCTGGTATAGAAGATGAGAAGCATCAACACTATGATGATGACACCTGCCTGGAACAACAACAACAACAACAACAACAACAATATATATATAGTCAGGGGCGAGATGTCCACTAGGGACAGGGGGGAGACATGTCCCCCTCACTTTTCAAAATCTTGTTTTTTGTCCCTCTCACTTTTTACAGTCTGAAAACGAACATTATATAAGATAAGATAAGATATTCCTTTATTGATCCCCTTGGGGAAATTCATAACGTTAATTAATATGCAAGACTTTTTCCGTGGTGTGTGCATTTGTGCAATGACATGCCGAGAGGAGTATGGCTAATGAAAAAAAGTATGGTTAAATGGAATTCACTGCGTTCTTCACATTCACACGAAATAATTTATCACGCTCACATATTTCCCATCCCATAATAATTGTGTCCCCCTCACTTCTCAAACTAAAGTTTCGTCCCTTGTAGTATAGTATAGTATAGTATAGTATAGTATAGTATAGTATAGTATAGTATAGTATAGTATAGTATAGTATAGTAAATCAACAATAGAAATGAAATTGAGAGGACTACCTTGCCAATTGACCTATCTCAAGCCCCGCCCTCTCTTCTTGATCCTCTGGATTTGAGATAGGTAAATTCAAATCTACAGTAGGCCTACATAGTGTGGTCACATGGCTGGTGACCCTTTAAATGGCTGCCATAGAATATCTGATGAAGTTGTCAGTGGTTGGGTTGTGTCTAGATCCCATTTCCTGCGAGGAACCTTGGCAGTAACCAGTCAGTGGTTCCCAAAGTCGGGGTCGCGACCCAAAGGTGGGCCGCGAGCAGCCACGGGTGGGCCGTGAGATGATTAAAAAAAAAAAAAAAAATGTTTTAATTTTTAATTTTAATTTTTTAATTTTTTTTGTCAGGCCACTGAACTTAGAAGCAGGCCAGGACAGTGTTTCTAGTTGTATTCTAAAATTCTATTCTATTGTATTCTAAAATGTGACTATATGGTTTTATATTAACTTAATAAATAAACAAAAACGGAAAATCTACTTATTTCAACGAACATTTCAAACTAAATAACAGATTATGCACATAAAACGCTGAAAACAACCGAAGCAACAATAGTATTTTAATGAGGCTATTATTATTATCATTATTATTTTGCAACAAGTTAGCCCTCTCATAAATAGCACATATAAATGAATAACTAACTTGAACTAACTTAATAGGATTGAAGTGATATTTGGCTTAAAAAATCGGTCGCCTGGCAAAAAAAAAAGAAAAAAAAAAGCCAGACGATGTGCATTGGGCCGCGGCTCTCTGACGCCTTATTTTCTGGGCCCTGGCCTGAAAAGTTTGGGAACCCCTGCAGTAAGGTATACTTTAAAAAAGAAATGAAACGATTTTATAGGTGACAATTCTTTGCAGCTTGTGACAAGTGACAACCCACTTCCAGGTCACAGCGAGTGTGCTTCCAGGTCACAGCCAGTGTGCTTCCAGGTGATGGGAACTAGACACTACCATTGGTTTGGTGCACAAGTCTCAGACGGCTGACGATACGCCAAAAGTCTGCTTGAGGTCTTCGCGGTCGGCAACGATCAGCTCCAAAGTTGGAACGAGTTTATGTTATGTATATACAAATGCTACTAGTTAAGATAAGTAGTAGTCATAGTAGTAGTCAAAGTAGTAGTAGTAGTAGTAGTAGTAGTAGTAGTAGTAGTACTAGTACTAGTAGTAGTAAAAGTAGTAGTCAAAGTAGTAGTAGTAGTAGTAGTAGTAGTAGTAGTAGTAGTAGTAGTAGTAGTAGTAGTAGTAGCGCAGTAGTAATAGTAGTAGTGTAGTAGTAAAAAAAGGTAGTAGTAGTAGTAGTAGTAGCAGTAATAGTAATAGTAGTAGTAGTAGTAGTAGTAGTAGTAGTCGTAGTAGTAGTAGTAGTAGTAGTAGTAGTAGTAGTAGTAGTAGTAGTAGTAGTAGTAGTAGTAGTAGTAGTAGCGCAGTAGTAATAGTAGTAGTGTAGTAGTAAAAAAAAAGTAGTAGTAGTAGCAGCATCAGCAGCAGCAGTAGTAGTATAGTAGTAGTAGTAGTAGTAGTAGTAGTAGTAGTAGTAGTAGTAGTAGTATAGTAGTAGTAGTATTAGTATAGTAGTAGTAGTAAAAGTAGTAGTAGTAGCAGCAGCAGCAGTAGTAGTAATAATAGTAGTAGCAGCAGCAGTAGTAGTATAGTAGTAGTAGTAGTAGTAGTAGTAGTAGTAGTAGTATAGTAGTAGTAGTAAAAGTAGTAGTAGTAGTAGCAGCAGCAGCAGTAGTAGTAATAATAGTAGTAGCAGCAGCAGCAGTAGTAGCAATAGTAGTAGTAGTAGTAGTAGTAGTATAGTAGTAGTAGTATTAGTATAGTAGTAGTAGTAAAAGTAATAGTAGTAGCAGCAGCAGCAGTAGTAGTAGTGGCAGTAGTAGTAGTAGTAGTAGTAGTAGTAGTAGTAGTAGTAGTAGTAGTAGTAGTAGTAGTAGTAGTAGTAGTAGTAGTAGTAGTAGTAATAACAACACCCCTAAGTTCTTAAATCCATTACCAGGTTGACCATGAGCAGTCTCACAGGCTGGAAGCGGTATGAGAGAGGAATGGACAGCAGGCGTCCTGCCGTGATGGCCGCCCAGAAGATACTGGCCAAGTAACCAGCTGTCTTATGGGCCAGAGAGATGGGCGGCGCCACAGCGTAGGTATAAACAAAGCCGGCGTAGGCACCCTGAAAACAGAGAGCAGACACACAGGTGTTTCCATATATTTCACTGTATCTGCATTAAAACTGTCACATTATGGTCACAGAGGCCCCCACAATACGATATTATCACAATACTACGATATTGCGATATATTGCGATATTTGTGATTTATCACCTTTTTTTCAACAGCAAATTATGTCTCCAATGGAAAACTTTGTTAACATCTGCAATAAGAATATATATATACATCATCTGTTTTACCTCATTCCAATTGTTGTAAATTCCCCACTATTTGTTATGCTGTGTATTGTTATTTCCATGCAGGCACTTCTTTGATGGCCCAGGGGCCCTATTATTTATAGTCGAGCATCTCTATGGACAGCCCAGGGGTCCTAATGGGTTTAAATACAGCGGCCATTTTGCCGCCCATGTGTTCCATTGCTGTCTGCTTTCCCAGTGAGAGAGTGCAGTGCGTTCATGAAATAAAATACCACTCACTCAATCTTTCATTGCTCCATCCAGCCTTACGACCTGGATGGAAAGCACTCTTGAGATATCACTCAACAACAGAATCCTTAATAAAATACGAAAGGACTGTTCTCTGTGTCTGCGTCCGCTCTCTGACCGGGGTGTGCCGTTCTGGATGAAGTGGCTCCAGCAAACCTTGCAAACAAACATTATATCTTCAATATTGGTCCTTCGAACCGGAGAACTTCACCCACAACAGCGCCATGGACACGCAGAGCACAGCAGCAGATGAAAATGGAAGACGAGGAGGAAGGCTGCGACAGCTTCCAGCACACCTGCAAGGCTATCTGGTTAGCTTACCACAGTCCCTCATGCCTAATACTGCACCGCCTCTACCAGATGACAGCGAAGGTGCCACCGCACAGCAGCTGCGGTCACTCAGCCTGCAGACCGAGGTTGCAGCTACAGGTGACCAGCTCCACACTGCGCTCGGGCCACCTCCCTGCCTCTCATTGCCGGGAGCAGTCGATCAGACGCGACACTGGGACCTATCACTTTATGCTAACACCCGGCCTGACCAGCGGGAAGTGTGTGTGGGGCTCACATCGCCATCCCCATCAGAGCAGAGCCACCACAGTCGGAGCCTAACAGGTGGCACCTCTGACGCAAGAGGACCTTGCTCTACCATGCCCCTACGCCTTCCACCACCATTGTCACATCATAGTCTGAGCGTCCCACCCAACCGCTCACCATGGTCGAGCTCGCTGCCACTGATACCGCTGCTGTGCCCAACAACTGCAACGTTACAGTCTCAAGCCACAACCTGTACACCGGGCCAAAGGCAGCAAGCCTACATGTCGACTCAGTCTCTACCGCCGACAGTAACCTCCGCACCGCTGTTCGGGGCAGTTCCGAGGCCCCCAGCCCCCACCGCGATGAGTCGGGTCATGCCACAGTCTGACTTCCAGGTGATGCAAGCAGTGGGTCACGTGGGCCAGCAAATGCCAACGGTACCAAGTTACCAGCCTCCCTACCAGTCAAACCAGCCTGTGTCATCGACTGTGGAGAGAATGCATGGCAGCACACCAGCGGCCGCACATACCTGGTATGAGCTTACGCCAATGAGATCTGCATATCAAGTGCATCAATATACTACAGCTACGCCTGCACAGCCTAATTATCAACCTCAGACTGCAACAGCACTCTACCCTGCACGATGGTTACCCACTGCAGCTGCTCTCCAGCCAGTGGGCCAACATACAGCAGGTGCACCTCAGCAGTCTACCTATCAACTACCCTCCTGGACAGCGCCGCCTTCACCATTCACAACCGCTGTCGCAGCAGCGAGGGCATATCAGCCTCCACCAGCATTCCCTGCTCAGCGAGAGAGAATAAGATGGCGCTGGACCACCTACTCGATGCCCACACTGAACTTTCTGAGCACTACAAGTACCGTGTACTTATGGAGCAGCTGGTTCTGGATGAGGCTAAGCTAATAGCCCAGTCCTGCAGGCATTACGTGCAACCCTACACCGCCGCCATGCAGGCCTTGCAGGGGCAATATGGACAGCCACATCAGCTTGCACAAAGCGAGATTGCCGCAATACTGAACGCTCCTGATCTCAAAGCAGGAGATACCAAAGCCTTCCAGAGCTTCGCCCTTAGCATCGACTTGCTAGTGGGAATGCTGACATCGCGGGAAGGACCTAACGGGATGGAAGTCATGTGGACCGGCCATGTGGACCGGCGCCTTAGTAAGCTCCCTAAGCAAGTGAGGGACGGCTTTGTGGAGCACCTACTGGCTCAAGGTCGCCTCAACACGACTAGCCTAAACCCGTACAACCTTCGAGACCTCGCCGACTGGCTCAGGGTAAAGGCCGAAGCTCAAAGACCGTCAGAGAGAATGGCACAGCGCCATCGGATGGAAGGGACACAGTTCTCTAACAGAGACAAGCAAGATCCCCCACCCAGACCTTGCAACCAGCCTTTCTCGGTTTATTATGGCTCCGCCAAGCCTAAACAAGACAGCCACCAGCCTGTTGAGACATCTCGATCAGAAGCCAAGAAGCAGAAGTTCAAGAGGATGTGTCTCTTCTGTAGGAGTGCCGAGCACTACCTATCGCAGTGTCCAGACATTGTCCAATGCTCGCCGGGAAAGGTTGAGAAGTGGATAGCAAATGGCAAACGTTGTCGTCATTGCGGTCGTACCAGCCACAAGCAAGATGCCTGCACCTTGAGGAAAGCATGCAGTGAGTGCCAGGAGGTCCACCTCAGAGTTCTCCACGCCATTGCCAAGCCAGGCCCCCGCTTCCACCTCATCACACCGAAGGAGGGCGCCTCTCTCTCCAACTCCAGACAAGGAGGAAAGGTGTACCTTAAGGTGGTACCAATCGTCATTACTAACGGGAGCAAGTCACTGCACACTTATGCGATCCTAGACGATGGAGCTGAACGCACGATAATACTGCCAGCTGCAGCTCGACACCTGGACCTTAAAGGCGAAGCGGAGTCCCTCGCACTGCGGACGATTCGCCAGGACGTGGCTCGCCTCACTGGCAAGTCTGTAGATTTCCATGTGGCCTCCCTGACTCATCCTTCTGAACAGCACCTGGTGAAGGGTGCCTTCACAGCGGGTCGATCCACTACTGCTAATTGGTGCAGACTGCACCCATCTGATCACATCCCAAGAACCCATCAGATTCGGCCCCAAAGGTGGACCCGCAGCAGTCCACACAGCGCTCGGCTGGGCACTCCAAGGCCCAGATGGTCTTGCGTCGCATGCAACTTCATGCTACTTTACCTCTCTCAAGTCTGCACCGGACGACCTCTATCAACACGTTGAACGTCTCTGGCAGCTTGATGTGCTTCCATTTAGAAGTGGAAAGCTAGCAGTAAGGTCCCGTCTGGACCACGAGGCTGTGGGCATCCTGGAAGCACGCACTAAGAGGGTGAAGGTTGGTGACACACTCCGATACGCCACGCCTCTGCTCCGCGTAAAGGACGCACCACCACTGAAAGCCACTGCCGAAGCAGTCATGCCAATACTCCGTAGTACAGAGCAAAGACTGGTAGGAGATCCAGCTAAGGCCCAAATCACTGGAGCAGAGATCAAAAAGCTCGATGGAGGATGTGTTGCCAAGCTGGGTGAAGAAGCGGTAAATGAGTCTGACGAGTCATGGTTCACCCATCACGGGGCGGCGGCCAACTCCTCCTTACCTCAACCTAACCTGCATGACACCGAAGTCTTCCTGCTGAAGACCAGCCAGGCGGACTGCTTCCCAGAGGAATTTAAGTGTCTCAGAGCTGGAAACCCAGTACTGCCCAGTAGTAAGCTCAGTACGCTCTCACCAGAGATGGATCATACAATGGGTCTTCTCCAAATTGGTGGACGCTCTTGTCACCTGGACACCTCCTGTTCTACTGACATCCACCCATAGTTCTCGATCCTGGCCATGCAGTGACGAAACTCATCAAGGATGTAGATGCCCGCCTACTCCACCCAGGGCCCGATAGGGTCTTCGCAGAGATCAGGCACCAGTACTGGGTCCTGTGGGGAAGACGGGCCATCAAGCATCATCAGAGGACCTGCACAGGATGTAGGAAGTGGAGGTGGAAGCTGGTGGTTCCAATGATGGCAGACTTACCTCCTGCCCGTTTGCGGCCCCTTAAGCCGCCAGTATGTGTTGTCAGACATCGCGGATCTGGACCCTGTGACACCAAACAGGTTGCTGATGGGGCGGCGGGACGCCTCCCTGCCACAAGTGTCCTACGCTCCCGACCCGACTGTGGTGACAATCAGAGACCTCCGTAGCCACTTAGGGAATTTGACTGTTTACATAATAGCTATGCTATTCTTGGGGCGGCTGTTGTAAATTCCCCACTATTTGTTATGCTGTGTATTGTTATTTCCATGCAGGCACTTCTTTGATGGCCCAGGGGCCCTATTATTTATAGTCGAGCATCTCTATGGACAGCCCAGGGGTCCTAATGGGTTTAAATACAGCGGCCATCTTGCCGCCCATGTGTTCCATTGCTGTCTGCTTTCCCAGTGAGAGAGTGCGTTCATGAAATAAAATACCACTCACTCAATCTTTCATTGCTCCATCCAGCCTTACGACATGGATGGAAAGCACTCTTGAGATATCACTCAACAACAGAATCCTTAATAAAATACGAAAGGACTGTTCTCTGTGTCTGCGTCCGCTCTCTGACCGGGGTGTGCCCTTCTGGATGAAGTGGCTCCAGCAAACCTTGCAAACAAACATTATATCTTCAATACCAATATTTTTTTCTTGCAGTTAAATGGGATTGTAAAGAAAACAAAAATTATTATTATTATAATTATTTTCTTAAAATATAGATATTTTTATAGAGATACTTTTTCTCACAATATCGATATAATATCGGCACACAAAATATCGCAATATATTGCTGTCTATTTCTTTCCCGCCCCTACTATTAATATATAATATATTCATAAAATGAATGAATGAAATCGGTACCCCTCACTCACCACGATACCATCGGTCATGAAGAGGACCATGCCGCCCAGGATATGAATCATGAAGAAGGACACCGGCAAGCCTCGCAGGTTATCATTCTGACAGCAGCCGAAGATATCCCCATGACCTGCCGCACAGCAAGCGTTCATATTATAACAGCATAATACCGTGGACAGCATACCCGTCCTTCACATGAGACTCTAAAACCGAGGTCCCGACTGAATTTGTCGTTAAAAGAACCCAGGGCGTCTATCGCAAAGAGTAAGGGGTTTCCCCGACATTCCTGGTCAAATTCCCAATCAGGTCTCTGACATCAAGGCCACCTAATCATCCTTCTCCCCCCTTAATTGGCTGATATCAATCCCTGTCCCCTGAGCCATTCAACCATTGTGTAGTGTGATGTGTGCCTGGTGCCAGTGTATGGCAGCCATTGTGTAGTGTGATGTGTGCCTGGTGCCAGTGTATGGCAGGATTGGCAGCCATTGTGTAGTGTGATGTGTGCCTGGTGCCAGTGTATGGTAGTCATTGTGTAGTGTGATGTGTGCCTGGTGCCAGTGTATGGTAGTCATTGTGTAGTGTGATGTGTGCCTGGTGCCAGTGTATGGCAGCCATTGAGCCTGCGTAGCCCAAGGTTGGGTGCTACACAGTGGTGCTGAAGGAGGCAATTTCCACCCTACATTGTGGGGAGCGCTTTGAGTCTAGAGTCTAGAGAAAAGCGCTATATAAATGTAATGATCATTCATTCATAGCTGCTGATTTATGTACAACGATGTGTAATAAGCGTGTAATTTAGTAGATACTATTATAATCAACATTCATTCACTTTACCCCCCCCCCCCCCGTGCATTATTCCCCCTCCCCCCGCTCTTTCCCATGAGCTCAAAGTACCGGAAGTGTTGCAGTGGTCTATATCAGGGGGGCGTCTATACTTTCCACAAGCGAGTTGTTGTTCCGCGTTGCTCTGATTGGCCACTGACCGCCCCTGCTGCGTGTATGCTTTCCGCAACGGAGTTCGGTTTCCGGGTTCCTCTGATTGGCCGCGACCCCCACGTGACGCTGCCGCTCTGCTGTGTGTTGTGTTGCAGCGCGCACCAGAGCGGCAGAGGTCCCTGCCTTCCTCAATTTATACGCATGGAAGTATTGACTACGCCGTAACGAATCATTAAAGAAATATACCGTTAACTGGAATATGTTGTGCCTTTACACATATGTTGGATTATGTAATTGGTTTGTCATGACAAACAAATAAAAAAATTGCGATTTACCCGCTGGCTACAACACACTCAGAGGCAGGAATACTAAGCTCCCCCTTAAGCTCCAGGAGAGAGGCTGAAAACCCGCAGCATATTCTCGCCGCTGGCGGAGCTCTGGTGTCCGCTGGAGCAAGCCAGAGACAGCCGGCGATGCGATATTTTATTTGTTTGTCATGACAAACCAATTACATAATCCAACATATGTGTAAAGGCACAACATATTCCAGTTAACGGTATCTTTTTTTAATGATTCGTTACGGCGCAATCAATACTTCCATGCATTCGGGACCTCCATGTTTTGGGGGTATTCATCAGACAAATCGGATCCGGGGATTCGGCTCCCATCAGTCGGGCAAGAACTGCAGGTTTTCAGCCTCTCTCCTGGAGCTGCCTACGCTAGTTTTGACCTTTTGAGCCGACGCTAGTTTTCAACGGATAGGAGAGACACACACACAGCGGCGCAAGTGCAGCTTCACAGGCAGCCAGTGATGAGGAGGAGGAAGAGCTGTGGATTTTAATCGGCAGGAGAGAGAGAGAGCTCAAAGCCGTATATAATATAATAGCCCCGTGGTGCGGTCGAAGGCAGCTCAAACTACCTGTGTTGTAATAAATTAATTGATTGATGTTTAACTTGTCCGTGTGTGTCCAGTCCTTTCGACTAGCAAACGTTGTCTGTATTTAACGTTACCTCAGGATACCACTGTCTATTGTATTTAGTTGGGAAGTTGGTTAGCTATGTAGCTCATGTTGATAGCATTGGATAGCATCAAAGCTAGCTAGCTACAGCTCAACACCAGCCATGGGAATAGCCTACTATTTAATAAATTATGGAGGCTTTTTAATCGTCAAGGTAAGAGAAGATTTGTCGTGATCAACTGAAGGCGTATGCTATGGAACAATATGTGCTTGGGTTTTCAGAAAAAGGCCAGCTATGTGACGCTAATTATTTAGCTAATATTGATAGCATAGCTTGCTGGCTAGTAACAGCTCAACGCCATGCCATGGGGATACTGTTTACAAAATTATGGAGGCTTTTTAATCGTCAAGGTAAGAGAGGATTTGTCATGATCAACTGAAGGGGTATGCTATGGAACAGTTTAATAAATCAGATGTCTGTCATGTTCTACGATACCCATTTCAGCGTGGGTGTGTGCGAGGATTATTATTATATACACGCTACGCTCATACCGGCGTGGGGAAAAAAACTAGCGTAGGTCAGCGGCCAATCAGAGCAACGCGGAACAACAACTTGCTTGTGGAAAGTATAGATGCATCAGGTGGTCCCAAAGTTTTCAGGCCGCGACCCTCGAAATAACGGTGTCAGAGAGCCGCGACCCCCACTATTATAGGAGGTAAAAATAAAAAATAAAAAAATATTATTACATTTTTTTTAATGGAAATGTATGGTTGAAACATGCAAACGTTCAAACGCACACACACTAATAAGCATTGGAGGCTTTTAACCAGGGTCGGACTGGGGAGATAATTCAGACCAGGAAATATAGTGCAAAATATAGCCCCAGTCAGGCCACTTTTTAAGCAGGGGGTCTGGGGGTCCACCAGCAGGACGTTTTTTGTTACAAAGACTTCATTTCCTGCATTCTGGTGCAGGAATTTTTGTATTTGTACCCTTTAAATGCCAGTGTTTGTGATGGCATCACAAATTATTGTTAAAAAACAGGCTAGCATATGTATGATTAGCAACAACACTGATTTTGATGGATTTTCAGTTTTTTTGTAATGTCAGAATGAAAAGAATACAATCTTTTATTCAACTTCAGCCCTGATCATAACACCACATATTCATTTTATAATTCTAACCCTTTAAATGCCAATGTGTATGATGGCATATATTTGCAATATATCAAATGCAAAGTAGATTTTTCTGGGGGGGGGGTTGATGGATTTTTTGTTTTTTGTAATGGTCCCGCCTCCACCAATCACATGCAGCTCCCTTTGTGTGTGTGTGAGAGCAAGAGAGAGAGAGAGAGAGAGATAGTTCTCCAACTTGTGTGAGTTGCACTGATCTCCTGTTCCCCACCTATGTTGTCTAACTATTGCGCTGCTGCAACTAGAAACACTGGCCTGGCCTGCTTCTAAGTTCAGTGGCCTGACTGCATTAATTTTTTTTCGTAATCGTTTTTTTTATTTTGTTTTTTAAATCGCGACCCCCACTTTGAGAACCACTGGTCTATGTCACCAGCTCACTCACAGTTAGCCACGCTGCCCCTAGTGGTGGCTCACAGGCATGGCACTGTGTGTAACACTAGTTCAATCTGTGTGAGATACGTGATTTTTTCCATAGCCGCAGTTTGCGGAGAAGCTCTCTGATTGGCTAGCCCGCGTACAGCGAAGACCCTCTCTGATTGGTTTAGCTCCGAAGGGTCTCTTCCGCCTTGTACATATATTCTCTGCTTCGAAGTGGTTATGCTTTGGCCCTCTTTCGAAGTGGGCCAAGTCAAGTCAAGAGTTTTATTTGTCACGGCATACAAGTATACAATGAAATGCGGGTGGTCTTGCCCGCAACGATGTGCAATACAGTAGTAACAACTAATAGAATCCAATAAAACAACATTGTGCAATAAACAGTAACATAGTAGGGCATATCGGTATTTGTACATAAGTTATTTACAGAGCATGGAAGACATGCTAGGTCCTGTGGTAGTGCCTACACTGTTAGCTACGGATGAGGCACTGTGTCTGTACATTGCTATTTTATACAGTCTCAGGTTATACTATACTATTTTTAAAGTGACCTTTCCTTAGTAGCCATAAGTGTGGGCGTGTGCAGCATGAGTGTGTGCTTGCTCATGTTAAAGTGGCTGCTAGTGTGTGAGCGTGTACAGTGTGTGTATCGTGTGTGTGCTCATGTGTGCTTGATAGTGGAGAGTTCAGTGTTCAAGGCTCTGATGGCCTGGGGGAAGAAGCTGAGCCGAAGCCTCTCTGTCCTAGTAGCTGGGGTTTGCAGGCATCTGCCTGACCTCAGCAGCATGAACAGGCTGTTGTTGGGGTGGTGTGGGTCTTTCATTATTCTGCAGGCTCTGGATTTGCACCTCTTGTTGTATAGAACCTGCAGGGGTGGTAGTGCAATACCCGTGGTATGCTCGGCTGAGCGCACCACTCTCTGTAGGGCCTTCTTGTCCTGTGCCGTGCTGTTTCCATACCAGGCAGTGATGTTTCCAGTCAAGATGCTCTCTATAGCTCCGGAGTAGAAGGACTAGAGTATCTTCCCAGATACTCTGAACTTCCTTAACTGTCTCAGGTGGTAGAGGCGCTGCTTCGCCTTTTTTACGACTGAGTCTATGTGTGTTGACCATGTCAGATCCTCTGAGATGTGTACCCCCAGGTACTTAAAGCTGCTCACCCTGTCCACGGTAGCCCCGTTTATCCTCAGTGGTGTGTGTGTCTCCTGCTGTCCTCTCCTATAATCCACGATCAGCTCCTTGGTTTTACCAATGTTCAGGAGCAGGCTGTTGTCCTGGCACCAGCGTTCCAGTACCTCAACCTCCTCCCGGTAGGCCTTCTCGTTGTTGTCCGAGATCAGCCCAACCACCACTGTGTCGTCCGCAAACTTCACTATGGAGTTGGAGCTGAACTTGGCCACACAGTCGTGTGTGTATAGTGAGTACAGCAGGGGGCTCAGAACACAGCCCTGGGGGGACCCGATGCTCAGGGTGATGGTGTTGGAGGTCTGACCCCCCACCCTGACCGCCTGGGGCCTTTCGCTCAGAAAGTCCAGTATCCAGGCGCTCAGAGCGGAGCTCAGACCCAGCTCGATCAGCTTGTCCACCAGTCTGGTGGGGACTATGGTGTTGAATGCTGAGCTATAGTCAATGAACAACAGTCTCAATGTGAGAGAGGGTGCTGTGCAGTACCTGGGAGACCGCATCGTCAGTGGACCTGTTTGGCCTGTATGCAAATTGCATGGGGTCCATATCACTGGGGAAGGAGGCACAAATGTGATCCTCTCGAAACATTTCATGGCCACAGAGGTGAGTGCCACCGGTCTGTAGTCGTTGAGACATGTTGGGGAGGGTTTCTTTGGTACAGGGATGATGGTAGACATCTTGAAGCAGGCAGGGACCACTGACTCCGCCAGGGATTGATTAAATATGGCGGTGAATACAGGGGCTAGCTGGTTGGCACAGGACTTAAGTATGCGTCCTGTTATACCATCTGGGCCAGCAGCTTTTCTGGTGTTCACCTGCATAAATGCTCTTCTCACACTGTGTTCCGACAACGAGAGAGCGTCCCCGCCCCCCGCGGTTGCGTCCCCCCCTCCACAACAGCCGGCAGGCCAGTGACGTCACTAGCCGTTGAGCTAGCGGCGCCACTGTCTACACCAAACCGAGCGTAGAAAGAGTTGAGTTTGTCCGCGAGAGAGGCGTCGTCGCTCCCCATTGACGGGGCGCTGACTTTGTAGTCAGTTATTGTCCTCAGTCCCTGCCATAAGCCTCTTGTGTCGTTTTGTGCCATTTGTGTCTCCAGTTTATCAGCATATGTCCGTTTTGCAAGTTTTACAGCCTTGCGCAGAGTATAGACTGTAGCCTTGTACTCCTCCATGTTTCCTGACTCCTGCCCAGGTTGTTGGCAGTGGTACGAGAGTTCAGAGCTGCTCTGATAGTACTGTCCACCCACGGTTTCTGGTTTGGGAACACCCGCACCTTCTTTGTGGGGACAATACTGTCAGCGAGTGTTGTTATGAAGCATACAACGCTGTCCGCGAACTTGCTGACGTCACTGGCGCTTCCTTGAAACATATTCCAGTCCGTATCCTCGAGCGTGTCCTGAAGCGTGGCCTCTGATTGGTCGGTCCATTTTTTTGTCTCACGTGACACGACGGCGTCACGTGATCTTTGTTTATATGCGGGATAGAGTATAATGGAGTCGTGGTCGGATGAGCTTGTGGCCCCCGTCAATGGTGGAGCCGCTACAGCCTTGTAGCCGGCTCTGAACGGGGTATAGCAGTGGTCGAGTGTGTTCCCTCCCCTTGTGGAGCAGGCGATGTGTTGAAAAAAGGACGGCATCACTTTTTTCAAATTGGCCTGATTGAAATCACCAGCTACGATCATCGCTGCGTCCGGATGTTTAATTTGATGTTTGTTGAGATGATCTTGTAGCTCTGCCAGGGCTCTGACGGTGTTCGCTTGTGGAGGGATATATACAGCAGTCATGATGACCGCAGTAAACTCTCGGGGGAGGTGGAACGGACGGCACAGAATTGAGAGATGTTCCATGCTTAGAGTTAGGGTTAGGGGGGGCTAACCCTAACCATAACTCTAAGCATAACCCACTTCGAAAGAGGGCCAAAGCATAACCACTTCGAAGCAGAGAATATATATGTACAAGGCGGACATTTCTATCCCAGAGTCCTTTGGAGCTAAACCAATCAGAGAGGGTCTTTGCCAGTGGTGCAGTCGTAATATGGGCCAAGGCCAAACGCCACGTGCACGCGCGCTCCCGCGCACGCGTGCACGCACGTACATGTCTCTCTCCTCTCCTCTCCTCCACTTATCACCTAGACTTTGCATAATAATAGGATGCGCGCACTTCTGCCTCAGTGACGTAGCCTAAACGTCGTTTGACCGCGTATGCCCACCACTGCATACCTGGTCTTCGCTGTACGCGGGCTAGCCAATCACAGAGCGTCTTCGCAAACTGCGGCTATGGAAAAAAATCACGCGTGTGAGATTCTTGTCTATGATGACACTGTGTCCTTGTTAGTGCTTTACCTTGAGCTACCTCCTTGGCTACCTCCTCTGTGTCGCCCCCCTCTGCTGCCCCCTGCTGGTGTTCCATGGCCAGCTCATCTTTGTCCAGCAGTCGAGGGGTGCCGCTGGGGCAGAACGGGATCAACTGCTCCCGGTACATCAGGAACAGAACCGTGATGGGCACCGGCAGCTGGTGGTCCACAAATTCATTCGTTTTCAGTAACCAACGCTTACAATATGTCCAAAATGAAGATACATATTTACTTGCCCAATAAGTGTCTCTAGATTCAGAACATGTATAGTAGTAGTAGGCTAGATGTAGGCTACAGCCTGTATTTTTTGTATTTATGAGTCAGGACCCAAATAGTCTGGTTATAATTATCTCAAGCCCTGCCCTCTTTTCTTGATCCTCCAATCAATATGTTACCCTTTGCGTAGATTTATATCCCCCTCAATATTGAGAAGAGGTCAATTTGTCCCCCTCAAAAATCTAATCTAATATGAAAGGCAACCCCCTCCCCAAAAATAAAAAATAAAATAAGGGGGTCAAAACATTTATATATCCTTCTTACCTGTAACTATATCTAATAATACAGGAGAATAAATATTTGAAAGCAATACAAAAACGCCTCAGAGCCTTACTGCATTATATTCCATTATATTTGTGTCAGCGGGTACTTGTTGTTGTCTTTTCCTTACATAAATAAAGACATTTCCACCATGAATTGATGCAGAAAAGGCACACATTTGTGCATAAAAGTACACCAGAATGCACAAAATTAAGTGTTTGACGCAAACAAATTTCCACTTAAAGTGTCCCCCCCCCCCACTGTTAAAAGCAAGCCCTTGTATGTAGTAATATGAGAAACAAATGTACTTATTCAATATTTAAGAACCTGCTGTTGCATTCTTCACTGGATATAATCTGTATAGGAGTGGGAATCAATATGGTACTGGCCTGGGATGCGTGTGGTACACTGGATAACCATCTTACTCTATACTCTTGTGGTATATTCTCAACTAAACCTATCTTTGTTATTCCAGCTGGTAAACCGTAAATGTATCTGTTATCTCCATCCTATATTTCAGAATTCTAGACAAACTGTAGAGTTCAATGTAAGGGTAAAGTGCAAGAACTGATTTAATATCACAAAGAAGAGAAGAAAGAGAGATAATCTTCATGCATTTGGCTCAAGTGATTTACATCTGATAAGAGGTGTCAAAACTATATCTACAAGGAGTTGTTTAAGCCTTAAGGCAAGAGTTGTTCAAGCTGGATATATGTACGTCATTCTATAAAAGAAACGTTTGAAGCAGTTTGCTCTTTGTTTTGTTTAAATGATTACGATCTCTATTCAATAAAGTTAATATAATAATAATAATAATAATAATAATAATAATAATAATAATAATAATAATAATAATAATAATAATAATAATAATAATAATAATAATAATAATAATAATAATAATACAAATTAAATAATATAATAAAATAATAATGGTTCTTCTCTCTATCTTCCTCAAAGATAAACTACACTCTCTCCCATTAACCCTTTCACTACCACATTACAGAAGGTTAACCTTTCACTACTGTCTGTAGTGCGGTAGTGAAAGGTTAACCTTCTGTAGTGTGGTAGTGAAAGGGTTAACCCTTTGTCGTGTGGCAGTAAAAGGGTTAACCGTCTGTATTGTCACAGTGAACGGCAGTGAAAGGGTTAACCTTCTGTATTGTCGCAGTGAATGTGGTTAACCCTTTGGTAGTGTGGTAGTACTAGCGAAAGGGTTAAAGTCCGTCCGTTGCCTTACATTGATAAGGGCCATGATCCAGAATGCATAGTGCACAATGGATTCCTCCTCCTCCACCCCGTTGTGGTGCAGGAGGCTCTCCGTGATGTTGTGGCCTGCGATGGGACTGTTCCTCAGCATGTTCCTGAAGTGATGCATGACCTCCGTCCCGTTCGCCGAGTGGTTCCCGCAGCCTGACTCTGAGAGGAACGGGTCTGCAATCAGTGGGCTCACCAGGGCTCCAAACCCAATGAAGAAATGGAGAGCCTGCCAATAGAAAAGAAAAATGTCATTACTTTCAAAATAATTGGCTCCTGACAAAACCTGGACAAAGATATAGTGAATTAAACAGGGTTTCAAATATTTTAAAGAGTTTTTTTTTTTACTTTTAACTTTTAACTACTACTACTACTACTACTACTACTACTACTACTACTACTACTACTACTACTACTACTACTACTACTACTACTACTACTACTACTACTACTACTACTACTACTACTACTACTACTACTACTACTACTACTACTACTACTGCCACTACTACTACTACTACTACTACTACTACTACTACTACTACTACTACTACTACTACTACTACTACTACTACTACTACTACTATTACTACTACTACTACTACTACTACTACTACTACTACTACTACTACTACTACTACTACTACTACTACTACTACTACTACTACTACTATTTACCTAGTATGGTTTTGTCAATAGTCCAATGTACAATTTTGTTTGTTTGTACAGTGTCTCCCCCCCCCCCCCCCTCAATGTACAGT
Source organism: Notolepis coatsorum (assembly GCF_963971535.1). NCBI lineage: Eukaryota > Metazoa > Chordata > Actinopteri > Aulopiformes > Paralepididae > Notolepis > Notolepis coatsorum. The sequence goes on along the minus strand of NC_140181.1, from coordinate 101,935,998 downwards.
TTTGCTTGTATATACAGTGTGCCCCCCCCCCCCCAACCACCTCCAATGTAGATTACCCAGTATGGTTGTCAATATCCCAGTGTACCCAACCCCCCCCCACCCAACCTCCTCCAATGTACAGTTTCTACGTCAAATGTATATACTCCCTTTTCCTGACTCCTTCTGTATCACAAACAGTACTGTATTTGCAAATCTGGTATGTCATAAATGTATAGATGTAGCAGTACTGACTATCTGTATGTCATGTATGTCATATATGTCCTGATGAATTGAAAATGGGGGACCCTGATGTAAACAAGACGAAAGTCTTTCTCAGGTCTGCATCCCCTTAACAATTGTGTGTATTGAGCTGTACTGTATTGTACCCATTCTGCAATCTGTTAATAAAGTTTTCAATCAATCAATCAATCAATCAACTACTACTACTACTTCTACAATCTTGACATTCTGTCTGAACAACTCGCAGAATAAATGGTAAATGGTGCATTTATATATCTCTTTGATCCAAAGCGCTTTACAATTTGTTCCTCACATTTTACCCACTCACTCACACATTCACACACCGACGGCGGAGGCAACCGTGCAAGGTGCCGAGCTGCTCACCGGGAGCTGTTAGGGGTTAAGTGTCTTGCTCAAGGGCACTTCGACATGCTGCCTGGGGAGGAGCGGGAATCGAAACGGGAACCTCCGGATTACCAGACGACTGCTCTATACCTCCCGAGTTACTGTCGCCCCCAATTCTGACCTCATACGCCCCAAAAGAAAGAGTCTGTTTACCTGCAGGAAGACAGCCGAGTCTTTCTGATAGATGGTCACCAGCTGGATGTTGGCGATGGTGTCGATGATGCCCATGGCCAGCCCAGACACGGCCATGGCGATAGCCAGCAGCAGGACATTATGGCAAAGTGGAATGATGGCAAATATTATGGAGATGACGAGGGCAGAGACAAACAGGGCAGATAGAGCACTGAACAACCTTTAAAGAGAAGGAGACAGGAAGTCAGGCAATGATGGAGGGCAATAGATCAAGGTATAGCGGCATTTCGTTTTCATCATGGCTATATATTAGATTAGATTAGATTAAAATGTATTGTCATTACACAGCACAAGTACAGTACAACGAAAATAAGTTTGGCATTGAACCACTGTATACAATGTACAGGTGGTTAAACTGCAGTGTAAGAAAAAAAGCTGCAAGAAAACGGTAAATGTCTGGCATCAATGGTTTCCAAATACTTACTGTCAAATTACAGTAAAATCACATACATTTACAGATTACAACCTTTATTTAATGGTTCATATTTTGATAAAAGGTAATTTAGTGTATTTGTATGGCATTTACACTTAAAGTAGAAAAACAAAAGTAATCTGTAAAATAATACAGTGAATTTCCAGTGAAAAAACATACATTTTTTACAGTGTGCGTATAAGATATATGAATTAGTACTACTGAGTGTAGTGCTAATCAGATGTATGTACAGAGTTGTAGTATAATATGTGATACAGGTATAAAGACACTATGGTAGTAGGCCAGCAGCATATAACTATAGTGTAAAGAGAAGGATATGTACAGATATATATATATATATTAGTGTCTACTACAGATATGTAAAAGGATTATGTGCAGGTAAGTACAGACAGGAGTGGATAGATATTATGCGGCATTGCGGCGAGAATAAATAAATATATACGGTACAGCATTATTGTACAAAATGAGCATGCCATAACTGGAAGACTGAATAGATACAGCAGTGTGTTCTTGTGTAGCCCTTGCTGGCCGAACCAATGAATTGGTCTTCCGTCACAACAAAACAAAACTCTATGTGTAAGATGTAAATAAAAAAATTAAGAAATTATGTATATCATATTGTATTTATTTAGTTATATTATATATTAAATATTTATAGGTATATTTATATAAATGTATTGGATTGTATAGAGATACAGTGTTTATACATATAATTAACAATAGATTAAATTATATAATTTGTGATATAGTTAAAAAGGTGTAGGAATAAAAAAAATAAAGTGTATACTTCTTCCTACTCCTTTTTCGAACAGGGTAAACTATGATTTGTTTATCTGTTTTTCTTTTTGTTGTCTTTTTTTATTATCTTTTGTATATGTCAAATGAACAGATATATTTTTATTTTTATACTTGTTCGAAAATAAAAATCATTCATTCATTCATTCCTTCATTCACTCTGGTGTTTCTTGGGATAACACACAGCTGTCGTAATTGCTGACGCGGCCCGGGCTACTTACGTTTTCTTGAAAACGCCGCCAATGGAGCTTCCGATCAGCAAGCAGAACTGCTGGGAAAAGAACACCCAAGTGATTTGACTCAGTGTTGAGTTTGTTTGACATTGCAAGTCCAATATTGTAGGTCCAAGAAAAGCAATGCAGAGTCCAAAACTGAAGAAGACGCTCCAGTATGTCAAGGTGTGATGGAAATTCCGTTTGAACAGTGTTAAAATCCGCTCCTCCACGAACATCCTGGCAAATACTCAAAACTAATTTAAACAAAAGTTATGTTTTACGATTCCCTAAATACAATAAGGAGAATTATGCTTTTTATCATTACGTTCTCAATATGCACTAACTATACTTGCTCAGCTGGATTGCAATTATAATATGTTTGCCATCTTTGGTTTCTTTTTAAAGTCCTCCTCTCTGAATTGATAAACTGGGAAGGAAGTCCTCTATAGTTAATGGGTAAAGTGGTGACTCTTCTAACAATAATATGCCTATACCAAGTGTGTCAATGATTTCCCATTAAAGAAATCTATGTTGAAACGCTACCAGAAGGACTGGCTTGATGTGTCATAACTGCTCGAGTGTTGATTTATCATTAGTCAAATGATGCCCGACCTGCCTGAAGAAGTCCACTATTATCCCTGTACCCAAAAAATCCAAGCCTGCTTGCCTCAACGACTACCGCCCTGTAGCTCTCACCTCCATAGCCATGAAGTGCTTTGAGAAGCTAGTAAAGGGCTACATCTGCTCCTCCCTCCCCATCAACATGGACCCCCTGCAATTTGCATACCGCCCCAACAGGTCCACGGAGGACGCCATAGCCCATGTGCTGCACACAGCAGCATCACACCTGGACAAGAGGCAGGGGAACTATGTGAGAATGCTATTCATCGACTACAGCTCGGCATTCAATACCATAGTCCCCTCCATACTCATAGCCAAGCTCAGGGACCTGGGCTTGAACTATGACCTCTGCCAGTGGGTCTTGGACTTCCTGACTGGCAGACCCCAGGTGGTGAGAGCAGGCAACTGCACCTCCTCATCCATCACCCTCAACATAGGGGCCCCCCAGGGCTGTGTTCTGAGTCCCCTCCTCTACTCCCTGTACACACACGACTGTGTGGCTCAGCGGAGTAGCAATACAATCATCAAATTTGCTGACGACACAGTGGTGGTGGGCCTGATCTCTGCCAACGACGAGAGGGCCTACCTGGAAGAGGTCAAGGTCCTGGCGGGATGGTGCCAGGAAAACAGCCTCTCCCTGAACGTCAGCAAAACAAAGGAGATGATTGTGGACTTCAGGAGGTCGGGGGTCAAGGACTACAGCCCCCTCAGCATCGACGGGGCACCGGTTGAGAGAGTCAACAGCTTTAAGTACCTCGGAGCCTACATATCCGAGGACTTGACATGGACCACACACATTGACAGTGTTGTGAAGAAGGCACGACAACGCCTCTACTTCCTCAGGCGCCTGAGGAAGTTCCAAGTCAGTCAGAAGATCCTTGAGAACTTCTACTCATGTACAATAGAGAGCATCTTGACCGGCAACATCACCTCCTGGTTTGGGAATAGCACTGCACAAGACCGAAGCAGACTACAAAGAGTGACACGTTCAGCCGAACGCACAATTGGAGGGGGGCTCCCCACCCTCCAGAACATTTACAACAAGCGTTGCAAGGGCAAGGCTAAGAGAATCATTAAAGACTCCAGTCACCCGAACAACTGCCTCTTTGAACTGCTGCGGTCAGGCAAGCGATACCGGAGTCTCAAGGCGAGCACAGAAAGACTCAGAAGAAGCTTCTATCCCCAGGCCATCAGGCTGCTAAACGAACAATGAATGAACACTACACAACAACAACCACCAAACGCACATAGCACACACATCCACACGCACACACTCACTTTAAACAAACACACTGTTGCACCCACTCCACACACTTTATAGCACACACCCACTTTAAACAAACACACTGTAGCACCCACTCCCCACACTTTATATTTATATTTATTGATGAAGGATTGCACTACAACTCGTACACCTTACTGTAAATTGTACCTAAATTGTACCTCATCCCATTTCTGCTTTGCACTATATAGTACTGTACATTAGTACACTGCATAGTATTGTATATTATATGGTAACTCAGAACATTGTACATATGTCTATACCGAACACTGTGACCTCATTTTCTTCTTCTAATTACATGCTATACTATGTTATTTGATACTATCTTGTCTAGCACAGTCTCTGGAGCGTAACAGTAAGAAGCATTTTGTATGAAAGTATTCTGTACTTCTGTATGACAACTATTAAAGAAACTTGAAACTTGAAACTTGACACACCGTTGTTCCCTTTGAATCAAGTGCCTTTTTTGGTGAAACCGGATGCTGGTGTTATCTCTATGTTCCTGGTGTTATCTCCTCTATGTTCCTGGTGTTACCTCCTCTAATGTGTCCAGATGGAGTCAAATCTAAAAGGTTCAAAAGCACAATGTGATGTACACTAACTGGCCATACAAATTAATGTAAGGCAAAAAGGTCATGTTTGTTTGTTTGTTTGTTTTTTCTACAATGTAGCTTAAAGATGTTTTAATGCTGCATGATGCTAGTATCAAAGATGTTTTAACATTGAACACTGTATGATGTTAGTATTAAGTTTTTATGATGAATTGAAAATGGGGGACCCTGATGTAAACAAGACGAAAGTCTTTCTCTGGTCTGCATCCCCTTAACAATTGTGTGTATTGAGCCGTACTGTATTGTACCCATTCTGCAATCTGTTAACTCAATGGATGCCACAGCGATATGCGTGATGTGTTGTTAAAAGGCAGACGCTCTAAAATATAGGAATACGTGACGCTGTTTGTAGGGCTATAACTATATTCTATATTATAGCTATGGATACAATACTATGGCCCATTTGACATCGACTATCTATTGTTCAATATGTGTTAAAGAAAAATAAATGTCATCCATACATTCCCGTTTTATACCGTGGTGAATATGACTATAGTTTTAGAGTAATCCTGTCTAATCCCAGAAAACGATGCTATGCAGCAATACGTGCAATTCACTAAACCGTTTCTCGCCTGTACACGCTACTATTTCGAAATCACATCTATATTATCGGTATTATGTTTTATCATGAATGCATGAAAGGGTGGGGGGGGGTCGTTTTTTGATGCTTTGATCGTCACCAACGGCACACGTTGTGGAGTAACGTTACACACATATATTGTGATCGAAGTGAAGTCATGCTTGGAACAACGCAGGATTGATATCATATAGCCCTTATACCTTCACTAGGATGTACCCCAAAAAGAATATTCCAATTATCTGATCGCGAGTCCCAGTATTGGTGTCGATCGTGCTGCCAACAAAATCCGCCACACATCATGCACTGGGAGCAATTCACACTTCTCAATCCGACCGTTATAACCTCCCCCCTTGCCCGACCAATCGAAATCCGACGGATACTTTTGATCGACGCTCAGGCCAAGATATAATGTTTCAAAGGGTGCTCGATACTGCCACAGTTTAACATCGAAAACTTCAGGCAGATCAGGCCCTGCCTGCCAGTTAATGCTGCAAGGATGTTTCTGCATTCAATGATTTTCTCACACATCGAGTACTGTTTTATCAACTGGTCTCTTTCATATGTCACTACTCTTACACCAATAGAATTACTCTACAAAAAAGCCATACAAGTTGATAGGAAACCAAATTAATTTCATCACTGTAATGTTTTAGAAAAACATAACATGGTAAGTTTCGAGAATTTCCAAGTTTTCAAATATACTTGCTTCATGTACAAGGTTCTGCATGGAATTGCCCCTCCCCCATTGAATGAGTTCATCCAACAAAAAGGAGACACTGCGACCAGGACCATCAGTAGAGGGGACTGTGAGGTGCCTTTTCGGTATACTACCTCTGTTAAAGGTGGTAACTACTGGAATAGCCTACCAGTTGTGATTAGAGAGTGCCCTACATACTCCATGTTCAAGACCCATCTTAAACTGCATCTTAAGGCAAACCAGAACTGTGATCATTTTTAATCTGATTTAGTTTATGTAACTTGTTTTTTGTTTTTATTGTTGTTTTTATCATTGATTGTCACAATGCTTTTACCTTAACACTTTGATTGCCACTCACGAGTTTTCTCGGATTTATAATAGTCACGTTGAAAGCCACTCACGAGATTTCTCGGATTTTTAAATTTTTTTGCGATCTGAAATCATATTGCATCACGCAAGCCTACCCTAGCCTACCCAAGAGCCGCCGGCAATTAGATGTGGAAAAAATCGCCCCCTATCGTCTCCCAGATGACATCAGGGATTTTGGAATGGACTCAATGAAAATGGATGGGGAAAAAAATCCTGTACTCCACATTTTCCAGTCCACTGATGCAGCCGGGGTTACTAGAGTTCATTATGGATCCTCTGAGCGCCGCGGATCATGAGTTCTACTGTATACACGTTAGATTTATACACTTATCGATTTTTTCGAATGGTGATCAGGAATTGGAATATACCAGTTGGATACCATCTGATGTCAGGTAAGGAATCTATGTTATCAGTGTCAGGATAATCAGACTCATTTTGATGAAGATATAAGCTGTTTTGTGAAATGTCCTCTATCGGTTTCACTGTAAAATCCATGAGGAAATGAACACGGCTATTATCAGCGCGCGGCTCGAATGGGCGTGCGTGTACGTATAATATTGATCATCTAGCGTTTATTTGAAAACGATTCATAAATAGGCCGACAAATATCAACGTTCTGGAATATTCCAGTAAAAGACGATTATCACAGAATGGCCCAGAATGGGCTGTTTTTTTTACCTCAAAACGGGTGCTTTTCAAAATGCTCTCAAACGGAAATGAAGCGATAAAAAACCAATCTGCCTTGACAGCACTGACTGGAAAATGATTCTTTGATAAGCGACGGGCAGATTAGACACATAGCCATAATTTAAAATATATTAGGCGATATTAACGTTAACATTAAAGTGGATGGTGGCATTCAAGCGCTAACTCTGGCGCCACCTGGTTGCAGGCTATTTACTTGAAAGAGTTTAGCTGTCTCCTGTTTAGGGACTACGGGTGTAAATTAGCTCTTGCTACAACCCGGCATGTTTACATTTTGTATTTTGTACTTGATGTTCATTAACATGTGCTGTCCCTATCAAATAAACTATCAAACCAAACCTGGGTGGATGAGGCTGGTATTGCACTTTGGCATTCTCAGGATAATTCCCCATGTTAACCCTGATGTCCGTGTGCCTGTAATGAATGGAAATATTGAATAAAAGAAATAACGATGAAAACCCGACTATACTCGGGTCTGGCGCTGAACGGTCGGCGAGATAACCCGACTATCATCGGGTCCGGTGCTGATTGAGTTAATAAAGTCAATTAGCTGTTTTAACACTATATGATGTTAGTATTAAATATGTTTTAACATTGAACACTGTATGATGTTAGTATTAAAGCTGTTTTAAGACTGCATGGATTAACCCGGTACAGGGCCGAGATTCATATCACGGCATAAATCAATCAATACAGAACGTATTAATTAATGTTGTGTTTTTTTTTTAAATGTAGCCAAGAGTAAAGACCCTAAACCTCAAAACAGCTGTCAAAGTGTATATTTTCAGCACTGTTTGTTTACCAATGATTTTAACTAGGGCTGTCAGTTTATCGCGTTAATTCGATTATTTAATTACACAGCAAATTATCGCGTTATGAAAATTAACTCTAAATGTATAATTTTTATTTTTAATATTTTTATTTTTAAAATGTTTTTATCTCATTCATTCCATAAGAACATAGAATAGACATTTACAGACTTTTTTTTAAATGGTCCATTTGCATGTTCTTGGTATCTGATTCTAGGAACATCTATGGTTCTCAGGGAATGTATTCAGTGTCAGAAATACTGTGTGTCTGTTACTAGGCTTGAGTAAATTGTAATGAACCAAATGAGAATATCAATTCAATTATTATTATTTTTTTAATCTTTGGCTGTGAATAACACCATGCTAAAATTGACCAGACCTGAAAAATCAAAGCAAATGAATAAATGGAAGATGATTAAACAGAAGGTTTTGTAGATACAGTACTGAATTCTGCCATCCGGACACATGCAATTTGAAATATGATTATAGAATATAGAATATCAGGCCTAAAATGGTTATGGGATTAAAATGCGATTAATTAGATTAATTAATTACAAATCCTGTAATTAATTAGCTACATTTTTTAATTGCCTGACAGCGCAAATTTTAACTCAATGGCCGCCAATCACGAGTATACTCGTTATTGGCCGCCAACACTTGACGCCAATAACGAGTATACTCTTGTTATTAGATTGTTTGATCTTTTTCCTTTGATCCCCATTCTACACACTCGGCTGGAGCTCTCTGAATCACTGTGGCACAGCTACATACGTTGGAATTGCAATGCCGATCGAATCTCACCAGATGGCAGTATTGTCTACCTTTTGAACTGTGATAGAAAGGGATCAGGACAGACAATGAATTAACTGGACTATCAAGACTCACTCTGAGGGGGAGGAGCTCTTGCAAAGCAATCGCAAGCAGATCTGCTTGCCTCAAAACCTATACTGTCCCGTAAACACGTGTAATTACATATAGACGAGTAATCGCGATCGCCAATGGGATCATTGGAATTATTCTTTTTGGATTACCTTCTGGCTAAGGTAAGGACCCCCTATGTCTATTTTACCGAACCTGAAACATGTTTCTGTAACAATCACAGTTTCTTACTTTGCCGGACATAAACCAAGCGTTTTGTAACAATCGCATTCTCGGGGTAAGACTATCCCCCCCACCCTTGATAATGTTGTGAAGGCACATGTGTATATGGTATATATACCTTTGATTTGGGATTATTTGGGGTTTCATGGGATCAACCTGAACGGTTTGGGTTTATTGCATATAACACGTTTTATCTCACAATCTATGGGAAAAGACTGAATTATCTAGGAAATGGGCGATGTTTAGCGTGTAATAAACTACAAACTAGAGTGTGTAGAAACAAACAATTTTTTCCATGTTGGACTACAAGTAGTGTCTGCCAAATGAGCCACACCATTGTCTCCACAGCTATAATACAGAACACACAGCTCTGCAAACATCGTGAAACACCGCAAAAGTGACCATTTTAATCTGGCCTGGAGCGGCAGAGATACGGAAAGCGTATGGCGATGAATGAGTTAAGTGTTATTAGTGAAATATGAGCTTGACATTATATCGGGAGTCCTGGGAGTAGTCTGACGCTGAGCGCAAAAAGTCGCACGCCTGACATATCGTCATGTAACTCGAGAACCGAGGCACGTATCTGGTCAATTGAATGACAACAAATATAGCTTTAATTCAGTAATTTATATGTTCGGCGAAAAATGCAGCCCTGAGTGCCGTGAATTCCGTCGGTTACGACGGTGGGCACGATGAGCCAGGGCTTTCGATGGGCTTTCGAATTTCATAAAACTACACTTTCCAGCTCACGCCAGCCCCTGTCAATCATCTGACTTTGTATTAAAGCTGTTTTAACACTGTATGATGTTAGTATTAAAGATGTTTTAACACTGTATGATGTTAGTATTAAAGATGTTTTTAATACTGTATGATGTTAGTATTAAAGATGTTTTAATACTGTATGATGTTGGTATTAAAGATGTTTTTAATACTGTATGATGTTGGTATTAAAGATGTTTTAATACTGTATGATGTTAGTATTAAAGATGTTTTAATACTGTATGATGTTGGTATTAAAGATGTTTTTAATACTGTATGATGTTGGTATTAAAGATGTTTTTAATACTGTATGATGTTAGTATTAAAGATGTTTTAATACTGTATGATGTTAGTATTAAAGATGTTTTAATACTGTATGATGTTAGTATTAAAGATGTTTTTAATACTGTATGATGTTGGTATTAAAGATGTTTTTAATACTGTATGATGTTAGTATTAAAGATGTTTTAATACTGTATGATGTTAGTATTAAAGATGTTTTAATACTGTATGATACTGTATTAAAGATGTATTAAAGAAGATAAGGTGCGGCAGTGGCTCGGGAGGTATAGAGCAGTTGTCTAGTAATCCGGTGGTTCCCGGTTCGATTCCCGCTCCTCCCGGGAAGCATGTCCAAGTGTCCTTGAGCAAGATACTTAACCCCTAACTGCTCCTCAAGGGTACTACGACTATGCTTGCACCTCATGGTACCAAAGCACCTCAAAGGCGCTAAAAACAAAATTACTGTACCACACAACCCCACCCAACCTCCTCCAATGTACAGTTTCTACGTCAAATGTATATACTCCCTTTTCTTGACTCCTTTTGTATCACAAACAGTACTGTATTTGCAAATCTGGTATGTCATAAATGTATAGATGTAGCAGTACTGACTATCTGTATGTCATGTATGTCATATATGTCCTGATTAATTGAAAATGGGGGACCCTGATGTAAACAAGACGAAAGTCTTTCTCTGGTCTGCATCCCCTTAACAATTGTGTGTATTGAGCTGTACTGTATTGTACCCATTCTGCAATCTGTTAATAAAGTTTTCAATCAATCAATCAATCAATCCTGATGAGCAGGTTGGCACCTTGCATGGTTGCCTCCGCCGTCGGTGTGTGAATGTGTGAGTGAATGGGTAAAATGTGAGCAACAAATTGTAAAGCGCTTTGGATAAAAAGACTATATAAATGCAGCCATTTACCATTAGATGTTTTAACACTGAATACTGTATGATGTTAGTATTAAATATGTTTAAACACTGAACACTGTATCATGTTCGTATTAAAGGTGTTTTAACACTGTATAATGTTAGTATTAAATATGTTTAAAAACAGTATTATGTTAGTATTAAAGTAGTATTAAAGTATTAAAGCTGTTTTAACACTGTAACACTGTATGATGCTAGTATCACCAAGGAGAAAGACATCTTAACATAATGTTAAGACCATGACTTTTTGTGTCCTCAGCACAGGCAGCCAAGGTACTGATTACAGTCGGGATTATGTATTGCCCGCTTATACTCTCTCTCAATTATATGCCAAAGTGTGTGAAGGCAGGTCTAAAGTTTAGCAGGTGGGTGGAGAATGCGCAATAGGCTGGTGTGAACGAGACAATGTTTAGTTTCAGACGGTGTCCGTGAGTGGAGGTAAAACTTAAACCACGAGGAAAAGCTTTACTGCAATAGGGATATCCCAAGGTTTCGCTTATTTACCTTTGAGTACTGTAGATTAAATAATTAGATCTAGAAAACATGACGATATGCACTACTCCTGTATATATATATATACGCACACACACACACACACACACACACACACACACACACACACACACACACACACACACACACACACACACACACACACACACACACACACACACACACACACACACACACACACACACACACACACACACACACACACACACACACACACACACACACACAGTGATACAATCTGTGATCTGTATGATCTGTCAACCAAGCTATACAGTATTACTTGCAGGCAGAAAGAGCAGCACTTTACTGTGCTTGAAGGTCTATAATAAAGTGTGCATTACTTTAACACTAAAGTGTGAATCAATGGCAGGACTTAATTTCTTTAAATTCTTTTAATCATTGAGCATGAACTAAACTCTAATGGATGTGGCCGAATATATGGACGTCCGGCAAGGTTGAAACAAGGCCAAGTAAAGAATCACAATAGAGGCGTATCAAAACCTTTATTTCACCCGTCTTTAAAGAGATCAATATAACTCCCAAAACAATTTCAGCAATATTGAAGTGCTGAATATTTGTCCACACATTGTAGGGTAGTTTTCAACATATTCATACTAAGTTTCCTTGCTCCAATACTGTGCCATTCTAGCTGTATTGATTGTGTGTTTGCACTACTCTTAAAAGCATGTGTATTTCTCTTTGTGGGGTAACTCTCTGGAATCGATTGGATGATGGAATTAAACTGAGCAAAAACATCATACAGTTCAAAATGAATTACAAAAGAGTGATTCTAGAAAGGTACAGTAAAGAAGAGGGAGGTTGTAACTCTCATTAATACAACAGAGTTATTCTAGAAAGGTACAGTAAAGAAGAGGGAGGTTGTAACTCTCATTAATACAACAGAGTGATTCTAGAAAGGTACAGTAAAGAAGAGGGAGGTTGTAACTCTCATTAATACAACAGAGTGATTCTAGAAAGGTACAGTAAAAAGGGAGGTTGTAACTCATTAATACAACAGAGTGATCCTAGAAAGGTACAGTAAAGAGGGAGGTTGTAAGTCTCAATAATGGAGATGTTGAAATGATTGACTTGTTTTCGTTTGTTACAGTTTTTGTTCTGATATAGTCAGCATATACCTTTTGCTTTCTAAAGATGCTGGATGGACAGTTTTTTTTTATTATCCTTTTCCCCCTCCTTTTTCCTCCGTTTTTCTCCCATCCCGATGTTAGTCGTTATGCCAATTCCCAATCCCCTTCCTGGTCACTGCGCGTGGAGGCTATCACATGCTTCCTCCGACACATGTGTAGCCAATCAACCGCTTCTTTTCACCTGGCAGCGCGGACTCTCACTGAGAGGGTGTAACGTGTGGAAGGATCACACTACCCCCCTTAGATCCTTTCCTCGCTGAGCAGGCGCCCCGACCGAACTGTAGGAGTCGCTGGTTACAACGACCAGGACCCACCCACCGGCTTTCCCACCCTCTAACACTGCCAATTGTGTTAGTACGACGGCCGGCCAAGCCGGAAGCAACGCCGAGAGCTGGGCTCGATACCAGTATCTCTCCTGCGTTGGTGGCGAGCACCTTGCCCACTGCGCCACCCGACCGCCCAGTAGCCTATTGATTGTAAAATAACTATTATTTATTAACAGTAATTATTATACATGAACTTGATCGATGGACAAGTGATTTTGTTTGAAGATGATTCTGTTGGAATAAAATGTAACACATGTGTTTGGAAGAATTGTCAAGGGTTTATTGCAATAAGGGGCAGGACTTGATAAGCATATTGCTTCTTACTATTTATTTTCGAACAAAAGACTGTTTTGTTTATTATTTTATTGTACCTTTTTTTTACAGCAAATTATCTTTGTAATATTTTTTTACAACGTTATTCCTTGTATATTTTTTTAAGATGTGCAGAGGCTTGGTGTGAAAGTTTGCAAAATGTGTCATAATCACAATGCAAGGTTCTAAGTCGTGTAACTGATTTGCCAGAACCCCCTCCTATGAGGCAGAGGTGTTGGTCTTGTCTTAAGCCCTGGGGATTATGTGTTTGTACAAAAGGCATTCATTAACATCCATCATCCTCCACACTTCCTCTTTGTTGAGATGTAGCAACACAAAGTGACTTATTTTTCAGGTAATTGTCAACTAACGTCGTCAACTAACACGATCTCAGATCATATGTAAAAGGAGTTGTTAAATATCAACATTCCTGCAAGCTGAAGTAGATATATGGTTGGTGGCAGAGCCATGACCAGTGGTAAATGGTAAATGGTGCATTTATATAGCAGCTTTTATCCAAAGCGCTTTACAATTTGTTCCTCACATTTGACCCATTCACTCACACATTCACACATGTTCAGGACTCGTGACTCGACTTGGACTTGAGCACCGATGACTCGGACTTGGACTTGGACTCGAGCATTGACTGCATTTGGACTCGGAAGTTGCAGACTCAGACTCGCACTGATAAATACAGTTGTTTATTTATATATATTTTTGTAATATGCCCCAATCATTTGGCATAAGATATTGATGGCTAGTGCATTTGTTTGGCTATTGTGTCACAAAGTAAATAAGCTCCCTTTGAAATGGTGACCGCTGTGTCATTAATGTTTAATGTAGACTTTTTTTTATTTGTACGTCGGCTCTTTGACTGCCAGAGTGGAGGTGAGTGACTCAACCTTGATGACTCGGACTAGGGTAATGGGGACTCGAGACTTGACTCAGACTCGAGATTTAGTGACTTGACTACAACACTGGTAGGTGAAGTATTTACCGCTACCTATCTCTACCAACCACAAAATGGAGAATGGAGAAAGTTGTGTGAAATCTAGTAATCCATGCATGAAAATGATTCAGCAGATTTATTTTCAGAACATTTCTTTGTTATCTCTTTGTTACAAGATAGTGTTATTTAAAATGATCACTTTGGTGAAGCTTTATAGGCGTTTACAGGTTTATGAACAACTTTTAAGGTTAAAAACTGACGACCCCCAGTTAACCCTTTCACTGCCACACGACAGAAGGTTAACCCTTTACTATCACACAACCGACGGCGATGCTCCATCATTAGCATCATTAGTCACAGTGAAAGGGTTAACCGGCTGTCGTTTGGCAGTGAAAGGAGGCAGATGAATCCCGTGTGATCTAGCATCGAGTATCAACCATCGACCAATCATAATAAAACTTCAGACAGCATGTCGAATCATTTCCAGGCGTACACAGAAAGTCTCACTTTACACATTGCAGTGTTTCTGTCAAGTGATTGGTGGATAATCAAGGTTTCAGATGAAAATTGTTTTTTTGTATGATCACCAATATTTTTAAGATCTTCTGTTTCCCCCCCACGTTCGCTTCACACGCCTTTTAGGTTCTAAAAGAAATTACGATTCAAATAACAAGTAGCAAGTTGTAACGGTGTTATTTTGTTATTATTTAGTTGCAGGGCCATGTTTTGGTCACTAAGTGGCGCTCCTTGTTTGTACTTGATGTAGCAACAGGTTTAATTTGATTTAATTTGAGCCAGTGACTCACTTCACTTCCTGTTAACTTGTCTTCTCGTAACAATGTAGCTTGTGTCTGTAAATCTACATGTCGATCTACATGTATGTTGAGAGAATATAGAGCCGTATGACGAGGCATCGTATGGTTATAAGTAGGGATGTTCGATATTAGGCTTTTTTACCGATATTGTCCAACTCTTAATTTCCGATACCGATATCAACCGGTACCGATATATGTGGAGTTTACCACCCAAAAGAACGGAATAATTTCAGGTAATTAACATTACATATCTCTTGTCGTGGAATTAACACAACATTATGCATACTTTTAACAATAAATTAAATAAGAATTTGTTCTTACTTGCTTGCCTGGGTAAATAAAGGTTAAATATATATATATATTTTTTTAATTAAGTTTTTTTTTTACCAATACCGATCATTTCCGATATTACATTTTAATGCCAATATATCGGTAGGCCGATAATATCGGACATCCATAGTTATAAGACTAAGAGTATGTTTTGATAATAAATGGGTGTGTGTGAAATCCCAACAGCGACAACGTCTGAGTAGCTCTTCACTAAGCTAAGCTATCCTGGTGTAATTCTTTAATGCTAACAATTAACATCACGCAGCCAGACACGTTACAAAGTAGCCTAATTGACATATCTCAAACACCACCCTCTTTTGTTGATCCTCCAATCACAACTCTCGCGAAGCCACAGCTGTGATTGGAGGATCATGAAAAGAGGGCGGGTTTGAGATAGGTCCATTCTTGGCCTTGTAGCATAGAGTTTAGTAGTCCTGCCCAGTTTGATGACGTACTGCTGGTCCCACTTTCAAAATATATAAATGTATGGTCGACTTTTAAATGATTCCCAACAAATAACCAACAAGAGTGTGTTAAGAAAAGTGAAATGAACTCATCATCCGGGTACTCACTGCAAGGAACTGTGCTGTCAGAGCGAATTGCAGTGGAACTTTGGCTCAAAGTCATCTTTAAAGATTAGATTAGGCAAAATATTAGTGTGACGTGACTGTTCTCAACAGGGGTGCCTATAGGCACACTAGGGTGCCTCAGAGAGCTGCCAGGGGTGCCTTGAGATTTCGCAAAAAAAAATAATATATATATATTTTTTTTATATGATTAAAGAAAATGATCACTAAAGTGCTATCTGTTGCAGCTGCACTGTTTTCCATGAAAATACCACATTTGGATAAGTTTGACCATTTCTCAAAAACTGAAAATCATAATTTATTTTAATATGTTTTGGAGCTTTTTCATTTGTTTATTGGACAAGTCCGGCAGAGAGGAAGGATGGGAGAGAGATATGGGGGAAGACATTCGGCAAAGGTCGCCGGGTCCGGAAGTCGAACCCGGGACGGCCGTGCACCACCCTGGCACCCTGAAAATCATTATTTAAAATCATTTACAGACAACATTGAGAGAAAGCTTCCTGACACATCTCAATCCAAACTCTTGGAAGAACTCATTGAAATCTCATCTGATACCACCTGGAGAGCTGGTTTCAGTGAAGTGCCCCTGGAAACATGTTGGTCTGAGTGTGGAGCTGAGGACTGCCAAGTATCTCATAATGCAGCAGTTAAGGTGTTGATACCATTCAGCACCAAATATCTGTGTGAAGCTGGCTTTTCATCCATGACAGCTCTGAAAACAAAATATAGGGCCAAGTTGAGCCTTGAGGATGACATGCGTGTTGCCTTGTCAAATATCTCCCCATGTATTGACCGTATTATTAGCCAGCAGCAGCAGCAGCAGCAGACCTCGCATTGAGCTAGACATGTCCACTGAGTGAACGAGTGCTTATCTTCTGTATTTATTTATATTTTTTGAGAAATGGTAACTTGGTGATACTTTTCTGTATTTAAAAGAAATACATGATTTTCTGTTTTTGAGAAATGGTCACACGTATCCAAATATGCAATCTTAATGGAAAACAGTGCAGCTGTAACAGATAGCACTTTAGTGATAATTTTCTGTAATTTTATTTAAAAAAATATGCTATTTGATTTACTACTACAAGCAGTGTAATGTCAACAGTACTAAGCCATTAAACCTGAAACGCCATTTAGACCTTATTTTGAAAGCAAGCACTTTTGTCATCATTGTAGCAAAAAAGACAGGACCGGAAAAGTCTTTATCGTATATATAGGGGTGCCCTGGAATATTTTATTGGACACAGGGGTGCCTTGGCAGCAGAAAAGTTGAGAACCCCTCATAATCAAGAAGATAAAAGCAGAAAATGATTATGGTAACATAGCGAAAACATGGCACCAAATCCAGTTCACATGGAACTTCACAACTCTGAGCAGACTTGCCATAGAATTATATACGTTGTTTTCTCCCATAACCAGCCAGGGAAAGGGGTGGAGTCGCCTACATTGAATAGTAATAACATTCATGAACTGGTTATGAACTTATCTTATCTTAGAATCATTATTGTGTTCTATCAACTGCCGATAGAGAGTGGCAGAATAGACATTTATTTCTATGAAAACGTTTGAGATAATTATTTTAAGGGTTACTCACAACCATTACCTAAGGCATTGCTGCTGTCACAAGAGCTGCTCACCATCAGCCCATTGGTCTATAATGATAAGAAAGTACAAAACAGTTGGAGGTTATGCTAAAGCAGAGAATTCTAAATGTCACCACTAGATGGCGCAGCCTTGTTGCTTGTTTACAGATCTCAATGTCACAGCAACTACACTCAGACATGCAGATAATTCAGTTGATTACCGAGGAACAGAAATAAAACAGATGTTTAAAATGAAGTCACAAAGCCATTAACTGGCCCAAAACGAGACTCTTGATGAATAGTGGACAATCTCACACACACACGCACGCACACACGCACGCACGCACGCACGCACGCACGCACGCACACACACACACACACACACACACACACACACACACACACACACACACACACACACACACACACACACACACACACATGCTTTACTTTTCTCTGTTCTCTCCCTCTCCCCCCCTGTACCCGCAAAAAACTAAAACAAAAGGCTGGCTGCCACAAAACAGTCACATCTAGAGACCTCAAAACCTACTCTAGCGAGGCCTTCAACCTTGAACTGGAGAGTCTGGACTGGTCAGATGAACTCAATGGTACACTGGTTGAAGAAACATGGCTTGGTTTCAAAACCAAATTCTCAACAATACTAAACGACATGGCCCCCCTAAGAACCACCAGGGTAAAAAATCACGCTGAGCCGTGGATGCACTCCGAAATACTGGCCGCTATGAAAACCAGAGACAAAAAATGCTCTGAGTTTCGTAAAAGTCAGTCAAAGCTTACTAAAAGCACGAGCAGTGAACTCCAAGCCCACGTGACTGAACTCAAACTAGAAAGAAACAGACTAAGAAACGACGTAAACTCCATGATCAAAACTGCAAAAAAGAATTTCATCAATGACAAAACTGAGGAAAACAAAAACAAACCACGTGAACTTTGGAAATTACTCAATAATCAACTAAGATGCAGTAAAAAACTCAAAACCAGATTCTCAAACATAAACATAAAAACGGACAACACGCTCATCACAGACAAGCTGGATGTAGCCAATTACTTAAACATTTTCTTCACAAACATAGCCACAACACTGGTAAACAAACTACCCTCCCACTCAGGGCTTTATGGGGTAGAACACATAGTAGCTTACTACAAAAACCTAGGGGTCCGCAAGGACGACTTCAAGCTGGAAATGGTAACAACAGACGAGGTACTCAATAAACTGAGCGCCCTCCAACCTAACAAGGCCACTGGCCATGACAACATCCCCTCCAAATTCCTCAGAGACTCAGCAGCCGCCATCACCCCAATCATCACACACATAATAAACCTCTCCATAAAACAGGGACACGTCCCCAAGGACTTCAAAATTGCGAGGGTGACCCCTCTGCACAAAAAGGGCAGCAAATTAGACCCAGGCAACTACCGCCCTGTTTCTATTCTCACCTCCATCTCGAAAGTCATGGAAAAAATTTTCTATGAACAGGTCGAAAAGTACCTAGCGGAAAAAAATCTAATCTACGAATTCCAATCTGGCTTCAGAACATCCCACTCCACTGACACATGCCTTCTCTATTTGAATGACCACATCAAACAAGAGGTGGACGCAGGCAAATACTGCGGCATGGTCATGCTGGACCTACAAAAGGCATTTGACACGGTCAATCACTCCATTCTGATTGACAAGCTAAAAGCAATTGGTTTTGATAGTCTATCAGTGAGCTGGATGCAATCCTACCTTGAGGGGAGGGAACAGATGGTGGAGGTAAACGGTACCCTATCCCCCCCCCTCACAGTGAGCTGTGGTGTTCCACAAGGAAGCATACTAGGACCGCTGCTGTTCCTAATTTATGCAAATGACATGTCGTCAGCTTGTGACTGCAACTTGTTCCTGTTTGCGGACGACTCAGCCCTGCTGGTCTCTGACAAGAACAAGTTACAGGTTGAAAAAACCCTCAGCTCGGAACTAGGCAGAATCTGCATATGGCTCGCTGATAACAAACTATCATTACACATGGGCAAAACAGAGTCCATTCTCTTCGGTTCAAATAACAAACTCAGCAAGACCGACGGCTTCTCAGTTACAGTGGGTGACAATATTGTCACAAGGAAAGATGAAATTACCTACCTGGGTTCCATCCTAGAGGCTAATCTCTCCTGTGACAAAATGGCATCCAATGTAATAAAAAAAGTCAACCAACGAACTCGATTCTTGTACCGGATCTCCTCTCTGGTAAACAAGAATACCCTGAAGACTCTGGCAGGAGCACTCATTCAGGGGTACTACGACTATGCTTGCACCTCATGGTACCAAAGCACCTCAAAGGCACTAAAAACAAAATTACAAACATCTCAAAACAAACTGGTCAGACTACTGCTTGACCTTACTCCTAGAACCCACCTCACCCCTGCCCACTTTGACAACCTAGGATGGCTTAGAGTAGACGACAGAGTACAGCAACTTGCAATGGGCCTGGTCTACAAGATACACTACACGACCAAGGTACCCATGTACATGTCAAAATACTTCCCAAAGGTCAGTGAATACCACGATCACAACACCAGAGGGAGCTCCACAAATCATGTTAAACCCAGATTCGGCTCAAATAAGGGACTAAACACGTTTCGCAATTATGCCACATCAATGTGGAACGCCCTACCCAAAGCTGTAAAGGAATGTGGATCACTACCCACTTTCAAAACCTCTCTCAAGGGACACCTACGGGAGACTGCAATTCAAAACTGGCCCCTGTAAATATCCTAACCCAACCCACTCCAATGTACAGTCATTTACCTAGTATGGTTTTGTCAATAGTCCAATGTACAATTTTGTTTGTTTGTACAGTGTCTCCCCCCCCCCCTCAATGTACAGTTTTGCTTGTTTATACAGTGTGTCTCCCCCCCCCCCCCCCCAACCACCTCCAATGTAAATTACCCAGTATGGTTGTCAATATCCCAATGTACCCAACCCCCCCACCCAACCTCCTCCAATGTACAGTTTCTACGTCAAATAATAATAATAATAATAATAATAATAATAATAATAATAATAATAATAATAATAATAATAATAATAATAATAATAATAATAAAATAATAATAATAATAAAATAATAATAATAATAATAATAATAATAATAATAATAATAATAATAATAATAATAATAATAATAATAATAATAATAATAATAATAATAATAATAATAATAATAATGATGGTGTCATTTTATGGACGCTTGGGACAGTGTCTCTTTTAGCAAGTTATAAGCAGCTATGTCTAATGTCACTCACCATGCTAGTCACAATCTCTTCACGTTCAACCTCAGAGTGGAGACATTTGGACTATATTCCTCACATTTTATTTTAAGTAAATGTTTGTCTCTTTTGTTATATTTCTTCTTCTACCATACTGTTTTTAGTTATGCCACAAACGAAATACATACAACTCGTTTTCTGAACCGTCAGCTGATGCTATTGTTAGCTGAATATGTGTTGGTAGCTTAGCAGCGCAGGAGTCCAAAGTCAAGTGTGTCTGCTCTCTCCCTGGGACAGTTGGGACACTAGGCTATTGTTTCTAGTTCCTACCTTGTTACAAATCAACAAAAACAAGGCAAAGCCTTTTCCTAATTGAATAAAACCCTTTCAAACCCACAGTGAAGTCACTGAATGCATGTTCTGTATCGTTAGTGGCTTAGCTTGGCATCGCTACTGCACTATCTCGCGTACGTGCACGCGTACTGAATAAACCACAAATGTACCTCTAATACCAGTATTAGTCTGACCACACCCCTCATCAGCTTACCTTCATAAGCAGGTGTGTGGTCACCTGCTCTCCTCCTTCTCGCTTTCACCACAAGGAAGAGGTGCCTCGGTAGATCCCCACACTTGACACCATGATGGAAGAAATTGGATTAGGAACAGCTTGGGAAACAAGGATACGTTGACATCATATCTTTATTTTCTCTCTCACTATTTTCGAGAAAATACGGCGATATTGTCTTCGTACTGGAGTGTCTAGAAGATGATGATCATTCTACAAACCCTCCACCGGTTTTCGTATTGGGAGCACGCCGCTGCATGCTTCTCAACTGCAGTTCCTTGCTGTGTTTGTTGGGGTGAAACCTGTCAGGCCACAGCTGAACTGTCGGACATGCCGCTGTTGTGAGGAGCGGTGCGTTCCAGGTTGGGTGAGTAGTGTTTGCTGGCGGGCTCCACTTGTCTGTTAGTGCTATGGGGGCTACTTGACAAAGTTTATGGAAACCGGCCCCAGGCTAGGGTCCTTTGTTTAGCCGTCTAGGCGACAGAAGGCCTTGGTCTGGCGACCATTATAGTTTTAACTAGTGGGCCGCGACCATTGACACTGGTGATCCCTGTGTGTTCTGGACGAGTGGATTCTCTCTGTCACCGTGTTAAGACCCCATCTTTCATATCCAAATGAGAGTATTCCTTCACGAGGGGATATGTGCATGTAATGTGCGATAGCGGCAGATTCATGTTCAAAGTCAGCTATACAGGCCAGTTGGTACTGTGCTGATTCCGCCGGACGTGTTAATGTCACCGTTGTGAAGCGGTGTTGACGTCTTGTTTTCTCTTTTCTCTTAAAAAGTGAGGAGGGTTCAGAACGGCGGCCTGTCTGGGTGAGTGTTATGTCATTGTTTACATGTTCATAGCTTACGGTTAGCCGGTCGGTGGCCTGGCGCGGGGTAGCTTGGCTTCTCGCGCGCCGCCGGGAGCTCGCTCCTGATCGCGTGCGTCGTAGATCGGCGTCTCGCGAGCGGAAGCAATAGCACCCGAACGGTTGGAGCAGCCGTTAGCTTGATGCTAGTCTGTTGAACGTGCTTTGATTTTAACATGTTTTACACTCTTGACCACGACGTCATCCTTGACAGGGGATGTTCGTCGACCCTGCCTGAGCCTAGACGGGGATTGCGTCAACAAAGAGGGCTGTGTTCTACGGTGGCTTGTGACTGCACTTCGCTGATCTGCGTTCCGGGCAGGTACGGGGTTGGCCAGACCTCATAACACGTCTTCTGGTTTTACCTTGCTAAATGTATTGTGAATAACGGTGTTTTTTCCCAAAACGTGTGTTGTTGCAATGCATTTGAGATACGTTGCGGGTTGTGTGTGAGCTGTTTTTGTCACTGGCAGTTAGCTTCTCCGTGCAGGTCGTGATGTATTGATCTGGTTGTTGTGTGAGAAACATCATGGTGTTTATGTGTACCGTGTACTCACTACTAAGGCAACTAACCTATGAAGCTATGCTTGGTGACGAGTGAGTAAAAGAATGTTCTTTCTCAGACTGTAATGACAATGAACAGTGAGTTCACACATTAACAGGTTTTCCTGTTTTAACTGGCCGTATTGAGGGTAAAATAGGAGGATTGTGTTTCCCCCCCCGGTTCCCTGGGGACTTTATCACCTCCTATCAGACATGTTGTGCATTAATTGTGTCTTTTGTGTGGTAGGGATACGATGTAACTCTCAGCTTGATTGCTGAGGTTGTGCTAAATCTGCTGGAGAAACTTATTTCCTAAAGGGAAATTGGTTTGGTTGCTGTCATGTGTGCTTAGCAAGGCCTGTGGTCGATACTAATCAAGAATGATGTATTCTCTCATTGTGAAAAAAACGGCGTTCCTCTGTTGAGTGTTTTTGCCATTTTTTGTAGGTGATGATGGGTTGTGTGTGTCATGTGACCTACAACTGGGTTGTACTGGCCACAGAAGCACATGTGTATGTTGGACCGGGGTTCTTAGAGCCCTCTCTATTCTGTGTTTTTCCTTAGTAAAAATCAGATAGCAGGTTAGCTCGTGCGCTGTGTGGAGCTGTGAAACGCTTCATAGAGCTGACTATGACTGTGTCATATTCTCTTTTTGTCGTTACGTCGTATCATGGGTGTGGGGTCGTAAAGGGGTGAACTGGTAACCTTTCCTCTCCCCATTGTTCTGTCGGTCAGGGGTACACCCCCTGTCCTTCAAGGTTCCCGTCACGTGGCGGTTCGGCACGTTACGGGGGGGGGGGGGGGGGGGGGGGGGAGGGAGTTCCTGGTCCCACGGCCTGGTATATTGGGCGTGTGCACCGCAGGAATTCCCCCGCCATAGAGTACGTCACCGTGCGCGTCTCTGTTGGTAGGACTTCCGTGTGCTGTTCAGGTCCATGTGATGGATCTGTTTTCAGGGGGGGTGGTCAGGGCTCCTCCTCACCAAGCGCCTACTCAGGCCTTCTGTGAGTTCGGACTCCTTCTTCCATGTGAGGAAGCCTCCATCAGAGTACAGAGCCTTCCTCCTCAGATTGTCAAAGTGAGTGGACCCTCTAGAAGGGTCCTTTTCTATTGTATGTATATTCGATTCAATTCGTTTATTGAGTGTGTATGGGTTCGGTGCCTCTTCCCCGGAGGCCCTAAAACCAGTTTTTTACATGGCTCAAGGTGCAATATATTCTTTTCAATCTGTACAGCTCGCGTGGGAAGTCTCTCTGGGGATCCCCGTCTCTTTCCTATGGGAGGGTGGTGGGATGTAAAAATGTGAACATTTTTTACCCCGGCTGTGTAGACTGGGATACATACTGTTGATGCTTCCTTCTTTCTATTCCAGAAGTGTTGGAGTTAGGGAGTGTCACACCCCTCTTGTCGTTCCCCTGGGCGCCTTGGGGATTCAATGACAGGTCTAAATAGCCTGTTCATTGATGGGGGTGTGTCCCGACGCACGTATAGTGCTAGCTCGCTGTAAACAGGCGATTGGCTGGCACGCCTTAGTTGCTTGTGGTTGAAACAGCGTTTTTATAAAGCAACTGAGATGGGGGTTTTTCCTCTTCCGGCGACCACATCCCATGACCTGGGTGGGTTGTCGACGGATTCTCGTTCATGTCTGGGGGATGATGACGGGATGGATCTGAACATATGTAGTGGGGTCTCACGCCCTTGGGGTGGGCCACCAGGCGCGGTTCGTCCCGACGTCTGGGTGGCGCCTTCTTTTCATGTTAAGATCAACACGCATATCTGCCCTTCTCCTGGAGTAGGCATGTCGGCGTGGTTAGGGCACGGGACTGGTTCTGGTCACGCTGGTCCAGATCAGTTGAACCCGTTGTCCGCCGGGGATGCAGATCTGCTGTTCTGGTACCCTGAGGGACTTGGGCTTTTTTCAGGGGGAAAAATGCCAGGTCGGTCTGGGTGTCACAGGGTTAAGCGCTATGGAGACCCTGGTTGGGTATGTTTTTACTCAGCACTGTCGTCATGGCTTACAGCCATGCCATTCTGTACGCGCTCGATCTCGTCGGATCTCGGCCGCTACACAGGTTGGTCCTGGTTAGTACTTGGTTGGGAGACCGCCGGGGAATACCAGGTACGGTGTGCTTAGGGGCTGGTTCTCCATTATTTTTCGCTCCTCTCTCACGCATGGCGAAGAGGGGCCTGTGGGGGTGGTTTTTTGACCTCCTCTGGTGACCCTGTGCTTCCCGTACCACCAGGCCCGGTCCGAAGTGATGTTTGCGACCCGTAGGCCTGGGTTAACCCTTTTTGGAAACTGAAACACTTGTACTGCGGTATAGCCGGTGTATACCCGCAGGTGTGTTTTGGAGTTTTTTCTTGAGGGGTTATAGGAACAACCACCGCATTGGGTAACACCGAGGTGGTTGATTCCCTGGTGTGTTGGAGCAGTGTCAACTCCCGGGTTCACCGTTTGAGGGTGCCCCTGCACGTTCATGACGTCTGCCAATCGTGTCAGCCTTCTCTGCCTCGACCCCTCTGGGTGGGGGTTGTTAAATGGAGGCTTGGTCATGCAACACCGCCAGCTTACGCTCCTTCCGCCGGGGCGGCTGTGTTCAGCTGTCCCCTCTGGCGCCTGTCTCGTCCGCAGTCTCCAGGCTAGGGTTAACAGCCTGTTGCCTGGTTTTTCCCCGGTGCGCTGCCTGCTTCCGTTGGTTAACCTTTTTTGTGTGCTTACGGCCATGCTGACTGCCTATTCTGCAGGGTCAGTGTGCCAGGCGGTGTACTATTGGGGGGACGGGGCCCGCTCGGCTTACGGCCATACCGACCTGAACACGCCCGGTCTCGTCCGATCTCGGAAGCTGGGCAGGTTCTGGCCTGGTTGGTTCCGCCTGGGAATACCAGGTGCAGTAACTGAGGGGCCTTTGTCCGAATACGCTGGCGATGTGGGGGGCGGGGCACTACGTGCCCACCTGGTGGGGTCTTGATGCTGGCATCATGGACTTCTCCGGGCCCCCATTCCAGGGAGTCCAGTCCTTTTGGTGGGTCTGGGTCTTCCTTCGTGCTCCGCTGCTACGGCCTTGCCACGGGGTTGGGTTTGCCCTTGACCCCGTGATTCTGGGGGCAGTAACGAGGTTGTTCCTCCGTTCGTTCCCGGGTGGCATGCGGGTTGTGCGTGTGTGTAGTCGTGGGGTCAAGCCACGGTCTGCTCACCCTGTGCGTTGAGTTGCTTGAGTGCCTCTTCGCACGGTCGGGTCCGTCGCCCTCCCGTGACGTCCCTAATAGGGGGGCTACCCTCCATTAGGGGGGGTCGGGGGGGCTCGGCCCTCCCTGTTCTGATGGTTTTGGGGGGCTGTCAGCGGGGTGTATTTGTCAGCCAAGTGGCTCCGCTTGGCCTCCCTTGTGCAGTAGCGATGCCAAGCTAAGCCACTAACGATACAGAACGTTAGGTTATGACTATAACCAAGTTCTGTTAGTTAGGGGCGATGCTTGGCATCGGACGCCGCTGCAGCCCTTGTCCTCACCTTGTGGTGAAAGCTTGGTGACCACACACCTGCTTATGAAGGTAAGCTGATGAGGGGTGTGGTCAGACTAATACTGGTATTAGAGGTACATTTGTGGTTTATTCAGTACGCGTGCACGTACGCGAGATAGTGCAGTAGCGATGCCAAGCATCGCCCCTAACTAACAGAACTTGGTTATAGTCATAACCTAACGTTTACTCTAGTGGAAGATAGCCAGAAACCCTTCTTTTGCCCCCTTCAAAAACCCATGCGCCGGTTCGGGGTTTTAATAGGGTTAATAATGTTTTTTAATGAACTTGGTTTAGGTTACAGCCTATGGTCCCTGTTTTATGTTATGTTTAGCCTATTAAGAGATTTAGACTGCTAAGCTGAATCAAAAGACGTAACAAACAATGCCCTTCATATAGGCCTACATTTCAAACCCTGAGTTCAACTATTAGTAATGTTTTTACTCTCAAGTTGTTGATTGTCATTGACTATTTAGCTAAATGAAACAAACTCAATAGCTTACATAAACATAGACTACATGCAGGGCCAGACCTAGCACATTTGGTGCCCTATGAAAGCTTCACTCCCCCCCCCCCCCCACTAGCGGACTGACCATCGGGACCACCGGGAGTTTTCCCGGTGGCCTGGCAGACTGGCATGGCCTGGCTGCCCTCATGGCAGGCCAGGTCTGTATACATGTTTATATTTGCGCATAATAAGTTCAGGCAAGCAGGCAGGAATGCGTGATTTTTTTTCGTAGCCGCAGTTTGCGAAGACGCTCTCTGATTGGTTTAGCTCCGAAGGGCTCTTCCGTGTTACTACACGAGGTTTGAATCAGATGGACATTGAAATTGACGTGGAAACTCCGGATGTTGATCACTTGATCACCTTATTGGATGTACTTGCAGGGGTCGGCAATGGGCCCGCCAGCAATAATTTCTGGCCCGTCAGTTTATTTTGAGAATATGATATTTATTTTACGCGCAGGAAATATTCACTTGTGACGCCAGAGTGTCTTTGTGAAGCTGTATCTATCTATTCATCATATCTATGCCTGTCACTATAGCCAATTGAAATGCTAGAAATGGTCACGTGGACTGGGAGAACCAATGGAATAGTCCCACCGGGCCGCGTGTATATTTTCCCTAACAAACTTTCACTTCCGCGTTTGGGATGCGATCATGCGAGAGACTAACGTTAGCAAAAATGTGTTAAAAAAACAAAACAAACGTCTTTGGATAGCTTCTTTGCAACGGGGAAATACCAACTGAGGAGCCAGAAGAGGAGCCTACGACCTCCAAGACACATAAAGCTTCTTTTAATAAACAGAAGTCATACTTAAAATACGGGTTTATCGCAACAGGTGACTCTCGCGTGTTGACATGGCAACACAAGGCAATGAAGCGACTGTGTTCAAGTTGGCACAAGATAAAGTAGTTGCATTCAACGCGAGTGGACATTTGACATGTTTCAAACATTAGCAGGGATTTTGGAGGACCGAAACAGAAACAATAATAAGCCCAGGGCAGGGCTGCATTATGGTGAGTTGTGTTTTAATAATAATAATACATTCGATTTATAATACACCCGCCGCGGTGCTGCAAATCAAATGCCCACCCTACTGATCTGTTCATGTGTTATAATAATAATAATACATTCGATTTATAATGCGAGCACCTGCATTAAAATCAAATGACTGATCTGTTCATGTGTTATGCACCCGAGCTGGGAGACACAGTAACAGGGGATGGACACAGAGTAACATGGACACATTAAAGAGCCACCAGCGCACCAGGATGGTATGCAGTGGTGAGGGTAGACCTGGTAATTGTCCAGCAGGTGGGGGAAGAGGGAACTGTCCAGCAGGTGGGGGAAGATGTGGAGGGACATAACAAATGTAATAGAGGTTTGAACACACTGAAATAAAATATTTGCCAGATGCCTGTTTTTGGGTTCCAGCTATGAGTTAGGAGCTGGAAAACATAACGGTTCCATAGCCTGAAGTCTTATGTAGTACAGGTCCAAAGTTTATAAAGATCCCACAGAAAATGTGTGTTTAACAAAGGTTTTCTGTAATGTGTGTACCGTAATAATTCAGTGTGATTATCCAAAATGGCTTCAACTTCCATTCATTCAGACACGCGAGTCAAAACAAAGAACTTGTTAATATTCTTCTGCCCCCTTCTCATTGCAATCAGCACTTGTCTGGGATCGCTTTCGGAGCAGATGCACAACGGTGGTCAATAATTTTCGCCATCAGCGGTGACTGGTCAGTTCAGGACCGTTTACAACCGGACGTGGTCACTCGTCGGAACGGCTTGTCAAATGACGCTCGCTGGATATTTCGTCTTGTAACTCGAGACCCCAAGCACGCAATAGGTTGAGTGTGGTTACGATCGAAAGGCCTCTCCTCTGTCCTGATTCTCCTGGACCTGTCGGCAACCTTCAACATATCCGCTTCGGGATATCGTGCAGCGAAGGGAACGGCTCCTGCCTACCTCCGGTTAATGGTCTCTAACTACACACCCTCAAGACCCCTACGCTCTGCATCTTCTGGCTGCCTCAGACCCAGTCCTATCTGAGCTCCAGGGGGGTCATCAAGAACTAACCTTCGTACTGTCTTTTACTATCATGCACTTTGCCTAAATAATCTTCCTTGCCTATATTACTACCTACTATGCTAATTATGTCTTTACTACTATGCACTCAAGAGTGTAGCATCCAAGTTTCAACTCTATTTGATGAACATTGTTACTTAGCTGAAAGAGTTGTAACTATAGGGATGTCCCGATCGCATTTTTTTGGTCCCGATCCGATCCTGATCATGTGATTTTGAGTATCTGCCGATACCGAACTTTCCCGATCCGATCTTTCACATTAGTAACCGATTTCACGCATTTTTGTCAGAAACTGGTGAAGCGAGACAAGCCCCTCTGTTGCCTCAATAGCCCCTCGAGCGCGGCGGCTCACATTACATACACCCTGAGCCCCTGAGAATGTGCTTCATACGAGAAATATTCAAAGTTTCAATCTGTTTGCACATTAGTATACATTCACAGTGTTCGACCTACGTAATGATTTGCTCCATTTTGGTCTGAAACGCAGCTAGACGATAATCCTCACAAAGCGAATGTTGACGTTATCCAGGTGTTACGTTCTGGTTGCTGACTGCTGTCTGGAACCACCCACCATTCTGTCATCTGTCACTTGGCTACTGTCACCTGTCTCCCCTGTCACTTAGTGCTGTCACTTAGGGTATGGTTCCTGATTGGCTGTCACAGGGGTGTGTGTGGAATGTTAGAATGTGGTGTCTATTTAACCTTCCTATCTTCTGCTTGATATCCGTCAGGTCTTCATTATAGCGTTCGGAGATAACGCAGGCGGTTCCGGTTCTGGACCACCACTAAGCTCCATTATCTTATTCCCTCTTCTTCCTGCCACTCGGCATTGTATCCTAGTATTACTCTTTGTGTTCTTTACTATTAAAACGAACCTGCTTAAGAGTACACCCTCTCCGTCTCTGTGATTGCATACCACAATTGGAACTCACCTACCTCCATCCTGACACCAGGTGAACGTTAACTTCATTCAAGCGAGGCATTGCAATCAATACAGCTGTTTAGCAAAGCACCAGCCGCCTCCCCCATTCCTTTGCTCGCTCTAGTCACATAACGTGGCTGTTTTTCAGGTGGCGTATTAGATTGATCGTGTTGAACGCAGCTCTGTTCTTTCCTCCACGCTGAACGTCCGCCTTGCAAACATTGCAACTGGCTATTGGACTGGCTTCAGTTTCAATTTTTAAATGCTTCCAAACTTCTGACATTTTGTCTAGCTGCTCCGAGTCATCAGGTGGACATAACCTGTGTTGCGGGAGTGAGCTTGTAGGTCTGCTATTTTCGGCATACGTCACTGTCGTGCGAAGGTTTAAATCAAAGGAAATGCGTTTGTTTTGGCAAATTCTTCTGCTATAACTGCTATTCTGACAATAAATAAATGAATGATGATATGTAATTTAAAACCAAAACTAAGACCTCAGTATGAGTTTAAGACATGAACATGGTCATGTTTGTTGAATAATTTTTGAATATTTTGTTTTGTTTTTACTCCTGTTTTTTTTCCCCGATCACAATCTTCTGAAAATCATGTGATCGGCCCCTGATCCCGCTCACGTGATTGGATCGGGACATCCCTAGTTGTAACCTTCCTGCTGACCTGTTGTACATAACTTGTAAGTCGCTTTGGATAAAAGCATCAGCTAAATGACTAAATGTAAATGTAACATCCTTCGGTCTCTGTCCCTGGTAGTCTCATGCAGTTTACTCTACAAGGTAATCAGGTCCTAACTCGTGTTAATGGCAGTGGAGCGCTGAGCCTCTGCAACTCTCGGCTCATGGTGGCAGGGACCCACATCTCTTCCAACGGGTCTATAGGCAGCCTACCTCAACTTGAGGATTGGCTGCCATCTGATTTCTACACAATATGGTAGGAGAGATGCCACATGCTGGACTCAATAGACATAACATTGAGGCGGGGACATGTAATGCAATTCACGTCCTTCCATCCTCTTTTCTCAGTGGTGAATCCTACTGTCCTGTCGTTTGTCTGCAGCATCTGCTACTGCCAACGACATTCAGACACTGCTATCCAAGCAGTTTATTTCTATCGTACCTGTTAAGGTCCAACTGGTAGACTCTAGCGCAGAGAGACGAACAAGACAACAGGACCAGTTCCAAGGGTGTTTAATGTAAGAGGAGCAGGTAGTTCAGGTTGAGGACCAGGCAGGGTTTCCAGGTGGGGACACGGAGTGCAGGTTATCCAGGAGGAGACACGCGAGGCAGGGCAGGAGGTGGTCCACACACCGGGTAGGGCAGGATTGGATATCAGGCAGGAGTCAGGCTGAGGGTCTGGACATGGGGACATGGCAGACGTCAGGACGGGACGAGACGGGTAAGAATATATCAGGAGAAGCAAGAACATATAGACACCGACTTGGTTCGCTGAATCTAAAATCTTGCGAAGTCTTGGAGTTACGTCACAGTTGCTCATGTGCCACGGTGAGGCTGCCAAAAGGCCAGGCTCTGTATGTCTGTCATGTATGTCAGAAATGTCAAGATATATATCTGTATGTTGCATATGTCATTAATGTCATTATGAATTTAAAATGGGGGACCCTGATGTAAACAAGACTAAAGTCTTTCTCTGGTCTGCATCCCCTTAACAATTGTGTGTATTGAGCCGTACTGTATTGTACCCATTCTGCAATCTGTTAATAACGTTTTCAATCAACCAATCAACACTAGCATCTACCACAGATTCATCAGCTGCAAATCTTCCCCCAACAGAAGATGCCTTCCAGCAACATGTGTTGAGAGCCTTGTACCAAACAGCAGTGTGGCGTCACAGCCATCTGGCCAAGCCTCTTCTCTGGAACCCAGTTGGTAGAGGGTGGAGGCTCAGAGAAGATGGGACCATTGAACCTGTGATGTTCCAGAAAGCACCGGCACCTAAGGAAGTTCGAGACATCACCCACCTGTACTGTAAAGATGGAAACTGCAATGATGCCAGCAAACTTTGCTCTTGCTCTTTCCCTGACTGCCCAAATATTATCCATTTTGTCACTGATGATGATAATGTGGATGAGTGACGGCGATGTGTTGCTGTAGATTGAAATAAAGGTGTTCTATTTCAATTTCAACCTGATTCAATTGGATCTTTGTTTCCATATGAAGTATCATACAATGTTTCATATGAAATGTATAATTTATTAAATGTATCATAAATATATTAACATTATAGACCAGAACATTACCTCAAGTGACTTTACTTTGCAGTAACATTGAATTTGTCAACATGCTTCTCACCACTGATAATGGGCTTTGGACTGAATACTTCATTATGTCAATGTTTAATTTTCTTTCATTTAGGACATCTCATACATTTACTGATGTAACTCCCTGACCATGCATGCTATATTTACACATCTGGTATTGCTGGATTCAGCACAACCACACCTTTCCGAAAAAGCCCTCATCTGTGTTTCTATGACAAGTCATGGCAGACCTACTACAAAGTAAATGAGAACATTCTGCATAGATATTAATTTTTTACATTTCCACTTATGTGCTCGCAAGGGTTCCCCCCAGATAAGAGAAACCCAATGGAAAAACATGCACAACCAACAGATCGCTGACGCTCTCGCGTCCCTGATGAAGACGGGCAGGAGCACTTGGATTGGTCCCCGGGCGCGGCCCCTCGTCGACGCCCTGTCTGCTCCCGGCTGCCCTTGGGGGGAAGGACGACGGGATGGGTCAAGTGCAGAGACTCAATCGCATCGGCGACTGAGAAAAAGACAATGCATGTGTGTGTGTGTATCCCAGTGTGTGTGTGCCTCTCCCATTGCATGCCCAGTTCGATGCATGCTGAATAAAGATCCCCTAAAGAGGTCCTGCATTATTATTATATTATTAGAGCCATCCAATAGACGAAGCCAGAAGCTACGCCAGTATTCATATAACTAGGGTGATAATTCATAACCTTTCTCCATTCTCCAACTTCTATCTTATATGTGAGACCATACACCGAACCTGAGTAGAATTTATACCATTACTTAAATAGGAAGGACTGTGAACTTAACACAGATCTTAGACTCTCATCCCTTGTGGTTTCCTTTTTATTCCAGGACTGATTCAAATAAAAGAAGAAAAGTGTGGGATTTTATATGTGAAATTACAACCAGGATAAATGTAGAAGATTACGTTATAAACTGAAGCAGGGATTTCACAAAATGGACGTGACAATGGCCTTTTTATACAGCGCAAGCATCAGAAGAGAATACACACTTCCTTATTTACCCATTGTCATGGATGAAACGGGTCTATTTTTTTGTCCATCAGCACTGATAACAATCTGAATACTGTGTTGGAGCACAAAACCTCACCAGACATCATGAATGACAAGTGGAGGGGGGATTTAACCCCACAAAGCTTTGAGGATGTCATTTGTTTCCACACAGGGAATAATAGATCGCTGTTGATGAGGATTTAAACCAGCATTGTTCACCTGGGACACATGCTGTCAGAACGCAGAGAAAGGCCCACTGAAGCATAGCATGCATTTGTCTGAAATGTCTAATGTTTGTGTACACACACACACACACACACACACACACACACACACACACACACACACACACACACACACACACACACACACACACACACACACACACACACACACACACACACACACACACACACACACACACACACACACACACACACACACACACACACACACACACACACACACACACACACACACACACCTGGACAGAGATAACACTATTGTGATTTATTCTTTTCTATTATAAGATATTGCTCCCCCCCCCACCCTTTCCCTCCCTCCTTTTTCCTCCTCTCCCCATCCGCACAGAGAGCGGAGCAATGATGCGTGTCTTAGTGAGACCTGGTGAATAGTAATGAAGTCAGCCTGTGTGTCTATTTGAGGGAAAGCAAGAGAAGGAGAGAGAGAGACAGAGAGAGAGAGAGAGAGAGAGAGGGTTGGAGCTTGGAGCAGGGGGTGGGGGGGGGGGGGGTGGGGGGTTGAATGTGAGTGAAAACAGGGCTTTTCTTGAGGCACTGATGCTGCACAAGCTGTGGTGAGAATGCACAAGCATGGTGGCGAGGGGGGGGGGGGGTGGGGGGGGCGGTGCAGTTGTGTTAATGTCCTTTACACCTAGACATTATCAAACTCCACTCTTTCACCCTAACATGAGCCGTCATCAGTGATTCAGATCAGGACGACGTGACGTCATTCATTATCATTCACTGAATCTTTTAACAAACTCTTATCGTTTCTCTCTGTGGGTTTTCTTGCGCTTCATTATACTGTAGCTCATTCTCCCTGCACTGCCCCCCCCCCCCTTCCCCTTCCCCCAGCCCTCTCAGAACACAGGGGGAGGGTGGGTGGGGGTTTGGGGGGGGGGGGGTATTAGCGGAGGAAACGGATGGAGAAGGAGAAAGCTGTGTGAGTGAATGTGTCTCAGAGAGAGCGGGAACAGCACCTGCGGTCTTCGTCGCAGCTTCGCCCAGGAAAAAGCAACATTCTTCCTCTACTAGTGATGGATTGTAAAAAAGAGGAGAAAGAGAGGAGAAAAGAGGCCCAAACAAAGGAAAAAACTTTTTTTTATAGTGTCTCTCTGAGGACGACATAATCTTTCAGCATTGATTTGGTCCATACTGCTTTGATACAAACGGTTTGTACTTCCTGTCCTTTTATCTGATAGGCTCCCACAGTCCCCCAGGTTGTTTTCTGTTACGTTAACCCTTTCACTACCACACTACAGAAGGTTAACCCTTTACTACCACACTACAGAAGGTTAACCCTTTACTACCACACTACAGAAGGTTCTGTAGCATTATGGCTTCGCTCAGCACCTGATGCACTGTACTTCACTTCGTGCACAAGCACTGAATAAAAAATTCCACCATGTACCTTTACATCCCATCTGGCCACACCCCCATCCGCTTACCTTCATAAGCAGGAGTGTGGTCACCTACTCACCTCCTTCTTCACTTTCACCACAAGGAAGTGCCTTTGGTAGATCCCCACTTGACGAGGTTGTTAGTAGAAGAAAGTTGGAAAACAAAAGAGATACGTTGACATCATATCTATATTTTCTCTCTCACTATTTTCGAGAAAATACGGCGATATTGTCTTCGTTACTGGAGGTCATTCCGACCTTCAACAGCTTTTTTCGTATTAGGAGCTCACACCGCTGACATGCTCCCCAGCTACAGTCCTCCTTGCTGCGGCTGGATGGGGTTGCCCTCCGGCAACACAGCTGGACTGTAGGAAGCACCGACTGTTGTGAGAAGCGGTTGTTTCCAGGGTACGTACTGTTTTGCTTGCGAGCTCTGGTTGTTGTTGATGCTGTGGGGGTTAGCTGACGATTTACGAAACGCCGACTTCAGGCTGGGGTCCTCTGCTCGGCTTAAACGGCGGTCGGAGGATCTTGGTCTGACGCCCATGATGGTCAATCTAGTGGGCCCCGACCGGGACCTGGTGATCCCAGGATTCTCGAGCGGATGCTTCTCTGTCCCGTGCAGGCCCCATCTTTCATATACAAATGAAAGTATACCCTAACGAGGAAATGTGGGCATAGGATCTTCTTTATCGGGAGTTCCATGCTCAAAGTCGGCTGCAGCCCGAAATGGGAACTGTGCTGGCTATGCTGCATGTCTGGATCACCGTTGAAAACTGTGTTCTGTCGTTCTTTTTCTTTTCCCTCTTAGGGGAGGGACTTGGACAGCAGCCTGTCTGAAGTGTGGCTTGTTATGTCGTTGTATACAGTTCAGGTGATAGCTGCTTAGCTGGAGTGCTAGTTGTGGCCTACTGTGTTAGCCAGTCAGCTGTTAGCTGCGCAGCTGTTAGCTGCGGCGTTAGCTCGCTGTGTTTACCAGGCTAGTAAACGTTAGCTTGTTGCTATCAGCCGAACGGCTGTTAGCTTAATGCTACACTGTTGAACGTTTTTCTGTGACTATAACATGCCTTAAACACTCTGACTACGACGTCATCTTTGACAGAGGGTGTTAGTCGAACCTACCGGGAGCCCTGCCAGCGAGGACTGCGTCAACATGGAGAAACGTAGCGGCTGGGTGGCACAGCGACGCTGCCCTCGTTGCCGACACAAGAGATGTGTGTTCATCTTCGGTGTCCCGTTAGCCAGATTGCAGTTCGCTTGGCCTGCGTTCAGGGTAGGAAGGTCCCGACCGGATCTTAAACACTTCTTCTTTCCTTCCCTTCTAAATGTTTTGTAATAACGATGTTTTCCAAAACGTGTGTTGCTGCAATACATTAAGGATACGATGCGTGTTGTGCATAGGCGGAGTTTGAACTTGACGCCAGGGGGTGCGACTGCTTGGCGAACTATACCCGCGCGCACGCTTTATTTTATTATTTTAGCGTTTTTACAATGCCCTAACCCCTAATTTTTTATTTTATTTAGGTAGTACAGCAGCACACACACACACTCACACACACAGCACTACGGGGGATCATTTTTAACTGACTTAGGCTCTAATTATTATTATTCATAGAGACTCTCGAGCAATAATAATTATTACAGCCTCCATTTTTCGTGGACGAAAAATATACCAGGCTATAGATATCAATTTTCCCGAAATAACGCTACCTGCCTCGACAAAATTCGTGCATTGGTTATCCAGATACATTAATTATCATCTCAGAATAAGTGGCTTTGTATCGCGCTGCTGCTGCTGCTGCTGGCCGCGCGTTGCCGTTAACCCTTTCACTGCCACACTACAGAAGGTTCGCCTTATAATGTGACATGATTACTACTATAAAATGAATGTATTGTAAAACAAAACATAATAGAATTCAGATTTGTTTCTCACAATTATTATAATTTTATTAAAATAAAAATAATCTTGATTTAAAAAAAAAAAAAAAAAAAAAAAAAAAAAAAAAGGCAATTTCACCCCCGGCCACCAGGGGGTGCAATGCACCCCCTGAACCCCCATAAACTCCGCCCATGGTGTTGTGTGTGAATTGTCTTGTCACTGGTATAGCTTCTTTCTCCATAGAAATCGGGTTGTTGTTTTACATATGTAAAAATGATCTGGTTAGTTGTGTTGAGAACATGTGTGTTCATGTTTCGTGAACTCACAACTAAGGGGGTTAATTAACCTATAAAGCTATGCTTAGTGACATGTGATTGAGGAATGACTTCTTTTCTCAGCCTGTCATGACAATGAACAGTGTGTTCACATATTAACAGGGTTACCTGTTCAACTTGACCGTATCAAGGGTAAGGAAGGAGGGGTGATCCCCCCGGTTTCCCTGGGGCTTCCCCACCCTCCTCTCAGACATGTTGTTTCCTGGTCCCACGCCCTGGAAGATTGGGCGTGTGCACCGCAGAAATTCCCCCGCCATAGAGTACGTCACTGTGCGCGTCTCTGTTGGTAAGACTTCCGTGAGTTGTTCGGGTCCATGTTATGGATCTGTTTCAGGGAGTTGTCAGAGCTCCTCCTCACGAAGCTCCTCCTCGGGCCTTCTGTGAGTTCGGACTCTCCTTCCCTGTGAGGGAGCCTCCTCAGAGTTCAGAGCCTCCTCCTCAGATTGTCAAGGTGAGTAGAACTTCAAAAAGGAGTTCTGCTCTATTGTGTGTGTATTCGATTCAATTCGATTATTGAGTGTGTATTGGTTCAGTGCCTCCTCCTCGGAGAGCCCTATCCCAAATATTACATAGCTCAATGTTGCAATATATTCTTTTCAATCTATACAGCTCGCGTGGGAAGTCTCTCTGGGGATTTCCGTCTCCTCCCTATGGCGAGGGTGGTGGGATGTAAAAATGTAAAAAAAAAATTACCCTCAGCTGCGTCACGTGGGATTCATGTCAGTCTGTGTTTCTTTCTTTTTTGGATAAATGGCTGCTTTTTTATAAAAAAGAGGAAGGTACATGAAGCACGACGGCTCCGTGTCGTTCTCCCAGGCGACTTGGAGGAACAATGTTTGGTGTCTTGCTAGACTATCCATTGATGTGTTTGGGTCTCGACGCATACATAGTGCTGGCTCGGTGTGTTTCTGTTAAAGAATCACGCAGGGGCTAAGTGCGCCTTGGTTGCTTGTTAAAACAGCGTTTTTATAGGGCAACTGGGATAGAGTTTTGTCTCTTCCGAGCGCCAGTTTACTAGGTTGTCTCGATGAATTCTTGTTCATATCTGGGGGATGTTAACGGAATAGATCAAAACATAGGTAGAGGGGTCTCACGCCCTTGGGGTGGGCCACTGAGCACGGTCCAAATGGGGACCGTCTGGGTGGCGCCCTCTTTTAATGTTTTAGATCGACACGCATACCTTCTGGAGTGGGCATGTCGGCGTGGTTAGGACACGGGACTGGTCTGGTCGCGCTGGTCCAGGTCGGTTAACCCGTTGTCCGCCGGGGATGCAGTTCTGCTGTTCTGGTACCCTGAGGGACCTGTGCTTTTTTCGGGGGGAAAAATGTCGGGTCGGTCCGGGTGTCACAGGGTTAGACGTTATGGAGACCCTTTGTTGGGTACATGTTGTACTCTGCACTATCGTAATGGCTTACGGCCATACCAACCTGTACACGCCCGATCTCATCCGATATCGGTAGCTAAGCAGGTTCGGTCCTGGTTAGTACTTGGTTGGGAGACCGCCTGGGAATACCAAGTGCGGTGTGCTTAGGGCTGGTTCTCCATTTTTTTCGCTCCTCTCTCACGCATGGCGAAGAGGGGGCTGTTGGGGTGGTCTTGGACCTCCTCTGGTAACCCTGTGCTTCCCGTGCCGCCGGGCCCGGTCCGAAGTAAAGTTTCGTGGATACCGTAGGCCTGGGATAACCCTTTTTTCTTGAGGGGTTATAGGAACAACCACCGTCTGTACCACGAGGGTGGTTGATTCCCTGGTGTGTTGGAGCAGAGTCAACTCCCGGGTTACCCGGTTGAGTGTGCCCCTGCACGTTCATGACGTCTGCCAATCATGTCAGCCTTCTCTGCCTCAACCCCTCTGGGTGGGGGTTTTATAATGGAGGCTTTGTCATGGTGATCAACAACACCAGCATACGCCCCTTCCGCCGGGGGGGCTGTTTTCAGCTGACTCCTTTGGCGCCTGTCTCGTCCGCAGTGCTCCAGGCTCAGGTTACAGCCTGTTGCCTGGTTTCCCCGGTGCGCTGCCTGCTTCCGTTGGTTAACCTTTTGAGTGCTTACGGCCATGCTGACTGCCTGTTCTGCAGGGTCAGTGTGCCAGGCGGTGTGCTATTGGGGGGAAAGGGCCCGCTCTTGGAGGGGCCTTATCCGAATACGCTGGCGATGTGGGGGGCGGTGTCACTAAGTGACCACCTGGTGGGGTCTTGATGCCTGGCGTCATTGACCTCTCCGGGCCCCCTTTTTCCAGGGGATCCAGTCCCTTCAGTGGGGTCTGGGTCTTCCTTCGCGCTCCGCTGCTACGGCCTTGCCGTTCCCGGGTGGCATCGGGTTGTGCGTGTGTGTAGTTGTGGGGTCAAGCCACGGTCTGCTCACCCTGTGCGTTGAGTTGCTTGAGTGCCTCTTCGCACGGTCGGATCCGTCGCCCTCCCGTGAACCTCCAATAGGGGGGGTATCCTCCATTAGGGAGGGTCGGGGGGGCTCGGTCCTCCCCGGTCTGATGGTTGTGGGGGGCATCAGCGGGGTACATTTGTCGGGCTATGGCTCCCGCTCAGCCCCTGTTGTGCATCAGGTGCTGAGCGAAGCCATAACGCTACAGAACGTAAGGTTATGTATATAACCCAGTTCTGTGAGTTTTGGTGCGCTCAGCACCTGGACGCCGCTGCGGCCCTTGATCTCGCCTTGTGGTGAAAGTTTGGGAAGGAGGCGAGTAGGTGACCACACTCCTGCTTATGAAGGTAAGCGGATGGGGGT
This sequence comes from Notolepis coatsorum, assembly GCF_963971535.1. Classification (NCBI taxonomy): domain Eukaryota; kingdom Metazoa; phylum Chordata; class Actinopteri; order Aulopiformes; family Paralepididae; genus Notolepis; species Notolepis coatsorum. The sequence continues at coordinate 101,896,267 of NC_140181.1, read as the reverse complement.
GTGGCCAGATGAATGTTGGGATGTAAAGGTACATGGTGGAATTTTTTATTCAGTGCTCGTGCATGAAGTGAAGTACAGTGCATCAGGTGCTGAGCGCACCATAACTCACAGAACTGGGTTATATACATAACCTTACGTTAACCCTTTACTACCACACTACAGAAGGTTAACCCTTTACTACCACACTACAGAAAGTTAACCCTTTACTATCACACTACAGAAGGTTAACCCTTTACTACCACACTACAGAAAGTGAACCCTTTACTATCGCACTACAGAAGGTGAACCCTTTACTATCACACTACAGAAGGTGAACCCTTTACTACCACACTACAGACGGTTAACCCTTTACTACCACACTACAGAAAGTTAACCCTTTACTATCACACTACAGAAGGTTAACCCTTTACTACCACACTACAGAAAGTTAACCCTTTACTATCACCAGGGCCGGACTGGGGAAATAATTCATACCGGGAGATATAGCGCGAAATATAGCCCCAGTCAGGCCACTTTTTAAGCAGGGTCTGGGAGGAACATTTTAGTTACAAAGACTTAATTTCCTGCATTCTGGTGAATTTTAGTGCATGTGAATCACAAACTAATGAGCCAACAATTGCTTAGTACAATGTACTGTTATGAACCTCAAATAAAACTGTTGTGGCACTAGCAATGCTACTCTCTCCACCTTCAAAAATAAAAAAGCAAGAGCACAACATATTCTTCTATTTACAATTTAAATTTTAATACAGTACTCTCTCCACCTATTCAAACAGAGCAAGAGCACAATACCCAATACACAATACTTTTGATGGGTAGTGGTGCATCAGTAAACTGAATAGGGATTCAGTTGACTGATGCACCACTACCCATCAAAAGTTAAAATAGCCCTTTTACACAAACATTAAATAACAGACCTTTCATTAACAATACTATAATAACAGTAGCCACTGCCAGAATAGTGTGACACATGTATCGCATGTGGTGAGCACATGCATGCATGCACAACGAAGACAGAAGATTGCGTTGTCTTAATCATTTTAACTATAAAATTATGAGCTCAAAGTATGAGCTCACTGACTGAAATTTCCAACAAAAAGCATCAATTGTCAAATAATATTGATCACATTAACTAGACTAGATGTTTTTGAGGAAATTAGAAAGGGAACAACAACTTAACCCCTGTGTCTGATCAGATTCTTATTTTTTTTTGATAACTTTGCAGTGATTATGTTTGTAGCCAATATATGTGGCAAAGGTGTGTAATCTTTGAATTATCTTTCGTTTTTTTGACTTTCTCTTTCATACATTGTTTATTCAACTTCAGCCCCGATCATAACCACCACATATTGTTTTTTGTAATGTCAGATTTAACAACTCCTTTCAGAAAAGTTAGAGTATTTCATTTTTAATCTGACATTACAAATTATTTTCAACATATAATCTTTTTATGGCGTTTTTCAATTTAGTCCCCTAATATGGTAAGAGTATAATACTTTAGTTTTCAGACACAAGGGTTAAATTATTTATTTGTTTCTTGGCAGATTTAACATTGGGCTTTTGACAGGGGAGATGATGATGCATTGCATGGTAACGTTAGCTAACATCCACATGTTTATTTGTATCACTGACTAACCTGCTGGTCCCTTGACCTTGGTGCAAGAAAACATTTGATAAATGTTGCCGGATTTAGCAGCATCTCCTGTAAGGGCCTTTCTTTTTCTTTGTTTTATCCCTCTCTCCTCCACCCTTTCTCTTTCTTCCACTGTCCATCTTGACATCAACGTTAATTGACTTTCGCTCTATCTCTCCCGAGTCCCTCACTACACTGGCTGTTATTCTGCAGAGTGCCATCTGCCATTCCATTCGCCGCCTCCACTGTCAATCAGTTGTATCGCCTGGTCCCGCCTCGACCAATCACAAGCGGCAGCACGGCTCCATTTGTGTGTGTGTGATCTGCGAGAGGGAGAGAGTCAGAGAGATAGTTCTCCAACTCTGTCGCAGACAGTGACATCCTGGTTGTTCCCCACCCACCTAGGTTATCTAACTATCGCGCCACCACAACTAGAAACAATGACCTGAAAAACAAAACAAAACAATATA
>NC_140181.1:101599164-101891664 GCF_963971535.1 Notolepis coatsorum | reverse complement strand
CCTGGGGTTGACTATGGTGTCTTGTGAAAAGGGCCTTATTAGAGCGATTATTTTATTTTGAGCGATTCACCCAGTAGGAATACTCTCTCTTGTGATCTTGTCCACCTGATAGACACATATCATCTGTATTATTATTATTTATTATTTATATACATGCTCCATATGGATTTTTAATATATCATGCTTTTAAGTACTGTAGTTTTATGTTACGAACGGGGGTGGCGATGAAGGGAGGATAACACAGTTGCGGACAAGGAAGAGAGAACAGAGACAGAGACAAAGGGTGATACTTGATGAAGGAAGCTTTACTGAGTAATCCAAAATACAATACAAACGAAAGGCACTAGTACTAACAGAACAACGAAGGAAAACAAGAAAACGACAGGGGTAGACAGGCATGAACTCACTTGACAACAACAGGGAAGGCAGGCACGACACAGGGACAACGAGGAGACAACGAGGAGACAATGACGCCACAATAACTCGACCAAACAACAAACAATAAATACTGAAGCCAATTAACAATCACAACAGCTGGGGAACATAGAACCAAACAATAATCAAAACAACAGGAAGATAAACTAGGCGATACAAAACACAGGAAAGAATACAAAACACAAGAACAACCTAAACAGACAACACTTGTAACAAATAACCTACATGTAACAATAGTATATTTCTAATGCAATCAGATAGCATCTTAACTGACTGCATTTGGGAGCCATGACCCCACCATCAACCCCCTGTGTGGGGCAGTAACCCATATTGTTTCTAATGTCAATGTGGGGTTGCCTCTCCCAACCTTGTGCAGGTCTGGGAGTGTAACAGTTTTAATGTAGTTGGTGTTTTTTATAGTGGTGTTTTTTTTTTACTGTAGTTTTAATGTAGTTGGTATTTTTTTTATAGTGGTGAGTGTCTATGTATTGTCACTGTATGTTTGTCTTTTAACCACTGCACAAATGATGTTCCGAAAGGAAAATAAAGTAGTTTGAAGTATAATATTCACTATAGCTGTGAGGCAATTCTTTATACCTTACCATAGTGTCTTTATACCTGTATAACTGTACATATTAATACTACAACTCTGTATATCAGCTGTATGTACGTATGTATGTATGTAGCTGATTTTTTACTCAGTATTACTCATTTATATATTCTATATCCAGTTTAACCACCTGTACATTGTATATTACTATTGCACTTTACTGTTACATTTGCACTCTGGTTGTATGCCAAACTTCTTTTTGTTGTACTGTACTTGTGCTGTAGGATGACAATATATTTTTATCTAATCTAATAAGAGAGGGCAAAATGAAGGATGATGGGTTCAGTTTATTACCAATTGCCGGTTTGTTGGCTTGTTTGTTTAATTATATAAAAGTCCTGTGCTTAGCCGTGCAGTGCCTCTGTCTCTATTTATTTCTACTAACGGCAGAGTAACTGTGACCTTTGCGTTTGGGCAAACTCAGGGTTGACGTCTGAACCACACAACTGGAAGTAATACCACAAGAACACTAATCAACAAAGTTCTACCGTAGCAAAGTGATACCGCCTTGTATATCGGTCGCACAGCTTGAAACAGGTGGATGAAAAGACAGTCGCAGCCGAGCACAGGAAGTGTTTGTGTGCTGGTTCGGAGGAGAGAGAGAGAGAGAGAGAGAGAGAGAGAGAGAGAGAGAGAGAGAGAGAGAGAGAGAGAGAGAGAGAGAGAGAGAGAGAGAGAGAGAGAGAGAGAGAGAGAGAGAGAGAGAGAGAGAGAAAAAAAGCAGGTTGTCTCAATGGGGCTTTTGTTGTTTGGGTTGGAGACAGAAGCACAAGAAGCACTGACTGACAAATACCTGGCCCCTCTGTGCCTCAAATACCTTAGCTTTGCACTCGATATAATGTCAACAAATACCTCCTCTGTCCTCCAAAGCAGCCCCTTCCCTCCCTGTCCACAGGCACCTAGTTCTTTTCATGTTTCTGTGAAGGCTACTGTTTTCTGAGTTTCGTGCCGTGTCTCTATGCTCGGCTACAGGTGAAAACTACCACAGACCACTACAGTTATAGAATAGAATAGAATAGAAATCCTTTAATGATCCCGAGGGAAATTTGGCACAACAGATCGTAGTCACTACAGACAGTCAATAGGACTAAAATATGAATAAGGATATAATAATATTAAAAATAAGAATAAAATAGAATAAAGAATCAAATACGGTCCGGGATATACATTCTGGTATGTACATTCTAAAATCTTAAATATACAACTATCCAGCCAAAAATATACAGAAATATACAGTAAAATGTACAGTAATACGTGTGAAAATGTAAAGTGTCAGGGAGGATTGTGAGAAGTGTCCAGAAGATTTCACCAGGCTGTACTGTCACCCTGTGCTCAGTGATGCAGTGACTTACTCAAAGTTATTTGTGAGTCTGAGACGGTCTTGTGTTTTAGCGCAGCGCAAGAATTCCCCACCCGAAGAAGGTGAAAAGACCATTACATTTTTCTTCTTGACTGAAGTTCCATGGACATGTAAATGAACCAAGTTTTCATTGTGACAAAACTGAATAAAGCGTACAACCGAAGGTCTCTTTCAATCAATCTCCCATTAATGTAAGCTGTGTGGGGAGAATGTTGTGTTTGACTCACCAGCCTGACAGCTTAGACTGAATAGGGGCCCAGGGTCATGAGAAACATAAAAGCAAGTTGGGAATGGAGGGATTATTCAAACCAAAGACAATCTAGAGCTAGATGTTTCCAAAAATACTAACTCAATGTCTAACCTGTGCAAATGTGTTGTGGTAGGTTGTCTGTTTATTAAAAATGTTTGAGTGAAACTCTGGAGTGGTTTGGGGATAGGGGGAGGTCATTGAGTACAGAAGATAGTGTTTATGTAATGCTCCTTGCATTTAGAAACCAAAAATGTAATCCTTTTGATTAACGCTGTACCTTCTCCCAAAAGACAATGACGTAAAGCTGTATTTTTTTATCAACGATTAATGAGATAGTATAATTTCATTCCTCCCAGGCGCCCCAGATGAATACCACCAGTTCCTTGAGTTAATTATTCATGTCTATGTGAGTTTTAAACCCTGAGCATTGCCTGCAACCCAGGCCCGTTTCTTGCCATAAATGTGGTTGCATAGGGCCCCCGAAGCCACCAGGGGGCCCCCTAGAATGGCATTAAAAATGCACTCAATACACTGTATGTATATATATATATATATATATATATATATATATATATAATTATGTTATGATTCAAGGTAGGAGTTGAGTTCCAATAGTAGAAGGTAATAAGGAGACGGATATGTGGTTGCTCTTCTCAAAATGCGTGTTCTTTTTATTATCAGAATCACTAGAGCAAGATACTGTAACGAACAAAAGAGAACAAGAGATTACTATATGGCCAATTTCCCAGCAAACCACACGCAGCAATTAGTGACAACAAACCAACTAATTACAGAGAACAGGGTGACGTACTCCAGAATGACGGTAGGGGGCGCCCTGGGAGAGGACAGAAACCCAGAACGTTATTATATATAATGTTACCTATATCCTGTAGGGATGTAACAAATCATCAGCTTAAAACATTTAACTGAAAAAAATACATAAGTAGCCTACCTTACTGACAAAAATGTAGTTGCATTTTCAAACTTTATTTAACTTTAACTTTATCTTAAATAGTTCCATTTAAATGTCAATATTGTAAGTCAGAAATGTAAGGAAAATGCAGTATCTGTCTCATGTATGTGCATTTGGGAGATGTTATAATGCAGATTCGGTAAATCCTGTAAGTTTTCAGGAGTTTCTTGATGTAGGGGAGCCCCAATGTTTCCTATTTATTATCATTTTCTGTCATTGCTGGGGTCAACTTGAGATGTTTGATTTGAATTTGTGAGAAAAAATATATATACGTTCACGGATATCACGGATCTAGCCTCTTTTCCTCTTAAAATGCACCAGATTGATGCATTTAAATGTTAAATGCATGTCCACCTTAAAGGGTTTGGAATCCCCCCACCATAGTTTCACAAAATAGGGGCCCCCAAACCTTTTTGCATAGGGGCCCCAAAAAGGCAGAAACGGCCCTGCTTTCTCATTTGAAGGCCCATGGCAGTGAGGTATATTTAATCATGTTAGTTATCCTTAATGAAACATTATTGAGTTAGCACCTGAGATATAAGATAGGAACAGAGACACATTTTTATTCTCTAGCACTAGCAGTCTAGCTGATTGACTGGGCTCTTCTTGATACGAGGGCTAACAATAGACAACACACAGGTACAGTAAGTATACATTTTCAATTCTCTTTGCTGTATTTGGTGTCTGCAAATGGTTTGTTTACACTGGTTTGTAAACCACTGGACCTTGTAAACGGGTCTATTATTCTGATTTACAATGGAAGAAAAAAAAAGAAAGAAAAAATGCTTATTTTCCTTCAAGAAATTATGTGACTATAACAAAAGATTGATTGGACCTTCAATTTCTACATTTCTCAAATGTCTTTCAAATTACTTTATTTTCTGTGAGAAACTTAATTTGTGGATGAAATAAGACATTTGTAACGCATGAACATAATTAGGCATTAAATGTTGAGAGCATTATTTCTCAAATAGCACTAAACTTGCTGACTGTTTATCACTGACAAAATAAACACATTTTATTCAGTGTTTTGTCTAATGCTATGCCACGACTTTATCTTATGGCTTTCTATTCCTATGTGATTTCTTTCTAACGTGTCATGTAGGGTTTAAAGCCATTGGATACGGGGTGGTCACTCAACCGAGGCTGTGTGACATAGAACTATTTTGGTATATTATTAGCATGTTATTAGCAGGTTACTTCTTATTTTCCCTATTCATTTCCTCTATGTCAACTGAATTAGTCTGCGACATAATAAAAGCAAATGAACACCATTTGTAGCTCGAATAGTGTATGAGTTTGACCTTCTGTGGCGTCTTTATGTTAATCGTGCTCAGCCTGGCACAAGCCTGTACTCAAGTACTACTTTAAGGCACTTGTACTTTTTTCATTTTAGGGAACCTTACTGTACTTTTTACTCCACTACAAAAACATGCCAAAAATGTATGAAGATTATGTACTGTCAAATTTGAAGCCTGCCAACTTTAAGAGGACGTAATCAGAGCAGCATAACTGGACCACATACTTTAACATAACCTCAGAGCAGCGTAACGAAGGTTATCCTATAACCCTAGTTATATGAATACTGGCTGAGCGTCTCGCTCTGCCATTATGAGATGTCATCTCATGCACCTATTGTGCGTGTGAAAAAAATGCACATGCACGTCACTTGCACATGACCACGCCTACTCTCGTGCATGCCTACAAGACACAGGAAGTGGTCACGTCTATGCCCTTCCAAGTCTGAATTCTATACGTGAAAAACATCCAAGGGACCTCAGGGCGCTGAAGAGCGAGACGCTCAGCCAGTATTCATATAACTAGGGTTATAGGATAACCTTCGTTATATATTCATCTGTCTCGCTCTGCCATTATGAGATCAAAAGGGGCAGAGCGGACGCGTGGCCACGTCAAATGCACCCCCTGAGGGCCCATAAGCCCCTGCCAGGGAGGAGGGGAGTCCCGTCCACCCACCTGTCCTAACAAAGGGGGGAGGCAGTCAACTACAACCAATGTGCAAAAAAGGGAACCAGTCACCCTAGAACTCACAGTGCAAGCGGGACCACGTGTGACACAGCCCTCCGCGATCCACACCCACCTGCTAGCCCACCTGATGGCGGGATGCAGGAGAGGTCCCGGACCTCAGGACTGCCTGGGAGACAGAGCCCCCAGTCATGTCCATGAGGTAAAACCTAACAAAAGGACCGGGGGAGGACCAGGAGGCCGCAGCGCAGATGTCCTCCACCGAGGCCCCCCCAAACATGGCAGTGGAAGCCGCCACTCCACGAGTGGAGTGTGCCCTGATGCCTGCGGGGGGAACCTGTCCAGCCAAAGTGTAGCAGAGGGCAATGCCCTTGCAAAACCAATGTGACAGGCGTTGCCTGAGAGCCACCGTAACAAACAACAGTTGATCGGTAGCCCTGAGATCCTGCGTGCGACTAAGGTAAACCTTCAGCGCACGGACAGGACATAACAGGTGAAGGCTCGCCTCCAACTCACTAGTGTGAGGAGGAGGGTGAAACGCCTGAAGCACAATATCCCTGGAGCGATAAGAGCTCCGGATATTCTTTGGCACAAAGGCCGGATCAGGCCACAGAGTCGCCTGCTATTGGGGCCCAAAAAAGGAACGCGGTCGTAAGACAGATGATCCAATGGTGCCTGCTCAAGAGGCTCAAATGGGGCCCCCAACAGCCTTTCCAGAACAGTTGGAGGTCCCGACTCGGAGACAGAGAACGTTCCACAGGCTTGAGACGCTGTGCGCCAAGCAAGAACGTTCCACGAGAGGGTGGCTGAACAGGCCCGGTGCGACCAGGATCAAAGTCCCGCGCTCCTGACGTACCCGCCCCAACAGCTGAGCTATCAGGTGTATGGGGGGGAACGCGTACAGAATCCCGGGCCGCCATGGATACATCGAGAAGGCATCCACCCCCAGAGAGGGGTTGTCCTTCCGAGTGACAGAGAACCACAAGGGGAACTGGTGGGACTGTCTGCTCGCAAACAGGTCCACCGTGGCCTCCCTGAATCGGTCCCAGACCTGTCTGACTATGTCTGGACGTAGTCCCCACTCGTCGGGTGAGGACCGCCCCGCGACATCACATCTGCACCCACATTCTCCCTGCCGGGGATGTGGAGAGCCCTCAGGCTGCGCAGATTGAGAGACGCACATAGCCAGAGCTCGACTGCCGCCCGGTGCAGACGGGGGGAGCGTACTCCTCCCTGTCTGTCGATATACGACGCTGATGTTGTGTTGTCCGCCCTGATCAAAACATGCTTGCCCACCACAAGGTGGCCGAGCCGTTTGAGGACCAGAAGGACTGCCTTCAATTCCAACACATTGAAATGTAGTGCAGACCGGGCAGCATGGTCCTGCCAGCTGCCTCCTACTGCGTTGGCCCAACACGTCCCCCCCCATCCCATGAGGGAGGCATCGGTGAAGACCGTGACATGTGACAGCCTGCTGCCCATGGGGACCCCGCTGGTGAGGGCCCCAGGCCCTCCCCAGAGGGCGAGGTCCCCCAGTACTGACATGGGAACCTTCAGCCGCTTCCACTTGTCTCTCACCGGGTCTTTTTCCATACTGGAAAACCACCTCTGTATCCTCCTCATGAAGAGGAGGCCAAGAGGGACCACAGAGTGAGCAGATGCCATCATACCGAGCAGGCGCATCACGGACAGCGCCATAACCGTCCTAGGACAGAACTGCCCGAGCGCGCCGAGAACATCCACTCGCCGCCGCTCTGAGAGGGATGCCCATATAGACCTTGAGCTTAGAAATAAGCCCAAGTACACCACCCATTGACTGGGAAGAGGAGTACTCTACTTCCAGTCTACAGCAAAACCCAGGCTGGTGAGGAATTCCACCACCTGCCTGGTATGAGACCTGGCGATCTTCTCTGACCGGCCGAGGACCAGAACGTCGTCCAGGGTAGAATACAATTCGTATCCCCTGACAACGCAGAGGCCCCAGCGCAGTCTCCACGCACTTGGTGAAGATGCGAGGAGCCAGCGAGTAGCCAAACGGCAGCCACTGGTACTCGTATGCTAAGCCCTGAAGGAAGCGTAGGTATGTCCTAGGAGGGAAGATCGGGATGCGAATACGCATCCTTCAGGTCTATGGAGGTGAACCAGTCTCCCACCTGACAGCGCTTAACAGGTGGGTAACGGTCAACATTCTGAACCTTCCATGGGACAGGTCCAGTATGGGTCTGACACCCGCCCCCCCCCCCCCCCCCCCCGATTTCTCGGGCACCAGAGAATATCGGGAGGAAACGCCGCTCATCGCGTCCTCCCATGGGACCACGACGACGGCCTGCTTCACCGCCAGAGAACGAATCTCCTCGGCCAGGGCTGTCACTGCCGCGGACTCTGATAATAGAGTCCTTACCAAACCCAAAAACGGAGGGCGGGGGTGTGTAAACTGTAACACAAGCGCCACCCTCAGCGTTCTCTCCATCCACACTGACATATGGCTACTACTGCAGCCATATGTGGTAAAAATTCCAAAGCGTCCCCGCCGCCAACTGCCGCTGGTCCGCTAGGAATCGTAGATAGGTGGCCCGGTCCCTCCCGCTGTGCGTCGTCAACCCTGGTCTCGCCAACCGCGCGAGCAGGGTGTCCCGCGGAGCCGGGATATCGCACCCTGACTCTACCAACGAGGCAATCGCACCCAAGGGGGGGACCCTGACAGAAGGGGCGGTCTGATACGGGGGGAGCGGCCATCACCCCTGGTGACATAGGCTCCCCCCCCTGAGCATCTTCCTGGCTTAGCTTGCTGAGGACAGCCTGCCCTGCAGCTGGACATGCATGGTGTGTGGTCCCACACTGCCCGATAGGGTGGGTCTCTACACACCATAGCCCTGTAGTGATATTACTACCACCCAAATTACGCGTGCCTAACTGACCACCGCGGGATCGGAAGTCCAGACGGGGGAGGCACTAACGTAATACCCGGCCTGGCGAGGGTGGGGCTGGGGGGAACCCACGCTGCGACCTCCTGGGCCTAGAGTTCCCCCTCTGACAGAATTTTTTTGATACAGGGAACCCTGCTCCGTTGACAGATACAACACCAGGCTCACCAAACAGACGCAGGACGTGTGGTGTGGGAGCCGCTTGACAGCACAGAATTCTCATAGACAGACCCAGGCCTAGCTAGCAACTGGGTGTCAGCCCCTGTCTCCATGAGAAGCGAAATGTGGGGCCGCTTGCGCTTCACTGGAAGAACGCGGCCCGCAGCCAAAGGGGACAAATCAGAGCCCTGAGCCCCGTAGCGTAGTGGGGGGGAGTAACCGGAGAGCGAGCTAGACACAGATAGATGGCAAAGTTTTTTTAGGGCGTGCAAATCTAATATAGCCGATCCCTCGGGCCGCCGAGGCTGTCGGCCTTGTGATCACCTGTTTTCCTGTCCAGGGTATCTCATACGGGGGAAACATGGCCCCTGGCTGGGGACCTCGCCGCAGCCGCTGGCGAGGCCATGCTCTCACCTCTGGCTGCGCAGTGTGGGGCGGCGTGGAGCCCAGGTCAAATACCGCCGGCGCCTCCGGGGGCAGACCAAGGTCCACCCGCGGAGAGGGGAGCCCTGAGAAGGAGACCCCTCCCCTCCTCAAGGGGAGATTGCTCCAACCAAGATGCCTGTGAACAACCGTTGACAGCATCCTAGCCCTCCCTGCAGTTATAGCTTGCGGCTGGGTCAAAAACTGAATGACCTCAAAACCTCGCGCAATGGTTTTGACGTCGGCTAGCCCTAAGGCCCCACCACCCGACACCATTTTTGACAGAAAAGCAGCCAATTGAGCAATGTTGTTAGTTGCTGCTAAATTCTGTACCGCGGCGGTATAAGCTTCAACAGCCCACCAGCCACCTGCCGGGCCGACTCGCCTCTTGGTGTCGGCCGGGCGGGATACCGTTCCACCATGTCAGGGCAAAGGACCGATGCCACCTGCACCACTAAGCACGGAACACCAGTGGCGGCTGCTGACCAAAGTCTATTACTAGTGAAGCACTGCTCCACTAGTAGCCATGCAACAACCTCCCCTGCGGTGTGCACCCGTGACGGGATAAATGAATGAATGAACGAAAACTCTATTAACATATTGCAGAATGGGCTAGCCCAGACCTGGGCATTGTACGGCCCGCGGGCCAAATACGACCCGCGGGATGATTCTGACCGGCCCGCAAAAGATTACATGATAACATTTTTTTTATTTATTTTTTTTTTTTTATGTCAACGTTCACACGCACAATATACGCTTACCTAGGATTTGACTTGATTCAACAACAAAGCAGTCAGGGCAATGGCAAGCCGAAAACGGTCGAAAGTGTGGTTAGGTAGATTAAATTTTTTGATTAAAATTTTTCAAATGTGAACGGTACCCATCCCTACTGAACACACAACTGCAGGGCAAGGGCATTTTTGCTCATGAAATGCATAGCCATGTGAAAGCCTTCATGACAAAGTTGCAATAAATTTCAAGGCACTAGGCAGCAACAATATCGAACACATGAAAACCCTGAAAGAAGTCAAACCATCAGCTGATCACCGGCACAGGTAGTCATCCATGTTAGGAGCACTGCATGATGAATTTTCAAGGCGTTTTCAAGATTTCAAAAAGGTTGAGGATGAAATGCAGCTGGTTTCCTCTCCCTTTACCTGCAGTGTTGATAGTGCACCCACTGATGTTCAGCTTGAACTCATTGACCTGCAGTCTGATTCACTACTGAAAGAGCACTTTAAGTCAGCATCACTGATAGAGTTCTACTCTGCTCTCAAGGAGGAGAACTTTCCAAACATGAGAAGTCATGCTCAGAAGATGTTGGTTCTCTTTGGATCCACCTACATATGTGAACAGACATTCTCAGTCATGACGTTTACCAAATCCAGGTACAGATCCTCTCTCACTGATGAACATCTGTCAGCTGTGCTTCGCATCTCCACCTCAGACATTCAACCTGACTTTGATGGATTTGTTAAAGCTCAAGAGACTGGATTTCTCACACTGAATGAAAAAAAAGAACTGAAGAACACTAAAATGTGGGAATATAACAAGTGAAATGGGACACTTGATCCTTTTCTTTTTTTCTGCACAGTAAAAAAAAAGAACTGAAGAACACTAAAATGTGGAAATATAACAAGTGAAATGGGACACATGATATATATATATATATTTTTGCACAGTTCTGAAAACATTAAATGTTTAATATAGGCATGTAAAGTCAAAAAGGCTACAAAACTGGGACACTTTTCTTTACAGTTACACAGTTCAGTGACATGTCTTGTTTATTTTGGCTACAAAGATTATGTGATGTCTTTAGAAAGCTAAGAAAAATCCTTGTTTCAATAGTATATGAAACTCAAAATGCCCTTTGTTATTAATGTGACTGAAAATAAGTTAAATATTTCACATTTTGTTTATCATTTTGGAAATTCTATTTGAATAAAGGATATTTTTGAAAGCTAACCTCACCTTTTAATTGGCAAATAATAACATACACTCTTACCAGCGGTCAAAACAATGCCATTTACTCCTTTTTATATAGAAATAAAATGTATATTATGCATAATTGAGTTCGGAATTTTGGCCCGGCCCTCCAAAATATTTTCCGTTGCTCATTTGGCCCCCTGGGAAAAATAATTGCCCACCCCTGGGCTAGCCCAATACACACAATTGTTAAAGGGGAGATGAAGCATTGAACAATGTGATCCTAGTTCGTTTGTTGTGTACCTTGTGTAAGACAGGGTCCTATAATCAAATGTGAAATCCTGCTTATTTGTCTGAAAAATCTAATATAATTTCCCTGTTTTCGCCATGGGCGGCGCCATTTTAGATGGTGACGTCACGGTGTTAGTTTGGTGTATACACTGCTGGTTAGCTGCCTATAGTAAACATGGATTGTCGGGTCAGTCAGTAAATAAAATGTTGCCTAGACCAAACAACGGGACCGCCGCGGTGGTTCTTTTTGTATTGCTCCTGGCTGTTCAAACTAATTTTACTGTGTGAAAGAGAGAGGAAAGTTGGTTCATTTCCACAAACTACCAGTGAAAAAAACAGTGTTGTTGGCACGTTGGCTGGCTGCACTCAAGCGGCGCGATCAGCCTGTTGGACAGGGAATGAAGATCTGCAGCGAACACTTCATTGCCTCGGATTATGTTGTTGGGGGTGGGAGGTTTGTCCAGAAGACCACTAATCAGCTGAAGCCCGATGCGGTTCCCTCGGTCTTCGACAGACAGACCGGCGCAGGCAGTTCAACCAGCGTCGCGGAGCATTTAGCCTGCTGGCTACCTAGCTCCAGTTCAACCAGCGTCGCGGAGCATTTAGCCTGCTGGCTACCTAGCTACGGTTCAACCAGCGTCGCGGAGCATTTAGCCTGATGGCTACCTAGCCGGGATTCAAAGCCAACTAGCCGGCTAACCCAGCTCGCTAAATGTTGCATGTAGCTAGTTATCTGAACCGTAGCTAGGTAGCCAGCAGGCTAAATGCCCCGCAACGCTGTTGAACTGGAGCTAGGTAGCCAGGTAGCTAAATGCCCCGCGACGCTGGTTGAACTGCAGCTAGGTAGCCAAGTAGCTAAATGCTCCGCGACGCTGGTTGAACTGGAGCTAGGTAGCCAGGTAGCTAAATGCCCCGCAACGCTGCTGGGGAGAGGATGACTTTAGAGTCTGAAGTGAATTACTGGAACAACCAATTTAACAGCTATAAAAGACTCGTGTTTTCATCAGAGCTACCAGATATCAACGTCCAGATATCAAATAATATTATACATATATATAAATAATATATTATGGTCTGCTTTCCACCTGCTTTGTTGTAGTGGTGTTTTGCTCTTTCTTCGGATCCCAGCTCTTTCCAGTTCATTCATTTATATATAGCCTGTTTATATCCTTCACTTGCTTAAAGGTAGAATCTGTCAAACAGCGACTGATAGGCAAAAGAGCCCCTCTCTTCTTCAGATGCCTTCAAGTCTAGACTCAAAACCCACCTCTACTTGTTAGCATTTCCCGATTTACACTGACTCATGCCCTGTTTGCTTGTGTGTCCTCCTGTATAACTGAGATGTGATTGTTGTCTATATGTTGTCTAGATGTATCTATGTGTATCTACTAGCCTCTGTACAGCACTTTGGTTGACATGTGTCATGTTTAAATGTGCTCTATAAATACATCTGATTGATGATTGATTGATCTCTTGGCGGAGCCTAAGGTGTAGTATATGGTAAATGGTGCATTTATATAGTGCTTTTATCCAAAGCGCTTTACAATTATTTTTGTTCCTCACATTTCTACCCATTCACTCACATTCACACACAGAGTGTGGAGGCGACCCTACAAGGTGCCAACCTGCTCATCGGGAGCAATTATAGGTTAAGTCATGTCTTGCTCAAGTGCACTTTGACACACTGGCCGGGAGAAGCGGGAATCGAACCGGGAACCTTCCGATTACCAGACGACCGCTCTACCTCCTGAGCCACTGTCGCCCCGTGTGTGGCCAGCGATAGCAACCCCCCCCCCTCTATCCCCACTCAACTCCAAACCACACATCAGACCAAACCAAAGAATGTACACAAAGTGCAATACCACCAAGCAGGGCTCTTTTGCCTAGAGGTCGCTGTTTGACGGCATTACTGATTCCATCGTTAACCCTTTCACTACCACACGACAGAAGGTTAACCTTTCACTACCAGACTACAGACGGTCTGTAGTCTGGTAGTGAAAGGGTTAACCTTCTGTGGTGTGGTTGTGAAAGGGTTAACCCTTTGTCGTGTGGCAGTGAAAGGGTTAACATTCTGTATGGTCGCAGTGAAAGGGTTAACCCTTTGGTAGTGTGGTAGTGAAAGGGATAAAGGGGCTCTTCACCAAAAACCATGCTGATTTATTGTGCTCATAATCTCACATTGCACACATTGATTTAGTTTAACAGTTATAGAGAGTTAATGAGTTAGAGCAGGGATACTCAACTTTATTTACAGTATATGTTTTATGTATATACAGCAGGGGTTCTCAAACTTTTTTATACCACCACGACGATTTTATTTAGAATTTATTTTGGCGACCCCACACTGTATCGCGTAATTTCAACATGGAATTAAGGAATATCAAAATAAAAGCACACGTTGTTGAACTTGATCATGCATATTTATTAGAACATTTAATTACAGCACGATGTTATCAATACACATTTATAAAACGAGGCATATTTAGCCAAAATATGTTTCAGAACATAAAAAAAACAATATATATATATATTGATTTAATTTTTTTTACTTGCCAATGCGCAACCCCACTGTCAGCTACCCACAACCCCCGTAGTTTGAGAACCGCTGATATACAGTATATGTTGGCGGCCAGAGCATAGTGACACGGGGGTCTGTATGTGTGCGTGTTTCTGGGCTGCATATTGAGACTTTATGGCGATTCTGTGGTTCAGTATAAACAAGTCTCAGTTTTACAGGTATGTATACAAAAATAATAAAATCACATCTTTGTACAAAACTGCATGGTTTGATTTCTACCCTTAAATGCATGGAACTAAATACAGTTTGAAATGAAGGTTATATATTATAACTCTAGTTATATGAATACTGGCGTAGCGTCTTGCTTCTCCTATTGGACTGCTCCATGCACCTATGGGCACTTGCTGAAATATCTTTTCTCAATGCACCTATCACTGACCAGGACCACATCCCACCCCCGCTGCTAGGATATAAGCAGGTGTGGTTGCCAGCAATCTCCCTCCCAAAAGCTCCTTTTAAAGACAACTAGGGACAACAGAGAGAGAAAGCAAGATGTTACACCAATATTCATATAATTAGGGTTATAATTCATAATCATCATTTGATTTCATACTGGCCGCACATCTTGGTTAGCCTATTGGACAATAGGGAAAAGCTAGTGCATAGCCCTGGTCAGTGCACCCCCTGTTGGTCCAAAAAGACAAATCAGATGGAGGAACACTCAGGCTCCTGTTAAACTCTAAAAGGATTAACAAGGAGACAGAGCTGTTCCTTGTGCATAAAAATGCACCAGCCAAACATCCAATGCTGAGAAGTCAGAGGGTAAATTGACTGAGAAAAGCCTTGTTCTAGCCTAAAAGGGTCGACAAAGGGTAGAAGATAGGAAAGCGGGGTGGCCAATAGGACCTGGTTACGAATTGTAATAGTTGCAAAAGGGGACCCACTTTACACATGTGGATAAGCACTGACCCTGAATGAAATGTTCTCAAACCCACAGGTATTTCACAGGGACATTGCCTGGAGTGCTCAGTGAAAGAGTTACGAATTGTAACCTGAGTCGGGGTGACAGGCATTCCAGTGCATAATTACACATGAAGAACCCCTAACAAGGGCAAGGAGCCCAGAAAAATCCCACAACTAGTTAGAACTAGAAGGGCTCCTGTGCCGAGGACGGAATGAGAGGTGGACAGATCGAATCTGACAAAAGAGCAAGGGGAAAACTAAGATGCTGATGCGTCTTCCACTGATTTGATTTGATTTGATTAGGGATCCCCGTTAGCTGGTGCGATGGCAACCAGCTAGTCTTCCTGGGGTCCACACACAAAAAAACACACAAAAACAATCACTATTGCAAAAAACAAAATTATTAAAAGTCAGTACACACAATGCATAATGAACCTACTGTAACAATTAATATAGCAAAAAATTACATTCGTGTAAAACAAAAACAAAAAATTAATTTACAGTGTTAAAAACAATTTAAAAACAATTTAAGATTCTTTTTAAAAGTGAATCTACTGTAAATGCAGCAGACACCCTTGAGCAGGGCAGAGGAGGCAGCCACTCTGTGCGTGGGCCCTGGCCTTGATAGGACCAATACCCTTGCATAGCCAAAAACGACAAGTATTTTTTAGACACAGTCCAGTGTTTGGCAGCCCTGCCATGACATAAGCAAGTGTGACGTGGATCTGAAGCCGGCTGCGCATTCCACATACATGAGAGAGTGCATGGACAGGACATAGCTGATGCATGCTCCTCTCCTCATGGGGGTTAAAGTGGGGAGGAGGGTAGAACATCTTCAGGACAATGTCCCTGGGGTGAAAAGAGCTCCTAATG
Organism: Notolepis coatsorum; assembly: GCF_963971535.1. NCBI lineage: Eukaryota > Metazoa > Chordata > Actinopteri > Aulopiformes > Paralepididae > Notolepis > Notolepis coatsorum. Next base: position 101,875,976 of record NC_140181.1, on the reverse strand, counting down.
TTCTTAGGGACAAAATCAGGATTAGGTCTCAAAATAGCACTGCTGCCATTTCCATTGACAGTCAGGCATTCCGGAAGGACAGCTTACATGCTTTTTCGACGTGATAGCCAAGAGAAATTATGTCTTGAAAGACAACTGACAACTAAGGGCTCAAAAGAGGGTCCCATTAGACTATGCAGTAATAATGAGAGGTCCCATTGAGGGGTCAGATTGTGTTTCACTGGTTTAAGGCATAATAGAGCAACTTTTCTCATAGATCTCCCTCTCCCTCCCTCCCTCCCTCCCTCCCTCCCTCCCTCCCTCCTTCCCTCCCTCCCCCCCCTCTCTCTCTCTCTCTCTCTCTCTCTCTCTCTCTCTCTCTCTCTCTCTCTCTCTCTCTCTCTCTCTCTCTCTCTCTCTCTCTCTCTCTCTCTCTGTGTCTTTGTTTTTGTTGGAATGTCATTTTATACGTTTATGTGATTTGACTCCATTTTATCAAGGACTTTTTAAACCATGGGCGCTGTTTAAATGGAGCAGAACGGAACCCACAAGTTCACTGTTTTGGCTATTGGAGGAGCCTTTAATCTATGGGACCCGATTGGACATTCAGAATGAAAGCAGGATTGGTCTCACCCAGCGTTTAGTTTCAGCTGGGGGAGTAAAGCTGAAACAAATAGTGGATGCAGCGGGCCCAGGACTTCGTAACACAGAGGAAGTGTCCTCTCTGATGGGTTTGAGGTCGGGTCGCCAAACCAGGAACTTTTTGACTGCGTGGCCTGAAAGACTGAGTAATCAGGAGTGGGACATGTTACGGGACCATCTAAGTGGAACAGACATTCCTGATGCAGGAGATCCTTCTCCTGAACTGAGTCCCCAAATAGATCAAACTGGACTGATGGGACCATTGAATTGTACATGTTGAGTGGGAAGGCAATGTATAAATACTGTGTGCACGCTCTAAACAAAAAAAATGCTGAGTGTGAATGTGACGGATCGTATTGGTCTGTGTTGTGTTGATGTTAAATGTTAATGTCCCGAGGGGGAGTCGAACAGGGGAGCTCCCGCGACGCGGGCGACGACACAGGCCGCTGCACTAAGAAGTGAATCCACTGCTATGTACCGTACCTATGCGTCTGTTAACCCTGTTATGAGGAAGTGAGTTTAACTTACTAGCCCGTAATGCCACAGTCACTTGTCAACACCCCTGTTTCTGTGACTGTGGATATACTCACGGGGCTTCCCCGTTACATGAAAACAGACACTGTGTGGAGAGAGAAACTGAATGTGCAGGAGGAATGTAAACCAGTATGGAGGGTGTTTTATAAAGCACCACTGAACAAGAGGTCAGGAGACTTGCAGTGGCGGATACTGAAGGGAGCAGTGGCAGTCAATAGCTTTGTCTCCAAGTTAAATCCAACAGTATCTAACAAATGTCCTTTTTGTCAAGAACCAGAGTCTGTTTTCCACTGTTTTTTGGAGTGTAAACAAATTGAAGTACTTTTTGAGGTTGTACAGTAGAATCTGTGTTTGTCAAATGTGGGGAGAGTTGGAGTAAAACTGCTTTTATTGTTGGTGCTGGTTATAAAAGGACAAATGGAATGAAATGGGAGCTGGTGAACTTTGTAGTGGGACAGGCAAAATTGTCAATTTACAAAAGTCGGAAAAATCAAATTGAATATGGTTCAGGTGGGGAGTTGTTGCCATTGTTTAAGGCTTTGGTATGAGCTCGAATTACAGTAGATTTTCCGTTTTATTTACTCATGACTGATTTTGAGTTTTTTTTTGACGCATTGGTGCTTCAATGAAGCTCTTTGTTCGGTTGTTGATAAGCAGCTCTGTTTTAACCCCTTGTTTCTGTGAGGATTTAAATAGTGTCTATGTATGAATGTTTAATTGACAAATGAAAAAAATTCCTTTTATTTATTGGAAATAAAGGTTCTTAAAAATCAACAAAATCTCTCTCTCTCTCTCTCTCTTTCTCTCTCTCTCTCTCTCTCTCTCTCTCTCTCTCTCTCTCTCTCTCTCTCTTTCACACACACACACACACACACACACACACACACACACACACACACACACACACACACACACACACACACACACACACACACACACACACGCACGCACACACACACACACACACACGTCTTGCCCGTCTTGCTCCAGCAGATGGCGGTGGTGTAGCTCCTCCAATCAATATGCAGCTGGACGACTGTGCAACACACTTTTGGAGTTCGCAATTCTCAGGTACGTCCTGATCAGAAATGGCCCTGATTGAGCAGGGAAAACGGCATATTTAATTGATGCTTGCTATGTTAGATTTAGCAAATAAAGAAATGTTCCCTAACTTTGGTCCTCAGGCTCTGCTTCCAATGGGTGGCTCATTTAAAAACTTGGTATCTCATTCCCACACGGACGTCATGCACTGCTCCAATGTGCACTGCAGTTAATGTGGATCGTGGCAGGGGTGGGTGATTTATGTACATCTTTATTATTTATTATTTATAGTTAGTTAGTTCTATGGAGATATCACGTTTTTAGGGAGTCCCTTCCCTTCCAGGACCAAGAGACACCGCTTGGTTATTATTTGAACGGCTTAAGGCTATAATCTGTACTTGATGTTTGTTTGTTGTTGCATATTTGAAATACACTTCAATCCAATCAAATCAAAATCGTAATGTCATGGTATGCATGATGCCAGTTGCTCCGCTTGGCTCTGACTGGCTGTAGTCTCTAGTATAGCTGTCAAAGTAACAGCTGTTCCCAGATCAGTCAGTGTTAATGCACGAGGAGGCAACAAGGATAACCTCTGAGTATCTATATCATCATCATCACCTCAGATAGATTAGAGGCGTTTGGGTTACATTTGGGGTTAAAGACAAGTTAGTGTTGTATATTGTTGGTGTCATTCTTCCTGTGTGACTGTCATGCCGGTGTTCGTTGAGGATCCCACTCATTTCTCCAAGTCGAGACTGAAGTCGGACTTGATTGCCAACAGCGTCGCCTTGCCTCCCAGCGAGAGCAGAAAGGAGGTGTATGTGGAGCTGTACGTGAAGAACATCGATCAACAACACGCGGCGGATTTCTCTAGCGATGAGGAGGACCACTTGTTGCAAGATGTCGTTGTGAGTTTATTTATAAACGCATATGCTACACTATTTATTAATGTTTGATTTATAATCGACATGGGATTTTTGCAAACGTGCAATTATTGCTGTTTTGTGTACAATGCGAAGTCATGATAAAAATGGCAATGCCAATCGATTCGAGATTGATTGATTGACAACTTTAATGAACAGATTGCAGAATGGGTATAGCCTACAGTACAGTACAGTACAGTACAGCTCGAGCAGGTTGGGGAAGCTACTCTTGAAGCATAATAGTTTAGCAAGCTACTGTACCAATTACTTTAGTGGATAAAGTGGAACTACAGCAAACAAAGCTACCAATATAATGTAAAAATAATAATTAACTAAATGAAGTGACATGACTGCAAAAAATACCACTTAATTGAAAATGAAAACTAAGTGCACTTACTGGCTGTATGCCAGTCGAACAGGAAGCAACACCAAATAATCATATCTGGGTTCTATACATAAAAATGTGCTAAACTTTCATCTGCTGGCACCTTCTTAGACCAGTTGCTATAACTTAACCATAACAATGGTCAAGGCCGTCAGGCGTCAGCAGAATCTCTTGTATGACAATGAGAGGAGGGGTGGGTTGGTCAAAGGGGCTTCACTCAAAAGAGGGGAGTCGATTATATAAATAGAAATAAACAATAATAACAATAATAATAATAATAATAATAATAATCATGCAATTCCCTTCTTTTCTACAGCCATACGTGTAGTTCCAGTGGTTCAGGCACCTCAAAATGTCAACAAAAATCAACTAACTGCTAAAATCACATTGCCATTTAGCTGTACTATTAAGCTACATTTAATCTAATCTAAATTGTATTTAATTTAATTAGGCCCTACATGTAGTGAAACGACTTGCCAACAATGAAAAGCAGCATTGTGCAGCAGAACCATGCAGCAACAATCAGCTGAAAGAAATCATGTGAGTGAGGATCACCAGCCACAAGTTAATGCTCTCACACAAAGTCGAGGTCCCCTATAGTTTGGAATTGCTATTTTAATTACTCTGGGGAAGTATTTAACCTATAGCAATGAAGTAGCTCAATAATAATTATGTCCTTCTATAATACTTAATGGGCACGGGGTGTTGTCGGGTCTCATAGTGGTCGTAGCAGCAGCAGCGACAGCAGCTGTTATCATTGGAAATGATATCCTGCAAGGTCAGCAGCTGTAACGCTGAAGGGTCTGGACAGCAGTGGGGGTTGTAGGGTGGTCTTATTATATATATATATAGGTCACTACCACCATCACCACACACCACTTGGCTTGGTTTCCTGCGTGGGGCCCCTCATTGACAACAGTTGTACTGCTGGTGTAAGGGGTTGCCTTGTCATTTCTGTAGTGTCTGCTTTCCACACCTCACATTCATTTATTTTTGTTAAATACAGAGTTGTCCTACTACTACTGTCTGTGTTGTTAACCCTTTCACTGCGACAACACACAGAAGGTTAACCCTTTCACTGCCACACAACAGCAGGTTAACCCTTTCACTGCCACACTACAGAAGGTTAACTAGAGTTGTCCTCTACTGTCTGTGTTGTTAATACAGAGCTGTGTCCTCTAGTGTCTGTGTTGTTAATACAGAGCTGTCCTCTAGTGTCTGTGTTGTTAATTCAAGCTCTGGTTTTGTCAAATCTTGACTATTGTCCTGCAGTATGGTCGAATGTAACGACGAATAAACTGAAAAAATTACAAATGGTACAAAACAAAGCAGCACGTATATCGCTTCGCTGTGAGTACAGAACTAATGTTGCAGCGATGCACAGTTGTTTAACTTGGTTACTTGTCAAACATAAATTACTCTGCTCACTCCTTGTATTCACTAGGAATATTCTTGTTACAAAGATCCCCTCAATTTTATATAACAATTTATCTATAAGTCTTGACAGACACAACCATTCCAGCAGACATGCTTCTGCACGAGGTTTTACACTTCCAAAAGTGAGGTCGAATGCAATGAAGCGAACTGTCATGTTCCGTGATATGCAGGAATGGAACTCTCTTCCCAGACATGTTAAGCAGGAGAATAGTAAATGTCGTTTCAAAATCGTGGTAAAACAACATTTTCAACCAAAGAAATTGACATTCCCTAATAGATAGTGTGTACGTAAATGAAAATGTATGTGTCTGATAAAGAGATACGTGTCTGATAGGGATATATTATTAAAATATTGTATAATTGGCTGATATGAACATAGATAATGTATGTAAAAGCTAAATGGTATATTATGCTGTATTGTATTATGAATTAATTATGAGTAGGTATTATTGTATTGTATTATGAATTCATAAGGCGTATATATTGTTGTATTGTATTATGAATTTGATTAGGGTTTTTATTGTTGTTTTAATTGTCTGTATGACATGTAAATGTTGTGAGTGTATAAGTCTGTAACTGTATTTTATGTGTTATGGACCCCAGGAAGAATAGCCCCAGCACTGCTGTGGCTAATGGGGATCCAAATAAACTTAAACTTAAACACTTTGAGTGCCAGCAGGGGGCGCACGATTTAGCGCTTGAGTGCCAACGCTCTATTCAATGAGAGGGCGAGCACTTTATTCTTTATTATTCTTTTGACATGACATAAAACTATACACACAAACAAGCCCCTCTCAACTCTACAACGGTTCAAGAGCGCCATCTGGTGGCGGATCGGCGGATCGCCCAGGGCATAAACAGGAAGTGGAAGCTGGTGCTCATTTCAATTGGGTCCGATCACTCGGTAATAGTCCCAGGACTTTAGCTGATCACAACGGATAGTGATCCATTACCAATAACTCGATAAACAACATGATTTGGACGTATATACTATTATACAACCTGGAAATGGATCGGATATTTTGACATCCCATAATAGAAAAAAATCTGTTCCACGCTCATCTCCCAACGGCGAGAGGAAGCTACGGTGAGTTTCAGCGTTATTTTTTAATGTCTTCTATACTAACTGCTCTAATGATCATATCACCCACACTAGATGAATGATATAACGTTGCCCACGGAATTATAAACGACCCCCCCCCCCCATCCGGTCATCATCAGATCATACGTAGTAACTTCTAGAAGTACGTCCATTTGAAATTTTTTATCTCGCACAGATTCCTACCAAACTGTATTTGATCATCAATATAATGCATTTAGGGCTATAAATCAAGTTCTGGAGAAAGCTGCAGAAAACGATAAAAATATTCTTATACTTTAGACCGTATTTTAGTATGAATATGTGAATGAAAAAGTATAACGTTGCTACACCCTGAACAATATATAGGACGTTGAATGGGCCATAGTAATGTCAATTTAGCAATAAAATTTAAAAAGTTATAGCCCTGCAAAGAAGGGGAACTTCTCCATGTTAAATAGGGCTGGCGAGGGATGGTAAATTATGAATTTAACCCCGGCGATCAAAGTGTTAATGTAGAGTTGTCCTCTACTACAGCGGTTCTCAACAGGGGTGCTGTGGCACACTAGGGTGCCTCAGAGAGCTGCCAGGGGTGCCAGATTTCAAAATTTTATTTATTATTCTTTTTTTTAAATAGCATTACAGAAAATGATCACAAGTGCTATCTGTTGCAGCTGCACTGTTTTCCATGAAAATAACATATTTGGATAAGTTTGACCATTTCTCAAAAACTGAAAATCATTATTTAAAAAAAATACAGAAAAGGATGACCAAGTTACCATTTCTCAAGAAATATAAATAAATACAGAAAATAAGCACTCGTGGTGCGGCTGGGTGGCGTAGCGGAGATTGCGCTTGTCACCAATGCAAGAGACTCCGGTCTCGACTCCCCGAGTCAGCATTGCCTGCGGCTTGGGCCAGTCGTCATACTATCTCAATTGGCAGAGGTAGCGGGTGGAAAGTCGATGGGTGGGGATTGGACGTTGTGGACAGCGACTCCTACAGGTCGGTTGGGTGATGCCTGTACAGCAGAGACCGGGGGCAGCGTGAGCCTCTCACGCGTTAATCAAATCAAATCAAATTTATTTGTAAGGCCCGACAACACACGTTAATGTCCCCATGGGCCGGACACATCTTCTTTAAACAAGTCAAGAAGAAACATCACAATAAGTCAAGAAACCAAACAAGAACACCATAAGGTCTAACAAATTTTAAATAAATGCAAAATAAATGAATGCAATGCGAACACTCCCGGGCATACCCCACGCGAAGGTAAGGAAAAACTCACTAAAACCTAGCAATAGGAAAAAATGCACCACAGGCAGTGTGGAGGAGAGAAACCTTAGAAGGGCCATTCAAGGGGGATCTCCCTTCTTAGATGTCGGTGATAGTAGTGTTGCAGACGGACAGTTGGTAAGCATGCACGCATGTGTGTAGTGAAACACAGATGAGTGCATGCAATAGCAACTGAACATTTAGAAAAATGTAAGATAGAGCTGATAGAGGATCTATTTGAGGCACAGGGGCAGCGCAAAGAGGGTCGCGTCCTCCCCGTCTTAATCACGGGACGTTCAACACTCCGGTCATAACTCCGAGACAGCCGGAGACAGGGGGCGGCGCAGAGAGGGTCGCAACCTCCCCGTCATCATCGCGGGACGTCCAGCACTCCGGTCATCACTACGAGACAGCCGGAGACGGGGAGACAGGAGGGCACGCAGAGAGGGTCGCATCCTCCCGGTCTTCATCACGGGACGTCCGACACTCCGGGACAGCAACTGACAGGGAGACAGGGAGACGGGGACACGTGATGCAAGGCTTCTATCCTCACTACAGCCGACCAGTGGGAGGCATAGTCTAGCAACGTTCAAGACAGGGGAGGGAAGAATTGAAGGGGAGAATTGGCAATACGAAATTGGGATGGGAGAAAAATAGAAAATAAGGAGAAAAAGTGGATAAAAAAAAAATAAACACTCGTTCACTCTGTGGACATTTCTAGCTCAATGCGAGGTCTGTTGCTGGCTATTAATACGGTCAATACATATAAAAAAAATACACAGAAAAGGATCACCAAGTTACTCTTTACAGAGAACATTGAGACAAAGCTTCCTGACACATCTCCATCCAAACTCTTGGAAGAACTGAGTGTGGTGCTGAGTATTGCTTGTTTAGCAAGATTTTCTTCCATTTTTAAAACACATGTGATTTCCAAATGTTCCATGTATTTAGAGGGTGGTGTTGTAACTTTCCAGTGTTTTAGTATTAATTTCTTCATTACTAATTAAGTTATTGTTGTGTCATAGTTCCCGTCTTACAAGAGAGAGCGATTGTGTTAACAGTTGTTGAGAGCAAAGTCTATGACAGTTCATTTTTGTGCAGTTCCAGAAAGCGTTATTTTGCATTAACCTACATTAGGGTTGTCACAGTGATGTGACATTTCCTATGAGTAATAAATTCATGACGAATAACTCAATATCTGTAATTTCTATCCGGTCATTGACTGATCTATGTAGCTGCAGCCTTATTTAGTGCATTGCACAAACATACTGTAGCTGGTCTGGACTGGTCCTCAGCTCCTCTCCAGTCGAGCTGCTGCAGGGTTTAATCAGACATTTTATCAGAAGTTTAATCAGAAATAACTAGTGCTGTCAATCGATTAAAATATTTAATCTGATTAATCGCATGATTGTCCATAGTTAACTCGCGATTAATCGCAAATTAATCGCATTTAAAAATATATATATTTATCTTATTTATTTATTATTTATATATTTATTTACAGATCTTTTTCAAGTTCCAAGTTTTAATACTCTTATCAACATGAGAGTCAACAAATGCTTGCTTCATGCAGCCATTTAACACAAAAGGATGACCCTCATGCATTGCAAATTTGCATCAAATTCAAAACAGAGTGATGCACAAAATAACTTAAAAGAAAATAATAATTTAAAACAATGAATAAAGTGTGCATGAAATAATAGGGGAAAGAAAACGTTACATTCACCCACACAAGGGCTGAGTACTCACCCCCCCCCTCCCTCTCTCTCTCTCTCTCTCTCTCTCTCTCTCTCTCTCTCTCTCTCTCTCTCTCTCTCTCTCTCTCTCTCTCACACACACACTCTCCCAGCTCTTTTTCTCTCTTGCCCCTTCCTCATCTCTCTCTAGGAGAGGATAGGAGGAGGTCGAGGAGAGGAGAGGAGGAGGTCTAGGAGCAGTGGCGAATCCTTATGGAAGCCAACGGAAGCCAGGCCTCCCTATTAAAATATGAATTAATATCAAATATGAAAAAAAAAAAAAATTATATATAATTTTTTTTAATATAGTTTACATTCTTTTTCATCTGTGCATCTGTGTTATAATTTTTTTTTTTAAATGTCCCTCTTCTCTTTCTCACTCCCTCTAACACACTGTCAGACTCACTGTGCTCACTGCAGCTATAGAGGAGAGGAGGCAGGGGGTAGGTCTCTTTCTCCAGCCTCAACCATGTGATTCATGTATCTAGAGTCCAAAACCGATCCTAGCCAATCAGATTCGAGCTGACTGCCACACCCTAAAAGTTTAAAACGGGGCTGTGAGAAGAATCATGAGTGTGGAGTCCCCTCTGCACACCTCCCCTCTGCACTCTGAACATTGTATTAACCCGTGACTACTCCCACGGGCCGAATATTGCCCCGATCCTCGCGAGATTAAATCCACGGGCACCTCTCGGCGTGCCGAAGCTTTTCCTAAATCACTTCCATCATCGAAAACGAGGGGAAAAGGTCGGCTCGCGACCCTGAAAATGTTGCGTGATTTTAAAAACGCTGTATTAAGTGAGCCTATGATGGGATCCACGCGAGCTTTCTATCGTGGAAACATCTGGGCGTCCCGCAACTTTTACTCATTCACATGTAGCCCCGAAAATGCTTAGAAAAGGAAAGCCGCAAGCGTGGAATAAACTCGCCGAAACGGAAAAGTGTCCCATGGGCGCGCCGTGATTCCGATCCGCGTGACAATATTAACGGCCATAGAGGAGACCGTGGGACACCTTTTTGCAACCGAATATGTGTCTCGAATTTGCTCCCACGCGGCGCGCAAAATCGTGCAAGGAAAAATCTGACCAAAAATTAACCAATGCTCCAGCAGTATTAATGACCCTGATGTAAACAAGACAAACGTCGTTCTCTGGTCTGCATCCCCTTATTATATACAATTGTGTGTATTGAGCCGTACTGTATTGTACCCATTCTGCAATCTGTTAAATAAATAAAAAGAAAGTTTGACTGGCCGCCGAGCCATACTGTAGTGTACATGGTGACTGATTGACTTAAAAAATTAAAAAATTAAAAAATTAATAAAAATATTTAATATTTTTTTTTTTTTTTTTTTTGGCTTCCCCTGTTATTTTACCCACGCGACGCCACTGTCTAGGAGAGAGAAGGAGGAGGTGGAGGAGGTCTAGGAGAGGATAGGAGGAGGTCTAGGTCTAGGAGAGGAGAGGAGGAGGTGGAGGAGGTCTAGGAGAGGACAGGAGGAGGTGGAGGAGGTCTAGGAGAGGTGGAGGAGGTCTAGGAGGAGGTCTAGGAGAGGATAGGAGGAGGTCTAGGAGTGGAGAGGAGGAGGAGGTCTAGGAGTGGAGAGGAGGAGGTCGAGGAGAGGAGGAGGTCTAGGAGAGGAGGATGTGGAGGAGGTCTAGGAGAGGGAAGGAGGTCTAGGAGAGGATAGGAGGAGGTCTATGAGAGGAGGAGGTCTAGGAGAGGAGGAGGAGGGAGAGGAGAGGAGGAAGTCTAGGAGAGGAGAGGAGGAGGTCTAGGAGAGGGAAGGAGGAGGTCTAGGAGAGGAGAGGAGGAGGAGGGAGGGGAGAGGAGGAGGTCTAGGAGAGGAGGTCCAGCAGGGTTCCCACGGTACCTGGAAAACATGGAATTCATTTTTTCATTTTCCAGGTATGGAAAAGTCATGGAAACTGAGCAAAAGTGAACACTTACATGGAAATAGAAACGGTTGTCCTGGGCAATTGTATTGGATGATGTGTAAAATAGTAATAAAATGAAACTATTGAGCACAAAATTAAGATGAGTTCATAAAAACCCTCTTGGCATCCTATATGGTATATTGGATGTTGGAATTTGATGCAGGCAACATGGTGATATGGACTTTAAAAGTATAGTTTCGGATTGGTGGACTTCAGGAATAATAACGTTACTCGCGATCTCAATAGAAGGGTCAAATACATGCATTTCCCAGCCAACACGGGAGCCTTGACATCTACAGTCTGTCTTGTTTTGGATGAATGAGTAGAAATGAAAAACGGAAATCTTGAAGTAGTTTTGACATGTGATATATAGATAAGAATATTGTTTCATTGTGTATTGATTAACTTTACATTTGCGCTTCATTACTTTACAAAAGTTATACTGGCACATGGGTCTAATACAGCAATGGATTATGGGAAAATGCAACGTTAAAGCAGTGCCAATGTAAGACTGACTTTACATTAAACGAATGACAATAATATAGTATAAAGTAGGGTATTATTTGGACTAAAGAATGGTGTTGTCTCACCCTACTCGCATGTTCAGGGAGAGCACCATACATTATACACTGAGAAACCACGGCCGAGAGTGAGCTCTCCGGGAACAACCCCACTTTGCCAGACATTTTCTTGGCAACCGTCTTCCGTCCTGACTTCCTGTTCTAACGTTCTAATCTACACTGCTGCCACCTTTCGTCAGGCGAATTGCAGCCATTTTGTATAAATAAAAAAAAAAAGGAAAAATAAGGGAAAATATTTTAACGGGAGGACGGCGGGAGAGAAGGTTGAAATACGCGATAATCCCGGGAAAAACAGGAGGGTTGACAGGTATGACATGGAGTGCAATCTTGCTAGCCAACATTCAGTTTGCTAACTAACTAGCTACTAGCTAGTGTTGGCTAGCTTGCATTGCTAGCTAACTACCAATACATTTTCACATTAGGCTGTGACATTACTTCTATACTAGTTGACATGAATAGTCTTGATAGTTTGTAACATTCATTCTTATATCTACTTTTAGCTATTTTGTGATTTTTTGTTTTTTTTTCTTAAAGATTATACTACTAAATAGGAACATTTGGGGTGAGACATTTTTGAAAAATCATTGATCATGCCTAGACTGATTCTATACATCTATACTGTTATAAGCTAAGCTTACTAGTGGGGTTGCTGTACTGAGGAACCACAGGGGAACCAGCCTTATGTTTTCCCTTTTAGGTTCATTAGTTTGATTTACAGAGTAAGACTCATAATCTAATAAGACTAATAAATAAAGGAAAGAGGGAGGAGGAAGAGAAGAGGGGCAAAGATGAAAGAGGAGGAGAAGAAGAGAAGAGAGAGGATGACAGAGGAAAAGGGAGAAGAGTGGAGAGGAGTTGAGAAGAGTAGGAAGAGAAGACAGGAGCAGACACAAGAGGGGAGGTGTGGAGAGAAGAGGACAGGATGAGATAGGAGAGGAGTGGAAGAGAGAACATATATCAATCCCAGTGCTCATGTGTTTCAAAGTTCCAGTTCAATAAATAGTTTTTCATCTACAGCTTGTTGCATTATTTCATGCATTGATATTATCAATAAGACATAATCTCTAAGCATTTACAATGTAGACTTGACTGGCACATCTTTTAAATCAAGTAAGTAGTCCTAGGGCAGGGGTCGGCAATTAGGTCTGGCCACAGGCCAGATTTTCCCCAAGCCTTTGATTGGCGGGCCAGGACCAAAAACAATGGCTAATTTAATATACTGATAGTGAAAAATACAGCACCGCGGCGGGTGCATACACTTAATAATAATAATAATAATTAGGGATGCTCGATATTGGCTTTTTTACCGATACCGATATTGTCCAACTCTTAATTTCCGATACCAATATCAACCGATATCAACCGATACCGATATATGCAGGGTTCCCCCCCCCCAAAAAATTGAATAATTTCAGGTAATTAACATTACATATCTCTTGTTGTGGAATTAACACAACATTATGCATACTTTTGACAATAAATAAATCAGAATTTGTTCTTACTTGCTTGCCTGGGTAAATAAAGGTTATAGAAATGTAAAAAAAATAAAAAAATACATTTCTTTTTTTGAAAACCGATACTGATATTTTCCGATGTTTCCGACATTTTAATGCCGATATCGGCCGATAATATCGGTAGGCTGATAATATCGGACATCCCTAATAATAATAATAACTATATTATTTGTATAGCACTTTTCATACAGAGGTTGCAGTTCACAGTGCTTCACAACAGTAAAAAACACAGACATAAGCGAGCACTCGCAAATGGGGGACCCTGATGTAAACAAGACAAACTTTTTTCTCTGGTCTGCATCCCCTTAACAATTGTGTGTATTGCGCCGTACTGTATATTGTACCCATTCTGATCTGTTAAATAAAGTTTTCATTCATTCATTCATGAACAGCAGATCAGCTGTTGCAGATCACCGCGGCGGGTGCATAAGTAACACATGAACAGCAGGTCAGAATGCATGAAAACATGACTCACCATACCTGCCCCGGGCTTGTTCAGTCCTCCAAAATCCCTGCTAATGTTTGAAACATGTCAAATATCCACTTGCCGCCCTCCAATTCCAGATTGGTGTTGAATGCAGCTACTTTATCTGCCAACTTGAACACAGTTGTCATCATTGCCTCGTTGTTGTTGTTGTTGTTGTTGTTGTTGTTGTTGTTGTTGTTGTTGTTGTCGCCACATATTATGCAGAGAGGACGTCGGCACGCAAGAATCACCGACCTGTTGTGATAAACCCGTATTTTAAGTACGACTCCTGTTTATTAAAAGAAGCGTTATGTGTCTTGGAGGTCGTAGGCTCCTCTTCTGGCTCATCAGTTGGTATTTCCCCGTTGCAAAGAAGCTATCCAAAGACGTTCGTTCTTTTTTTTTTAACACATTTTGTTACTCGCTCGCATCTCGAACGCGGAAGTGAAAGTGCGTTAGGGAAATATACATGCGGCCCGGTGGGACTATTCCATTGGTTCTCCCAGTGGCTATAGTGACAGACATGCTTTTGATGACCACCGGTAGATAGATACAGCTTCACAAAGACACACTGGCGTCCCGGGTGAATATTTCCCGCGCGTAAAATAAATATCATATTCTCAAAATAATCTGACAGGCCAGAAATTATTGCTGGCGGGTCAATGTCGGCCCGCGGGCCGCCTATTGCCGACCCCTGTCCTAGGGGGTTGTGTGTGTGAGGAGAGGGGGGCATGGATGGGGAAAGCCTCGGGCCTATAGATCATCACTTAATATGGTACCTAGAAAATCAGGAGGTAGCATGGAAAAAAATTTCAAGGCAAGCGTGGGAACCCTGTCTAGGAGAGGAGGAGGTCTAGGAGGTCTAGGAGAGGAGGTCTAGGAGAGGAGAGGAGGAGGTCTAGGAGAGGAGGTCTATAGGAGAGGAGAGGAGGTCTAGGCGAGGAGGAGGTCTAGGAGAGGAGAGGAGGAGGTCTAGGAGAAGAGGTCTAGGAGGAGGTCTAGGAGAGGAGGAGGAGGTCTAGAGGAGAGGAGGAGGTCTAGGATAGGAGGAGGTCTAGGAGAGGAGGTTTAGGAGAGGGAAGGAGGTGGTCTAGGAGTGGAAAGGAGGAGGTCTAGGAGAGGGAAGGAGGAGGTCTAGGAGTGGAGGAGGTCGAGGAGCGGAGAGGAGAGGAGGAGGAGGAGGAGGAGGTCTAGGACAGGAGGAGGTCTAGGAGTGGAGAGGATGAGGTTGAGGAGAGGAGGAGGGAGAGGAGAGGAGGAGGTCTAGGAGAGGATAGGAGGTCTAGGAGAGGATAGGAGGAGGTCTAGGAGAGAAGAGGAGGGAGGTCTAGGAGAGAAGAGGAGGAGGTAAACTAGACCCAGGGAACTAGGCCTGTGTCGATTCTTAGTGCGATATCCAAAGTCATAGAAAGGATCATTAATGATCAAATAAACGAATACCTCTCTACAAACAACCTGTTGTACGAGCTCCAGTCTGGATTTAGAACATCATATTCCACACACATGTTTATTATATCTGACAGACCAAATTAGAACAGCGGTGGACAAAGGTCAATTCTGTGGGATGGTTTTAATAGACTTCCAAAAAGCCTTCGACACCGTTAACCACGACATACTTTTATATAAACTGAGAATAACATTTCTCGGTAGAGTGTCCACCTATATTAACAGGTCAGCATTAGAAGTCCTGGCAGGGGCACTGATCCAATGTCATTATGACTATGCATGCTCCTGGTACACTGGCATCACAGTAGCACTGAAAGGTAGGCTACAGACAGCTCAGAACAAATTAGTTAAAATGATTTTAAAACTCCATCCCAGGACTTACACAGACACATTTTAACAGCCTCAAGTGGCTCAGGTTGAGGAGAGGGTCTCTCAATTAAAACTCAACATGACACACAGGATACTCTGGAATACTGTCCCTCAATATCTTAGTGGATATTTTAACATGGTAAGGGATGTACACGGACATGCCACCAGGGGTAGTACAACAGACATCGTCCCAGTGAGATGTAATAGAAAAATAGGCCAAAACTCATTCCTGTATTCAGCAGCAGTACTATGGAATAGCCTACCAATGGAGTTGAAGCCCATAAACCCCTTCTCCAATTTTAAATCAGTTATAAAGAGGTGGATCATAAGTAGCAGAAGCTGGGAGTAGTGACCAAAGGGTTTCTAATATGTGTTATTCCTTTTTATTCTTTTATTGTCTATAAAATGGAATATTATTGTATGTATTTTTTTTTATACCACACATCCTGACATACAGACACTACAAACAACCATGTCCACACACCAGTACATAAATCCACTGACACCAATGATGTCAGACTACTGCTTGACCTGACTCCTAGAACCCACCTCACCCCGGCCCACTTTGACAACCTAGGATGGCTTAGAGTAGACGACAGAGTACAGCAACTTGCAATGGGCCTGGTCTACAAGATACACTACGCGACCAAGGTACCCATGTACATGTCAAAATACTTCCCAAAGGTCAGTGAATACCACGATCACAACACCAGAGGGAGCTCCACAAATCATGTTAAACCCAGATTCGGCTCAAACAAGGGACTAAACACGTTTCGCAATTATGCCACATCAATATGGAACGCCCTACCCAAAGCTGTAAAGGAATGTGAATCACTACCCACTTTCAAAAACACTCTCAAAGAACACCTACGGGAGACTGCAATTCGAAACTGGCCCCTACAAATGTCTTAACCCAGTTGTACAGTAAATTACCAAGTATGGCTTTGTCAGTATTCCAATGTACAGTGTAAAGTGTCCCCTCCCCCCCACCCCAACCCCCCCCCCCCCCTCCAATGTACAGCCCCCACCCACCAACCCCACCCACCCAACCTCCTCCAATGTACAGTTTCTACGTCAAATGTATATACACTCTTTTGACACTTTTTGTATAACAAACAGTACTGTATTTGCAAATCTGATATGTCATAAATGTATAGATGTAGCAGTACTGTCTATCTGTATGTCATGTATGTCATATATGTTATGATGAATTGAAAATGGGGGACCCTGATGTAAACAAGACGAAAGTCTTTCTCTGGTCTGCATCCCCATAACAATTGTATGTATTGAGCTGTACTGTACTGTACCCATTCTGCAATCTGTTAATACACTTTTCAATCAATCAATCAATCAAAGGACCACAATGGAAACAAGCCTATGGCTTTATTGTGTTTATTTGAATCCTATTGGTAAATGGAGAAATGTATACCTGTTCATATTGTGATCAAATGTATGTGTGATTTCCATTCTAAATCAATAAACTATTCTATCAATCTAGGAGAGCAGGTCTAGGATAGGAGGAGGTCTAGGAGAGGAGGAGGTCTAGGAGAGGAGGTCTAGGAGAGGAGATGAGGAGGTCTAGGAGAGGAGGTCTAGGAGGACAGGAGGAGGCCTAGGAGAGGAGAGGAGGAGGTCTAGGAGAGGAGGTCTAGGAGAGGACAGGAGGAGGTCTAGGAGAGGAGGAGGTCTAGGAGAGGAGGTCTAGAGGAGAGGAGGAGGCCTAGGAGAGGAGGATGCCTAGGAGAGGGAAGGAGGTGGCCCAGGAGAGGGAAGGAGGAGGTCTAGGAGAGGGAAGGAGGAGGTCTAGGAGAGGGAAGGAGGAGGTCTAGGAGAGGGAAGGAGGTGGTCTAGGAGAGGAGGAGGTCTAGGAGAGGGAAGGACGAGGTCTAGGAGAGGAGGAGATCTAGGAGAGGGAAGGAGGAGGTCTAGGAGAGGAGGTCTAGGATAGGAGGAGGTCTAGGATAGGAGGTTTAGGAGAGGGAAGGAGGTGGTCTAGATTTGATTTGATTTGATTTTTATTTAGTACAATTTATACAATAGTATAAAAACAAGGGGTACAAGGATAACATGTGAAAGTCTGTCGACTTGTTTCCAACATGGTCCCAAGAAGAATACAATAGGAGAGGAAGAGGTCTAGGAGAGGAGAGGAGGAGGTCTAGGAGAGGGAAGGAGGAGGTCCAGGAGAGGGAAGGAGGAGGTCTAGGAGAGGAGAGGAGGAGGTCCAGGAGAGGGAAGGAGGAGGTCTAGGAGAGGAGAGGAGGAGGTCCAGGAGAGGGAAGGAGGAGGTCTAGGAGAGGGAAGGAGGAGGTCTAGGAGAGGGAAGGAGGAGGTCTAGGAGAGGAGAGGAGGAGGTCCAGGAGAGGGAAGGAGGAGGTCTAGGAGAGGAGGAGGTCTAGGAGAGGGAAGGAGGAGGTCCAGGAGAGGAGGAGGTCTAGGAGAGGGAAGGAGGAGGTCTAGGAGAGGACGAGGTCCAGGAGAGGGAAGGAGGAGGTCTAGGAGAGGAGGAGGTCTAGGAGAGGGAAGGAGGAGGTCTAGGAGAGGAGGAGGTCCAGGAGAGGGAAGGAGGAGGTCTAGGAGAGGGAAGGAGGAGGTCTAGGAGAGGAGGAGGTCCAGGAGAGGGAAGGAGGAGGTCTAGGAGAGGAGGAGGTCCAGGAGAGGGAAGGAGGAGGTCTAGGAGAGGGAAGGAGGAGGTCTAGGAGAGGAGGAGGTCCAGGAGAGGGAAGGAGGTGGTCTAGGAGAGGGAAGGAGGAGGTCTAGGAGAGGAGAGGAGGTGGTCTAGGAGAGGAGGAGGTCTAGGAGAGGAGAGGAGGTGGTCTAGGAGAGGAGGAGGTCTAGGAGAGGGAAGGAGGAGGTCTAGGAGAGGAGGTGGAGGTGAAGGTGACCTCCTGGTTTTGACTGTATAATGGTATTTGACTGGTATTTATATTCCAGTATGAATTACAATGTGACATTACATATTTATTGTATGTCTATCTTGAAATGCAATTGTCATGGTGCTATTTCATTAATAACTACACAATATATATCATTTTAATATGTATATATGGAGGACAATGGTATTGTAAATATCCATATGTTTGCATAGATCCATGACTGTATACCTTTATATTTGCTGCATCTCACACTTGCCTTTGCGCAACACGGCCCTGCTTCCCAAGTAGCCCGCACCCCTTTCGCCCCTGACTCTTTTCTTATAAGCTACTGATCATGTTGCTTTGTTACTGTTTTGTCCAATTGGACAGCACCCTGCTTCCTTTTTATTAAACTTTTTTAAATATTAATAAATTATTTGTATTTATTATTTTGTTTTATTTCTCCAAGTCAAGTCAAGTCAAGAGTTTTAATTGTCACGGCATACAGGTATACAATGAAATGCGGGTGGTCTTGCCCGCAACGATGTGCAATACAGTGGTACATATAATAGAATAAAAAAATGAAAAAACAACATTGTGCAGTAAACAGGTAACAGGTAACGTGGAGTGACATCTCGGAATCTGTACATAGTTATTTACAGAGCATATGGGACATGCTAGTTAGCTTTGGTAGTGCAATACACTGTTCCTGTTATTCTAATTTAAAGTGTCCTTTCATTTGGCCTCCTGTTGTTACTATAGATATATATTCATATTTTTACCCTTTCTTTTATATTGCCTCTCTCTCTTTGTAAAGTGTCCTTGAGTCCGAGAAAGGCGCTTCTCTCTTTAAATCCAATTTATTATTATGTTTTCCTACCAGGAAGAGGAGAAGGAGGAGGACCCAGAGATGCTGGAGTCCAGTGGACTGACGGATGAGGAGCTGAAGGCCACCCTGCTCCAACACGGCGTCACAGCTGGGCCTATTGTTGGTGAGATCGCTCATCTTTTCTTAAGTATATCTGCGTGTTGTGTGTGAAAAAACCTCGTGTAAACCATTCACCGCTTCTCTAGTTCGGCTTACACCAATGATGACGACACAAACGCAGAGAACAAGTTTACATATCGTTAACCTCATACGATAATTAGTATAAGTAATGAGTCATTTATCATTTAAATATAATATAAGTATATAAGTAATTTCTTTGCCAAATTAAGATTTCTGGCTAACTGTAATCTCCTCACACTGCTGCATCGCCCTGGCTTAGTGCATATGTCGTCAGCCAATCGGAACGCTTGCTACGTTAAAAAAAATCCCCATCTGCCTAACTCACTCGTGTGACTTGTGCATTTTAATTGCATACACAGATGGCGATCGCATGACTTAGGCAAGTATAACAACTGCCTTAGTGTATGTATGTATGAGGAAAAAATGCCTAAGTCATGACATATTTTGTTTAAAAGTCAGCTTATTTTGTTATGCAATGGTTGTTGTGTTTTTGTATTTTTGCAAACTTGTTGATACACCTTGTGGAACTTATTTTCAAAATATAAATAAAGAACTTGTACACATTTGCTGGAAAATAAATGTTTTCTTCTTTTCCAAAAATCTTGAAAGATTACTTAGGCAATTATTGTATGAGGCTAACGATATTTGATATGGAATATGATAGATTGGGTGGAGCTGCAGCGGTAAAATATTGGCAGTGTGGGGAGGATTCACCTGGAGCATAATGCACATGGTAAGAAAAATGGTAAATGGTGCATTTATTATATAGCGATTTTATCCAAAGCACTTTACAATTTCTGTTCCTCACATTCACCCATTCACTCACACATTCTCACAGAGGCAACTGTGCGAGGTGCCAACCTGCACATCTGGAGCAATTAGGGGTTAAAGTGTCTTGCGCAAGGACACTTCGACACGCCGCCCGGGAACCTTCCAACTATCTCCTGAAAAAGGCCCAGAAGAGGTTGTTCTTCCTCCGGGCAGCTGAAGAAATTCAGACTGCCGAGGACCATGGTGGCCCAATTCTACTCAGCCATCATTGAGTCCATCCTCACCCACTCCATCATCTCCTGGTTCCCCGCCACAGCGGCAAAGGATCTCGCCAAGCTGCAGCGGGTGAGAGGGTGATCGGCTGTCCCCTGCCCTCCCTCAAATCCCTGCACGACTCCAGGGTGCTGAAGAGAGCGGGGAAGATCATGGCCGACCCCTCCCACCCCGGCCACGGCCTCTTCACCTTGCTCCCCTCTGGGAGAAGGTTGTAGCTACCGAAGGCTGTGAAAGCTCGACACAGACTGAGTTTTTCCCCCTCAGCCGCTAGGCTGATCAAGGACTCAGCCCCCCCTCTGCCCCAAGTGACACCGGCACAATGATGAAACCGGCCTGAACTGAAACTCTGCACTTTATATAATTATTTATATATATTTATTTAACTTATCCATCTTCCACTGCACTGTCTGTTATTGTGGGGGGGGGGGGGGGGAATGCATAATACTGTAATGCTGCAGCAATTTCCTAATGTGTTTACACAAATGGCTTAATAAAGGAATCTGGATCTGAAACCAGGCGACCGCTCTACCTCCTGAGCCATCGTCGACCCATATGCGGCTCCATATGCGGCTCCTGGGCAGGTGCGCTTGGCCGGGGGAGTGGACCTTCTGTTAGGTGCTGGATTCCAGTGGAGTGGACCTTCTGTTAGGTGCTGGACTCCAGTGGAGTGGACCTTCTGATAGGTGCTGGACTCCAACCCAGTGGAGTGGACCTTCTGTTAGGTGCTGGACCCAGTGGAGTGGACCTTCTGTTAGGTGCTGGACCCAGTGGAGTGGACCTTCTGTTAGGTGCTGGACCCAGTGGAGTGGACCTTCTGTTAGGTGCTGGACTCCAACCCAGTGGAGTGGACCTTCTGTTAGGTGCTGGACCCAGTGGAGTGGACCTTCTGTTAGGTGCCGGACTCCAACCCAGTGGAGTGGACCTTCTGTTAGGTGCTGGACTCCAACCCAGTAAAGTGGACCTTCTGTTAGGTGCTGGACCCAGTGGAGTGGACCTTCTGTTAGGTGCCGGACTCCAACCCAGTGGAGTGGACATTCTGTTAGGTGCTGGACCCAGTGGAGTGGACCTTCTGTTAGGTGCCGGACCCAGTGGAGTGGACATTCTGTTAGGTGCTGGACCCAGTGGAGTGGACCTTCTGTTAGGTGCTGGACCCAGTGGAGTGGACCTTCCGTTAGGTGCTGGAACCAGTGGAGTGGACCTTCTGTTAGGTGCTGGACCCAGTGGAGTGGACCTTCCGTTAGGTGCTGGACCCAGTGGAGTGGACCTTCTGTTAGGTGCTGGAACCAGTGGAGTGGACCTTCCGTTAGGTGCTGGACCCAGTGGAGTGGACCTTCTGTTAGGTGCTGGACCCAGTGGAGTGGACCTTCTGTTAGGTGCTGGAACCAGTGGAGTGGACCTTCTGTTAGGTGCTGGAACCAGTGGAGTGGACCTTCTGTTAGGTGCTGGACCCAGTGGAGTGGACCTTCTGTTAGGTGCTGGACCCAGTGGAGTGGACCTTCTGTTAGGTGCTGGAACCAGTGGAGTGGACCTTCTGTTAGGTGCTGGACAGTGGAGTGGACCTTCTGTTAGGTGCTGGACAGTGGAGTGGACCTTCTGTTAGGTGCTGGACAGTGGAGTGGACCTTCTGTTAGGTGCTGGACAGTGGAGTGGCCTCTGGCAGGGAAGCTGAGCTCTTGCCCTAAACCTGTATTCCACAGGGCAGCGGGAAAAAACTGTTTATTTATCTTAGTCAGGGGAGTGCCATGGTTTCTCCATAGAGCCCCCCCCGCAGCTCAACGCAGGTAGGGGGCAATTCGGTCACGTGATTCAGCAGGTACGGCCGATTGGCTCAACATTGTGTTTATAAACAAGAAACCTATATCTATAGTTTGTCTCTGGGTCTGTTTTAGTGCGAGTAGCTTGCTTCACCATCTTTGCTATGCTAGCATGACCATATGGCACCACACTGTCCCACCTGTGTTGGCCTGGTACGAGAGACAGACAGACAGACAGACAGACAGACAGACAGACAGACAGACAGACAGACAGACAGACAGACAGACAGACAGACAGACAGACAGACAGACAGACAGACAGACAGACAGACGGGTTTATTTTGTGTTTGTGCTACAGCCTCCACCAGGGCCCTGTACGAGAGAAAACTGACAACGCTGCAGGGTGATGAGCCCATACTGAACCAGTACTCTGACCACGAGGAGGAGGAGGAGGAGGAAGAAGAGAAAGGTGGGTAGTACATGACTGTGTATATTGTTAGAATTGGGGTTAGATGCATATGTCATTAGGTTCATATTAGCCTTTTATAAATATTGATTATCAGTCAATGCCAGGTGTTGAAAGGTTGCTTGGTCTGATTTATTTCCTTCCTTCCTTCAAAGTATACGGCAGTTTTATTATTTAATTGGACCTTTGCACTGAAGAACCATATTAAGTGTTGTTGTTACTCTGAAAACTTAAAAGGGAGTTATGTGGTTCTCTGTCTGAGGTACTCAATTGTTCATCAACATTTTCAGCAATGTTTCTTCCCTGTAATCTGTCTTAAACATTTAAAATTTGACAGATGGTGAATATTTGCATGGCATAGTCATGCTCAGGTATTCTTCTACAACTGCAGGTTCAGAACAAGCAGCAGAGGAAGTTACTTCACACGTGGATCAGGACCTGCAAGAGAGCAGCCAGGTGAGAGAGATAACATCATGTTATCATTAGTAAATGGTAAATGGCTGCATTTATATAGCAGCTTTTATCCAAAGCGCTTTACAATTTGCTCCTCTAATTTTACCCATTCACTCACACATTCACACACCGATGGCGGAGGCAACCATGCAAGGTGCCAACCTGCTCATCGGGAGCAATTAGGGGTTAAGTGTCTTGCTCAAGGACACTTCGACACGCTGCCCGGGAGGAGCGGGAATCGAACCGGGAACCTACGGATTGCCAGACGACTGCTCTACCCACCTGAGCCACTGTCGCTCCACAAAGTCAATGAGGATAACCTGATGTTATCAGTAGAGTCCGCTCTCCACACAACACTCTCAAACACACTGTAGCGGCAGTTTTTACAGGGTGTGGACTTCATTTTGATGTTTGATCTCTATTTGATAACCTCATATTATGATATAGATTACTGAATGTAATCTACACGTTCTCAAATTGTTTTGCGATTATGATCTTTCTTTACCCATTCACTCATAATACAGGTCTTGGATTCCGCCATTGGTCCACTGTACTCTGTTGGTGTCTGTGTATAAGATCTGGTCTGTAGTGCCACCGAGTGGTCATTGATTGTAACTGCAACCTCTGGCTCCAGCGGAGCCATGCAGCCCATGGCCCATGGCCCATGCAGTCTCTGGTCTGGAGGATGGTGTGGTGGCAGACCAGGCTGCAGAAACAAATTAGTGGGGGGGCATAACATTTTCTCGGGGGGGCACAATGGTTTTTCAACACAGGTTCCCTTTTATACGTTTCAGCTGGGACAACGGCGCTGTGGCTTGCTTGGCGCTGCCCACGGTGCTGAACTAAACAGCAGAGAGGCAATTGAAAAATCTAATTTCTCTATCTTAAGAACATTCACTTATACAAAAACAGACTGAACGGATATATATAACAGACCTGCTGGGGCAGCGGACTGAGAGCAGGGGACACAGACAGGCTGGATAAGATGGTCAGGAAGGCCAGTAGCGTGGTTAGGGTGTAGCTGGACGCCCTAGCGAGGGTGGCGGAGAGGAGGAGCCTTGTTAAGCTCCAGGCCATCAGGGAAAACCCCTCCCACCCACTATACACAGACTTGGCTGACAGGAGGAGCATGTATTGTTATAGGCTCACACTACCTAAATGCAGCACTGAACGGCACAGGAAGTCCTTCATTCCGACAGCCATCAGACTATACAATGCATCACTGTGCCTCACTGCATCACTGAGCACAGAGTGACAGTTACCATCTTCCTGGACTCTTACTTTTTAAACAGCACTGTGCAATATTACACCTACTGTAGACTTCAGTATATTTTTACTGTATTTATTTACTGTATCTTTTATTCTATTTTCATTCTATTTCATTTTATTCTATTCTTAGGCCATTTGTTTTGTTATTCTTATTCGTGACTTGTTCTGTCTAAATGTTTAATGTTGAGTGATTTGGAGTGTCAAATTTCCCTCAGGATAATACATTTCTATTCTATTCTATTCTATATCTTTGAAAAGTCCATTTATTCAACACTTCTGAATTCACTGACAAACTGAACTGAACTGACAAAAATAAGGTGCATAAAAAAGCAAACAAAATTCCTCCACAGGCTACTCACCATCATTAGTAGAGCGGCAAGCGGCGTTTGGGGACAGAGTGAAATCTTCTTAAAACACTACCCCTCCACTCATTCCTGAACTTTTTTGTTAAGTCCTTCTCAAATGCCAACTGAATTAAATTGGCCTTGCGTCGATGAAGATAAGATAAGATAAGATATTCCTTTATTGATCCCCTTGGGGAAATTCAGGCATCATAGCAGCATGGGGGGGAGGGGGGGGGGGGGGTACAGGTAGTAAAAACAACACAGTGTACAGGTAGTAAAAACAACACAGGCAGTGTAAACAATTTGGTCAATATGGTCAATATAATTTACTATCTGACTAGTATCACGGTATCCACTGAAATATACATTATTCACAGTATCACAGTATCACAGTGTCCACATAAGGTGCAGTAAGCCTAAGGTAGTGTAGGTTGTCCTCCTTGGGTTCCTAAGTCCCAGGTCAATGTCTGGTAGCAGTCGCTGTCGCTGCCCCCTGTTGTGGAGCCTGGAGGCTGCTAGTCGCTGCCCACTGTTGTGGAGCCTGATGGCCGCTGGTATGAAGGACTGTCCGAGGCGGTTAGTTGAGTGTCGTGGGGGAATGAGTCTGTGGCTGAACGAGCTTCTCATCTTGACTAGCTCGTCGTAGAGGGGGTGGTAGGGGTTCTCCATGATGGCAGCCAGCTTCCTTATCATCCCCCTCTCTGCCATCACCTCAAGTCTAGGTAGCTCGACTCCCACCACGGAGCTAGCCTTCCTCACCAGCTTGTTGAGCTTGTTGGTGTCCCTTGAGTTGATGTAGCCTCCCCAGCATGCTACAGCATAGAAGAGGATGCTGGCCACAACAGACTGGTAAAAAGACTGCAGCAGTCTGTTGCACACATTGAAGGACCTGAGTCTCAGGAAGAACAGCCTGCTATGTCCCTTCCTGTAGAGGGCCTCTGTGTTATCCGACCAGTCCAGTTTATTGTCCAGGTGTACCCCAAGGAACTTGTATGAGTCCACCATCTCCACATCCACCCCTCGGATGGAGATGGGAATCAGGGGGGGCCTCTTCTTGCCCCTCCGGAAGTCCACCACCAGGTCCTTGGTCTTACTGGTGTTGAGTTGGAGGTGGTTGCTGTCGCTCCACCCCACGAAGCTCTCCACCAGGGCTCTGTACTCCTCCTCATCATCGTCGGTGATGTAGCTTACGATGGAGGAGTCGTCTGAGAACTTCTGCAGGTGACACCCGCTTGAGTTGCGGCAGAAGTCTGAGGTGTAGAGGGTGAAGAAGAAGGGTGACAGCACATACTAAGGCGATGTTCTGTAAAGATGTTCTTGAGGGTAGAAAACGAATTCTCACAGAGTGCCGTGCTAGCTTCAGTAGTGTTGTTGTTGACATCAGTGCCCACTAGGGCTGTCCCCGACTAAGCATTTGGACACCCTGAAGAAGGCCATGTAGGCCGAAACATGTTGGACTTTTAAAAGATTTTTCTAAATAATGTAAGCTACTTATTAAAGGCTTTTTAAAAACTGTAGAGCTGCCTTGGATTTCAACCTTTCTTATATAAGCGAATCCTACCCCGGATTTAATCCAAAGAGCACCTACCTGAAACAAAATAAGAACGCTGAAGCCCTCTCCATATCCTTTGTTCTGTAAGCATTTGGATAGTCGACTTTGATTGACAAAAAAAAAAAAAATCTTTTTTTTTTAGGGTGGGCACAGCTGACTCAGTGGGCGGGCCAGGCCCCCCAATGCCCGCCCATGGCGCCGGGTCTGTGTGGTGGGGTAATTACACTTAACCTGTACATCTTATTATTATATAGTTGGGTATGATCTGAATGCCCAGAGGAAGATGTGATGGCTGTACTTTTATAACCTTGACAGAACCACTGGAATGAAGTATAGTATTTTGGAGGAAGTGGTTTGTTTTGATCTGTTTTCAACAGGCCCAGTTGCACTACGACAACAATTATTATCAGCAGTACTTTCCACCGTCGTCTAGACCGGTAAATCCCACAGATCTTCCCATTCATTTACACAGAATACTGTAAATATTCTGTGGAAATTCCTTTTGGAAGTGGAATTTAGATTTCCGTTTTGACCCGGCCAAGTATCATTACATTAGGTAGTCGACTGATCTGCAAATTTTGGCCAATCAAAGTCGACTATACAAATCCATAGTCGGGGACAGGCCTATAATCCACAGACCTTGTTGTGAGCAGTTTCCTGTAGGAACTAATATAATCCAGACCTTGTGAACAGTTTCATGAAGAAACTAATATAATCCAGACCTTGTGAACAGTTTCATGAAGAAACTAATATAATCCAGACCTTGTGAGCAGTTTCATGTAGGAACTAATATAATCCAGACTTTGTGAGCAGTTTCATGTAGGAACTAATATAATCCAGACTTTGTGAGCAGTTTCATGTAGGAACTAATATAATCCAGACCTTGTTGTGAGCGGTTTCCTGTAGAAACTAATATAATCCAGACCTAGTTGTGAGCGGTTTCATGTAGGAACTAATATAATCCAGCCCTTGTTGTGAGCGGTTTCATGTAGGAACTAATATAATCCAGACCTAGTTGTGAGCGGTTTCATGTAGGAACTAATATAATCCAGACCTTGTTGTGAGCAGTTTCATGTAGAAACTAATATAATCCAGACCTTGTTGTGAGCAGTTTCCACAACCATAAACTTGATGGTTGTGTACTTGATGTTGTGTGTGTGCATCAGTGAAAATGTAAGTGCACATACAGAGCGATAAACATGTTCATTTATGGTTCATAGTTGTATTTATTATTAGATAACATGTTTAGATAACATCTTTCCTTTGTTGTTTAGATTTATGGTTGATTTCAGTATAGTTGACATATTCTTTGTAGCCCAGTTGTGAAACTTGGGGCATGAAAGAAGATGCTTAAATTAGTAATAATTGATGGAAGTATATTTTCTATTGATGCATATTTGTAGTGCATTTATTTACTGTCAAGCTTGGATGATAATTCCAAGTAATCATAATTATGGCGCCAGTTGGACGCTCTAGTAGCACACCATGTAACGCGCTGCGTCGCGAAACGGTCAACCCAGGTTCGACTTTGCCAAATGTCTTCCCCCCGCTCTGTCTCTCCTAAAAATAATAAAAATCTACCAAAAACATAATTAAAATACAAAAATTAAATAAATTATGGCGCCAGTCAAAACAACGGAAGCGTTTTTCCACTAGTATGTGGTTATTGGACCTTGTGGCTGTGTCTCAGTACTAGTGAGGTAGCTTCCTTTCACCTTGTTTCCTAACTAGAAATCTTCCTAACAAGGGACCTTATTTGACTGTAGGTAACCTGTAACAGTCAAACATTTTTAAATGTACCTTTTATTTTTTTTTGACACTAATGTTTTGGTTTGCGTGAGTCGGAAGCAACGTCACTGCACTGTGTTATGCGCCCATGTTAGTTAGTTAGCCCACCGCTTCTTTTCACCTGGCAGCGCGGACTCTCACTGGGGGAGTGTAACGTGTGGAAGGATCACACTATCTCCCCCAGATCCTTCCCTCGCTGTGCAGGCGCCCCGACCGAACTGTAGGAGTCGCTGTTTACAACGACCAGGACCCACCCCACCGGCTTTCCCACCCGCTGACCAAGCCGGAGGTACCGCAGCTGGATTCAATCCCACTGTCTCTGCGGTGGTAGACAGACGCTTAGTCCGCTGCCCTACCGGCCGCGCCCGTAGCTCTGCATTTTAAATGTAAGGAGTAAAAAGTATATTTTTTTTCTCAAAGTATACAAACCTAATAATACTCGAGTAAAGTACAAATCCCCCAAAACAGTACTTAAGTATTGTAATGAAGTACAATTACTCAAGTACTTTACACCCCTGCAAAAAGGGCACTTAACCCACCAACACCCAGGGCTAGATCCACAAAGAATGGATTGCACGGTGCTACATGTTATCGTCTGGCTGGCGTGCAGAATGTGAAGCTATTACCCTAGCAGGTATATGCGCTTTTATGTAGCGGCCTACAACTGGTGTCATGGCTCTGCTTTGTTATTGCATCGTATCGGGGGTGAGGGGTCATGAGGGGTGGACTTGATATGCATGACCTTGGTGGGCTCTAGGTCAACTCCTGAAAAGGGGGTCAATGTCAGACTTTGCAATCAAAAGTTAGGGGGCTAATAACCCTTGCCATAATTTCAGTGCGCCCCCTAACTTTTGATTGCAAGGTCTGACATTGACCCCCTTTTCAGGAGTTGACCTAGAGCCCACCAAGGTCATGCATATCAAATTTGGTCAATGTCAGACCTTACAATACACTGTAAGGCACTGTAAGGCTACGGATCTGCCTCACTTCCAGTGATGAAGCTAAGCTATGCTAACGGAGCGTCTATTCCCAAAGCTAAATGCACGCACAGAGACAAAAAAGGTATGTATCTTCTTGTCTAACTCCAGGGAAGATGTTAAATAAGCTAATTTCCCAAAATGTTGGAGTTCCCCTTTAAGCAGTACTGTATATTTATATATCTTGTATCATAAATGTCTGGATGTAACAGTACTGTATATATCTACTCCAGTGCCCTGACAGATTCGGCCATCAGACGTTGCTTGCGTGTAACGGAGATGTATCTTGTTATTTAGTTAGGCCTACTGGACATTTTCGTTGATGTTTATTTATTAAGTTGATATAAACCGTGTTTCGAACGTTTTTGAGGTTGTTAAATACATGCTTTTGATTTATTTAAGTGGCGAGTGACGTTTTATTCGTTGTCCGCTTATTTCTCGCAGGAGAGATGCAATGTTGAGGAGATCCCGATTCCGAAACAAAATAAGGCGAGCCCTTATCACAAACTGTTCCAAAGATATTTAATGTTTAGCTAAACATGTCTAGTGTTGCGCCCAGCTTCAGTTAAAAGCCAAATTGCATTCTAAAAAAAAAAAAAAAACATTCTTTTTACTCCTTACATTTAAAAAGCAGACCTACAAAGTACAAATCTGACGGGTCCAACCATTTTAATTAGTATATTTGTTTCTCTGGCCGAACTAACGTTAACGTTATTAATCCTGCGGCCGCACCTTATTTAAAAACAGCCAATCAAATCCCCATCAATGGAAAATTAACCCACCCATACTGATTGGTCCTTGTGCAAGACTAGAAAGCGGGGATCTTTGATTAAACACCGGCTATCAGAAGAATAGACAGTCAGAAAAAAAGTTTTTTTACTTGCATTTTTTTAGTACCTAAGTACATTTAAAAGTAGAAACTTTTTTACTCTTACTCAAGTGTGTTTTTAGCCAGATACTCTAACTTTTACTTGAGTAAGATTTTGAGACGGTACCCATACTTTCACTTAAGTATAATTTCTGGGTGCTTTTTACACCCCCTGGTTATGTGTTTACCCTGTTTAACTGTGGAAACAGGCGGAACTCTCCTCTGGTGCAGACGGGGCGAGGAACGGCAGTTATGAGCAGGGTCAAGGGTCAAGGCTCCACAGGGTGAATGGTGCTTTTTATTTTATTAAACATATTTTAAAGCAGACAAAAAAAACATGTGGAGAATTATATAATGCAATATAAACATTATCAAAATAAATTTAAGAAAAGCAAAATTTATTAAAAGAAAAACCGAAATGGAAATATATAAGTAAACAGCAGTTATTTTTTTTTTTAACCATCCGTCCCACGTGTTCTTGACAGCTCACAAGTGTTGGTTGCACCATAGTTCTGCCCCTCTGAATGAACCTCAGTAAATATGCAATTTAACTGATAGATACACAAAATGTATGTATTTGTGTTTTCATTTCTGCTAAATAAGTATGTACATTTTGTTTGGTTTGGTAAACATTGCGCTATGAACAGTCTTATCAGTGTACTGTAGGCCTATGTGTGTAGGGGCGGTACAATACAAGTTTTCTTCTTCCTGTTTCTTTCGGCCATGGGATTTAGTGGATCATATTAAGTGAACGATATGTACTGAAGACACAGTTGGACTGTAACAATTCCATGTACGAATAAATAAAAATGAAATGAAAAATAGCCTGATCATTGATTGATGGAGTAATATGGGGTTCTTAACCTGATAAATCAAAAGGATGTATGTAAACATAACGTATACATCTATGCAAATGCATATTGTGGTGGAATTTCAGCCAACAATGACCCAGTTGGAACTGAAAGAATGATTACTTGAATCAAGGATAGAAGCTGATAAGCTAAATGTATTATCTGTGCAGAGTCTCACTTCAGTTTACAAGGTGTAGCTGAAAAGACCCCCGATTGAAGATCGGACTCGGTTTAAATGCAGAGAGACAGGATACCGGGGGCTGCCCAGATTCAGAAATGTCTAAGAAGCTGCGCTTCGTATGTTAATAGTGGAATTGAGACATCATGACATGGCTATGTCTGGGGGGGGGGGAATGCAAACTTACAATTTCTAACAGGAAACAAGCTTCCTGTGTTGCAACGGGCAGTTGTATCCTTATGTTTTACGTATGGCAGGATGTGTGGGGGTGTGAAAGTAACAACTCTCTGTCTCCTTGCATCTTTACGAAGAAATATAGAACATAACAACTTTTTTTTTATTTTTCAAATTTCAACAGAAGTGCATTGTAGACATTTTCTCAGCAGGGTTGGGTAGGCGGACACTGTACACTGTACAAGCAAAAATGTACATTGGAATATTGACAAAGCCATACTTGATAATTTACTGTACATTGGAGGGGGTTGGGTTAGGACATTTGCAGGGGCCAGTTTCGAATTGCAGTCTCCCGTAGGTGTTCTTTGACAGTGGTTTTGAAAGTGGGTAGTGATTCACATTCCTTTACAGCTTTGGGTAGGGCGTTCCACATTGATGTGACATAATTGCGAAACGTGTTTAGTCCCTTGTTTGAGCCGAATCTGGGTTTAACATGATTTATGGAGCTCCCTCTGGTGTTGTGATCGTGGTATTCACTGACCTTTGTGAAGTATTTTGACATGTACATGGGTACCTTGGTCGTGTAGTGTATCTTGTAGACCAGGCCCATTGCAAGTTGCTGTACTCTGTCGTCTACTCTAAGCCATCCTAGGTTGTCAAAGTGGGCAGGGGTGAGGTGGGTTCTAGGAGTAAGGTCAAGCAGTAGTCTGACCAGTTTGTTTTTAGATGTTTAAATGTAAAGAAGTAGTTACATTTATTTTACATTACATTTACATTTATACTGTCTTTGGCCCTTTGAGGGCAACCATAATGCTGCCCTCTGTGAAAATGTGTTTGACACCCCTGTAGACTAATGGGGATCCATAAAATAAACAAATATAAACAAATAGTTTGAAATAATTTATAAACCAAACAAAGGAGGGTGTACTACTTTTCCACTTGCTACAATGATTATGTTTACCCAAAAGAATGAGCATATTAATCAATTCAGAATATGGATGAGTTGAAATTATTCATGTGTACCATATAAGAAGTATTTTTATTTACCATTTTTTCCTAGCAGGACATGCAAATGGTGGACAAGTACACCATGACTAACCTGTCCCTGAACGACACACCCACGGCTTCCCATTACCTGCAAATCGAGGCACAGAATCTCCTTGCTGACTTAATTCTTATTTCCTTTACACTGCTTTTCTTATCATTCACTTGACGGCATTGTGCAAAGTCTACAGCGGGCACTTTAGTTGGTGGTTAATGGATAACTGACTCAGTAAGTTGTATGATGTTAGTGTTGCAGGCTATTCAAAACCAAAACCCATGAATTTAGGACACGTGCACAGTGTTATGTTTCATTATCTGTAGTGAGCATGCTTTCCTGGGAAAAGGTGATGCAGTGTTGTCTGTTGTGCGTTAACTACAGCAGTGGTTCTCCACCTTGTGGTACACAACCCCTGGAACCACAGGGATGTCTGTTTGTAACCCCTTGTAACTCTTAATACTGAATTATTTTACTTGACCCTTTTCAGGCTATTTAATTCACGGGTGGAGGAGGACTTTAGACATACAATATTCTTCATTTCACAAGAAAATAATAATCTATGCCAAAAATGTATACACATTGATGTTGTATATCTTTTTGGTCTATAAATAAACCTTCATCACCCTTTCCTGCCCACATGATTGGCTAGGCGTTCTGCCTCTGTGGGCCACTGGGTGACTGGCTGCAGGCAGACTGTCTTATTTCTTGTTTGTCTGTGATTTGTATGCTGTATGTTTTAATATTCTATCATCCCCAGGCATCTGTGGCAGATGTTCTCAAGGAGATGTTTCCAGATGCTGCATACACACCATCTGGCATCAGGCAAGTACTGTATGTATATATATTTGATTTGATTGTATTAGGGATCCCCATTAGCTGGTGCGATAGCAACCAGCTAGTCTTCCTGGGGTCCACACACAAAAAACATACAAAAACAATCACTTTTGCAAAAAAAATTAAATATTAAAAGTCAGTACACACAATGCAGAATGAACCTACTGTAACAATTAATATAGCTAAAATTACATTTGTGTAAAACAAAAACAAAAAATTACTTTACAGTGTTAAAAACAATTTAAAAACTATTTAAGATTCTTTTTAAAAGTGAATCTACTTAAAAATGCAGCAGAGGTTCCGAGGCAGGCCATTCCAAAGAGTTAATGCTCTAAAAATAAAAGATCTCCTTAAAGCGTTGGTTTTAGGACCTGGCAATTCAAGCTGCCCACTACTGGAACCTCTAGTGTAATGCTCGTGCACAGTATTACTAAAAACAATCTGATTATGTATAAAAACAGGAGTTTTACTGCTCATGACCAACTTGAACAGCACAAGTATAAGACAATCTATTTTCAACGTTAAGCCAAGAGAGGCGGGCATGCATACGGCTCACATTAGACCTTAGTGAGCAGCCCAGTACCAACCGTGCTGCCCTGTTCTGGACCACCTGGAGCTTCCTGAGGTCACCACTGGCAGCAGATGACCACATCGCAGAGCAATAGTCAAGATGACATAAAACTAAACTTTGCACTATCTGACATAAAAGGGGACGGGCAACAAAAGAAGCACATTTCCTGGAAATACCAATTGCTCTTCCCATTTTTAAAACAATATAATTAATATGCTGAGACCAAGACAGAGTGCAATCCAGCATCACTCCAAGGAGTTTAGTACTTTCAACTTGTTGAACTGCTGAATTACACAAGTTTAAATTAAGCTTTGGATTTGTAGGATAACCTGTGCCTTGTTTCCAGCACAATACATTTAGTCTTGGAGATATTAAGGACAAGTCTATTACATACTACCCAGCAGGGGAGGAAACTAACTTTTTGGCTTACCAGACAACTGGCGAGTATCTGATTTTTTTTACCAGCCAAACAGATTTTTTACCAGACAAAAAAAATCGCTAATTGTGATAATTACTTCTTTGTATGTCAAGCCGCGTCAATGTTGTGTATGCATCTGGGTAGGCACACTGTGCCTTTAAGACAGCACGGTGGTCTTACGACAGTGCTGTGAAGTACCATCAAGTGTTGTGGTAACGTCAGTTGGGTTGGTGTGCTGTTGTGCACAGTGCACTGGTTGAGCTAGCCCCTTTCGTGACTGCGATGTGCAAGCCAGGGGCTTTTGAGCATGAAATAAAATGTCTAACCTTACGTCGTAGTCCGGTGCTTTTTTGGAAACATTATAGTCATAACAGATACACCTAGCTGGCTGCTTTGAGCACACGGGGCTAACGTTAGCTAGCAATCAGCTATAGCTAAAACGCTAACTAGAAGCTAACCACTGTATACAGTTCCAGTAGACTAACATTACACCTCTGTGATTTAAATGTGTCCTTAGTAACTTATACTCGAGGGTTGTACTAGGGTTGGATGCAGTTCCCCGTTGGTCAGTCTGTCTGTTTTCCATCTTCTGCTGTGTTTAACGTTATCTGTTTGCGAGTGCTCCTGATGGCTAGCCTAGTACCGCGGGACTTTTATTATTATATGTCCGCGGGTTGGCCAGTACTGCGCAAACGTTTATTAAACATTATATGTCCGCGGGTGGTCTTGTGCAGTGCTCTCGTGGCACTGTCAACTAAAGCGAACACTCAGAAGACGCGCACCGTTTGCCAGTGCAGTGATTGCAGAATGTTTTATTTTTTTGTATACTCGCCAGCAGGGGAGGAAACTAACTTTTTGGCTTACCAGCCAACTGGCAGGTATCTGATTTTTTTTACCAGCCAAACGTAAAAAATACTAGCATTTGGCCAGTAAAGTGGCCTAATTTCCTCCCCTGCTACCCAGTCATGCACAACTTTAAGTTCTCTACTCAAAACTTCATTAAGTACATTGCATGATGGTGCAGCGTAATACAATGTTGAATCATCTGCATAAAGAACTGTTGTAGCACATTTGGTAGCCCAGGATAGGTCATTAGTAAATACAGAGAAGAGCAAAGGTCCTAGGCAACTTCCTTGCGGCACGCCACACTCTAGACCTCTGCTACTGGACAGGCTGCCATTTAGATACACCTTCTGTGATCTAGAGGACAAATAACTTAATATATAATATATATATATATACCCAGAAGCCGTACACAATGATATATTTTAATATAGAGGAAAAGTTAATTTATTTCAGTAATTCAATTCAAAAAGTGAAAATCATATAGCCTACTATAGATTCATTACACACAGAGTGCAATATGTCAAGCCTGTATTTCGGAACATTTTGATGATTATGGCTTACAGCTAATGAAAACCCAAAATTCAGTATCTGAGAAAATCTTTATATTAGATAAGACCAATAAAGAAAAATATATATATATATATTACAGAAATACTTGGTCGGGGCTCCTTTTGCATGAATCAATGTGGCCTGGAGGCAACCAATATATTTCCTCAATATTCAAATTTATTGAGATGCACATGTATGCCATGGTTAAACCGATTAAAAAATTTGAATATTTAATGTGGAGTTGTATGTACCATCATCCCTTTATCCCAATACAACCCTCATCCCTTTATCCCAATACAACCATCATCCCTTTATCCCAATACAACCATCATCCATTTATCCAAATACAACCCTCATCCCTTTATCACAATACAACCCTCATCCCTTTATCCCATTACAACCCTCGTCCCTTTATCCCAATACAACAATCATCCCTTTATCCCAATACAACCCTCATCCCTTTATCCCAATACAACCCTCACCCCTTTATCCCAATACAACCCTCATCCCTTTATCCCAATACAACCCTCATCCATTTATCCCAATACAACCCTCATCCCTTTATCCCAATACAACAATCATCCCTTTATCCCAATACAACCCTCATCCCTTTATCCCAATACAACCCTCACCCCTTTATCCCAATACAACCCTCACCCCTTTATCCCAATACAACCCTCATATATAATCAACTTGACCTTGACCTTCTGCTGTATTTCAGTGCCACCCGACGGAGGCCCATCAAGGGTGCAGCAGGGCGACCCGTCCAGCACCAATACCACCAGGTCCCCGTGACCCCCGTGACCCCTGTGACCCCGGGGCGTGGCCTCGTGCCTCTGTCGGCACAGGTCGTGATCTTCCTCGTCGTGGCGTCGTGCCTCTTCTACCTCGTTTATGCGTACATCGAGGGCGGCGGCTTGGGTAATCAGTTTGTGGCCTTACTGGATGACCTGAGTCTGCTGCTGTCGGACGGAGAGGAGGGGCTGTCGCTTCAGTCTGAGACTCTGGTGGACACGCCCCCGCTGGACACGCCCTCTGCTCAGGAGTAACCGTGGTAACGTCAGAGGAGCTTGTCATCTTCTTCAGCCCTTCATGTGGGCTTTCAGCTGGGAGGAGGTTAATTTGGCTAACTGCTCCGTGCTTCTTGGCCCGGTCTGAAAGGTTTTACCAAGCCAGCGAGCCAGGATGATTTAATATGTTCAGGGAAATTATTAGACTTGTGTTTTAAACACCCGGCTGTATTTGTATCTCTCGTGGATCAAAAGAGGACAAAACAGTTTTAGATTTCATACTAAAGATACGTGTGTTGTGTGATTAAAGCCTCAGGTTGGGCACATCCATGGCTCTTCACCCCCTTCCCAGAAAATAGTTCCAACGTACCTGAATAATAATAATAAGTTATAATCAGTGGAGTGGATTTAATTTTTTTTAATTTTAATTTTTGGTATTTGTTATTTTAACAGATGGGGTAGTAAATGGACTGCATTTATAAAGCGTTTTTTATCCAAAGCATTTTACAACTTATGTCTCACATTCACCCATTCACTCACACATTCTAAAACCGACGACGGAGGCAACCATGCAAGGTGCCGACCTGCTCCTTGGGAGCAGTTAGGGGGTTAAGTGTCTTGCTCAAGGACACTTCGACATGCTATACTGGGAGGAGCCGGAATCGAACCGGGAACCTTCCGATTACCAGACGACTGTAATACCACCAGGTAGTACGGTAGCATTATGTATGTCTTTGGTGTTTCTTTTTTATATACGGTAGTTGTATCAAGGTGTTTCAATAAAGGATGTTTTGCATCATGTTGGCATGGTCTACTGAATGCTAGTGGGTCATGGAATTGAAATGGCATGATATGGAAGATTGTTTTTGTGGTGTGGATATTCTGGTACAGTATGCAGGGTTCGCACAAGGTCCTTGAAGTGCTTAAAGTGCTTGCTGTTTGACAAAAAAAAGTCAAGGTCTGGAATTCCTTGAAACAGCCCATTTTTTATTAACAAGGTGCTTAAAAAGTCATGTTCATCCATGATGGAATTGTCCAGAATCAAAAATCAAATTTTTCTTTAATTTAAAGTGTAACTAATTGTCAGAAATTGGTTTTAACACTTTAGGTGCCAAAAATGATTAAAGTCGTTTCTGGGCCTAAGTCGTTCAGTGCCAAAAACTACTTAAGTCGTTTCTGGGTCGTTATTCCTTTTTTTCCGATATTTTTATTCATTATCCACCCAGGCAGCCTGTTGTTACCATATGGAATCAGTCTGAGGTCCCCAAGGTGCAATACCGGCCGCATCCCGCTAGGCGGTGGTATCGAGCACCCTTTGCAACCTTGTATCTTTCTCTATGGGACGGCCAAACGTCTCCGGTTTCATGTTTCCATGTGGGCGAGGGCAGCCGTTCTGCCGGTTCCATCGAAGCGCGTCAAAGAACCCCGATCCATATGCTCCATATAATATCGATTATGCCGTGGGCCAAATGGGCATTGGATGTACCAGATGGCGATCAAACAATTGGAATATTATTTTTGGAATACTCCCGATCACAGCTAAGAATGATCTGACGTACATTTTTGCTTGATCCTGCAATGCTTTTACACCGATCGGGCTGATAAGTGTTTTTAGTGTTCGATGCGAATGCCGTTACTGACAATCAAATAATCAGAAACGACCCCCCCCCCCCCCCCCCCCCCTAACATGCATTCATGATGGAACATAATACCTATGATATAGATTTGATTTCGGGATAATAGCGTATACAGGCAAGAAATGGCAATGTCTATAGTGGAATGAACGTATAGGGCTCTAACCTCTTAAGCCCGACGAGACCGGTCCCAAAATGACATCACGTCATAAGTCAATCTCTCCAGACTGTTTGACAAAAGTATCGTTTTATTTTTCAAACATATTCAAGTATAAACATAACCATGTCACAACAGCATTTATAATGTATATTATCGTCAATACGTCAGTTTACCAATAGGTTAAAACAGTGCTTCTAAAACTTTTTCTGTCAGGCCCCCCTTTGGCGGACCAAAATATTTTGCCCCCCCCCCCCCCCCCCGCCCCAACAAAATAGTCATGAAATGGGCCATGTTTAAATTTATTGAAATAACACCAATATCGTGACCTTTCAAATTGTGCAACCACTTTACAACTGTGCAATTGTGCAACAACATAACAATACAGTCCAATACACACTCAAAGACTGTGCTTTTTAAAAAATAGAGATCTTGTAACATTGCAATACAATTCAATTGACACTCAAGACTGCTTTTTCAAAAATAGAGACATCTTGTAACATTGCAATACAATTCAAGGACACTGCTTTAAAAAAAAAATATATATAGAAAACTTTGTGAAAAACGTGTGAAAAAACTTGTGAATGAACTTTGCAATTTGTGCAAAAAAAGAGAAAATGTAAGTAAATTATGTGAGTCATCACAGCATTAGTGGCTGCACTGAGCCTGTTTTGCACTGCACATCTTTTCAAAGCGAGGTTGCAGGCTTGATACTGCCACTCTCAAGTCATGCTCAATGTTGAGCTTAGACCTGTGCTTTGTCTTCAGTGAAGCAACAGCTGAAAATCCAATATCACAGAGATAGGATGTGGCGAAGGGAAGAAGGATGCCCACAGCCCTCTGCCCTATGAGTGGATGCTCCCTCTCCACACCAAGCCAGAATTCACTCAGTGTCTGAGCTGTAAACCTCAGCCTCAGGGTGGAGTCAGAGGTCATTTCGATGAGTTGCTCCTCTTCAGCAGAGCTGAAATCAGCAGGTGCTATAGATAGAGAGATACTTTATTTGTAATTAATTGCAAATTAAACACAACACGTTTCAGTTTTACAACAATCCATTCCAGCTAGATAGTAGCATATTATTATTATTATTATTATTATTATTATTATTATTATTATTATTATTATTATTATTATTATTATTATTATTATTATTATTATTATTATTATTATTATTATTATTATTATTATTATTATTATTATTATTATTATTATTATTATTATTATTATTATTATTATTATTTATTATTTATTATTTATTATTTATTATTTATTATTTATTATTTATTATTTATTATTTATTATTTATTATTTATTATTATTATTTATTATTTATTATTATTATTATATAATGTACAACATAAATAAAATGTATGTAGCCTACAGCACAAATGTCATAATTAGTCAGTCAATAACATAAAATACCAACCTGCTGCATTGAATGGATCCACCACCCAGTCATACTGAGCACTGTTGTTAGGGGGGAAGAGATGTGCTGCCTGAGACAGGGGATCACTGTGGTGACTTGAGAAACACTGCTTTCAGCAAACTCAGTCAGCTTCTCAAAGGCATCAGTCTTGTTCATCAAGGCGCCTGCCCCACATCTTCAGCTTTCCACTGAATGCAGTGATCTTGTTTGCCAGCTCAGGTAGGTATTTATCTTTGCCTTGAATTGAATTGAATAGAATACTTTATTTAGATGTTTGCAGAAAAAAAATCACATGACAGTAAGTACAAGGTCAACTAAATAGGATTAAAAAACCCAAGAAAGCCAATGGCTTGTTTCAATTGGGGTCCTTTTGTAATCAATTCATATTACATTTAGTGACAAACAGACAGACACTAGTCTACTCTAGTTTAGAGTAGACTTGACAGATACTAGAAGACAAAAAATATCAACATACCTTGAAGCTCAAGGTTTAATTCATTCAGCTTTCCAAAGACATCGCTGAGATAGGCCAGTTTCATCAGAAATTGTTCATAATTGAACTTGCTTGCAGCTTCTTGCATGCTCTCCTCCAAGAACACCCGAATCTCCTCTCGTAGTTCAAAGACTTGTGACAACACCTTCCCTCCCGAGAGCTACCTTGCCTCGCTGTGAAACAGCACTGCAGAATGGTCAGCTCCCATCTCACACAGCGCAGAGAACAGGCGCGCTTTCAGGGGTCGGGTTTTGATGAAATTTACCACGTTTATAACTTGTCACAATCTCATTCAGCTCAGGGCTAAGCTGTCTTGACGCTAGCGCCTCTGTGAATTTACAGTGCGTCCATTGCGCGTTTGGCGAGGCCGAGACCCCCTTGATGAGTGCCTGTAGCCCCCTCCTTTTCCCTGCCATGGCCTGCGCACGTCAGAGCAAAAGCCCACACAGTTCTCCCATTTCAGTCCATGTTCTGTCAGGTAACTGTCAATCATTTTGAAGATTTTTTTTATCTATCTAATAACACTTTAACCGTTAAAGTGTTATTAGATAGATAAAAAAAAAATCGTTTTGGTGTTGTTTATTTCGCAAAAGTCGACCATTTTGGAAATTGTATTTTCTTTTACGGCCATTTTGTACAGGACAGAGAGCTTTTAATGAGCGTTGTAATTTTTCCGAACGACACTTCCCAAGTGCCTCTATGGGGTTTCAAGCAAATTACTTCTGTATGAATTTTTTTTTATCTCTTACTACTCGGGATAATAAACAATTAGATTTGCAATTAGTTTCAAAATGTGGCACCCTGATAAAAATAAAAAAGCTACTGTACATACAGTAGATTTCATTATCTGTTATGCACGCATTGGCGTCGTTTCAGTAAAAGCCAAGGTATGGCAATTAGGGAGGGTGGGGGGGATTTTTTTGTCAAATCAGTTTAGCAATAGTCACTTTTAATGAGTTGTTTCTATACAATTCACATGACATTTAGGTATGACACAGGACTACAAAAGCATTTAGTATATAAATGTGTCAACAGACTAAAGCAGGGAACCACAATATTAAACCTTCAGTTTAATCATCTTCCCTTTATTCATTTCCTTGGATTTTTTTTGATACTGCCACTCAAGTCATGCTCAATGTTGAGCTTAGACCTGTGCTTTGTCTTCAGTGAAGCAACAGCTGAAAATCCAATATCACAGATTTTTTTT
Organism: Notolepis coatsorum; assembly: GCF_963971535.1. Classification (NCBI taxonomy): domain Eukaryota; kingdom Metazoa; phylum Chordata; class Actinopteri; order Aulopiformes; family Paralepididae; genus Notolepis; species Notolepis coatsorum. The sequence continues at coordinate 101,834,864 of NC_140181.1, read as the reverse complement.
TCGCAGAGTTTGCTGATGGTGTCCATGTTGATTTACATGTTGTATTAACTCAAAGCTGTCCAGTAGGTTGATAAGCTCAATAGCCTTGGGGTCGTTCGTCTTATTTATATGAATATGCAGATCTCCATGTATGATTAATCTTTCACATCTAATGATACCAACTGAGATTAGCTCTGAGAATTCCTGCAGAAATATTGACGAGTATTTTGGTGGCCGGTACAATGTGATGATGAGCAAAGACAGTTCAGCCTTGAGCTCAATAGCAAGATATTCAAATGATGTAAATTCACCCATGTCAATGTCATTACATACAAACGATGTAGATAAAATAGTGGCAACCCCTCCCTCCCCCTTTCCTGTTTTGCCTTACTGATTGATAATACTACTTATAATTTGGAGGGCAGGCTTCTATCAGCGTTGTCACACCAGTAATGTAATTTAGCCAGGTCTCAACTAGGAACATGCATTGCAAATAATTTTCAGTTATCAGATCATTGATTAAGAAAGATTTGTTGCTCAACGATCTAACATTCAGAAGGGCCATTGTTAGTGATTTTGTGATGGGGGGTGAGGCCGGCCTTGGCTGAGCGATGATGGGTCTGAGGTTAGTAAGTGTTACAGTACGTGTCAAGCATTTCTTCTTGACTCTGATAGTAGTAAGAACAGGAACAGCATGGTTTAAACTGATAGCAGTAGTTTGGGGACAAGGTGGGACGTTTCGGAGGTTGCAGTTGTGGGCTGTCGATTTGAGATGTCATTTTCTCCTACGTGGATGATTAATTTCCTGGCTGCTGTGTTTTCAGATACTGTAGGATTTTTGGAATGTACTTTGTTATTTCACAGTTCCATCAGGGTAGCAGTATATCTGTATTTGTCTTATTGTTGATATGGCCTACAGCAGATTAACCTATTATCAGCGTTTGTTTTCCTGTTAGTCAGTGTGCTGCGGCCTGTTCTTTTTCTCAGGGCCAGGGTGTTTCCTACCCTTCGCTTGATGTTCATTAGGTACAAACATGAACCAGTTTAAAAATACAAAGACATGATTATCACCAAGTACAAACATGAATCAGTTTAAAAAGAGCTATAACGACATCATGATTCTCACCAGGTACAAACATGAACCAGTTTAAAAAGAGCTATAAGGACATCATGATTCTCACCAGGTACAAACATGAACCAGTTTAAAAAGAGCTATAAGGACAGGATTCTCACCAGGTACAAACATGAACCAGTTTTAAAAAGAGCTATAAACATGATTCTCACCAGGTACAAACATGAACCAGTTTTAAAAGAGCTATAAACATGATTCGCACCAGGTACAAACATGAACCAGTTTAAAAAGAGCTATAAAGATGATTCTCACCAGGTACAAACATGAACCAGTTTTAAAAGAGCTATACACATGATTCTCACCAGGTACAAACATGAACGTTAGGTTATGACTATAACCAAGTTCTGTTAATTAGGGGTGACGCTCGGCATCACTCATGCACTCCCTCGCGTACGTGCACGCGCACTGAATAAATTCCACAAATGTACCTTTAATATCAGTATTTGTCTGACCACACCCCTCGTTAGCTTACCTTCATAAGCAGGTGTGTGGTCACCTGCTCTCCTCCTTCCCAAGCTTTCACCACAAGGTGAGGTCAAGGGCTGCAGCGGCGTCGGATGCCGAGCGTCACCCCTAATTAACAGAACTTGGTTATAGTCATAACCTAACGTTCTGTATCATTTAGGGGATCCGCTCGACATCACTCATGCACATAGGGAGGCCGAGCGGAGCCACCGGCCGACAAATACACCCCGCTGAAGGCCCCCCACAACCATCAGAACAGGGAGGGCCGAGCCCCCCCGACCCCCCCTAATGGAGGGCATCCCCCCTATTAGAGGTTTCCCGGGAGAGCTACGGACCCGACCGTGCGAAGAGGCACTCAAGCAACTCAACGCACAGGGTGAGCAGACCGTGGCTTGACCCCACGACTACACACACGCACAACCTGCATGCCACCCGGGAACGAACGGAGGGAACAACCTCGTTACTGCCCCCAGAATCACGGGGTCAAGGGTAAACCCAACCCCGTGGCAAGGCCGTAGCAGCGGAGCAGTGGTAGGGACGACGGAGGCAGCTCGACGTCGTGGAAGCCTTCTGACTCCACCGGCAAGGACGGGAGGCGGAAAATGGGGTTGAAGAATGGATCTCTCCTCTGCCATCTCTCTGCACGTTGAGGTCATCAACCGCAGGGCCTTCCCGAACAGACCAGCATCGGAGAGGGTGGCCGTCAGAAGAGGGGCTCTCTTCTTCTCTGGCACACGGGCCTGCTCCAGCCAAAGATGGCGCTGGCTCAGGGTGGCCAGGGCGCGCACTTTCCCCATGGCTATGGCCAGCACCTGGGCAAGGTGCAGGACAGCTCCTGTCGCCTGGGTGATCTGATCGCATTTTACCTCGGTCAGATCCATGCCGCCCGTCATAATCCCCGATACAAATCTAGCTAGGTGGGCGATGTTAGACGCCGCAGGCAGCGATTGTGTACCAGCGATAAATGACTGGTCACCCCAATATGCCAATCGCCTAGCCGATCTTCCATGGAGGACCGGCTTGCATAATGGCTCCCACACCACATCCGGACAGAGGAGAGCGGCCATCGGACTATCAAGCCGAGGCACGCTCTCTCTCATACCTTTGACTAACCCATGTAAGTCCCATGATGTTGGAAACCACCTGACCCTGACGAACATAGGTCCCCATTGAGGGGAAAAATGGGTAGACAACATCAGCCCCTCTCACCGGGTGACACTGCCAGAGATGACCTATGAGATCGTCAGGGACAGTAGCAGGCAATGGCAGCGGCAGCGGCACGCCGTTTGCGGCGGCGGCTACCGCCATGAGCTCGGGAAACAAAGCCCGCAGTTCCCCCTGCAGACCTTCCTCCACCGAACCCGCATCCCTCACATGCAGCAGGCTGCGACTGGTCAAGGAGCCACAGTCTGATGTGGCCGATAGTAGGGCATCCTGCTGATGAGGCCAAGGTGGTTCCTCGACATCTTCGAACAAGGCGTCCCGCGGAGCCATTTCTCCCCCCTCCGGTGTTTCCTGGACAGGAGGGATACTCTCCTCCACAGGACCTTCAAACAAGAATCCGTCCGACTCTTCCATGAAGTCCTCAGTTTCCATCGGAAATCCAGAGCCGGACGCATCCTCGCTGGTCTCCAGCAAGTCCCCAAACCCAGGCCGTTCGCGCCTGCATGCCACCATCTTGCGACGTGAACGGGCAGACGCGAAAAGTTTGCGTCGCAAATCTTCCGGCTCCAAACCAACCGCCCGTTCACCAACGGACGATTCCCTGGAACCAGAGGAACCAGATTCGAGATCAGGCCATCGCCGGAGCGCCGGCACCGACTCCTCGGCTCTTCGGAGAGGCAAACTATCCACCGGCTGTCTCCTGGGCTGGGTCGGCAACCACGAAAGTGGCAACAGCCCAGCACCAGAACGCACGACGGAGGCGGGAATTGAGAACCGCTGGTGAAGAGTAGGTCTAGCAGGTCTACTCTCTATGACTTAGCTTTTTCTATCGAATATTTATGAGAGAAGAAAAAAACTAAGCACAATGTAAACTCGTCACAACTCTTTTCAACTTTAACAACACGTCAAGTGGGGTACTACCGAGGCAACTTCCTTGTGGTGAAAAGCGAGAAGGAGGAGAGCAGGTGACCACACACCTGCTTATGAAGGTAAGCTAACGAGGGGTGTGGTCAGACGAATACTGGTATTAAAGGTACATTTGTGGAATTTATTCAGTGCGCGTGCATGTACGCGAGGGAGTGCATGAGTGATGCCGAGCGGATCCCCTAAATGATACAGAACCAGTTTTAAAAAGCTATATTGATTGATTGATTGATTGAAAAGTTTATTAACAGATTGCAGAATGGGTACAGTACAGCTCAATACATACAATTGTTAAGGGGATGCAGACCAGAGAAAGACTTTCGTCTTGTTTACATCAGGGTCCCCCATTTTCAATTCATCATAACATATATGACATACATGACATACAGATAGACAGTACTGCTACATCTATACATTTATGACATCAGATTTGCAAATACAGTACTGTTTGTGATACAAAAGTGTCCAGAAAAAGAGTGTATATACATTTGACGTAGAAACTGTACATTGGAGGAGGTTGGGTGGGTGGGGTGGGGTTGTGTGGGTGGGTGGGGGCTGTACATTGGAGGTGGGGGGGGTTGGGTAGGACACACACACACATTTTACACTGTACATTGGAATACTGACAAAGCCTTACTTGGTCATTTACTGTACAACTAGGTTAGGACATTTGTAGGGGCCAGTTTCGAATTGCAGTCTCACGTAGGTGTTTTTTTAGAGTGTTTTTGAAAGTGGGTAGTGATTCACATTCCTTTACAGCTTTAGGTAGGGCGTTCCACATTGATGTGGCATAATTGCGAAACGTGTTTAGTCCCTTGTTTGAGCCGAATCTGGGTTTTACATGATTTGTGGAGCTCCCTCTGGTGTTGTGATCGTGGTATTCACTGACCTTTGGGAAGTATTTTGACATGTACATGGGTACCTTGGTCGCGTAGTGTATCTTGTAGACCAGGGCCCTATTCCCCGTACCTGGTTCAACTAAGTCGATCAAGATGTCATTATCCAGATTCAGTTAACCCGATGTTTGAAGCCGGGATTTTCCTGTTCCTCGAAGGTGGATTCAGTCTCGTTAACTCAAGCCAGACTTGAGACCCAGGATAAGTGCGCGCGGCCGCTCCAGTTGAAAAGCCAGCACGTATTGATAGCAGAGATCCTGATTCTCTAGCGGCATTGATTGATTAATTGATTTAAAACTTTATTAACATATTGCAGTACGGCTCAATCGCCTCGCCGACAAGTTAAATGCGTTATCTATAGGCTAATTTTAAGTCCCTCATTACCTCAATCAATCAGATTATATTTCTTTAAACTTGCCTGCTGGATTGAATAATCAAATGAGATCTTGCTAGCGAAAATAATTAGTTAAACTGTTATACATAATAACGATACGGCTCTCTTCCCATTGATTGATGTATGGTCGATCTTTTACTTATCTCCACTGTGGTGTAACGGGTTCTTCTTTTGACTTTCACGCAGACGACCGGGGTTCGAAACCTAGTCTTTCCCTTCTTTTTGCGATGTAGGAATAATTCAATTTGGTGCACGTTGAGAGCTATATAAAGAATGACATCCTCAATGCATGTAGATTTATAATATTTTAACTTAAAACTAGGCTACTTTGGCGTATAATCATTAATATTATATTCCAAAAAATTATATTGGAAACACGGGGTTTCGAACACCGGTCGCTGGGTTGCCAGGATTGAGCACTAACGCTGCACCACTGTGCCAGATGGGATAAATTCATTGTTTATACATTAATGAACGAGAGACCCGTGTTTAGAATATTCTTTATTTTGAATGAAGTTTTATCTCTTTATCCTCATTCATTAATGTGACGTCAACGGCTCATTCAATTTCTCAAATCCGTCAAACAGCGCATCTCATCAGACATCTTAATCCCAGTTACAATTAAAATAACCACATAATGTGTACATCGCACCGAGCGAGCGCCACGGTATATGCACGGTAACGTGCATTATTTAGGACAAAGTGAATTTAGTATCAGCATTTTGGGTCTATTTTACATTTCAAAAGCCCCCTCTGGAAGAATGGAGCACAAAAACGTAATTCAGAATGGTATAATGCAGATCGTAGACTGTGGGAATAATTTCAGGAAACGGGCTGTCACTTCTTTGCGGGGGCGTGGCGATGGTTCATCCGGCTAACTTGAACTTAAACCCTGCTTTCGACCAGGCTCAAACTTTTGGATCTGTTGTCATGGTGATTTGGACAATCCAGATTCGGGGAACCGGAAAGTCCGGCTTAAGTCAGACTTCACCGAAAGTTATCCGGCTAACTCAGTTATCCAGGTACGGGGAACGGGGCCCAGGCCCATTGCAAGTTGCTGTACTCTGTCGTCTACTCTAAGCCATCCTAGGTTGTCAAAGTGGGCAGGGGTGAGGTGGGTTCTAGGAGTCAGGTCAAGCAGTAGTCTGACTAGCTTGTTTTGAGATGTTTGTAATTTGTTTTTTAGTGCCTTTGAGGTGCTTTGGTACCATGAGGTGCAAGCATAGTCGTAGTACCCTTGAATGAGTCTTCAGGGTATTCTTGTTTACCAGAGAGGAGATCCGGTACAAGAATCGCGTTCGTTGGTTGACTTTTTTTATTACATTGGATGCCATTTTGTCACAGGAAAGATTAGCCTCTAGGATGGAACCCAGGTAGGTAATTTCATCTTTCCTTGTGACAATATTATCACCCACTGTAACCGAGAAGCCGTCGGTCTTGCTGAGTTTGTTATTTGAACCGTGATTTGAACACATGATTCTCACCAGGTACAAACATGAACCAGTTTTAAAAGAGCTATACACATGATTCTCACCAGGTACAAACATGAACCAGTTTTTAAATACCTATAAAGATGATTCTCACCAGGTACAAATGTAACGGATGGTACCGCGAAGCCCAGTCACGATGAACTTCGGACGGTGTGAAGTGACTGGCACGGTAGAGGTACAGGAAGTAAAACTCACTCCCCAGAGGCATCCAGACTGAGTGCTTAGAAGTGAATTCACCTCTTGGTACAGAGGTCGATAGGTTATGAATATAACCGTAGTTCTATGAGTATTAGTGACGCTCAGCGTCAACTGCACATATCTCACTTAGTGCATATGCACTGAATAAAAACTCACAAATGCACCTTTACATACCAACATCCGTCTGGCCACACCCCATCTGCTACCTACATAAGCAGGTGTGTGGCCACACACTCGCCTCCTTCCCAATCTTTCACCACAAGGCAAGATCAAAGGCTGCAGTGGCGCCCAGACGCTGAGCATCACTAATACTATATTCATAACCTATCGTTCTATATCGTATTAGCTTCCGCTCAGCGTCAACTGCACAACGGGAGCTGAGCGGGAGCTGAAGCTCGACAAATGTACCCCACTGAGGCCCCCCACAACCATCAGAACCGGGGAGGACCGAACCCCCCGACCCTCCCTAATGGAGGGATACCCTCCCTATTGGAGGACGGGAGGGAACGGATCCGACCGTGCGAAGAGGAACTTGAGCAACTCAACGCACAGGGTGAGCAGACCGTGGCTTGACCCCACGACTACGCACACGCACAACCCGCATGCCACCAGGGAACGAACGGAAGGAACAACCTCGTTACCGCCCCCAAAATCACGGGGTCAAGAGCAAACTCAACCCTGTGGCAAGGCCCTAGCAGTGGAGCGCGAAGGAAGACCCAGACCCAGAAGGGACTGGATCCCCCCGGAAAAAGGAGGCCCGGAGAGGCCAATGACGCCACAGCATCAAGACCTCACCAGGCGGTCACTAGCGACACCGCCCCCCACATCGCCAGCGTATTCGGACAGGGCCCATCCAAGAGCAGGCCCTTCCCCCCACTAGCACGCTGCCTGGCACACTGACCCTGGCATACTGACCCTGGCATACTCAGGCAGTCAGCATGGCTGTAACTCAAAGCACTCAAGAGGCTACACTACAGCGGGAGCAGGCAGCGCACCGGGGAGACGACCTCCAGAAGAGGCCGATCCCTCAATCCAGGCAGCAGGCACTTGACCCGAGCCTGGAGCACTGCGGACGAGACAGGCGCCAAAGGGGTCAACTGAAAACAGCACCCCGGCGGAAGGGGCGTATGCTGGCATTGTTGAGCACCATGTCAAAGCCTCCACCAAAAAATCCCTGACACTAGAGGGGCCGAGGCAGAGAAGGCTGACACGATTGGCAGACGTCATGAACGTGCAGGGGCACACTCAACCGGGTAACCCGGGAGTTGACTCCGCTCCAACACACCAGGGAATCAACCACCCTCTTGGTTCAACATGCGGTGGTTGTTCCTATAACCCTTCAGGAAAAAACTCCAAAACACACCTGCGGGTATACACTGGCTATACCGCAGTACAAGTGTTTCAGTTTTCAAAAAGGGGTTATCCCAGGCCTACGGGTCGACGAAAACAACTTCGGACATAACATAACATAACAATACTGTGGTTAAGGCCTTTAACCAGCAGCTCAGTAGCTAACATAACAATACTGTGGTTAAGGCCTTTAACCAGCAGCTCAGTAGCTAACATAACAATACTGTGGTTAAGGCCTTTAACCAGCAGCTCAGTAGCTAACATAACAATACTGTGGTTAATGCCTTTAACCAGCAGCTCAGTAGCTAATGTAATACTGTGGTTAAGGCCGTTAACTAGCAGCTCAACGTAGCTAACATAACAATACTGTGGTTAATGCCTTTACACACACTAATAAGCATTGGAGGCTTTTAACCAGGGCCAGACTGGGTAAATCATTCAGGCCAGGAAATATAGTGCAAAATATAGCCCCAGTCAGGCCACTTTTTAAGCGGGGGTCCCCCACCAGGAGATTTTGTGTTACAAAGACTTCATTTCCTGCATTCTGGTGCAGGAATTGTTTTATTTGTACCCTTTAAATGCCAGTGTTTGTGATGACATGACTGCAAAAATAAAATAAAAAAATTGGGAAATCTTTATTTTTTTTGTGGAAATCATCTGGGGGGCCGCAAAATATCATCCAGCGGGCCGCAATTGGCCCGCGGGCCGCGAGTTTGAGACCCCTGATCTAACGAAATATTAAGTGTTTTATAGACAATTTTATACAGCTAACTTTATACAGTTTAAAGGAACACGCCAACATTTTGGAAAATTCGCTCAGTCTTAGCACAATGATAGCCTAGCTTAGCACAATGAATGGAAGCGGGCATGACTGGTTAGCCTAGGCATTGTCCAACTAACACCTCTCCCGAAGGCTACCCAGTCATGTCCGCTTCCATTAATTGTGCTAGGCTAACATGCAGCTTAGCTAGCCTAGTTCACTACAGTCAGGAAATATACAATCAAAATACAACTCCCAAACGTTCCTGTAAACATGTTGTGACCTGTGTATTTACCACGTCTCCCAGTCACACAAGTCACACGAGTCTCCCAGTCACACAAGTCACACGAGTCTCACAGTCACATGAGTCTCAGTCACACAAGTCTCCAAGTCACACAAGTCACACGAGTCTCCCAGTCACACAAGTCTCCCAGACACACAAGTCTCACAGTCACACAAGTCTCACAGTCACACAAGTCTCCAAGTCACACAAGTCTCCAAGTCACACAAGTCTCCAAGTCACACAGGAGACTCATGTGACTTGGAGACTTGTGTGACTTGGAGACTCGTGTGACTGGGAGACTCATGTGACTTGTGTGACTGAGACTCATGTGACTGTGAGACTTGTGTGACTGGGAGACTTGTGTGACTGGGAGACTTGTATGACTGGGAGACTTGTGTGACTTGTCTTACTGGGAGACTCGTGTGACTTGTGTGACTGGGAGACGTGGTAAATACACAGGTCACAACATGTTTACAGGAACGTTTGGGAGTTGTATTTTGATTGTATATTTCCTGACTGTAGTGAACTAGGCTAGCTAAGCTGCATGTTAGCCTAGCACAATGAATGGAAGCGGACATGACTGGGAGCTAACAGCTAACAGGGGAGCTAACAGGGGAGCTAAAGAGGCTAACAGGGGAGCTAACAAGGGAGCTAACAGGGGAGCTAAAGAGGCTAACAGGGGAGCTAACAGGGGAGCTAAAGAGGCTAACAGGGGAGCTAACAGGGGAGCTAACAGGGGAGCTAAAGAGGCTAACAGGGGAGCTAACAGGGTAGCTAACAGGGGAGCTAAAGAGCATAACAGGGGAGCTAACAGGGGAGCTAACATGGGAGCTAAAGAGGCTAATAGGGGAGCTAACAGGGGAGCTAACAGCCGCAGCTAAAGAGGCTAACAGGGGAGCTAACAGGGGAGCTAATAGGGGAGCTAACAGGGGAGCTAAAGAGGCTAACAGGGGAGCTAACAGGGGAGCTAAAGAGGCTAACAGGGGAGCTAACAGCTAACAGGGGAGCTAACAGCAGCAGCTAAAGAGGCTAACAGGGGAGCCTAGGCATCATTGGGACATCAGCTCATCAGCAAGGAAAGGTACTGCTTTGGGGAGAAAGTATATCATCTATCACTACTGCCACCGGGTGTGGGAGGGTGCGGGTAGTATTAGGAGAAGTGTGGGTGTGTGGGGAATTACTGCGAGTCACCCTGGAGGGCAAGAAGGACCAGCGCACTACCCCTAGGTTAGTAAATCCTAGGCCTCATCCACTCCCTCTGCTAAAGCTCCACTCTAATACTCCTGCACTAAAGTCGGGGATTCAGTTGGACTCAGATCTGCTGCGTTCCCCCCTACCTGGTGACAGTGTACATCTACTCTCATAAAGTAGGGATAATCCAGCCTGCTACACAAACATCTCAAAACAAACTGGTCAGACTACTGCTTGACCTTATTCCTAGAACCCACCTCATCCCTGCCCACTTTGACAACCTAGGATGGCTTAGAGTAGACGACAGAGTACAGCAACTTGCAATGGGCCTGGTCTACAAGATACACTATACGACCAAGGTACCCATGTCAAAATACTTCCTAAAGGTCAGTGAATACCACGACCACAACACCAGAGGGAGCTCCACAAATCATGTTAAACCCAGATTCGGCTCAAACAGGGACTAAACACGTTTCGCAATTATGCCACATCAATGTGGAACGCCCTACCCAAAGATGTAAAGGAATGTGAATCACTACCCACTTTCAAAACCACTCTCAAAGAACACCTACGGGAGACTGCAATTCGAAACTGGCCCCTGTAAATGTCCTAACCCAACCCTCTCCAATGTACAGTAAATTACCAAACATGGTTTTGTCAATATTCCAATGTACAGTTGTGCTTGTACAGTTGTACAGTGTCCCCTACCCACCCCTCCTACCCAACCTACCCAACCCCCCCACCGCACCCACCCAACCACCTCCAATGTACAGTCCCCCCCCCCATCCAACCCCCCCCCCCCACCCCACCTAATGTACGGTTCTACGTCAAATGTATATACTCTCTTTTCTAGACTCTTTTTGTATCACAAACTACTGTATTTGCTAATCTGGTATGTCATAAATGTATAGATGTAGCAGTGTGTATTTATTATTTTTATGTCTTTTAATCTACATTTATTTTGATTTAATTACTGGACTGTCATTATTGTTATTATTATTTCTGTCATTGTCCTGTGATTTATCATTGATTATTACTGTTACTGTATTGTTTGTCTAGTTTCATGTTAAAAAAGGGAAAATAAAAAACATTTGTTAAAAAAAAAAAATGTAGCAGTGTGTGTCTATCTGTATGTCACATGTCATGTTATGATGAATTGAAAATGGGGGACCCTGATGTAAACAAGACGAAAGTCTTTCTCTGGTCTGCATCCCCTTAACAATTGTGTGTATTGAGCTGTAGCTACTGTATTGTACCCATTCTGCAATCTGTTAATAAAGTTTTCAATCAATCAATCAAAACCGTGGTCAGTCTGTGCGGAGACGCAAGGAAGGGCAGGGTTGCCAGATAGGATTAACAATATCCGAACCGGCCAGTCTTATCAAAGGTACGCCAAATGGTGGCCTCACTCTCAAATCTGGCAACACTGATTAGCTGCGTTGCATTGTGGGGATCCCCCCCCCCCCACCACAATGCATTGGGGTTTCAAATTTTGAATTGACGCGGTACAGAGAGTACGTCGTACGAGTCGCCAACTGTTGCTTCTCTCTCAGGTAATTTATGCAACACAGATATATTTGATCATTTATAAGTAATACCGCTAATATAAATGAGTGCTGTTTAGTCTGTGTTTCAGTGAGTGTAGCGCAAGCTCACGTTAGCTACTAGGCTACATACACTGAGTGTAGCGTGAGCTCACATTAGCTACTATAGGCTACATACACTGAGTGTAGCGCGAGCTCACGTTAGCTACTATAGGCTACATACACTGAGTGTAGCGCGAGCTCACATTAGCTACTAGGCTACATACACTGACTGTAGCGCGAGCTCACGTTAGCTACTAGGCTACATACACTGAGTGTAGTGCGAGCTCACGTTAGCTACTAGGCTACATACACCGCGCGAGCTCACGTTAGCTACTAGGCTACATACACTGTAGCGCAAGCTCACGTTAGCTACTAGGCTACATACACTGTAGCGCGAGCTCACGTTAGCTACTAGGCTACATACACTGTAGCGCGAGCTCACGTTAGCTAATAGGCTACATACACTGAGTGTAGCGCGAGCTCACGTTAGCTACTAGGCTACATACACTGCTACAGGCAGAGCCTCACGTCGTCACCAACTGTTCTCATCTCAGGTAATTGTGCAATACATATATTTTATTATTTATAAGTAATGCAAGCTGCTGATATAAATGCTGTTTAGTCTGTGTTTCAGTGACTAGTCTACTGTAACGTTATTTGCTCGATATTATGAAACTGGCGGGATCTGTAAACTACAGTAGCACTACTGCTAGCAGGCCTAGACTGCAGAATACTGACGTTAGCTAACCAATGCATATCACGCAGATCTTTCATGGTTTAATTTAATTATAAAATATATAATTTCATTGTTAATGTAGTACTGTTACAGTGCTGGATCTCAACAACGACATGAAAGCAGAAGACAGCTCAATAACAACTACCGGTATACTTCAAGTGGTCGTAAGTGATGTATACATTTTTTTTTATTGTGTGTGTGACTGTGTATATATATAATATATACTTTTTATTCTGGGACATCATTTTCAAAGAGTCATCCTGTAATGCCTTCTCTCTCTCTCTCTCTCTCTCTCTCTCTCTCTCTCTCTCTCTCTCTCTCCCAAGACGGTCAAGATCTACCAAGTCTTCAAGATCTTCAAGTGGTCATGCTTGTAAGTGATGTATAAAATGTTTTATTGTGTGTGTGTGTGTGACTGTGTATATATATACTTTTCAATCTGGGACTTTCATTTCAACAGCTGGAAAGAGTCATCCTGTAAATGCCTTCATATACTGAATGTTGAATGTCCTTACTTTTAGCTCTTCTGCAAAGACTTTGTGAGGTTTCTGTCCTTGCTCTCTCACTCGTTCTGTTCCTTTAACCACCTCGCTCTGTTTTCATTTGTTTTCTGTTATCAATTCAATTCCCTCATTCACACGCTTCTCCCCAGTGACGTCGTCAGAGACGTCGCTGATTGGTTCTCTCAGGTCCGCACGCTTTTCAATCACATTCCCCAGCTGTCACTGCTTGTCAATCAATCAATCCCGTATTATTTATACCCCGTTTCTCCACTCTAAGTTTGTTGGATCGTCTTGATTTTTCTCTGTTGCATTCTCCGTTTTGCTGCTGCTGCTGCTTTTGCTCTCTGTGCTTATCTCCAGGATAGTTCCAAGAAGCCTTCCTCTTGGACACCTTTCCCCGTGGCGCGCGCGCGCTCCGCTGTTGTTCCAGCACCATTACGCATTATGTCTGGGTGAGTTTTTATTGACTGTCTTGATCAATTCCGTTTTTCGTGTGTTACTATTACACTGAAGATTACCACCCAGCGATCCCTTTTTGTTTGTTCCCTCTGGGATAATATTTTTGGGACTTTTCATCTCCCTCTGTGTGTTGCTCACACCGAAGATATTATTCACTTTGGATTGTTTTTGGACTTCACTAACTGTGTGTATTACACGAAGATATTCACTTGGGATAGTGTTTGGAATTTTGCTCACTGTGTGTATTTACACGAAGATATTCACTTGGGGATTGTTTTGGAATTGTGCTCACTGTGTGTAATTACACGAAGATTAGTTCACCCTGTTCTCCTGCTCGTTCAACCTGCACCCTTGTTGACTCGTTCCCTCTCTCCCTCTCTCGGTCTCGCAACACATCGGAGATTCTGCCGAGAGAATTCTGCAGAGCGGTTCAGACGTCAACATCTGCTATTCCCAACTACCACCACGGGAGAAGCTGCAGAGCAGCAGAACATTTCCCCCTTTGCTTATGTACCTGTCTTGTTTGACTTGCCTATCCTGTACTCTTTATATTTAGTATCAAATAAACAAGCCCTTGTATTTGGCAACTCTGAATTCCTACTCTCTTGTGTCGTGCGTTTGGGGTCGGTGTCAAACCTTAACAGACTTCTTACAAATCAAGAAGTGTTGATGGATGCTACAGTATATTGTATGTAGATGTGCATGACGTGGACTAAATTAGAGGTCCTAGATATTAGGGGTGGGACGATACATCGATCCAGATCGATGTATCGATCTAATTTCAAATATCAAGTAGGATCGATGCAACGTAAAAAGATCGATCAATATCGATTCATTTTCCTGTTGCGCGAGTCTCATTTATCCAGAAACGAAAGCTATCCAGAAACAGAAAGCTCCGGCAGCTGGATTCGCGCGAGATCATCACGTGAAACGGGAAATCAAACCATCAACACAACAGTCAACAGCAGCTGCAGGATGGCTAACAACCAAAACATTGACTGTGAGGATATTATCTCCCCTAAAGGAAATAAATCAGCGGTCTGGACATACTTTGGATTTCGGATGAAAGACGGGACAGCAGACAAATCGCATGCCGTCTGCAAACAATGTAAATTAGAGATTTGTTACTCGGGAAACACGACAAACCTCGCTGTGCATCTAAAGAAAAAGCATGGCATTGATCCCCATGCCACTAGTGCGTCAGAGGCTGCGAAGTCAACAACAACACCAGTCTTGACAAGTTTCTTTCCGCAGAAACTAAATCACAACTCCAAAAGAGCGATGAGCAATTACCAATTTCATTTGCAAAGACATGAGGCCTTACAGCGTTGTTGAAAATGACTGCTTTCGTGATCTACTCCATACTCTGGAGCTGTGATATACCATTCCATCGAGAAAGCACTTCAGTGAAACGTGTATACCGAGTCTCTACAATACTATTCGAAATGAAGTAAAAGGTGAGCTAATGAACGCAGAACGAGTCGCTCTCACTACAGATGGTTGGACGTCACACAGAATCCTATGTAGCTGTGACCTGTCATCATATTGACAAAGACTGGCAAATGAGAAATTATGTTCTCCAGACACGCGTTTTGAATGACTCACACACAGGAGCAAATATTAGCACAGTTTTGACCGAAGCATGTGAAGAGTGGAATATAAGCGACAAAAGACCTGCGCTTGTAACAGATAATGCCAGCAACATGCTTGTAGCCGGAGTAGAGGCAAATATGTTTGCACATACTATCAACTTGGCGACGCAGAAAGGCCTTAAATGTACCGGTGCAGCACGTCTTTTGGGCAGAGTGAGACGGGTTGTCTCGTATTTCCACCGCAGCACGATGGCAACTGCACTTTTAAAAGAGCAGAAGTTGCTTGGACTTCCAGAGCACAAGCTAAAGCAAGACATGATAATACGCTGGTGTAGCATTTCCCAAGCTGGACTTTACTTCAGACAAAATGAACTCCTTGAGACTGATGGCTATGGTGCGGTATGCCAACCATTTATTGACAGTTTCACCATTTGACACCGTAAGAGCTGAAAGTGGAAACAGACATACAGTCATTCGTTTGTCCAAACCACGTTTCCAGTGAAAGGTATAGCAAGGGTTAGCATCTTAGCTAGTTCAGCTCAATACACAAAATATAAAGATTGCCAAATATAAACAAATAACACAATCCATAAATAAACACGTACCTCTTCGCCTTCCAGCTAGGTGCTAAACAAGGTAAGAAGGGGGTTTCCTTCACGAACTGTTATATTAATGAGAGATATCCTTTATTTACATTAGTACTCTCTCCCGTCAAGCATTTCTCTGAACTGTAACGTTAACCGGAAGTCGTTGTTACCGTTACGCAAGGTAGACACAGCGCGAACGGGACCACCAGTATCCTCAAAAATAAAAGACAGCATTTCAAAATAAAAGACAGCAAAAACAATTCCACAAAAAATCAAGTCTAACATTATAAACAGAGGAATTTGGTTCTTTACACTCCCATCAAATCATTGTTGTTTCAGATATTGTAGGAAACCAGGCATAAGCAAACACAATGATTTCTCAATAAACCATAAGCAATAACCAAAAGTTAGGGTATTAAAGTTTTGTCAAACACTTCAAACAAATCAAATCAAATACATCCTTAAGAGATGCAAGGGTGCCTTACTTAGTAAACATCTAGTCACTTATCTAGTAATAAGACCAGCTTCTGAACTGGTCTTTCAAGAACTAACTGCTTAGTGAGACGTTCACCCTTCTTTCCCAGTTTCCTGTCACCTAGACATATTGTCACTCTCCTAACCAGACCATCTCTATCCACTATAGTTTTAGAAACTCTACCTAATCTCCATTCATTTCTCGGCAGATCATCATCTTTCATCATCACTATGTCACCTATCTGGAGGTTTCTCTTTGGCGTGTGCCAGCGTTGCCTGATGGCGATGTTGTTTAGATACTCTTTACGCCAGCGGCCCCAAAACTGTTCAGCTAAGTACTGTACATGCCGCCACCTTTTTCTAGCATACATGTCTTCTCTAATGAACTTGCCGGGGGGGGGGGTAGAGCTAGGGTGGACTTCATGGTAAGTAGGTGGTTAGGGGTAAGTTGCTCAAGACTGTTGGGATCGTTGAGGTTGTCAACAGTGAGAGGGCGACTGTTAACTATTGCCATTGCTTCGTAGAAGAATACTCGGAGGGATGCATCATCCAATCTTCCAAAAGAGAGTGAGAGGGTCGAACTGAGGATACTTCTGACTGTCCTGATCTGACGCTCCCACACTCCGCCGACATGGCTTGAATCTGGAGCATTCATGATGAAGTCGCACTGATTCTCAGAGAGAAAGGTAGCCAGTTTGTCACTATCGACTTCTTTAAGAGCTTCCTTCAGTTCGTTTTTGGCTCTGAGGAAGTTTTTTCCTTGATCAGATTTGATCTGACGCACTGCACCATGTATGGCAATGAAGCAGCGCATTCCATTTATGAATGAGTCGGTTGACATGTCCTCCAGCATTTCAATATGGATGGTTCTGGAGGAGAAGCAGGTGAAGAGAAGGCCATATCTTTTGCGCACACTTCGTCCTTGTTTGGTATAGAAGGGTCCAAAGCAGTCCATTCCACAGACAAACAGCTGCGTTCTGAACGGACAATGTCACCTGCAGTGCTAAAAACATGCTCAGAAGGTACGCTAGTACCAGGAATGCAGAGGTATGTTTTGGCAAGGTTTGCCAGGAGAGGAAGCTCAGTCTGCTGGTTTTTCCACCATTCTAACACATTACCTCCGAGGGCCAAAGATGCAGTCTCTTTATACTTAGCAGCTTCAGCCTGGGCTCGCTCTCTGGAGGACTTGGTCTGGTGAGGGTCCACATCGCAGAAGGTGTCACCAAACCATTGTTCAATTGCCTTTGACTTCTTGGAAGCGGGAACGTATTCTGAAATGACACAGAAAGACAAAATATCTCTTTCAAACACTTGTTAGCTGATTATAAAAGGGGAACTTCACTGAACAAATTAAAAGTTCCCCTTTATTTAACTAATTCACACACACACACACACACACACACACACACACACACACACACACACACACACACACACACACACACACACACACACATAGACGCCTACGTAATGGAGCAGGCGAAGCGGGTGCTCTACCAGTATTGAACTTGGGGGAGCAAACTTGTCTCTTTGCTCCCTCACTTTTTGATCATATGATATATCCCCTCCCAATATATAAATATTATCTAACCATAACTACGTAATTTCAATCAAATTAATAATACGCAATGACACTTAATAGCAAGTTTTTAAGTTTCCAAAGATTGCGACACCCCCTGCCCGATATGGTTTGATCCAGCCCCCAGCAGACATAGCGGAGCCCGGCCGGCGCACTCCAGTCTCACAGCGCTGCAGGCAGCCTCCAGGTGTAAACTGGTACGCAGGCAAGCAGCGTGAACACTTTGTCACAACAGCAGGATCTTCCACTAAGTAAGTTCAGTTGTTCGAACAAACTATTATGTTAGACATCATCTTTACTATTGAGTGGTATAACTTCTACCACGCAATACAATAAAATTGTTTCACGGTCCGAAATGCCATCTGGTCATACCAATAATAATAATAATAATAATAATAACAAAGTTTCCCTCTGGTTGGTGTTAGCTTTAGTGCTAGCCGCTAGCTAACGTTGTCATATATCTAGATATGTGGTGTCGTCAGCTGGATAACGTTGACTTCGTTTGCAAATTTTAACGTTCGCTATGGCAGACGAGCAGGGCCGGATTAACGACGGCCGCGGCCCGTGGGCCTTTAGTGACGAGGGCCCCCCCAATTTTTTTTTTTTTTTTTTTTTTTTATAATAATAATAATGCAATAAAAGTCTGAAAATGAAGGGATTATGTCCATGAGTGTCATTTTTAGAAATTAAGGCCTGCCTCTTATATAAGCCTCTCTAATAAAGGCCTGGTGCTCTTTGCAGCTGAGGTAAATAGAAGACACGTCCTATATTTGAGGATTTACGGTAAATCAAGATGTTCAATTATCTTAAGGTACAATACCTGAAATGAAAATGTGTGTGTGTGTGTGTCCAGCCAATCAGGTAACATGGCAGAAAAAAGAAAGAATACAGACATCGGAGCATTTTTCAGTACACCAAAACGCAAAGTAGAACCCTGGTAGCCTAATAGCTCAAAGACTTAAAGGGCGGGCTCCACAAATAATGGATTGCACGGTGTTAATTGCACCCTTACTTACAATTCATTATGAATTGTAAATGGTGGACCCTGATGTAAACAAAACAAAAGTCTTTCTCTGGTCTGCATCCCCTTAACAATTGTGTGTATTGAGCCGTACTATATTGTACCCATTCTGCAATATGTTAATAACATTTTTTATCAATCAATAACAGATTGCAGAATGGGTACAATACAGTACGGCTCAATACACACAATTGTTAAGGGGATCCAGACCAGAGAAAGACTTTCGTCTTGTTTACATCAGGGTTCCTCATTTTCAATTCATAATGAATTGTAAGTAAGGGTGCAATAGAAATGTTTCATAATGATGATGTTCAGTGTATTCATAAGTGTATTGCTCTCCTTAATGTAGAATGATATGGTGACTGTACAGACTCAGGAAGGAGAGAAAGAGACCCAAGAGTTACAGGTAATGGAAATATCAGACAGTCAGCTTAAAGTGTAGGATAACATAACAAATTAAGACACAAATACTTGGATTATATATCCCCCCCTCTCTCCCTTTCTTTACAGAGTAGCATAAAGATTGTGTATTCAAACCGGTTCAGTGTATTCATAAGTGTATTGCTCTCCTTAATGTAGAATGATATGGTGACTGTGCAGACTCAGGGAGGAGGCAGAGAAGGAGAGAAAGAGACCCAAGAGTTACAGGTAATGGAAATATCAGACAGCTTAAAGTGTAGGATAACATAACAAATTAAGACACAAAATAGGCTATATTTACAGCAGACCCTGTTATTGTTCCTTGTTGGTATTTTTTCTCTCTTTCTTATTAAAAACTTGGCCTATTTGAAAGGAGATTGATTTAATAAAAATAAAAGAGCGAAAAATCAATATACAGTATATATACAGTATATATATATATTAATATATTATTATTATTATAGTAATTGGCTATCATACTGCAATATAAACTGAGTTTTATAGTGAAAAGAGCAGCTTTATTAGTCAAGATTGAAGGCTCTATATTGCAGGAAATTGCACGTACAGGTTCATTAAATGAAAAAAATATCTGCCATGGAGGGGGTTGTCCCGGACCCCCTCCAAACCACCCCTTGCCTGTAAAAAAAAAAAAAAAAAAAAAGATAATAATAATAATAATAATAAAAAATATATATATATAAAAAAAAAAAAAAAAATTGCACCCCCACTTTCAACTATAACTAGGCGGCCATACACACACACACACACACACACACACACACACACACACACACACACACACACACACACACACACACACACACACACACACACACACACACACACACACACACACACACACACACACACACACACACACACACACACACACACACACACCTTGTGCAGTGGCTTGAGCCTGAGACGTTCCCGGCACTTCATCAGAAGGTTGGTCATCATCAGAAGGTTGGTTTCCTGTTAGAAATTGTAAGTTTGCATCCCCCCCCCCCCCCCAGACATAGCCATGTCATGATGTCTCAATTCCACTATTAACATACGAAGCGCAGCTTCTTAGACATTTCTGATTCTGGGCAGCCCCCGGTATCCTGTCTCTCTGCATTTAAACCGAGTCCGATCTTCAATCGGGGGTCTTTTCAGCTACACCTTGTAAACTGAAGTGAGACTCTGCATAGATAATACATTTAGCTTATCAGCTTCTATCCTTGATTCAAGTAATCATTCTTTCAGTTCCAACTGGGTCATTGTTAGCAAAAATTCCACCACAATATGCATTTGCATAGATGTATACGTTATGTTTACATACATCCTTTTGATTTATCAGGTGAAGAACCCCATATTACTCCATCAATCAATGATCAGGCTATTTTTCATTTAATTTTTATTTATTCGTACATGGAATTGTTACAGTCCAACTGTGTCTTCAGTACATATAGTTCACTTAATATGATCCACTAAATCCCATGGCCGAAAGAAACAGGAAGAAGAAAACTTGTATTGTACCGCCCCTACACACATACAGTACACTGATAAGACTGTTCATAGAGCAATGTTTAGCAAACCAAACAAAATGTACATACTTATTTAGCAGAAATGAAAACAACACAAATACATACATTTTGTGTATCTATCAGTTAAATTGCATATTTACTGGGGTTCATTCAGAGGGGCAGAACTATGATGCAACCAACACTTGTGAGCTGCCAAGAACACGTGGGACGGATGGTAAAAAAAAAAAAAAATGCCGTTTACTTATATATTTCCATTTCATTTTTTCTTTTAATAAATTTAGCTTTTCTTAAATTTATTTTGATAATGTTTATATTGCATTATATAATTCTCCACATGTTTTTTTTGTCTGCTTTAAAATATGTTTAATAAAATAAAAAGCACCATTGAACCTCTGGAGCCTTGACCCTTGACCCTGCTCATAACTGCCGTTCCTCCCCCCATCTGCACCAGAGGAGAGGGAGTTCCGCCTGTTTCCACAGTTAAACAGGGTAAACACATAACCAGGGGGTGTAAAAAGCACCCAGAAATTATACTTAAGTGAAAGTATGATTACCGTCTCAAAATCTTACTCAAGTAAAAGTTAGAGTATCTGGCAACAAGTAGGCGGCAATGACTGACTGCCCCGAACCGGTCCGAGTACACTGGGCCAGGTCCGGCAGGCCGGAAGCGAAGGTCCGAAATAATGCTGACGTGGCCCTCTGTGAAAATGTGTTTGACACCCCTGTAGACTAATGGGGATCCATAAAATAAACAAATATAAACAAATAGTTTGAAATAATTTATAAACCAAACAAAGGAGGGCATACTACTTTTCCACTTGCTACAATGATTATGATGTTTACCCAAAAGAATGAGCATATTAATCAATTCAGAATATGGATGAGTTGAAATTATTCATGTATACCATATAAGAAGTATTTTTATTTACCATTTTTTCCTAGCAGGACATGCAAATGGTGGACAAGTACACCATGACTAACCTGTCCCTGAACGACACACCCACGGCTTCCCATTACCTGCAAATCGAGGCACAGAATCTCCTTGCTGACTTAATTCTTATTTCCTTTACACTGCTTTTCTTATCATTCACTTGACGGCATTGTGTAAAGTCTACAGCGGGCACTTTAGTTGGTGGTTAATGGATAACTGACTCAGTAAGTTGTATGATGTTAGTGTTGCAGGCTATTCAAAACCAAAACCCATGAATTTAGGACACGTGCACAGTGTTATGTTTCATTATCTGTAGTGAGCATGCTTTCCTGGGTAAAGGTGATGCAGTGTTGTCTGTTGTGCGTTAACTACAGCAGTGGTTCTCCACCTTGTGGTACACAACCCCTGGAACCACAGGGACGTCTGTTTGTAACCCCTTGTAACTCTTAATACTGAATTATTTTACTTGACCCTTTTCAGGCTATTTAATTCACAGGTGGAGGAGGACTTTAGACATACAATATTCTTCATTTCACAAGAAAATTATAATCTATGCCAAAAATGTATACACATTGATGTTGTATATCTTTTTGGTCTATAAATAAACCTTCATCACCCTTTCCTGCCCACATGATTGGCTAGGCGTTCTGCCTCTGTGGGCCACTGGGTGACTGGCTGCAGGCATACTGTCTTATTTCTTGTTTGTCTGTGTATGCTGTATGTTTTAATATTCTATCATCCCCAGGAATCTGTGGCAGATGTTCTCAAGGAGATGTTTCCAGATGCTGCATACACACCATCTGGCATCAGGCATGTACTGTATATATATATATATATATATATACCCAGAAGCCGTACACAATGATATATTTTAATATAGAGGAAAAGTTAATTTATTTCAGTAATTCAATTCAAAAAGTGAAAATCATATAGCCTACTATAGATTCATTACACACGGAGTGCAATTTGTTAAGCCTGTATTTCGGAACATTTTGATGATTATGGCTTACAGCTAATGAAAACCCAAAATTCAGTATCTGAGAAAATCTTTATATTAGATAAGACCAATAAAAAAAAATATATATATATATTACAGAAATACTTGGTCGGGGCTCCTTTTGCATGAATCAATGTGGCCTGGAGGCAACCAATATATTTCCTCAATATTCAAATGTATTGAGATGCACATGTATGCCATGGTTAAACCGATTAAAAAATTTGAATATTTAATGTGGAGTTGTATGTACCATCATCCCTTTATCCCAATACAACCCTCATCCCTTTATCCCAATACAACCATCATCCCTTTATCCCAATACAACTGTCATCCCTTTATCCCAATACAACCCTCATCCCTTTATCCCAATACAACCCTCGTCCCTTTATCCCAATACAACCCTCGTCCCTTTATCCCAATACAAGCCTCATCCCTTTATCCCAATACAACCCTCATCCCTTTATCCCAATACAACCCTCGTCCCTTTATCCCAATACAACCCTTGTCCCTTTATCCCAATGCAACCCTCATCCCTTTATCCCAATACAACCCTCACCCCTTTATCCCAATACAACCATCATCCCTTTATCCCAATACAACCCTCATCCCTTTATCCCAATACAACCCTCGTCCCTTTATCCCAATACAACCCTCATCCCTTTATCCCAATACAACCCTCATCCCTTTATCCCAATACAACCCTCGTCCCTTTATCCCAATACAACCCTCGTCCCTTTATCCCAATGCAACCCTCATCCCTTTATCCCAATACAACCCTCACCCCTTTATCCCAATACAACCATCATCCCTTTATCCCAATACAACCCTCATCCCTTTATCCCAATACAACCCTCATCCCTTTATCCCAATACAACCCTCACCCCTTTATCCCCATACAACCCTCATCCCTTTATCCCAATACAACCCTCATCCCTTTATCCCAATACAACCCTCACCCCTTTATCCCAATACAACCATCATCCCTTTATCCCAATACAACCCTCATCCCTTTATCCCAATACAACCCTCACCCCTTTATCCCAATACAACCCTCATATATAATCAACTTGACCTTGACCTTCTGCTGTATTACAGTGCCACCCGACGGAGGCCCATCAAGGGTGCAGCAGGGCGACCCGTCCAGCACCAATACCACCAGGTCCCCGTGACCCCCGTGACCCCTGTGACCCCGGGGCGTCGCCTCGTGCCTCTGTCGGCACAGGTCGTGATCTTCCTCGTCGTGGCGTCGTGCCTCTTCTACCTCGTTTATGCGTACGTCGAGGGCGGCGGCTCGGGTAATCCGTTTGTGGCCTTACTGGACGACCTGAGTCTGCTGCGGTTGGACGGAGAGGAGGGGCTGTCGCTTCAGTCTGAGACTCTGGTGGACACGCCCCCGCTGGACACGCCCTCTGCTCAGGAGTAACCGTGGTAACGTCAGAAGAGCTCGTCATCTTCTTCAGCCTTTCATGTGGGCTTTCAGCTGGGAGGAGGTTAATTTGGCTAACTGCTCCGTGCTTCTTGGCCCGGTCTGAAAGGTTTTACCAAGCCAGCGAGCCAGGATGATTTAATATGTTCAGGGAAATGCTCTATAAGAGGCAAAAGTGTAGATGTTTGGTAGTGAAAACTACACACTGCCCCATTATGATTTACATCAATCAATCAATCAACCACGTAGACAAGTGATATATTTATATTTATGTATTAACACATGTGTTTGAAAAGTAAGACAATTATTCAATAAGCAGACCACAGCCTGCCCATGCTCTAAAAGTCACAAGTGTATTGTAATGCATGCTATTATATGCACACTTCTGTGGAGATAAAACTCTGAAATAACATTTAAATCCTTTACCATGTTCAAAAATAGTATAATAATAGCATATTATGAGGTTATTGATGGATTTGTCAACTCCGTCACAAAATCTGACGGAATTGATGTCTGACGGAGTTGACAAAAGGGCACACATTTTCCCTCCAATTAATCAATCAATCAATCAATCAATCAATCAATCAATCAATAAATCAATCAATCAATCAAATGTATTTATATAGCACATTTAGACATGACACTTGTCAACCAAAATGCTTCACATAGCTAAGAACAAAGAAAAGTATAGAATAAAAAATTATAAAAAAAAAAAACCTGATAGACAAGGAAACAAAATAACACGTCAACAAGCAAGGCAAGAGTCAAAGTGAGTCAGGGAAGGCCAGGCGGTATAGGTGGGCTTTGAGTTTCGATTTAAAAGACTCGATGGAGGGGGCAGATTTAATGGACATGGGGATGCTGTTCCAGAGGTCAGGGGCTGCGACCGCAAAAGCATGCCCCCCCCCCCCCCCCCCCCCCCCCGGCCTAGACTTGAAATCAGACCTACGGGTGGTTAACACTTTGGGTGCCAAAAACGAGTTACGCCGTTTCTGGGCCTAAGTCGTTCAGTGCCAAAAAACGACTTAATAACTCTTAGGTGTCTGAGCTATGGAGCTCTTCCTCTTCAGAATTTTCCCTTTTTTTTGTTACATAATGTATACCTTCAAAATAAGCCATCAATTGTCAAATTTGAGCCGATAGTTTTTAATCAATGTCCTATGAAACATTCGGCTACAATCCTTACCAATTTGCAGCAGGAGGATCGAAAAGAATTCAGTGAATTCAGCTAAATGAAAAGAGAACTACACTCCTTCCCAGAATGCAATGTGATTTCAATGGCAATGTCACTATACATATTCACACCTGCAACAAAAAAGCCCAGCAGGGAACAATTAGGGCTGAATGGGGTGTGATCAATACAGGCAGGCCTACAGCGACACACACTTTGATGCCATGTACACACACGATAGACAGAGGTTTAGATAATAGAGAGAGACCAACCAGTAAGCCACATCACTGAGAGCGACAGGAGACCAGTAAGCCACATCACTGAGAGAGACAAGAGACCAATAAGCCATGTCAGTGAGAGAGCGAGAGAGAGACAGGAGACCAGTAAGCAATGTGAGAGAGAGAGAGAGAGAGAGAGAGAGAGAGAGAGAGAGAGAGAGAGAGAGAGAGAGAGAGAGAGAGAGAGAGAGAGAGAGAGAGAGAGAGAGAGAGAGAGAGAGAGAGAGAGAATTTATTTTTGTGATAAATGTATCCAACGAATCTCTCATCGAGTTATTTTTTCTTTGCCTTCTTTCGTTGGAAATTCCCGGAGCCAAATTTCCACCCTTTATCGCGTTCTCTCGTCGACATTGTGTTAAAAAATATTGACTGACTGACTGACTGTACAATCCCTTTCAAAAAAGGGTATTTGGCCAGGCCGTATTTTCATACAGAGCATCCCACCAATGGAACTCAATTCCTCAAACAATTAGAGTCTCCACATCATATCATTCATTCAAGTGCAGGGTTAGGGAATGGCTCATTGAATACCAGCATTGTCAACACTGAGGTGTCTGTGTGTGTATGTGTGTGTGTGGATATGGTGCGTCTGTCTATGTCTGGGTCTCTTAATATGTCATGATGTGCTCTGTCCTTGTGTCCATGACTGTATTGTGACCTGTATCCCTATCGTATGTCTATGTGCTTTTGTTCTGTTTTTATTCTAATGTTATTTATCTTGATTTTATTCTGTTTTTATTGCTAACCCTTTTTTCACACAGGATTTTAGCCTGTACCTTCTGGCAGGGGGACTGCCAATGGAAATTAGCATTAACATTAAAATTGGGTGCATTTACATTTGTAGAATGTTTTATTAATGTACACTGTCCCCCTTGATCAAATAAAGTAAACCTAAACCTAAAACCTAAACCTAAACCTAAACCTAACCTAACCTAACCTAAGACTACCTCTCGAATGACAACCTTGTTAGCTTTCTGTATCATAACGTTAGCTTTCTGCATCATAGCGTTAGCTTTCTGCATCATAACGTTAGCTTTCTGCATCATAATGTTAGCTTTCTGTATCATAACGTTAGCCTTCTGTATCATAACGTCAGCTTATACTCTGGACTGGATTGAAACTCAAACTAGCAACATTAGCACAAGTGTAATTCGGTGATTCCACACAGAAGCAGAGCCACTTAGCCAGTTAGCTCAAACTAGCAACATTAGCACCAGTGTAATTCGGCAATTCCACTCAGAAAACATTAGCGTTTAAATTGCACAAATTGCACTTTCCTTGAGTTGACTGTCCGCGTCCTCCTGATGTGTGTATGTCCCTCCGCCTCGGTCTCACCTTGACGTTGAATCAACCACGCCACGTGGGCACTTCTCTATGGTTCCATATGGAAACGTCCATCCTGGCGGTGCCCGTCCGGTATAACGTTGATTCCAAAAAGGATGTCCCAGTTATTGATCGCCATCTGGTAGATCGATATGTCCATTGGCTGATGCTATATTCCTTTACTGCATACTGAATTCAGCATTGCAATAACTAAGTATTCCATGGGGCTGGGGGCAGCCCTGGTGGTGCTAGCTTCTTCCCCCCATGAGGCCCTGCTGTGGCTGTTTTTTGTGATAAATGTATCCAACGAACCTCTCATTGAGTTATTTTTTCTTTGCCTTCTTTCGTTGGAAATTCCCGGAGCCAAATGTCCACCCTTTATCGCGTTCTCTCGTCGACATTGTGTTAAATTTTTTTTAGCACCACTCTGACTCAGTCATCCACCTTACTCTACACACCTGTGAGTGACCACCACTGCCACCAGTCCACGTGCCAGCGCTTAATGGCAGCTTGTTATATGCGTGCCGCTTCAGATAGATGACGCACGCATCACGCTGCCTGTCGCAGGCATAGTGAGGAGTCTAATGTGAAGTATATAAGCATGGATGTAAGCATGGCCGCCTAGTTATAGATGAAAGTGGGTGTGCATTTTTTTTTAATTTTTTTTTTAATTACATTTTTTTATTTATTTTCTTTTTGGGACAGGCAAGGGGTGGTTCCTTTTGAATTTAATGAACCTGTACGTGCAATTTCCTGCAATATAGAGCCTTCAATCTTGACCAATAAAGCTGCTCTTTTCACTATAAAACTCAGTTTATATTGCAGTATGATAGCCAATTACTATAATAATAATATATTAATATATATATATACTGTATATATACTGTATATTGATTTTTCGCTCATTTATTTTTATTGAATCCTTTCAACTAGGCCAAGTTTTTAATAAGAAAGAGAAAAAATATATATTTCCATTACCTGTAACTCTTGTGTCTATTTCTCTCCTTCTCTGCCTCCTCCCTGAGTCTGCAATGCACAGTCATGACATGACATGACAAATTTTGAGGTCCCTCGTCACTAGAGGCCCACGGGCCACGGCCGTCGTTAATCCGGCCCTGCTCGTCTGCCATATAGATAGCGAACATATTTTGCAAACGAAGTCATGTCATCCAGCTGACACCACATATCTAGATAATATGACAACGTTAGCTAGCGGCTAGCACTAAAGCTAACGCCAACCAGGGGGAAACGTTGTTATTATTTATTATTATTATTATTAGAGGATTTACGGTATGACCAGATGGCATTTCGGGACGTGAAACACTTTTATTGTATTGCGTGGTAGAAGTTCTACCACTCAATAGTAAAGACATGTCTAACATAATCTTTTGTTTGAACAGGAAAAATCCTGCCACCGATAAGAGACTCTGTGCCTGTGACACACACACGCACTCAGCCTGTACTGGCTACAGCAGCATGCGCGCTACTGACTGCTGGGGGAGGGACCGTGGTATGCAGTGAATCAAACCATTCAAATGTGGAGGGCAGGGGGACACAGAATCTTTGGAAACTTAAAAACTTGCTATTAAGTGTCATTGCGTATTATTAATTTGATTGAAATTACGTAGTTATGGTTAGATATATATATTGGGGGGGGGGATATATCATATTTTTCATATGATCAAAAAGTGGTGGAGCAAGAGCATACCTTTGCTCCCCCAAGTTCAATAGTGGGAGAGCAGATGCTCCAAATGCTCTTATGGCCAGGCGTCTATGGGTAAGTCACATTAGACAACCTGTAAGCAAAACTAGATTTTCGGTCTGTGATGGAAAGTGATTGTTAACATTATATTTATTTTAATTTTTATATAAAAAAAATCAGTAGCTCTACAGATTCTCTTTGTCTGACCAACACTGCCATTATTTAACGATGGGGAGATTTTGTCACTTGACTTTTTTTTTTACCTTTGTAAAAAAGGGTGTTGTTGAGATTTTCAACCATGCAGTTTAAAGAACAGTCCTGGTTCAGTTTGTCTCATGATGTTTGAGAACTTATCTTCTGCGTTGTCATCTAGTACGAATTTCCCCAAGGGGATTAATAAAGGAATATCTTATCTTATCTTATCTTATCTTAGTACTCTTCACTTTACAATGGTTACCATTCTTGTCTCTGTTAGTTTAGGTTAGCATTGAAGAATACACAGTGATAGTCAGATATAGACAATTCGATTACTGATACTTTATCAATGTTCAGCCTTGCTGTTATTACCAAGTCTAGGGTGTTACCATGTTGATGAGTGGGTTCATTTACATGTTGTATTAACTCAAAGCTGTCCAGTAGGTTGATAAGCTCAATAGCCTTGTGGTTGTTCTTCTTATTTATATGAATATTCAGATCTCCATGTATGATTAATATTTCACATCTATTGATACCGACTGAGATTAGCTCTGAGAATTCCTGGAGAAATATTGATGAGTATTTTTGTGGCCGGTACAATGTGATGATGAGCAAAGACAGTTCAGATTTGAGCTCAATATTCAAATTAGGTAAATTCACCCATGTCAATGTCATTACATACAAACAATGTAGATAAAATAGTGGCAACCCCTACCCCTTTCTGTCCTGTAAGGGTTTGGCTCGTGTTGCTACACGGACAGGTTTGTATGTTGCAAGGCACTTCCGGACTTACCTACCAGTAAAGAGTCAACGTGATCACATGCTCTCCGTCTCTTATTATATGTGAACTAAAGGTACAAGGTTTACACAGCATGGTGGCAGCGGTGGGATCACTTAGTAAGAAGACGAACTATACAAAATTAAAAGAAAATTATTAAAAAAGAGAAAGACGACGACGGAATGGCAGAAGAAGCAGCCCTGTTGCCGTCGCTGCCACAGTTGGCTCCGCCAGGCAGGTTCGACTTCAATAACATTAATGACTGGCCGAGATGGATGAAGCGATTTGAACGCTATAGAATAGCGTCTGGATTGGATAAACAGTCCGAAGAATTCCAGGTAAATGCCTTCATGTATGCAGCGGGAGATGATGCCGAAGACATATTAAGTGTTTTGCGGCTCACAGAGGAACAGAAAAAGAAATACAAGGACGTCACGGATGCGTTCAACGCACATTGCGTCAGTAAGAGGAACGTCATTGAAAGAGCATGTTTCAACAGAAGGAACCAAGAACCGGGTGATAATGTTGAATCCTTTATCACTGCTGTACACACACTGGCTGAACATTGTCAATTTGGAACCCTAAGAGAAGACTTGATAAGGTACAGGATTGTAGTAGGCATAAGAGATGCCAAGCTATCAGAAAACCTGCAAATGGATGCAGATTTAACTCTGGAAAAGGCAATGACTAAAGTGAAGCAGAGTGCAGCAATAAAGAAACAACAGCCCGTCTTAAGAGGCACTGAGCAGCAGGCAGCTGCACAGGTGGAGGCCATACAAAAAAATAGATGGCAGAAAGCACAACAATACAGAACTGACACACAGTCTCCTGGATGTGGCAGATGTGGAAATGTAAAAAGACGTGGCAAGAATGCCCTGCCCGGGATGCTGAGTGTAGAGTGTGTCATAAAAGGACACTTTGCAAAGACATGCAGAACAGGAAAAGGGGTCCATGACATCACACTGGCACACACAGAGACTTCTCAAGATGAAGAGGAGGACTTTGCGTTCCTGAACGTAGTAAACCTAGAGGAACCTGAAGATGAATGGCTGGAACTGTTAGAGCTGAATGGACAGGAGGCCATATTCAAGCTGGATACAGGGGCCCAGGTCACAGCGGTGCTGAGCAGCATGCACTCAGTTGAAAAACATGGAAATCTACAGCCACCACAAAAAGTACTGTATGGACCAGGAAAATACAAGTTAAATACAAAAGGCTGCTTCAGTGGTGAGCTTACCATTAGAAAGAGAACAACAGCACAAATAATCTATGTTGTGGAAGAACTAACCCGGCCCCTCCTAGGCCTTCCTGCAATAGAGGCGCTTGGACTCATAAAGCGGCTGCACACAGTCGCAGCCCAGCAAGAGGATGTCAAGGTTCAATACCCCAAAGTATTCTCATTACACATGGGCAAAACAGAGTCCATTCTCTTCGGTTCAAATAACAAACTCAGCAAGACTGCTTCTCAGTTACAGTGGGTGACATATTGTCACAAGGAAAGAAGATATTACCTACCTGGGTTCCATCCTAGAGGCAAATCTTTCCTGTGACAAAATGGCATCCAATGTAATAAAAAAGTCAACCAACAAACTTGATTCTTGTACCGGATCTCCTCACTGGTAAACAAGAATACCCTGAAGACTCTGGCAGGAGCACTCATTCAAGGGTACTACGACTATGCTTGCACCTCATGGTACCAAAGCACCTCAAAGGCGCTAAAAACAAAATTACAAACATCTCAAAACAAACTGGTCAGACTACTGCTTGACCTTACTCCTAGAACCCACCTCACCCCTGCCCACTTTGACAACCTAGGATGGCTTAGAGTAGACGACAGAGTACAGCAACTTGCAATGGGCCTGGTCTACAAGATACACTACACGACCAAGGTACCCATGTACATGTCAAAATACTTCCCAAAGGTCAGTGAATACCACGATCACAACACCAGAGGGAGCTCCACAAATCATGTTAAACCCAGATTCGGCTCAAACAAGGGACTAAACACGTTTCGCAATTATGCCACATCAATGTGGAACGCCCTACCCAAAGCAGTAAAGGAATGTGAATCACTACCCACTTTCAAAAACACTCTAAAAAAACACCTACGGGAGACTGCAATTCGAAACTGGCCCCTGTAAATGTCCTAACACAACCCCCTCCAATGTACAGTAAATGACCAAGTATGGTCTTGTCAATATTCCAATGTACAGTTTTGCTTGTACAGTTGTACAGTGTCCCCCACCCACCCCTCCTACCCAACCTCCCCCCACCCACTCCTACCCAACCTCCCCCCCCCCACCCACCCAACCACCTCCAATGTACAGTCCCCCCCCACCCCCCCCACCTACCCAACCTCCTCCAATGTACAGTTTCTACGTCAAATGTATATACTCTTTTTTCTGGACTCTTTTCGTATCACAAACAGTACTGTATTTGCAAATCTGGTATGTCATAAATGTATAGATGTAGCAGTACTGTCTATCTGTATGTCATGTATGTCATATATGTTACGATGAATTGAAAATGGGGGACCCTGATGTAAACAAGACGAAAGTCTTTCTCTGGTCTGCATCCCCTTAACAATTGTATGTATTGAGCTGTACTGTACTGTACCCATTCTGCAATCTGTTAATAAAGTTTTCAATCAATTCAATCAATCAATCAATCAGCTTAGGGAAGCTAAAGGAGCCCTACAAAATTGAGCTAGAGCCCGATGCTGTCCCATACACCCTGTCAACTCCACGTCGTGTGCCCTTGCCCCTGCGAGAGACAGTGAGAGCAGAACTGGAGCGCATGGAGAAGATGGGGGCGATTTCCAAAGTGACACGACCCACACCGTGGTGCGCAAGCATAGTCGTGGTTCCCAAGCCGAAAGAAAAAATACGGCTGTGTGTAGATATGACACCTTTGAACAAATATGTCAGAAGAGAGAGACTCATCCTCCCAGCGGTGGATGAGACACTTGCCATGCTTGAAGGGGCGAAGATATTCACAAAGTTGGATGCTACTGCTGGCTTCTGGCAAATCCCGCTGTTAGAGGAAAGCAAGCTACTCACAACCTTCATCACCCCGTTCGGGCGGTATGCATTCAATCGCCTCCCGTTTGGGATTTCATCTGCCCCAGAGCATTTTCAACGCCGTATGTCACAGATGATAGAAGGCTGCACAGGTGTCCAGTGTCATGTTGATGACATACTGGTTTACGGAAAGGACATACAGGAGCATAATGAGAGATTGCACAGGGTCCTAAATACACTGCAGGCAAAAGGCCTGACACTGAACAGTGAAAAATGTGAGTTTGCAAAAAACAGCATAATGTTCCTGGGTCACCGCATCACAGCAGACGGGGTGGCCCCGGATCCAGCTATGGTCAGAGCAATCTTGGAGATGCCTGAGCCTACCGACGTCGAAGGAGTGAAAAGACTGATGGGGATGGCCCAATATATAGGCAAGTTCTTACCTCATCTGGCCTCGTACACTCGCCCAATCAAAGACCTGTTGTGCGGGAAGAATGAATGGGTCTGGGAGGCCCCACAAAAAGAAGCTTTTCAGAGACTGAAAGCAGAGTTAATTTCCTTGCGGGTGTTAGCCCCGTACTCACCTACAGCAGAGACGTGCGTATCGGCCGATGCCTCGTCCTACGGTATCGGAGGCGTGCTGACGCAACAACAGACGGTTGGAAGCCGGTCGTGTTCATCTCTAGGAGCCTGTCAAGCTCAGAGAAGAATTATGCCCAGATAGAAAAGGAGGCGTTGGCAGCCACATGGGCATGTGCGCGGTTGTCATCCTACCTTCTGGGGGTCAGATTCAGGCTGGAAACTGATCATAAGCCACTAGTGCCATTGCTGAGTAACAAAGCACTAGATGAGCTCCCACCCAGAGTTCTGAGGTTTCGGCTGAGACTGATGAGATTCACATACGATATTGTACATGTGCCCGGTAAGTGCTTGATAACAGCAGACACATTGTCGAGAGCTCCTGTCAAGCACACGTTCACACAAGAAGAAATGGACAGGGAAACAGAAGTCAAAGTGTTCGTGGATGCAGTTGTGCAAAGCCTCCCAGCCACGGAAGCTAGGCTGAGGAGCATACAGGAGAAACAGGGTGTTGACCCTGTCTGTGCAAAGCTCATCAGATACTGTAAGACAGGTTGGCCTGAGAAGCATGACCTCCCACCGGAGTTGGGGACATACTGGCCAGAAAGAGAGAACCTCACACTGGCTGGTGAGCTACTGCTGCGTGGTCAGAGGATCGTGATTCCCCAATGCATCAGACAGGAGGTGCTTAATGACCTGCACGCTGGACATCAAGGAGTTGTCAAGTGCAGATCAAGAGCACGCCAGTCAGTCTGGTGGCCCCGACTGTCGGTAAACATCAATCAGCTGGTGGAAAAGTGTGACACATGTTCACAACACAGGGCAGAATGCAGAGAGCCCTTGGTCCCCACACCAGTGCAAGAAAGGCCCTGGCAGCAGGTCGCTACTGACTTGTTTTTCTGGGAGAAGAAGACTTATATGGTGATTGTGGACTTTTTCTCGCGATATATAGAAGTTGCCCATCTTAAGGTAGCTTCGGCGGAGACAGTCGTGGCTGCGCTAAAGGACGTGTTCAGCCGTCCCGGGACCCCGCAGACCCTGGTTTCTGACAATGGGCCCCAATACAGTGGGTTACCCTTCCATAACTTTGCTGGTGAGTATGGTTTCACCCATGTGACTAGCAGTCCACGGTATCCGCAGGCAAACGGAGAGGCTGAGCGGGCCGTGGCTACAGTGAAGGGGCTGTGGAAAGGAGGAGGCGACAAGGCAAAGACGCTGTTGGCATACCGCGCCACGCCCCTGGAGAGCGGTTATTCCCCTGCACAGCTCCTCATGGGGAGACAGATTCGCTCCAACATACCACAACTCCCAAAGACTCTACTCCCTCGTTGACCAAACATCAGAGACTTCAGGAAGTCGGAGATGCAGGCAAAAGAGGATCTGCGTCACGGAGCCCGTCCCTTACCTACGCTGCAGTGTGGCCAAAATGTGTGGCTCCCCAAAGAGAACAGAGGAGGGACTATCATACAGCAGGCGACAACGCCCAGGTCATACATCGTACAGACGGACGAAGGACAGTTGAGAAGAAATCGTGCTCACCTGCGCACTCTTCAGCAACCTGCTCCACAGACAACAACACCTGAGGTACCTGAGCCAACTGTGGAACAAGGTAACTCAGAGACACACCCATACCAGCCAGCTCAAAGTGCCAGTGGCATTAGAAATGACAGACATTCTGATAACACCAAAGTGCCCTATGTGACCTCCTCTGGCAGAGTGTCACCTCCTCCAGTTAGATTGGATATGTGAGAGACTGGGGGGGGGGGGGGGGGGTGAATGACTGTTCATAAAAAAATGTAAAAAGAGAGAGAGGAAAGATGATGTGATTTGCATGTGTTCATAATCTCAGTAAGAGATGCAAGACAAGAATCTGTTGAGATTTATTGTTTGAAAATGTTATGCAAATATTGGATGCCTATTGTGGTGTAATACTTTGTTATTAAGGGACTGGGAGATGTTTCTTACTAAAAGGGGAAGATGTCCTGTAAGGGTTTGGCTCGTGTTGCTACACGGACATGTTTGTATGTTGCAAGGTACTTCCGGTCAACGTGATCACATGCTCTCCATCTCTTATTATATGTGAACTAAAGGTACAAGGTTTACACAACACTTTCCTGTTTTGTCTTACCGATTGATAATACTTTGGAGGGCAGGCTTCTATCAGCGTGCTGGTGATCCCCGATATATTGTCATGACTTCGATACGGGGGGAGCTGGGGGGAACGCTGTTAGTTCTGCTGTAATCCTGTGGATGTCCTCCGCAATCTGATCCAGTCGATCCGACCCCTCAGCGACCATCTCAGATTCAGATTACTTTATTCACCATATTGTATATACAAATGGAACGTTTAGAGTGCATGATTTTTTGTATCCATCTTGCTGTGGATGTCCTCGATCGTCTTGCTGTGGATGTTCTCCGACAGCGATTCTATTGTCTTGATGTCATCAGAGTTAGGTTGTGTTATTGTACTGTCTGTCTTAGACCTTGTTCAGAGTTTCGATTTGAGATGTAATTTGCTGCTACGTGGATGATTAATTTCCTGGCTGCTGTGTTTTCAGATATGATTTTTGGAATGTGCTTTGTTATTTCACAAACAGTTCCATCAGGGTAGCAGTATATCTTTGTATTTATCTTATTGTTGATATGGCCTACAGCAGAATAACCTATTATCAGCGTTTGTTTTCCTGTTCGTCAGTGTGCTGCGGCCTGTTATTTTTCTCAGGGCCAGGGTGTTTCCTACCGTTAGCTTGTTGTTCATTAGGTACAAACATGAACCAGTTTAAAAAGAGATAAGGACATGATTCTCACCCAGTACAAACATGAATCAGTTTTAAAAGAGCTATAAGGACATGATTCTCACCAGGTACAAACATGAACCAGTTTAAAAAGAGCTATAAGGACATCATGATTCTCACCAGGTACAAACATGAACCAGTTTTAAAAGAGCTACAAGGACAGGATTCTCACCAGGTACAAACATGAACCAGTGTTGTATATTCCTATATGAATATCCATTAATTACAGCACAGTAGTGAGGTTGCTAACTAGAGGAAGGGAAAGATCACAGTGTGATAGAAAACATGGTCCTCATCTGAGCTCCCAAATTTAGCCAGTAGAGAATAAGTGTGTACAGCCAGACAACCAGCAGCCATGGTCCAATATTCATTTAATTGCAGCGTGGGCCGAGATTGGAATAATGCATTGGTTACATACAGGACACTTCAAGCATAATACATGATTGTACAAAAGGATTTGATGAGGTAAATCACAATAGCCCTCGTTGGCTTTTTACATCAAAGACAGTATTGTACATAAATATTAGTCATGTTATGTTAATGAAATAAGACCATAGTACTCTTTGTCACCATATGATAAAACCTGGGTCTAAGATAGGCATCTTACTCTAGTTATCACATTATTCCATATACAGTTCTACTCACATCGGGACAAAGTAGACCATGGTCGGTGGTGGTGGTGGAGACCAGACTCAGACCCCCTGGGTGTGGTGTGGCGGGTCCGGCTGGCCTCCCTCTCTCTCTTACTGTTCCAATACTTATAGATTTCATGACCTCACTTTTCTTAGCCTAGTTCCACCAATCACAAATATCTAAACACAGGCAGTCCTCATTTGGTGTCTTCTTGGTCGTATGTGTGCCTGTAACAACCGGGTAGCCCCCTCCTTTTTGGCTATGGCCTCCTTTGAATGAATCAATCATGTTAACATTCCTTCTATTTGGTTCTTCTGTAAGTTACTTTTCTAATAGGTTACTATACTCTTGTTTTATTATTCCAACATTGTTTTCATTCTAAACTAATATACTGCAATTATTTCCTGTGACCTTATCTTGATTAGTCAACTGTCTCTAGGTTTTACTGAGTCACCGTTTTTCTGTGGTGTGTGACTGAGTAAACAATGTCGTCATTAGAGAGGTGTCGCCCGGTGATTTTCAACATGATGAGGTCTGATGACTTCAGCCTTAATAGTGTTTGTGTTGATATAATATTAACCCAGTATAGTCAGTGCTTCTTAGGTTAATACTATTCAATTCACAAGAGCCATCCCAAAACCCCATCTACCAAACTGACACTTTGTATTTTCTGAATCTATTATTGTAAAGATTCAACCACATTACTCTGAACCACAGAGGCATTTCCGCTTTTGGTCTCTTCTTGCTGTGCTCAACTGTCACATGTCTAGGTGTTTGGTTTCCTGGGGGGGGTTGGAATGGCTGCTTGTTCCATCACTCTGAGAGTCTATGTGATGAACATTACCATCACTACAGATACTTTCAGTTTTCTGGGTTAATCTAACATTTTTGATTATGAAATTATGAAGTCATGAAGTCAAGGTTACCACACCAGTTTTAAAAGAGCTATAAACATGATTCTCTCTCTCTCTCTCTCTCTCTCTCTCTCTCTCTCTCTCTCTCTCTCTCTCTCTCTCTCTCTCTCTCTCTCTCTCTCTCTCTCTCTCTCTCTACACGGATAGAGGACTCTAGAACCTTACACGCGACAAAACAGTGGCATAAAAGGCGATAATTATGATGACAATGATGATGAGGAAGCACTGTGTTGGCACGGGGCAGCATGTTCCGAGTCGGTGGCGTGAGGATGACGGAAGGGGAAGCAGAGTCGCACCGCCGGGAGGGGAGCGTTTTGCCGATTGAATGTTTTGAGTCTGGTCCTGGTGTGCCGGAGCGGTGGTGTCGAAAGCGAGAGAGACTTAAGGTTACTTGTCGAGAGAACTGTTTGATGGGATATGGAGACATGGAGGCGGCTCTAGCATGGAGGGTGGGCTCCCGTTGTCGTGCTGTGTTCCCCGGGGATGGCAAGGTGTATCTGGGGTTTGTTTCCTGGATCAAGGGTGAAGACTGCAGGGTCACGTTTGACGGATATGTAGGGAATGAGCCGTTGGGTATGTCCGCCTTGCTGCTCCCTGAGGGAGTGAGTTTGGCGATGGGAGATGACAGTATGGAGTGTGGTTCGGGGGGTGAGAGCGGGGGAGAAGGGTGGAGTAAGGTGGAGAAGAGGGGCAGGGATAGTGGGGGGAAGGGGGTGAAAAGGAAGAAGGGTAGGGGGGATAGCTCGAGTGGATCAGATGGTGAGGGTAGAGGCGAGGTTGTTGCGGAAGTGATTCATGTAGTGGTTAGGTTTGAGGGGGTGGGGGGAGTGAGCAAGTTAGGGTTGTTCGAGCTGCCAAAACTCGTAGGTAAGCAGTTAGGAGAGGTAGAGTATGCTAGAGTTTTGATAGATGGGAATTTGGCAGTAGGGTGTGTAAGTGTAGGGCAGGTGGAGATGGCTAGGAAGATGAGGAGCATTGGTGGCGTGGGTATAAGGGAGGTAGTGAGAGTAGGGGAGAAGAGGGAGGGGGGATGTAAGGGGGTGATAGCTGGGGTACCGGTTGAGGTTAGCGTGGAGCAGCTGGTGGAAGGGTTAGGGAAGGACGGGCGTAATGGCATGGTTAAGGGTGCAGAAAGGATGAAGAGGGGAGCAGATAGGGTAGAGACGGAGACGGTAGTGATTAAGTTTGAGGGTAAGGTTGTTCCTAGTGTAGTGTTTGTAGGGTATAGGATGTTTAGGGTTAGGGAATTTGTTCAGAGTCCTCTTAGGTGTTTTAGGTGTCAGGAATTTGGCCATGTAGCTGTTTCTTGTAAGAAGGGACAGAGGTGTGCTAGGTGTGGCAGGGAGCATGAATATGGGAAGTGTGGGGAGGGAGTGAAGCTGAAGTGTTGTAGTTGTGGTGGGGAACATAGTGTAGCGTTTAGGGGTTGTGCGGTGATGAGGAGGGAGGTTGAGGTTCAGAGAGTGAGAAGGGATGATAGGATTTCGTATGCGGAGGCAGTTAGGAAGTTAGGTCAGGGAAAGCAAGGTGAGGAAGGAGAAGGGCATTTGGCAGTAAGGGTAGTGCAGGAGGATCAGGGGAAGCAAGGTGTGGATAAGGGGTTTAGGAAAGGGCATTTGTCGGTAGAGGAAGTGCAAGAGGAGAAAGAGAGGGTGTGGGGGGTGAAGTTGGAGATAGTGGCATTTGTGACGAGAGTGGTGAATACTATAGTGATGGTTAGCAGTAGGACAGAGAGGTTAAGGTTAGTAGTTGAGGCGGCAGTATTAGACATGGGTATGAAGGGGTTGACAATAGGGCAAGTAACACAGGAGTTAGGGAAGGTAGGGAAGAAGGTTGTTGTGAGGGATCAAGTAAGAGAGTTAGGGAAGGGGGTGGTGAGTGTTCAGGAAGGCCAGAGTCAGTCGCTGGAGGCAATGAGTGACTCATAGATTAGGTTGGATAGGGTGGTGATGTTAGGGATGGGTTTTGTTTTGTTTGGTGTGTTAGGGGGTTGAATGGATTTGGTCGTGATCTGACATTGAACCGTTGAATAAGAAAAAGAAGAGGGGAGAATGGAAGACTGGCCCGATTTCCGGGTCGGTAGGTGGCGGTAAATGCCCCATTTATGGTGGCTGTCCGCCGTAAAACACCAAAAAGAAGAAGAAGAAGAAGACAATGATGATGATCCCTATCAGGGTGGCGTTGTTGAGGCGGCGGGCGGTGGAGCCGTACACTCTGGCCATCTCCAGGTTTCCAACCAACTTCCGATCCCTAGACTGGGAAGATAAAATGGATGGTAGTTGAAAACTAGCACTAACAGCACCCATCACTCGTTCGTTCCTATAGTTAAAAAAAACGAAATGAATGGTTACAGGTTTAAAAAACTAAACAAAAAAAACGTTTAAACCGTCTTAAACAGGAAACTCTTAATCTATAGAATATAGCGATTTCAATGCTATGCTGTCTCACATTTTGGACTGCCATGACCATATTTGTGGAGGAAAAACTTTTGTCTCACTCATTCTCACACACCTACTTTGAGTAATAATAATTCTGAACAGCTTGTTAATCTTATACGACTTCAAACCCTGGCCAAACTGAGAGAAATGTGTATATACCATTCCCCCAGCAGCACCTTAGTAACAGTTCAACAAGTTACAAGATTTAGCAAAGACATAATATACTGTCAAATCCACACAAAGAAGACCCATTCCCCACAATGTCCCCTTTAAAGTCTCAAGCTACAACAGATGCATCGTTTCCCCACTTAAAGTATAAATGTATCGTTATTAGGGATGTTCGATATTGGCTTTTTTACCGATACCGATATACCGATATTGTCCAACTCTTAATTTCTGATACCGATATCAACCAATACCGATATATGCAGGGTTCTCCCCCCCCCCCCCCCCCAAAAACTGAATAATTTCAGGTAATCAACATTACATATCTCTTGTTGTATGCATACTTTTGACAATAAATAAATTTGTTCTTAATTGCTTTCCTGGGTAAATAAAGGTAAAATAAATAAATATATATATATATATATATATATATATATATATATATATATATATATATATATATATATATATATATATATATATATATATATATATATATATATATATATCACTGATTCTTGAGAGTTGGGACAAAACATGTACTACATAGAAAAGTCTAATTTATATAAAAAATAAAGAAATTAATAATGAGTGATATACTCACAAAGTTACATCTAAAGGTATTGTGTATACTGATGTTATGTTTTAGCACATATATTGTTTTTTTGGGGGATATTTGTTTAAATGTATAATCTGTGGTTAGAAGCTCCCATGTTAATTATCTTGTCCTCAGCAAGGGGTTACATTATTGACCAGCCCAAAAAAGCTTGAAAGACCTCTCCACTTGTGAAAACATACATATCAAATCAAAGATAAGGGTTATACATGTATACAACAATGCATGCCATGAAACTCAAATAATATTGCCCATAGAAATCTACCTATCAAAGTTGTGTCCTCAGTTTATGTCAACTCTGTCAGACCTTTTCATAAACCTAATTAAATCAGGCAATAGCATGGCTAGCTCTATCCCTGAGGACCCCTTTTCCTTCCCCTGAATGTGGTGAATGCAACACTACCACACATGGTCTGGTAAGTTTTACACTTTTTGATATTTTAGACAAACAATGTCAATATTCCGATGGTCACAGCTGGAACATGTCAACACCGTCTCTCCGTTATTATACTTTTAAAAAAACAATAGTGGATTGAATTCAAGTGTTTCAGTGAGATTATTAAGACAGCTATGCAACTGCCAAAAAAACTAGCTAGCTGCAGTGCACAATACAGGCTTGGAGGGAAAATGTGTGCCCTTTTGTCAACTCCGTCAGACGTCAACTCCATCAGATTGTGTGTCTGACGGAGTTGACGTGTAAACTGATGGAGTTGACAAATCCATCAATAACCTCATAATATGCTATTGTTATACTATTTTTGAACATGGTAAAGGATTTAAATGTTATTTCAGAGTTTTATCTGCACAGAAGTGTGCATATAATAGCATGCATCAGAGCATGGGCAGGCTGTGGTCTGCTTATTGAATAATTGTCTTACTTTCCCAGCACATGTGTTAATAAATAAATATAAATATATCACTTGTCTACGTTGATTGATTGATTGATGTAAAATATGGTGCAGTGTGTAGTTTTCACTACCAAACATCTACACTCTTGCCTCTTATAGAGCGGGGAAGGAGTTCCATGTTGCCCTTTCATATCCCAGAAGAGATACAAGACAGAAGAAAACAGTTATTCTTGTTATTATACTGTTTACTTAGATCATCAGAGCAGAGGGGCACGGTGGTAAACTGTGGATATTTGTTAGGTTTTAGTGAGTTGTTCCTTACCTTCGCGTGGGGTATGTCTGGGAGTGCTTGCATTCTTTCATTTATTTGCATTTCTTTTAAATTTGTTGGACCTTATGGTGTTCTTGTTCTGTTCTTGACTTATTGTTATGTTTCTTCTTGACTTGTTTAAAGAAGACGTGTACGGCCCATGGGGACATTAACGTGTGTTGTCGGGCCTTACAAATAAATTTGATTTGATTTGCTTTCATCTTAATATCTTTATAATAATTCTTAATATAGGACTGGTCCATGCGTGTCTAGATTGCTGCATCATCCTTTCTCTGACTTTCCATCCATAGTGTAATACATTATGGTATGGAGTGATCAACAGGATAATTCTTTGCTAGTCAGTTGTCACAATCTTATCAGTTGTAATTAAGGCTGTCAAAGTTAACACGGTATTAACGCGGTATCGCCCGATTCTATTAACGCCACTATTTTTTTTAACTCACGATTAACTTTTAAGATTATTATTATTTTTGTATTACTAGACTTCACTCAGGTGTATTATTGATGCTCTCATTGATACTATGTTTGTTTCTGAAGTGTGTGTGTGTGTGTGTGAGATATATATAGAGAGAGAGGGGGGTGAGAGAGATGAGGAAGGGGCAAGAGAGAAAGAGAGCCGGGAGAGTGTGAGTGTGAGAGAGAGAGAGGGGGTGTGTGATTACTCAGCCCTTGTGTGGGTGAATGTAACAAGTTCCTAACGTTTTCTTTCCCCTATTATTTCATGCACACTTTATTCATTGTTTTAAATTATTATTTTCTTTTAAGTTATTTTGTGCATCACTCTGTTTTGAATTTGATGCAAATTTGCAATGCATGAGGGTCATCCTTTTGTGTTAAATGGCTGCATAAAGCAAGCATTTGTTGACTCATGTTGATAAGATTATTAAAACTTGGAACTTGAAAAATATCTGTTTAAGGTAGATAAAAAAAGATATGTTAAAAAAAATGCGATTAATTCATGATTAATCGCGAGTTAACTATGGACAATCATGCGATTAATCACGATTATATATCTTAATCCATTGACAGCACTAGTTGTAATATACCCTAGGATTATTGGAATGAATGTCTTTGAATTTTCTCCCACTGCTTCCACTGAACATGGATTTTGTCTGCACAAGCCAGTGTGAAGATGTTTGCAACATCTAGTTGTAGAAACTACGCACTGCAGCTTTAACGTCAATCAATCAATCATGTTTAGTAATTAGACACCTGATTTTATAGTCTTATTCTAATACATTTTCATGACTTTTGTATTATAGGAAAGCATGGCTAGACAGAAATTGTCAGTTGAGGAGCGAAGGAGAAGAAATAGAGAGTACCAATGAAAGAGAAGAGAAGAATTACACAGTGACGAAGAGAGCAAACATGTCATGCAAGAGCAGGAAAGACAAAGGTGGAAAAAGAGGGTTCAAGACAAAAAAGTAATAGAAATAGACAAGATGGGAGACAGGGCACAGAGGTATCGGAGAAAATATTGGAGAGAGGTCCAGAAAAGGTGCAGATAGAAAAGGTCCTGTGAAGGTGCGGTGCTGGAGGCAGACACCCCCCCAGATCAGGATATTCTAGATAACAATGCCAGACAGCGCAGAGAGTCTCTCAGACAGGAACAGAAACAAAGTAAAACACGAAAAAGGCATTCAAGATAAATACAAA
Organism: Notolepis coatsorum; assembly: GCF_963971535.1. NCBI lineage: Eukaryota > Metazoa > Chordata > Actinopteri > Aulopiformes > Paralepididae > Notolepis > Notolepis coatsorum. The sequence continues at coordinate 101,791,356 of NC_140181.1, read as the reverse complement.
CTTTAAAAGAGAAGATTACAAATGTAACAAAGCAACAAAACAACCTGAGAAAAACAATAATGTGCTGAAAAAAGGCTACAAATACTGTACATCACCACTGGACTCTCCAGGCACGGAAACAAAGAATATGCTATCAGGAAGCAAAGTAAGGAATCAGAAAATCCAAAAGGCCCTGCTATTCCACCACATCCTCAGAAGAGAGCTGAAGACAAACAAACAAACTCCTGGCCCACGGCGCCAAAAACCAGCACTGAGTTCATCAGGCACGATTCTTAAAAAGTATCGTCTTCTTCAACAAATGAAAGACTTTGGGTTAACCTATAAGTTAATGAGAGAAAGGGAGCATCCTCAGAAAAAGCCAACATTCATACAGGGTGTAACACAGAATGTCCAGGATTTCTTCCTGAACTCTGCACGTGTGACGATGTGTGATGATGGATAGTGCTAATGATGGCTTTGTCATTATAAATTATTTCCCATATCTTTTAAAATCTTCGAAATTTTGCAATACAAAATTATGTAGGTTAGAGTTATCCTATCCCAAAAATGTACTCATATTTAAATTCCCCATTAAGAAATGCATCATTTAGACACCTTGCATGTTAGGATTTCCTTCAGATTCATGTTGGCATCCATGTATGGCGAAGGCCCGGACTGGCCATCGGGAGCTCTGTCTGTCTGTCACACACACACAAAGGGAGCCGCATGTGATTGGTGGAGGCGGTACCAGGCCATACAACTGATTGACAGTTGAGATGAATGAATGAATGAATGAATGAATGACTTTATTTGACAATATAAAAAATAAACATGTGACAGAAGAGCACAGTCGGGATATACTGCCAAGGATGAAACACAAAAAAGCTCGGAGCTTATTTCCATTGTGGTCCTTGTAGGGGGGTGGGGGAATGTGATGCTTAAAACATGCATCATACAAAACGTGACATCACAACACATCACATATACCATTTAACATTTATATACATACAGACTCATACAACATGCAAGGGTGCCTTAAGCTAAGTGTCTAGGTATAGTCCCTTTTGAGCCATGTCTTCAGATGGCGAATGGAATGGCAGATGGCACTTCTGCAAAATGACAGGGAGAGACAGCGAAAGACAAAAAATTTCAAGCATAACCTGCGCTTGAAGATGGACAGTGGAAAAAGAGGAAGGGTCGAGCAGAGAGGGAAAGAGAGAAAAATACATACTGCTTACTGCTTGTATTTCACAGAACAGTCAGATGGAAATGACTGGAAATGAAATGTTTCAACACTTCAACAGTGAAAAAAAGAGGAAGCATGGAGCAGAGACGGGACGCCCTAAATGTTGCCGCTAAATGTGGCAACATTGACCAAATGTTTTCTTGCACCACGGGACCACCAGGTTAGTCAGTGATAAAAATAAACATGCTAGCTAGCTAACATAGCTAATGTTACCATGCATCATCATCATCCCCTGTCATTTTTTCCCTGCATAAATCTTTTATTCAACTTCAGTCCTGATCATAACCATTTAAAATTTTCTTGTAATGTCAGATTAAAAATGAAATACTCTAACTTTTCTGATTTCTGAGTTGTTAAGTCTGACATTACAAAAACTAAAAATCCATCAAAATCAGTGTTGTTGCTAATCATTGACACATGATGATTATAACAATTATTAGCCTGTAATAATCCCCCCCAGAAAAATCCACTTTGCATTTGATATATTGAAAATATTTAAATGTGTGTGTTTTTTTAACAATAATTTGTGATGCCATCACAAACAATGGCATTTAAAGGGTAAACATTTTAAAAGTCCTGCACCAGCATGTAGGGAATTAAGTCATTGTAACAAAAATCTTCCTGGTGGGGGACCCCCAGACCCCCTGCTTAAAAATGTGCCTGACTTGGGCTATATTTCGCACTATATTTCCTGGCCTGAATAATTCCCCCAGTCCGGCCCTGCAAAGGGGTGAAAAATTGTCAAATCTGCCAGTTTGAAATACAAAATGATGTAAGTTAGAGTTATCATTTCCGAAAATGTTTCCTATATTTTAATTCCCCACAAGAAACACATATTTTAGACACCCCTCATGTTAAGATTTCTTTAAAATTCATGTTTGCACAAAAGTATGGCCCGCCCTAATATGATGACCACTGGTGGCTAGCCAAGATCATCGATGTGGATACTGATCAACAAGATGTAAAAGTGGAATTTCTGCATCCCCATGGTCCAACAGAAAAGGTTCTGTTTCTGCCCAGTTCAAGACATCATAGTGAAACTAATCGGAAATGCAGAAGGAAACGAAGAGGAGAAGTGCAGGGTGAGAACGTGGAGATCAGGAAGTTGGGTAGATGAAAACAGGGACGAGAAGAAGGGGTCCTGGTCTCCATGACTGTTTTTGTTGTTGGAAACAGTGCATTTTGTAATAGTTGGAAACAGTGTATGTAAAGTTTGTTGTTATTACAATTGAGTTAACAAAATGTTCAGTATTAACATTAACAATGAGTTATTAGTTCTTATCATTGTCACTTCCATCTGTTTAAAAAATGCATGTGTTCATTTATCAGAGATGCATATACAATTTAGTCAACTCTGTCAGTTTCTCGTCAACTCCGTCAGATCTTTGTCAACACCGTCAGATGTTTGTTTTTGTTAATTCTGTGGAAAATACAAATTCCTTCTTCAGTTTATGTTGTTTAAGTAATAAAGGAGCATCAGATCTTCATCCTCTTGTCTTATTTACTTAATGATCTTTTTTTTATCATATCAAAATTAAAAACAAAGTTTGAAAATGCAAATATTTCTAAATCTGTGTTTTCAGAATAGTGTGAAATTACACCTGAGGTTTATATATTATATTTGATTGCATACCAGAGTAACTAAACACTATTACAACATACTTCAGAACCTTAGATTCTTGTTGGACTGGAATAATTAGAATTATATACTTTTTTGTGTGTCTGACGGAGTTAACCCAAATCAAGTTTCAAAGGGAAACATGTGAATTTGTTCAAAATGTTTTTCTATGTAGAGCCCGCACCTTTACATGGTTAAATAGCTCAGACCTTTCTCTACATGAATATACAACTCTAATCAATATAGTGTGCATTCTCAAAATATAATATTAAAAAGTGTTTTGTCCCGACTCTCAAGAATCAGTGATATATATATATTTGAAAAACCGATACCGATCATTTCCGATACCACATTTTAATGCCAATATCGGCCGATAATATCAGTAGGCCGATAATATCGGACATCCATAATCGTTATACATTTGGATTTCTGTGCTGATTTGAAGGACACCATATTAAAGAACTCACCTTAACGGAGAAGTAGAGCGCTATTAACCCGAGACAACACGGGTTAAAGTAGACAAGGTTGCATATGGACCATATGATGTCGTCTCTGGGTGGGGGTGCATCATCCATCCTCACGGTGGTGTGTTGAACCTGCTGCTCCCCGGTCGGGTCGACATGGAGCTCGTACTTGTTCCCTTGCATTGTGACTGATTGCGGCTCTGTGTCGGTCATTGAAGCACAAAAAGAGTCTGAATAAACAACGTGCACAGTCTTTGATGACGACTCGAATGAACTTCTCCCTCACTACCTGGTCAAGTCAGGATGCAGTTTTAGGCTGTGGGTGTGGCGAGCAGTGGCGTCGTTAGCCCTGGGCTTCCGGGGCTTTAGCCCCGGATGTTTTTCTCCTAGCCCCGGACCTTAAAAAAAAAAAAAAAAAAAAAGAATTACATTTTTTTTTTTTTTTTTTTTTTTTTTTCTTTTTGGATGTCAGCATCCCCATTGTCTGTGCTGAATGTTTGTTAGTGTTTGGTATTTTTTTTTGGTTTTAAGTACTTTGAATCCATTTTTAGTAAGTAGTTTTCATTTGATCCTATAATTTTTTCATTCACCGATTTGTGGACTTTTTTTTTTGTATCCTGAAAGGCGCCTTATAAATCAAATGCATTATTATTATTATTATTATTATTATTATTATTATTATTATTATTATTATTATTATTATTATTATTATTATTATTATTATTATTATTATTATTATTATTATTATTATTATTATTATTATTATTATTATTATTATTATTATTATTATTATTATTATTATTATTATTATTATTATTATTATTATTATTATTATTATTATTATTATTATTATTATTATTATTATTATTATTATTATTATTATTATTATTATTATTATTATTATTATTATTATTATTATTATTATTATTATTATTATTATTATTATTATTATTATTATTATTATTATTATTATTATTATTATTATTATTATTATTATTATTATTATTATTATTATTATTATTATTATTATTATCATCCAGGAGGGAAAAGACACTTTGGATAGTAGGGACTGCATCTCTGCACTTTGCAACTGTGATCTCCTCTGGCAATAGTTGGATATTGTAATGTGTGGCAAGGGGTTGCAGCAATTCCACTGAGAGAAACTGGTCTGAGGCTGGATAACATGCCTGTGTATGCCTCTCATAAGTTGTTATCCAACTCACGAGAACCTGCTCTCAAGCTCTGGATAGAACAGTCTCTGTCTCAGCTGATCTCCTGATCTGAGGTCTGAGCTTGTGCCACAAGATGCCATTACATATGGCCTTTGTCCTGTCATACATGTCCACTGCCATCTCTGACCTTTGAGTGTGTCCTTTGAGTGTGTCCTGCACTGTGCTTTTAAATAGTACAGATAGGTATTGAAGATGTGCACTTTAACGCAGCAGCACCTGGAGCCCATCCATACCCATGTCCAGTGTCCACTGACAAAGACATGCTCATGATACTGTGATAAACTATAATAAGCTTTAATCGAACCCTGGTTAATTTCATCGGATAGTCCGGTTGGTTTGGGGTGGTGTGAAAGCTCATTCACTCTTGCAAGTGAACCCTGCATTTGAGATGTGAATGCAAAGTGGACCAAAGGCAGGAAAATACCCCAAAATCTAATATCTTTTTTATGAGACTTTTTTTTTCGATTGCTTAAGCATGATTTTTAAAACGGGGCCCGGTGTTTCAAAACACACAATTAGCACAACCACACACACAATTATCAGAACACCTCAGATCCTTTGCTAAATTAAACACTTGTCAAAACCATACACTAATTTAAAAAAACTACATTTTGTTACACACGTTTTATGTGACTTAATTCTGTTTGAACCAGTTACTCACACTGCTGTGCTTAACCTAAAACACATTTAGCAATTCTACTTCTCAGTGATTAGAGTACTGTAAGTGAAGTACGCAGAGAATGTGCAAATATACAATAAATTCACCAAACACTACACAAGACCAATGCTGTAGACTGATGGAAATATAATTTATTTATCTACATATACCCAAATCAATGATGCAGACTGCTGAAAAAAAAACATTTTCTCTCCATATACCCAAATCAATGATACAGACTGATGAAAATATAAATGTTCTCTCCATATAACCAAATCAGTCAACATTTCAACATGGAGAATCACAACAAAACATGTCCCAGTTTTCATGCTACTATGTGCATAACACTGTAAGCTCAGCAAATATCAGACAAACATAAAATACTGTATCCAGTAGGCCTACAGGTTAAAATTACAGTAAAACAAAAACAATTTTGAAAAAATTTAAATAGAGTACAGAAAATACTAGACATTATCTCTTTGCCTAGCTGGATCTGGCAAGATAATTTTTTGCTCTGTGTATTGTTTTGCAAAAAGTGTGAGGCTGACATTGTGCTTATAGAGGTGCAAATCTGGGCCTATGTTTTGCTCCTTGAGTGTAAGGTTTTGATAATTGTGTAATACTTTTGATTTGAGTGTTTATGCAATTGAAGAAAACTGTAAAGACTAGAGATGAACTGTTTATTTCTTTTGTACATAGGCTGTGCATATGTTTGTTTGTTTGTTTATTTGCTTATGTGTATGATTCTTAACTGTTTTTATTTTGTTATTGGTGTATATGTGTGTATGTATGTACAGTATATGTATATATATGTGTATATATGTATATTTGTACTCCTGTTGGGGCCTCTTGGACCAGATCAATGTTTTATCTGGCTAAATAAAGGTTAAATAAATAAATAAGAAACTGATGATTTGGTCCTGTTAACTTTGAATTTTCTATGGGGACTGCCCAGATCCCTCTCATGGACATGGACCTCACTTTGCGAACCTCTAATGATTCTAGTTCTTCAGTATTCATCTCTAATTACTCTAAAATTGCGTATTACTGTGTTTAAAAAAAAAAAAAAAAAAAAAAAAGGGGGGGGGGGGGAAACCCCCCTCCACCCCCCTGGGCTGAAGCCCCCAATGTTTTCTAACCCTAAAAACGCCCCTGGTGGCGAGCAACTCAGAATCACTTAGTCTCGCAAGCAAGACGAATCTTGCATCACGGAAGAATGTGAAATCAATTCAGATTTCAGAGTTCAAACCTTCAGAGGGTTAACCTTCTGTAGTGTGTTAGTGAAAGGGATAACTTTATATTCTCTCCAATTGAAAGTGGAATCTTGCCAGTATGAGTTGCCAATGTATTTATTGTAGGGTCATTATACAAAAATGTGCCATGTAAAACTGTAGATGGCGGCGCGCACGGACGCAGCGGCACAGAGCTCCCACAGAAACCGTAGTTTTGTTATTGTCTTTATTGTAATCACATGTATTTTGACCAGATATCACGCAACAGCCCTGTCCTATAGCCGGGACGAGCTTCTGAGCATAAGAAAAGGGCTAACATGCCAACTTCCAGCGGAGATATACATCCCTCCCGAGTTGGCCAAGCCGGCAGAGGCAAGCGAGGCTCCTGCCGCGACAGACAAGCGGAGAAGAAGACGCTGTGAACGGAAGCAGAAGCGAGGCAAGCGGGCTGGCATCAATGCTAGGCTAACGGCTAACCCATTCAAGCCACCGTTGCCGACACTCTTCCTAACAAACGCCCGCTCCATTCGGAACAAGATGGATGAAATCCGCTTGCGACTCACTACTCAGAGGAAGTTAGCAGACTGCTGCTGTATGATTTTCACAGAATCATGGATGGACTCTAGCATACCAGACTCAGCTATCACGCTAGCCGGCCGTAGCTTATACCGAGCAGACAGGACAGCTGCTTCTGGTAAGAAGATCGGCGGAGGCTTGTGTGTGTTTATACATAACTCCTGGTGCACAGATACGACCATTGTGACCAGACATTGCTGCCCTAACCTAGAATTTATGGTGCTTAAATGCAGACCGTTTTTTCTAGCTAGGGAACATACAGTTGTTTACATATGTGCTGTGTATATTCCACCTGATGCTAGCAGTAAGTTAGCACTAGCACTGCTTCAAGACAGCATACAGAAATGCCTGCGTACCCACCCAGACAGTGTTTTTATAACAGCCGGGGACTTCAATCATGCTAACCTTAAGTCTGTTCTCCCCAAATTCCATCGTAATGTTACCTGTGCGACAAGGGGGGATAAAACATTGGACCAAGTCTATACCAATGTTGCAAAGGCTTACAGAGTGCAACCAGACCCTTACCTAGACCTGTCTGATCACATCTCGCTCCTCCTTTACCCCCTGTATAGGCAGAAAATTAAATCTGTCGGACCCACAACCAGGACTGTCAGAGTCTGGCCTGAGGGGGCTGTAGCCCAGCTCCAGGACTGCTTCGAGGTGACTGAATGGGACACCTTCAAGGACAGAGGACCGCAGGTAGATCACAGAGCGGCATTAGATAACTACACCACTACAGTTATGCATTATATTGTTTTCTGTATGGACATGGTGACCGTCACAAAAAGGGTTCGTTCATTCCCTAATCAGAAGCCGTGGCTGACCGCGGAGGTCAGGTCACTCCTCCGGGCCAGAGATGCAGCCTACAGGTCTGGGGACGCGGCTGCCTATAGCATCGCCAGGTCAGCTCTAAGGAGAGGCATCAAGGCAGCAAAACTTAAATACAAGGAACGGATCGAGACCCACTTCTCCAACTCCACCAACCCCCGCCGGGTGTGGGAGGGGATTAAAGCCATCACTGACTATAAGGGGACAACATCACCCATAAATAGCTCTGTCACATTAACCGAGGAGTTGAACCATTTCTATGCCCGGTTCGACAGAGCAAACAGGGACCAAATAGTACAGCCCCTCCCCCCCAGCGGCACAGCCCCCGTCCTGAGCCACCATGAAGTCAGGTGTTGCCTCCGGAATACCAACCCAAGGAAGGCAGCAGGACCTGATGGAGTGGTGGGCCGCATACTGAAGGAGTGTGCGGACCAGTTGACGGAGGTCTTCACAGATATATTTAATCTTTCCCTGCTACTATCATATGTCCCAGCATGCTTCAAAACATCCACAATTATTCCAGTACCCAAGCAGTCAGTTGTCACGTGCCTGAATGATTACAGACCCGTGGCACTCACCCCCCTCCCTGCTAAATGTCTAGAGAAACTGGTCAGGAAACACATTACATCCATCATTCCGGCCTCCTTTGACCAATACCAGTTTGCTTACAGGCAGAACAGATCAACTGAAGATGCTATAGCCATTGTGCTTCATACCGCCCTAGAACACCTAGAGAAGAAAAACACCTACGTAAGAATGCTCTTTGTCGACTATAGCTCTGCCTTCAACACCATACTCCCCCGTAAACTCATCAGTAAACTCCAAACCCTGGGTCTGTGTAATACACTGTGTAACTGGGTGCTGGACTTCCTCACAAACCGCACACAAGCCGTCAGACTGGGCAACTACACCTCGTCCACCCTGTCTCTCAGCACCGGCGCCCCGCAGGGTTGCGTACTCAGCCCACTACTGTACACCCTGCTCACACATGACTGTTCCCCCTCCTACCCCTCCAATTACATCATCAAGTTCGCAGACGATACCACAGTTGTGGGTCTCATAACAAACAACAATGAGTCTGCCTACAGGAGGGAGGTGGAGGACCTTATAGTCTGGTGTGATAATAACAACCTGGCGCTCAATATAAAGAAAACAAGAGAGATTATAGTGGATTTTAGAAGATCAAGGCCTGACCACTCCCCTCTGCTCATCAACAACGAAGTAGTGGAGAGGGTCACTGAGTTCAAGTTCCTGGGTCTCAGTGTGAGTGAGACCCTGTCTTGGAGCACCAACACCGCCTCAGTGATCGGAAAAGCTCAGCAACGCCTATACTACCTAAGGAAGCTGAAGCAGGCTGGCCTGCCACGAAATCTCCTTGTCAACTTTTACCATTGTGCGGTTGAGAGTGTGCTGACCTACGGTGTGTCTGTGTGGTTCTCCAGCTGCACAAAGGCAGAGCAAGAGGCTCTACAGAGGGTGGTGAAGGCGGCAGGCAGGATCATCGGGACTCCTCTACCAAACATCACCTCCGTCTTCACCTCCCGCTGCCTCCACCGCTCCAAATGTATCATCAAGGACCAGTCGCACCCAGCACATCACCTCTTTCAGCTCCTTCCCTCAGGGAGGAGATACCGGTCAATACATGCTAAGAGTACACGATTTAAGAACAGCTTTTTCCCCCAAGCAGTTAGACTGTTAAACACTCATTGACTGTCCCCTCACGTGCACCATGCACTTACCACTGCACTTGATAATCTCTGATTACCACCCATTATGCACTTTATTATTTAAAATATTCTGTTATGTACAGTGTTATGTGTTCATGTATGTATTATGTACTACGGTCTGTGGGAGCTCCCCTGAAATTTCGTTGTATACTGTGAAATGACAATTAAAAGTCTATTCTATTCTATTATACAAAAATGTGCCATGTAAAACTGCTCTGTAAATCTGAATAAACAATAAAACATTTTATAAATTTTGTTTCCATGATATGTCTCTTAACATAAAATGATAGTTTATGTAACTGAGGTTCTATGAATCCTGGATGACAGCCTCTGTACTAACCATCTAGATGTTAACATCCTACTGGTTACTGAAGGAGTGAGTCAATTCAGAAAATTCATTACTGCCTATGCCCATAGTAATAATAATAATAATAAATACAATTTGTAACACACTTTATATTGTAACAATCTCAAAGTGCTACATGAAAGGAGATACAAATAAACAAAATTAATAAAAACAATTAAAAGGAATAAAACAACCAATGAAATCGAAGAAACAATCAGATAAAAAAAAAGAAATTCAATAATTGAAAAACACACAAGGCCAGTCCATTTAGGCAAATGCCTTGTTAAAAATAAATGTTTTTAGTCCCCTTTTAAAAGCCTCAACGGACTGTGGTGCTCTTGTCTTCTCCTCAGACATAAAAATCACAGTTTTTCACATTAGGATCTAACATCCCAAGAGGCCACCTTGTTTATGGTTTGATTCAGTTTTAGTAGAATGTGAAAGACATGAATGATAAACATACTATAAAATCACAGTTTCTTTACAGTGCAATAAAATAGTTCTGGATTACTGTTACTGTACAGTTCAAAGTTGGCTTTACCTTCTGTTTGGTATCCACAGTTTAAAACCTGACAGTCTTCCCTCTTGTCTGACACCCACTCTTAATGGTTTATATGGTATATATCAGTAAACTCAATGGGTTTGATAAGCGATTGTTTTGATAAGGACCCCACAGAGATGCAAATATTCTATTAGAATCCGTACTTTCTGTGTGGAGTTGGCATGTTCTCCCTGTGTCTTTGTGGGTTTCCTCCAGTTGCTCCAGGTTCCTCCCCGCAACCGACTGTGGTGTTTTACAGTTCAGACAGATCTGGTACAGTAGCTCTGACTGTGGGGTTTTAGAGTTCAAACATACACAGCCTCCGTCAGAGGAAAGGATAAAGGCTCTGTTGGGCAGCTGACCATATCTCCTACATCACACACAGATGACCAGATACACATACCACACAGGTTCAAGTTTAAGTTTAATTTTAATGTACTGAATAATACAGGTACATAAAATACATTTTAAATTCATCAAGACATTTAGAGACATACTATGTAAGAAAAAAGCATCAAGTCATGTTTATCATTTTGGACTAAAATAGAGAAATGTTGCTCAAGGTTATAAAACGCAGTTGTGCACACTATGAACAGGGATTTGATTGAATAAGCAACACATGTGTTTTTTACAATGACGTTGACAATATGTATTGCGGTGGACAATAAAAGAGAATGTGAAGTTGAACACCTTGTGAGAATGTTTAACATAGCTTTAACATTAGTTCAACATTAATAAAGTAGTCAAAACGTGGGCCAAAATGATGGCAACTTCACATAGCGTTAGTTGGGTGTTTACAGGGAATATTAGCTAACATGCGTTAATGGCTCTACAATGCTACCACGACTGCAATGCGACTGCAACGCGACTGCAACACAACATGTTGCAGAGGGTGTTGTAGAGTGTGTTGCGAGGATGTTGCGAGGATGTTGCGTACCTTTCACCCAAATCTAATCTGAACAACCATTGCGTTGATGTTGCGTAGCATTGATTGGTTGGTTAGTGAATGGGGGCCGGGGCTGTCATAGAATAATATTGGTCCCGCAGCCAGGAATAGTATCCTCGAGTTAACGTAATTTATACAAATGGAAGTATTGATTTCGCCGTAACGAATCATTAAAAAAGATATACCGTTAACTGGAATATGTTAGTTTCTTACACATATGTTGGATTATGTAATTGGTTTGTCATGACAAACCAATAAAAAATCGTGGATTAAGCGGTGGTTATCCTATAGCCCAGGGGTGGCCAACCCGCGGCTCGCGAGCCGCATGCGGCTCTTTGCCCGTCAATATGCGGCTCTTCCATCCATAAAAAAAAAAAAAAAAAATATTATAATTTTTTTTTTTACTTTTTTTTTTTTTTTTTTTTTATGTCACTCATTCCACAAGGACGTAGAATAAAGTTAACTTTTTTAAATGGTCCATTTGCATGTTCTTGGTATCTGAATCTAGGGAATTTCTCCACCATTTTTCATCATATTGCAACACCGTTTTTTGCAAGACGTTCACAGAAAGGTAGAGAAACTAACTGCGTTCTGTTTTATGGCAATAACGTTCAGGTTTGTGGGAGATAATCCCAAAAAATAAGAGAAATAAAAAAAATTAATCCAGAAGTCAGATGATTGACAGGGGCTGGTGTGAGCTGGGTAGGGTCGTTTTTCAAAATTTGAAAGCCCTGAGTCTCTTCCTTCAAAAGACTACACTCACTTTTGGATGTGCCACTTCCTCCTGTCAATATGCGCCGGTTTCCGACTCAATGCCCTGAGATTTCTATAATCTTATATTTCACTAATAACAGTTAAAATAATTGGTAAACAAACGTAATGCTGAAAATATACACTTTTACTGTATATCTCGGGCTTAAGAGGTTAACCCTGTGAGGCCCAAATTAAAAAGACATTAGCAACTTCAGAGGGTGGGACATATAAACACATTTACTATCAAATAGCATTGTGAGGCTGAACAACAGGACCAATTGACTATACATGTGCTTAAATCTTATAAATGGCCTTTTTCAGTGTTTACCATTGTTTCTTAGCTATGTGGACTTATATTAATAGGATCTATGTCTCTAATTCTCATATTGGCGCATTCTTCCAATTCTCCTCTCACAATATTCACCCTCACTGAACTGAGTCATCGGAAAATTTGCATATCTGTGATGTCAGAGATTTCTCAGCTGCATAATAATGTGGCAGTTGATGTGGCAGTTGGCACCAGGCCACACAGTGGTTGGAGCCCAGCCTCAAAACGGCTTAAGATCTTGAGATAGAAAAATGCGGTTTTTGAGTACTTGATTAGAAATACAAACCGTACGTTAAATCTAGAGGAAGGAAGGACGTGGTACTTACCTCACCATTTGAAAAAAACCTAGGTGTTCCATAGACTCACAGGAATTGTGTAAAAGTGCCCAAATAGTGAAAGAAATAGTCAAATAGTTCCCCTTTAACATTTTTTAAATAAACATTCTTTTTTTAAATGGCTAAAAGTGATTTTGTAATTTTGCAACCGTGGGTCTCACAGGGTACTTTTAACCCTGTGAGGCCCAAATAAAAAAGACATTAGCAACTTCAGAGGCCAGAGGGTGAGACCTATAAACACATGAAGGGTGCTGTGACTGAAAAAAAAGTTGAGAAACGCTGGTATATGGTGTGGCTCTTTGTGGTACCACAGTAATTTTTGTGGCTCTTAGTCTCTGACTGGTTGGCCACCCCTGCTATAGCCCATATTACGTACATTTCAACAAAGTGCAGCCGCAGGGGACTTCCATAGCATACGCCTTCAAATCCTCTTACCTTGACGATTAAAAGCCTCCACAATTTAGTAAACAGTATACCCATGGCTGGTGTTGATATTTTACGATGCCAGCTTGTGAGAATTCGTTGTAGCCAGCCAGCTAACGTTAATGCCATTCAGAATGTATTAACATAGCTACAACAACACCAGGGGCGGACCTAGCACATTTGGCGCCCTAGGCGAGATTCACCACATTTTTTTTTCTTTTTTCTTTTTTTGTAATATATTTTTTTTTTTGTAATAATTTTTTTTATGGCTTTTGCCTCTTCATAGTTCTCTAACGTTAGTCTTTCTTTCCTCAACGCTCAATTCTATAAACACTTGACCGATACCCATCAATGCACAGCGCTCTAGCATGTTCTGACTGTGAACACCTAAAGCTGAGGCTCAGACCGACCGACCGTTTTACATTTTTGGCTCATTTTCCCTTATGTTAGAATTTTTTTTATGTAAAAATAATGGTTGCAGATATAGAGGGGGGCGCCAAAACTGCACAGAGAAAAGAAAATTAAAATCAAAAATTTTAATTTTTTTTTTGGCGCCCCCCTCTGGGTGGCGCTCTAGGCGACCGCCTATACAGTAACGTTAATATAATTACATGCATCATTGTTTACAATGAACGGTGGGGCTAATCGAAAGGACTGGACACGGACAAGTTAAACAGCAATCAATTAATTTAATACAACAGGTAGTTCGAGCTGCACGTGCCTATACGACCGCACCACAGCCACAGGGATATGCGGCTTTGACGAGATCTCTCTCTCCTGCCGATTAAATTCAGCAGCTTTTCCTCGAGCTGCCTGCATTTGCACAACGGTGTCCATCCCTGCTGCTAGCTAACATTAAAACGAACCTAAAGTTAGTTGTTCACCAACAATCTACAGACACCAACAAACACAGAACCGGACTACACAAGCATCATAAATACTTCCGGTTGGGGGGTTTCAAAATAAATCACCGGAAAGACATTTATTTTGTACATTATCTAATGTTAAAACGAAGCTAAACTAACGTTACAACTAACCTAAAGTTTAAACTAACGAACTAACAAACGTAACAAACAAACTAAATATAACTATATTACATACAAGAACACGAGCAAAAACAAACATAAACACGGCTATTATATGGGTTGTTATCAATGGGTTGGTTGAGAAGGGAAGTTTCATCTATCTAGGGAACCTAGCTACATCCGGGGTACAATGTTGCATAGGCTGCGTGTGGATGTTGCAGAAGCATAAAGGCAGAGTGTCTGCAACATTGTTGCATTGTCGATGTTACGTCGCAGTTGCTGTAGCATGTAGAGGCCTTTAGCTAGCTAACGTTAGGTTAGTGCAGAACTAGCCCCTTTCGGGAGCACCGTGCGTTAGCTAACATTAGCTCACAGCTAAGGCAAATGACAGATGGAAAATAGGCCCTAATGTCCAAAATAGCGAAGGTGGCCCGGCCTAAGATACTTACATTTTCACTGAAAGACATATTTGGTTATCTTTCAACAAAGAAGAATGAATGCTATATAGGTTAAACCAGAGCTAGAAACTCATACAAACATATTTGCTTCGCACGCATGCGCACTATGAAGCCCCGCCCAACATATGCACCTGAGCCCCTCCCATCTGAGCTCAGACCCCCGAAGCCCCTCCCATCCGAGCTCAGACCCCGAGATATCAGATATACCCTACTCGTTTAGTTGCAGGAAATTGTGAGTCATCCATGCCTTTATCTCCTCAAGGCAGGTGGTCAGTGTGGATGAAGGTGACGGAGGTGCATGGTGACGGCAGGGGGGCAGAGGGGAGTGGGCATGTCCTGAGGTAGAGTTGGGTGTCATCAGCGTAGCAATGGAAGGATATCCCATGCCGGCTGATGACACGACCAATGTATAGTGTGAAGAGGGTGGGGCCGAGGACGGAACCTTGAGGGACGCCGCAGGTGACAGGCTGTGTCCGGGAATTAGCGCCTCCCAAGGAGACACAGTTCTGTCTGTGAGGTAGGAGGTGAACCAGTGGAGTGCAGAGTCGGAGAGTCCTATGGTGGAGTGAAGACGGTCGAGGAGGATGGTGTGGTTGACTGTGTCAAAGGCTGCTGACAAGTCCAGGAGGATGAGGAGGGAGGGGGAACCATTGTCAGCAGCCATCAAAAGGTCATTAGTGACCCTGACCAGCGCTGTTTCTGTGCTGTGGGCTGAGCGGAACCCTGACTGAAATTCTTTGTATAAGTTATTTATAATGTTTGAGATGTTAGTGAAGTTGGGGCGGCCACTACCTTTTCCAGCACTTTGGAGAGAAACAGCAGGTTGGAGATGGGCCTGTAGTTGGGATGAACTTCCGGGTCAAGGGTGGGTTTTTTCAGGAGGGGTGTGATGATGGCTGTTTTTAAAGCAGGTGGAACATGGCCGGCTTGGAGGGAGTGGTTAATGGCTGGGAGATCCCTGGCTGTGGGGCGGCGGTCAGGGGAGGTGGAGTGGAGAATTGAGAGAGAACAGAGTGGATGGTGTTTACCTTTGACCTGAAGGCGTCAATGATGCTGTTGCACTGATCCTCTGTGGTGTCACTGTGAGTGGCTGATTGTGGTTTGAGGAGATTATTTATGGTTGAGAAAAGTAGCTTGGAGTTACCGGGGCTGTTATTGATAATGTTGGCGTAGAATGTTAACAGTGCATCTCTGAGCGCCTTTGTATAGACCTTCCGATGGTCTCTGTATGCCTGTCTGTGGACAGTGAGCCCTGACGCCTTGGAACGGCGCTCAAGGACACGGCCTGCTGCCTTCAGTTTCCGCAGCTCACTGGTAAACCAGGGGGAGGAGCACTCAAAAAACTGGGATTGGAGTTAATTAATATTTATTAAATAATTATTAGTAATTTATACATAATAAAAAAGACTATGTGCTGTATGCAATAAAATTGGGCTGAATTCAACGAATTTGAACAATTTATTAATTGCATTTTACACAATTTTTGTTGAATAAAATTAGCTGTGATACATTGAGTTGAATTTAATTATATTTTATCAGCAATGTCAGAGATGCAGAAAATTGATAGATTTTACTCATTAGGAGGTCTTTGGTTTTAATCACCTGGCACTTTCGCCCAACTAATGGGACCTTATTTTGACACCACGTGGATGATGCGGCCAATCACATGCAAGGATCATGCTATTGCCATTATATCCAAAGACAGCGAGTGTCGTACATGCACACGGACCCAGGTGAGTAATAATTACGAGTACATTTAATCTGTTGCCTGTTCTCAAGTTAATGCAGTACCACTATGTTTTTATTCATGTAACATGCTGCTAAAAGTGGCCTATTAAGTTTTACATTTCAGGAGAAAATGTTTTTTCGACTGTTGTAGGAGAGTGCATGCAATTCCGACTCCCCCTTCACTATCTTATCTTGGTTCGCTAATGCGTCTACATGGCTTGCATGCTTGCTATAGCTAGCCTATACTAGCCAACCAGTTCTTGCTAAAAAGACGCTCGCCTGACATCGTCATGTAACTCGAGAACCGAGGCACGGAATTGGTAGAGTGAGGTTGCATTAGAACGGCAAAAAATAGATCTTTCGAACAGTATTTATATGTTGGGCGAAAAATGCAACCAGAGCCTCTAGACCAGGGGTCGGCAATAGGCGGCCGAAATTGGCCCGCCAGCAATAATTTCTGGCCCGTCAGTTTATTTTGAGAATATGATATTTATTTTATTTTCATCATATTATTTTTATTATATGCATACTTTATGTTTTATCCATGTTGAGAGTGAATAACAGGTATAGAGTGAGGTGCAATGCACCGTATACTAAGCTTGCTCAAAGTGAGGTGGACAGCGCGTGGTGCTGAAATGGGAAACACGAGTCCATGAAATAAAAACACCAGTTCAGTAAGACATTCAAGCTTTATCTTTACTCATGACTGATGGCACCACAAATGCATGTGAACAGTAATGCAATTAAAAACAATGCAAAACAATGCAATTAAACTTTAAACAAAGAGTGCTTGAAGAAGCTCCTGAAATGACGGCGCTATAGGTATTTGAATTACGAGACATTCGGAAGTCCATTAGCTCCATTTCCAGTGCAGCCTCATCTAACAAGGTTAACTATCATAATCGATCGTCCCACTATATTCCTTTATCCGTAATTGATCAGTCTCCCCAGTTAGTAGCTAGATTAATATATTTAGCGGAAGTGTCAATAATCTATCGCGGGGGATTCCCCAATCTGGATGCGTCAGCCCCAGTCTCCTCCGTAGACCAGACCGTCTCATTTAACAAGACGAGGCTTGTTTGAGATTCAATAAGTATAATAATAAGTAAGACAACGGATAAGTTGAACGAATTCCATATAAATCGATAGTTTTAACATTAAATTCAACATTAAACTGGTCCGTGGCGTCGGATAGACGGTTGCGCGCGCGTAATGTAGGATAGACCGATAGAGAGGCGCTTTATAATACAATGGAAAAAAGACAAAGGTATAATGTTCAGTGCATGTATATGTCGTTTACAGTTTATTATGCCACCTATGCAGCTCGTTTATTTTGACAGAGTTAAAAAAAAATCACTATCATTATATTAAATTAGCCATTGTTTTTGGTTCTGGCCCGCCAAACAATGGCTTGGTGAAAAATTGGCCCCGCGGCCAAACCTAATTGCCGACCCCTGCTCTAGACGCTCGCAAAGTGCCGCGACTTGTGTGTGTGTTCAGTGCACGGGCCCGACACGGTAACTCACCTGTTAAGATTAAAACGTGGCAACAGCCAGGCACCATGCTGTCGGCTTGCATGCTAGCTAGCTAGCTAGCCTATACTAGCCAACCAGTTCTTGCTAAAAAGATGCTCGCCTGACATCGTCATGTAACTCGAGAACCGAGGCACGGAATTGGTAGAGTGAGGTTGCATTAGAACGGCAAAAAATAGATCTTTCGAACAGTATTTATATGTTGGGCGAAAAATGCAACCAGAGCCTCTAGACGCTCGCAAAGTGCCGCGACTTGTGTGTGTTTTCAGTGCACGGGCCTGACACGGTAACCCACCTGTTAAGATTAAAACGTGGCAACAGCCAGGCACCATGCTGTCGGCTCGCATGCTAGCTAGCCTATACTAGCCAACCAGTTCTTGCTAAAAAGACGCTCGCCTGACATCGTCATGTAACTCGAGAACCGAGGCACGGAATTTTTTGCATTAGAACGGCAAAAAATAGATCTTTCGAACAGTATTTATATGTTGGGCGAAAAATGCAACCAGAGCCTCTAGACGCTCGCAAAGTGCCGCGACTTGTGTGTGTGTTCAGTGCACGGGCCCGACACGGTAACCCACCTGTTAAGATTAAAACGTGGCAACAACCAGTTCTAGTTAGCCTATATTAGCCAACCAGTTCTTACTAACTAGCTATCGTGCTAGCTAAGCTGTAACGTTATCAGCCACAACACGGTGTAATTTCCCTATTTTCTTTTTGTGAACATGCAAATATTTCTTGTAGAAGTGGCACAATCTTCCATTTACTTGGGTATGTAAATGTATTACTTTTTTCCTTATCTTAGGCTTGAACTATGAGGTGGAACTGTAAGATCTGCAAATCATTGTCTACTACAAGGAGGAATCTACTGAAGCATTACAGACTACAACCCGCAACATTCGGTAGTGCACAACCCCAGCCATGTCTACATGATGGTTGTCCTTGCACATTGAAAACACAGGGTGCCCTTCGCACACATTTATCCAGATACCATGCAGCAGGAGAAAGTTCAAGGCCAGGAATTATTAATTTTAAGTGTTTAGTTTGCAGTCGCCATTGTCCTACAGTGAAGGACTACTTTCAGCATATTGGAAGGCATCTGAAGAGGCACAAAACTGTTTTTTGTGTATTTAAAGGTTGTGACTTTTGCACAAATATATACAATACATTTCTCAAACACAAAAACAGAAGCCATATAGGCTATTCTTTGAGTGATTTTAAGCAAGACGTGTTTGCGAGTCACCATAATCAGACTGTTGACCATTCTGATGTAGGCCTACCAGAGGCCACTGATGGTGAGGAGGATGGTTTTTATTTATTTCATGGTTATACAGTTTTTAGAAATGTACTTGTACCATTTGAGGCTTCAATGTTCCTTTTTGTCTTTCAGCTCCAGGATGAGTTTCAAAGAATCACAATGGTGCACCTTGAATCACAGTTCATGTCCAAGCTGAATGAATACACTCCCAAGCTGTTGGCCCTCTTCCAGTCCAAGGGTGGCGCTGTGGGGATGAGGTTGAAGGCTATCCTACTTGAGGTATTCTTCAATGACTTTTCTGTTTGCTAATATTTTCAGGGATGTTGTGGTCAAACTGCTGGAATATCATTGCTTATATGAAATATACAGCAGGTATTGTTCGCTTGTCATTCTCTCTACAACAGAGTATGAAATAGTTAGACCTTTTAAATACACAGTTGGCGGCTGGTTAATGTGGGGCACCTGGTTGGAAAATAGTTTTCAAATTGTATTTGGTTCATTTCTGTTTATTTTGAGATGGACTCTTATTTGACCAGCTTATTGAGAACTCCACTGGTTTGGATTCATAACCAATTGCAAAGTTTTGGTGCTCGGAGTTCTAATAATAATTACTGGACCATGGAATGTAATTACACACAACACACGTGTGTGTGCGTGAGGCGACAAAACACAAACTCATTTCATAATTATTAGTATTAGTACTCTGAAAATATGTGAATGTCCCCGAGTTTGGTGACTAGTATGGGGGGTTATGGTGTTAAAAGCTGAACTAGTCAATGAACAGTAAGGAAGTAGGTAAAGGCGTCCATAGGCCCACAGTTGATGCAGTTGCTCACATCCTCCACACTGCAATATACTGAAGAATAATGATTATTTGTGTCATTTCAGGCTCCGAGCATCAACATCACCAGAGATGTTGCCATTCGGGGCTTGGTGATGTACCTTGGGGAATCTACAGATCAGCTCTTAATGGAATATGATGTAAGTTGAAGCACATGTTAAAAGAGAGAAAAGGGTTGGGGGCAACTTTAAGCCTGAGGATGTTTTGTGAATACGGCCATTGGTTTTCTTGTCCAAAGGTTGGAAGGAAGGAATTTGGGAGATGTTCAATTATAGGACCTTCTCCTGTGGCTGTACAGTCTAAAGTTTCTTGCCCTTTCAGGATGCTGATGGAGATGGTGTGTCGCAGGTCCTTGCTGTACAAACAACAAAAATCTACACGATCAAAAAGGAAACATCAGAGGGTCCCGACGACATCGGTATCGTCATAGATGGTGTGAAAGTTCTGACTGCTCTGGGTAATTTCCCATGGGCTTGCTCCATGCTAGTTGGGTTGGCATATGCAGTGAATCTTGCCTATCCCAAGGAACTAAGGTACACAGAATTAAAGGCCTTTACATTTTTCTAACCTACCTTGAGTGAACCTGTATTATTTATGCCATTTTCTTTGGTTTTCTTCCTCTCTTTTGTCTCAGGTACACATTCGAAGTCTTCCAGAAACTCTTCCTGGAGCTGGATTGTACAAGGCTGTCTCCAAAAGTGACCAACCTCAAGAATAAGATACTGGTAAGAAAGGTGACCCTTGCAAAGTGAAAGGGAAAAGTCACTGTCAAAAATAACATTGTTTCATTCAAGTTTTGGTGAAATGTGAGTTTCATTGATCCGGTTACTGTAAGTAGTTGTTTCATCTCAGATTTGTCCAAATAGCCATACTTATTTGAGCGGAGAGGCTTCATGGTTTTGAATATTGGCACAGAACAGTTTGTTTATAATGTGCACCTTGTGTACACTTTACCTTGCGGGGTGAGGCAAGGTCAAGTGTTGGGGCATTTACAATGTTGTGAGACTGTTGTCCATTTCATTTTAAGAACCTGACATTGGTTTTCTTCCTCTCTTTGGTCTCAGGTACACATTCAAAGTCTTCCAGAAACTCTTCCTGGAGCTGGATTGGACAAGGCTGTCTCCAAAAGTTACCAACCTCAAGAATAAGCTACTGGCTTAAGAAAGGTGACCCTTGCAGAGTGAAAGGGAAAAGTCACTGTCAAAAATAACATTGTTTCCTTCAAGTTTTGGTTAAATGTGAGTTTCATTGATCCGGTTACTGTAAGTAGTTGTTTCATCTCAGATTTGTCCAAATAGCCATACTTATTTGAGCGGAGAGGCATCATGGTTTTGAATATTGGCACAGAACAGTTTCTTTATAATGTGCACCTTGTGTACACTTTACCTTGCGGGGTGAGGCAAGGTCAAGTGTTGGGGCATTTACAATGTTGTGAGACTGTTGTCCATTTCATTTTAAGCACCTGACATTGGTTTTCTTCCTCTCTTTGGTCTCAGGTACACATTCAAAGTCTTCCAGAAACTCTTCCTGGAGCTGGATTGGACAAGGCTGTCTCCAAAAGTGACCAACCTCAAGAATAAGCTACTGGCTTAAGAAAGGTCAAGGGTGGGGGTGAGGGGAGGCAAGGTCAAGTGGGGGGTGTGGGGTTATGTTGTGCTTTATGTTTAAACTTGCAATAAAATGTTTTGATTTTGCATAAATACATGTTTACCTGGTATTCTTTTTAATATGCATGGTAATCTGTTGACCCAATTCAAGTAAACCAAGCACTGCAAGAAGACATGATGGGAACAGTGACATTCAGTGTTATTGAAGTCCTATAATTCCAATTAAAACACATTTGCATTATTCATTAGAGCAGGTAAATAAGAATTGCCACGTGTTGTAAATAATGTGTATAGAGTTTACTTAAAAAAATTAAGTTAACTAAGGGAAACTTCATATAATTGAATAGATTTACAACATCCGTCTGACCACAGCCCTATCAGCTTACCTTCATAAGCAGGTGTGTGGCCACCAGGAAGGCCAGCAGCGTGGTTGGGGTGGAGCTGGACTCTCTAGCGAGGGTGGCGGAGAGGAGGAGCCTCGCTAAGCTCCAGGCCATCAGGGAAAACCCCACCCACCCACTATACACAGACTTGGCTGACAGGAGGAGCATGTTCAGTGCTAGGCTCACACTACCCAAATGCAGCACTGAACGGCACAGGAAGTCCTTCATTCCAACAGCCATCAGACTATATAATGCATCACTGTGCCTCACTGCATCACTGAGCACAGAGCGGCAGCTCATTAGTGGGAGGAGGACGCGACTAGCGGCCTCCAGGCTCCACAACAGAGGGCAGCGACGGCTGCCAGACATAGATCTAGGTCTTATTGGAACCCAAGGAGGACAATACACTACCTAAAGCATACTGCACCTTGTGACACTGTGAATACTGGAATATACTGGAATATATATTTCATATTTCATTTAGTTAGATTTAAATTATAATTATATTGACCAAATTGTTTACCCCATGCTCAGTATGCTCAGTATATTCTTACTGTATTTGTTTCTGTATATTTTATTTCATTTCATTTTATCCTATTTTATTTTACTCTACTCTTATCCTAGGCAACTTGATTTGATTTGTGTTATCATTCTAAATTGTGACCTGTCCTGTCTAAATGTTTAAATGTGAGCCATTTGCAGTGTCTAATTTCCCACGGGATAATAAAAGTATTTCTATTCTATTCTATTCTACTCGCCTCCTTCCCAAGCTTTCACCACAAGGTGAGATCAAGGGCAGCAGCGGCGTCTGACGCCGAGCGTCACCAATACTCACAGAACTTGGTTATAGCCATAACCTAACGTTCTGTATCGTATGGCTCCGCTCGGCGTCACTACTGCACAAGGGAGGCCGAGCGAGAGCCATCGCCCGACAAATGTACCCCGCTGAGGCCCCCCACAACCATCAGATCGGGGAGGACCGAGCCCCCCCGACCCCCCCTAATGGAGGGCACCCCCCCTATTGGAGGTTCCCGGGAGGGCGACGGACCCGACCGTGCAAAGAGGCACTCAAGCAACTCAACGCACAGGGTGAGCAGACCGTGGCTTGACCCCACAACTACACACACGCACAACCCGCATGCCACCCGGGAATGAACGGAAGGAACAACCTCGTTACTGCCCCCAGAAATCACGGGGTCAAGAGCAAACCCAACCCCGTGGCAAGGCCGTAGCAGCGGAGCGCGAAGGAAGACCCAGACCCACCGAAGGGACTGGATCCCCTGGAAAACGGGGGCCCGGAGAGGTCAATGACGCCAGGCATCAAGACCCCACCAGGCGGTCACTTAGTGACACCGCCCCCCACATCGCCAGCGTATTCGGATCAGGCCCCTCCAAGAGCGGACCCTTTCCCCCCAATAGCACACCGCCTGGCATACTGACCCTGCAGAACAGGCAGTCAGCACGGCCGTAAGCACTCAAGAGGTTAACCAATGGATACCGGGGAAACCAGGCAACAGGCTGTAACCCGAGCCTGGAGCACTGCGGACGAGACAGGCGCCAAAGGAGTCAGCTGAAAACAGCCGCCCCGGCGGAAGGGGCGTATGCTGGCGTTGTTGATCACCGTGACAAAGCCTCCTTTAAAAAAAACCCACCCAGAGGGGTTGAGGCAGAGAAGGCTGACATGATTGGCAGACGTCATGAACGTGCAGGGGCACACTCAACCGGACAACCCGGGAGTTGACACTGCTCCAACACACCAGGGAACCAACCACCCTGTCGTTACCCTATGCGGTGGTTGTTCCTATAACCCCTCAGGAAAAACTCCAAAACACACCTGCGGGTATCATACCGCAGTACAAGTGTTGCAGTTTTTCAAAAAAGGGTTATTCCAGGCCTACGGGTCGACGAAACATGACTTCGGACCGGGCCCGGCGGCACGGGAAGCACAGAGTTACCAGAGGAGGTCCAAGACCACCCCAACAGCCCCCTCCACGCCACGCGTGAGAGAGGAGCGAAAAGAATGGAGAACCAGCCCCAAGCACACCGCCCTTGGTATTCCCAGGCGGTCTCCCAACCAAGTACTAACCAGGACCAAACCAGCGTAGCGGCCGAGAGCGAACGAGATCGGGCGTGTACAGGTTGGCATGGCCGTAAGCCATTACGACAGTGCAGAGTACAATATGTACCCAACAAGGGTCTCCATAGCGCCTAACCCTGCGACACCCGGACCGACCTGGCATTTTTCCCCCCGAAAAAAGCACAAGTCCCTCAGGGTACCAGAACAGCAGATCTGCATCCCCGGTGGACAACGGGTTTAACTGACCTGGACCAGCGCGACCAGAACCAGTCCCGTGCCCTAACCACGCCGATATGCCTACTCCAGGAAAAGGGGCAGATATGCGTGTTGATCTTAAAAACATGAAAAGAAGGCGCCACCCAGACGGTCGGTGCGAACCGCGCCTGGTGGCCCACACCAAGGGCGTGAGACCCCTCTACATATGGTCAGATCCATTCCGTCATCATCCCCCAGATATGAACGAGAATCCGTCGATAACCAATACAGGTCGTCGGAAGAGGAAAAAACCTCCATCCCAGTTGCTTTATAAAAACGCTGTTTTACCCACAAGCAACCAAGGCGTGCTAGTCACCCGCCTGATCTTCAACAGAACACCCCGAGCTAGCACTTAACGTGCGTCGGGACACAACCACTTCAATGAACAGGCTATTTAGACCTTTCAGTGAATCCCCAAGGCGCCCCCAGGGGAACGACAAGAGGGGTGTGGTGCTTCCTAAACTCCAACTCTTTTTAATAAAAAAGAAGGAAGCACCAACAGTATGAATCCCAGTCTACACAGCCGAGGGTAAAAACTGTTTATATTTTTACATCCAGTCACCCCTTCCACAGAGGATTTAGACCGAAATTTCCCAGAAAGCCTTCCCACGTGAGTCGTAGAATGAAAAAGCCATGGCAACTGCGAGTCACGTGACCAACTGACTCAAGTTACACATAAAATCGAGCGTAGCGGACCCGTAAGTCCTACGCTCTAACCCGACACTTTGACACAACAGACCTTACGTAAAGATCTAACTCACGGAAGCCATCGTCATAGCAACGTATCGTATGCTATGACGGGGGGAAACCCCACACACAACTCCTGTTTGTAATAGGAGCATAGTCAGGACAACCCTTCCCCCCCCCCCAGCCAAGGCGTTTAACGGCTTGGCCCTGACTGGCCCAACAGGAGATGAGAAAACCAATTTGACCAATCAAGTGGGAAGGAGGGGTTTATTCGGCACCCCCTCACAAAAACCTTCCCCCTGCACACAATAACAACCGTAGTATATGAAACCTTTGGTAGAATGCCAATGAATAGCGCAAGGCAAGCTAATACAATGCATGCTACCCACAGAATGTGAACAGGGTTTACAACAAAACCAAGTCGTGTGCGTGTGTGAATCCTACACCCGCATTCCATGTTGTACATAGAAAAACACTGATAGAGAGTATAACGGCTAGGCAGTGGAACGTGTGTATACGAGCATTACTGCAACTAACACAACAGTGTTGTAGTTCAACATTACTTCGTGTGTAAGCAACAGACCATACAACCAGCTTCTACCTGCATGTGGAGCGTCAGGCCGAGATAGAAACCCTTCTATAACCGAGTGAATGCTGCAGACCTTGCTTTAATCTCATAACACGAACGTAACTCATCCATCAATGTATACCAATGTAGATTCACACTTTGCAACCTCATCATATGTTTTGGTGAAGAAACACACAGTTTGTTTAACCAAAAAATACAGTCCCCCTTTTTAGGGGACTTTTTATTTAATCAACAAATAATATGAGAGGGCCGGGGAGGGGTAAACAGAGGGGACCGCATGGGGAAAAAAGTCACTGTCTAGCGGCGTCTGCTGCCTCGAGCCGCTCGGGCTTTGCCACCCCGAGAAGCCCCGGAGGGACGTTAGGCAATCGGTTGCTGGTCTCGTCGATCCCTACCGTCTCCTCCGGTCGTAGATGGGCCGGCTGCAGCAGCAGCACCGTCTCTCCTCCTGGCCTTCGTCGACGGCGATGGAGGCATTGGCAGCCACGGCGGAGGAAGCTCGACGACGTGGAAGCCTTCTGACTCCACCGGCGATGACGGGAGGTGGAAAATGGGGTTGGAGCACGGATCTCTCCTCTGCCATCTCTCTGCATGTTGAGGTCATCAATTACAGGGCCTTCCCGAACAGTCCAGCATCGGAGAGGGTGGCCGTCAGAAGAGGAGACCTCTTCTTCTCCGGCACACGGGCCTGCTCCAGCCAAAGGTGGCGCTGGATCAGAGTTGCCAGGGCGCGCACTTTCCCAGATGCTATGGCCTGCACCTGAGTCAGATGCAGGACAGCTCCTGCCGCCTGGGTGAGCTGATCATGTTGTACCTCCGACCGCTCCGTGCCGCCCGTCATTATCCCGGATACAAATCTTGCCAGCTGTGCGATATTAGACGCAGCAGCCAGCGATTGTGTACCCGCGATGAACGACTGGTCACTCCAATACGCCAACCGCCTAGCCGATTTTCCTTGGAGAACCGGCTTGCATAACAGCTCCCACACCACATCCGGACAGAGGAGAGCGGCCATCGGCCTATCAAGCCGTGGCACACCCTCTCTCATACCTTCAACCAAACCCACCACCCGCGTAACTGGTATGTAGGCGGGAGTGAGGCCCATGATGTGGGACACCACCAGGCCCCGACGAACATAGGCCCCCATTGAGGGGAAAAATGGGTAGACAACGTCCACCCCTCTCACCGGGCGACGCTGCCAGAGATGACCTATTAGATCATCGGGGACAGGAGCAGGCAGTGGCTGCGGCAGCGGCACGCCGTTTGCAGCGGCCGCCACCGCCATAAGCTCGGGGAACAAAGCCTGCAGTTCCCCCTGCAGACTTTCCTCCACCGAACCCGCATCCCTCACATGCAGCAGGCTGCGACTGGTTAAGGAGCCACAGTCTGATGTGGCTGATAGTAGGGCATCCTGCCGATGAGGCCGAGGGGTTTCCCCGACATCCTCGAACAAGGCGCCCCAAGGAGACATATCACCCCCCTCCAGTGTTACCTGGACGGGTGGGATATTCGTCTCTACTGGGCCTTCAAACAAGAACCCGTCTACCATGCAATCCTCTGTTTCCATTGGGCAGCTAGAGACCGACGCATCCTCGCTGGTCTCCAGCAATACCCCAAACCCAGGCCGTTCACGTCTGCAGGACACCATCTTTATATCATAATTTTTTATTCAGTGCGCGTGCACGAGCGAGGTACAGTGCAGTAGTGACGCCGAGCGGAGCCATACGATACAGAACTGTTATTATTATTAACATGCACTTAAGTTTTTGGTTTAAATTTAAATGGTTTAAATTCACTTATTCAATCAATTTTAATCAAATTTATGTGATTAAAATCTATTCAATTATATGACGTGTCCCTTTGTTGCCTTAATTTTTTTAAGTAAACACTAGTCACATTATTTACAGCGTGAGAAGGAGACTGTTTTCATTTTGACAGGGGCGTGAAGATCCAGGAGCCCGGCTCGCAGTGTTGTTGTACAGGTCAACTGACTCAGTGGCAGATGAAGGGGTTGCAGAGGAGAGATGATGATGATGATGGAGGTCCAGGGCTATGGCGTGAGGGTTGATGTTTTTGATGTTCCTGAAGTGAATTTGGCGTTTGGGCTTGTCATGGGGGGATTTGGAACGGCAGCTCCATTGAGATGACCCTGTGGTCAGACACACCCATCTCGTATACCAGCAGGTTGCTGATGAGGGCGGAGTCACTGATGAACAGGTCTAGTGTGTGTCCCCTATTGTGTGTTGGGACATTGATGTGCTGTGTGAGGTGGAGGCAGTCCAGTAGTTGTATTAGTTCAGATGCAGGGGGGGAGGAGGAGGGGGTGTCGATTTGAATATTTAGGTACCCTAAAATTAGGATGTTGGTGGAAGTAGTACAGAGTGTTGTGAGGAGATCGTGCAGTTCTGGAATAAAAAGTGAGTTTGGTTTAGGTGGCCGGTAAATGAGTAGTACTGTCATAGTGGAGGGAGGTTTGCATTTAAATGTGAGACATTCAAATGAAGAAGGTGCAGGCAGAGGGAGGGGAGACAGGTCCAGGTCATTCCTGTGCAGGATAATAATAATAATAATAATAATAATAATAATAATAATAATAATAATAATAATAATAATAATAATAATAATAATAATAATAATAATAATAATAATAATAATAATAATAATAATAATAATAATAATAATAATAATAATAATAAATCACATTTTTATAGTGTCTTTCAGGAAACCCAAGGATGGCTAAACCACCACCTCTACCAGTGCTGCATGCTTTCTCCAGGTATGTGTAACCAGGAGGATAGGCCTTGTTGAGGGATGTATGGACCCCTGGCTGGTGCAAGGCACATGAGGTCTATTTTTTTGTCCAGAATGTGGTCATGGATGAGAGAGGATTTTTCCTTGAGGGTTTGTAAATTAAAAAAGTTCAATCTTGACTGTTGATGAGGTGGTGTATTTCTGCAGGGGCCAGAGTAAGCTGTAATCCACTCCACGTTTTGTATGCCACCTGCAGTGTAGTGGTCTCGCGGTATCCCCAGTTCCTCTGTTTGGTCTAGCAGGGGCAGCGCTCTGATGACGTGTCACACATGCGACGGAGCGTTCGGTTGACCAGATGGAATGAATGGAGTGACAAGGCCGAGTGTAGGGGTGTAACGGTACACAAAAACCACGGTTCGGTACGTACCTCGGTTTTAAAGTCAAGGTTCGGTACGGTTTTCGGTACAGTGGGGGAAAGTTTGGCTTTCCATGTTCCACTCAGGGGTGATGTAGTGTGCAGTAACTACTTGTACTTGTAGGGCTGTCAACAAATATTCTATATTGAAATGAATAATCGACTTGTAAAAAAAAAAAAAAAAAAAAGTAATAATAATTATATTAGATTGTGAAAAAAACAGCCCCCGGTGGGCGGTCGTTAGTGATTAACATACCGTTGTATTCGTTGGGTACACTACACAGCCGTTCAGTACGGTACGGTACACACTGAAACTTGTTCGGTTCGGTACGGATACGTGTACCTTTACACTCCTAACCGAGTGCAAACAAACTTACGACGAGAACTTCTGTGAATGTAGCAGGGACAATATTGCCTGCACATGCTGTCGGTGAGGAGATTGTGATCCTGTTAGCCGGGCTAGCTGCAGCTACCAGTTGCCTGTTGACTGGATGGCTAACTGGCGGCTGGCTGGCTGGCTGAAAGTTTAGCGGCCCCGGTTTCAGCAGCAGATCATTCGGAGGTTTAGCGGTCCCAGGCAACAAGGCCTAACCACGCCGGGAACAGCTGGGTGGGAACCTGTCCGGGTGTACCTCGGCAGCAGGTGATCAGGATGGGTGTGGAGGACAGGCAACAAGGCCTAACCGCACCGGGGATAGCTGGAGGGCTTCCCGGGTAGATGTATCACAACAACGCTGGACGGAGGTGGACGCGTCCAGATCGAGGACTACCGGAGGTGGAAGACTGATCCACAGCTAGTCTGTGTGGGAGACGGACGGCAGGTATAGCAATGACAGCCGTCAATTTTGCGTCCCAGTTCGTGCTAAGATGCACAATAGTCCACTTTTACAGACAGTTGTAGTCTGTGTTGTCCGCTGTGCAAGCCTAATAATAATTTTTAAAATAGTAAAAATCTGTATAAAAAGCCCAGATAGTAGTGGGGTGCGTGAAATTACCGTTACCGGCCTGATAAAAGCGTGACATTTGGCATGAGGATTCCTCAGGACCTACTGAGGGATTTTAGCCTAGGATTCTTCAGATCTTTGGGTGAAATAATACAACATAAGCACAATGGTTGGTCTGAGGAAGCTGAAAAGGCAAAGTGACAGGGCGCTTGGCCTCAGGTGTTGATATGGCATTGCCAAAGTCAATGATCGTGACGTTGAGAGGCTGCTGATGATGGTCAGTTACCATTAGCATGACTCGGGAGGTAGAGCAGTCGACTTAACCCCTAACTGCTCCCGATGAGTAGGTTTGCACCTTGCATGGTTGATGGAGATGAGCATCAAATGGACAATTATAGACTGGTGTCTCTACTCTACTCTATTTTAGAGAAATTATTTGTGAAACAACTATTTTCATTGGCAAATACAAAATATTGAGTCAACACCAGTATGGGGTTAGGGGAAATACAACTACTACATATGCAGTGATGGAGATGGTAGAAGAAATAACAAAGGCAGTTGAAAATAGCGAGTGTTCTATTGGTATTTATATTGACCTGCAGAAGGATTTTGATAATATAGATCACAGCATATTAGTGAGAAAATTAGTATGGGATACGAGGTATAGCTAACTCTTGACTGAAGAGCTACTTGGAAAACAGACAGCAATGTGTGCAAATTAATGACACTGTGTCAGGATTTAGTGGAGTACCCCAGGGATCTGTGATAGGTCCAAAACTTTTTATACTTTATATTAATGATATTTGCAATGTAGCTGAACTGTTAATAAAGTTTGTTATTTTTGCAGACGATACAAATATATATGGCTCAGGAAGTAATTTAAAGGAACTTCTGTTTGATATTGAAAGAGAGCTGGAAATTCTCAAAACTTGGTTTGATGTTATTAATTGTCTCTCAATATTAAGAAAACAAAATGTATGGTTTTTGGTAATCGAAAAGAAATAGAGGGGGATATCGAGTTAAAGAGATGTGATGTAAAAATACAAAGAGTTTCTGAGATAAAATTTCGAGGGGTAGTTATTGATCAGAAATGTGCAGATAGTCGACTGGTAGCAATTTTGAATGCAATTATTTTTATTATAAATATATATATATATATATTTGTTGTATCATTCCATTTGGACTGTGGGGGGTGCTTACTGTCTGAAGGAGTCGACTGAAGGCTCCTTGTCCTCTGCGAAAGCATGCAATTGGTCCACTGATGGATACATCTTGATATTTGTCTAGTCTAGTGTGTTCATTAGATGGGTGAAATCCTCTTTCAGTGCCTCTGTGCCCATTTACTTAGGCAGTTAGCCTTGCTGGTATGCGCGCAATTAGCGTTAGCCACGCTTCTAGGCCTCTTTGTTTTTGGAAAGAATGATACAAATATATATATATATATTATAATATATATTTTTTTGCATTCGACTAATAGGTTGGCAGTCGACTACGGCTCCTTTTGATCGATTAGTCGACTATTCGACTAATTGGGGTCAGCCCTATAGTATAAGCATTATGCTTCAGTCTGTACCTTTTCAGTCACTGCCAAATCAAAGAGCGTTGAATGATTGTGCATATTGTATCGTGTGTGATGACTGAATAAAACTACTACTACTACTACTACTACTACTACTACTACTACTACTACTACTACTACTACTACTACTACTACTACTACTACTACTACTACGGATAAAACATTCAAGGAACCTTCCCCCAACCACTGACCCATCCCTCCCTGACGAGCTCAATAACCTGTATGCCCGATTTGACAGACAGTCAGGAGGTGCCCACCAATGCTGCCCTCCCTGCCGACCTCCAACCCTTCACTCAAGTGTGTACGGCACTGAGCAGGACTAATGCACGTAAGGCATCCCGGGCCGTGTGCTCAGGAATTGTCCAAGCGTGCTTTAAAACCACCTCCATCGTGCCAGTGCCTAATCAACGGGGCCACATCAACGAGGTCGAGCGTGTCGCCAGCTTCAAATTCAGTCCACATCTCTGAAGACCTCTCTGACTTGGAACCTCAACACCTAAGCACTGCTCACCAGCGCCTCTTCTTCCTATGGAGACTGAGGAAAGCCCACCTGTGCCCTCAAATTCTGGTGAACTTATACCGGTGCGCCATAGAAGGCATACTCACCAACTGCATCACAGTCTGGCACGGCAATTGCACTGCCTCTGACCGGAAAGCACTGCAGAGGGTGGTGAAAACCGGTACTGTACATCACTCCCTACTATTGAGTCTATCCATCACAAACAGTCTCTGAAGAAGGCACGGAGCATTGTCAAGGACACCTCTTATCCCAAATCATGGACTGTTTGCTCCCCTCTGGGAGACGCTACAGGAACCTCCGCTCCAAGTCAAGCAGACTCAGGAACAGCTTCTTTCCCTCAGCCGTCATCTCTCTGAACTTTGGGCCACGTTGACAGCCCCCCACCATATAAACTCTGATTCCATTGAGTCTCTGGTACCCATACTGTACAAGTCTGAACTCTGTTGCCTATACTCAATGTATACCTACTAGGGCTGTCCCCGACTAAGGATTTGGATGGTCGACTATGATTGGCCAAAATTTGCCGTTAGTCGACTATCGGTCAAAAATAAATTAAAATTAAAATAAAGTATAATATTAATTTGGACTGTGGGGGGTGCTTAATGTCTGAAGGAGTCGACTGAAGGCTTCTTGTCTTCTGCAAAAGCATGCAATTGGTCCACTGATGGATACATCTTGATATTTGTTTAGTCTAGTGTTCATTAGATGGGTGAAATCCTCTTTCAGTGCCTCTGTGCTTGTTTTCGTAGGCAGTTAGCCTCTGGTATGCGTGCCATTAGCATTAGCCACGCTTCTAGGCCTCTTTTCTTTTGAAAGAATGATAAAAAAAAAGAAAAGAAAGAAAATTATAATTTCTTTTATTTAAATTTTTTTTTATTCGACTAAGAGGTTGGCTAGTCGACTACGGCTCCTTTCGACCGACTAATCGACTAATAGGGGTCAGCCCTAATACCTACCTACCTATACTCAATCGATATGTACAATAATGCTGTATGTACCATATATATATATATTTATTTATTCTCACAGCATACATACATACCTATCCACACCTGTCACTTACCTGCACCTAGTCCTTTACTATATCTATATCTCTGTACATATCCTACTCTTACTAGTTATGCTGCTGGCAAGTATGACTACTACTGTCTTTATCACTGTACATATTATACTACAACTCTGATTAGCACTACTGTTACATTCTGGACACCGACCTCGGTCGGTGACCACCCACATTCCTGGCATATGTCACTGGGCTTGTCACCTGTCATTTCCCTGTCAATTAGTGCTGTCACTTAGGGGTGGTTCCTGATTGGCTGTCACGGGGGTGTGTGTGGAATGTTGGTATTTTGTCTCTATGTAACATACCTCTCTTCTGCTTGTCCATTGTCAGGTCTTCACTAATTGCGTTCGGGGATAACGCGGACGGTTCTACTCTGGACCTCCAATAAGCTCCCATTTACCTTATTTTACACTTGTGCTTTAGCACTTGTTCTCTCTTAGAATTTACTCTGTGTTCTTACTATTAAAGTCGAACCTGTTCAAGAGTAAACACTCTCTGTCTCTGTGATTGCCTTCACCCATTGGAATTCACCTACCTGCATTCTGACAGAAGACCTGACCATCAGAATTCCATGGAGGCCATCATGGAGATGCTCCGGACGCAGGGAGCAGCCCAGACACGGATGGAGGAACATCAGCAGTTGGTCAGCGCCGAGTTAATCCGACTCAATGGGGTCGTCGGATCATCCCAAGCGGTGGCGCAGTCGGCGTTGGCCACAGCCCGACAAGCCCAAGAAGGAGTGGCTGGTGTTCAGTCGGCGGCGGGAGAAGCAGCGCTCCACGCAGAGGAGAGTCGGGGGGTGTTCGGGGTCCAGGAGCGGTCCCGCGAACCACATCTGCAGGCGCCCGCTCGCTACGACGGATCACCGGATGGTTGTCGGGAATTCATCACCCAGTGTCTAGAGGCAGGGGCGATAATCTGCGACAGTCTGGACGCCTTTACCCGGGAATTGAGAAGAGTATTCGATACTTCCCGGGTACTCTCGATCTTCGAGGCTGGTGGTCGTCTTCTCGACTGCCGGCAGGGCCTCCGCACGGTCGCAGCTTATGCTATCAATTTTCGGATCTTGGCTCGGGAGACAGCTTGGGCGGAGAACGTCTGCGTGGTTCTGTTCGTCAGGGGACTCTCAGCGCGGATGCGAGATGCTCTCTCCGCGCGTGAGATCCCCGAGCAGCTGGAAGTGCTGATCAACACCACCATCAAGATGGATAATCGGCACCGGGAGAGGGAGAAGGAGCATGTCAACAACACCCAGCCCCAGGTATGTTTTCCTTCTTCTCCTGGTGTTGATAATTCCATGCATTACACGAGTGGGCCACTGGGTGATGAATCCATGCAGCTTGGAGCGCTGTCGCTCTCGGACGACGAGAGGCAGCGCTTCATCAAAGAGCGACGCTGCTTCCGGTGCGGCCGCACCGGTCACCGCTTCGGCAGCTGTCGGGTCCAGGCTGTATCGGCTCGGCGCCAATCGGGGATGGAAGGTGCGCCGTCGGGCTTCGAAAAGGCGCCAGCAGGTGGGCTCATTCCTGCCAAAACCACGGATTCTCGTACATTTTTTGAGGTGGCGATCAACTGTGGGGGTGACATTAGGGGAACTAAGGCTCTCATTGACTCAGGGGCGGCGGGCAATTTTATTCACGTGGGATTGGTGAAGGAGTGGGGAACCCCAGTGGAGGATTTAGGGGTTCCCTTACCAGTTTATGCCCTGGACGGTCGGCCTCTGGGCAGTGGGAGCGTCACCCAGCGCACTGTTCCCTTACACATCCGGGTGGAGGGTGGGGAGTGGGAATGGGTTAAATTTTTTGTCATCTTTTCCCCCTATTCTGTCATGGTGTTGGGTCATCCCTGGTTGTCGTCATGTGTTCGTGTCATTAATTGGAGCACGGGCGAACTCTCAACGGCGGCCGACGTCAAGTCGATCGTCAGCGGGAGTTTGCCCAAACCTTTGTCTCCCCCCCCCTCTTCTCTTTTGTCTCCTCCCTCTTTCTCCAGGATGGTGGGGAGCGTGGCAGATTCTGATCTACCCTCTAATCCCGATTTAATAGGGGTGCCTGAGATCTATTGGGACCTGGCGGACGTTTTTAGCAAGACGCATGCTAAAGCACTTCCGCCTCATAGATCATACGACTGTCCCATTAATCTTCTACCCGGTACCTCCCCGCCTCGCGGGCGAATGTTCTCTCTCTCACGCCCCGAAACCTTGGCCATGAACACCTACATAGAGGAGGCATTGCTCGCGGGGCACATACGCCCTTCCACTTCCCCTGCCGGCGCTGGCTTCTTTTTTGTTGATAAAAAGGATGGGGATCAGCGCCCATGCATTGATTATAGGGGATTGAATGACGTTTCCATCAAGAACCGATATCCTTTACCCCTCATGGACACGGCCTTTGAGTGCTTACAGGGGGCACAGGTCTTTTCTAAACTTGACTTACGTAATGCATACAACCTGGTCAGGATTAGAGAGGGAGACGAGTGGAAGACTGCATTTAACACACCCAATGGGCACTATGAGTATTTGGTCATGCCCTTTGGTTTGGCTAATGCTCCGGCAGTCTTCCAAGCCCTGGTTAACGACGTGCTGCGAGACTTGATTGGGGTGTCGGTGTTTGTCTACTTAGATGATATCCTGATTTTTTCTCGCGATATGGTGCAACACCAAATGCACGTTCGGGAGGTGCTAGACCGTCTCCTCAAGCATCAACTATTCGTTAAGGCTGAGAAGTGTGTGTTTCACACGGACACCGTGTCCTTCCTGGGCTTTGTGTTGACGAAGGGCGATCTGCGCATGGATCCAGCCAAGGTGAGTGCAGTTTTGGACTGGCCACGGCCTTCGTCGCTCAAGGGGTTACACCGGTTTTTGGGCTTTGCAAATTTTTACAGGCGCTTTATTCGCAATTTTAGCGCCTTAGCCAATCCCTTAACAGCTCTCACTAAGGCCTCTCTCCCTGGCTTTGAATGGTCGCCTAGGGCTGAGTCGGCCTTCTGCGATCTTAAACGTCGTTTTACATCCGCTCCTGTATTGATCCGCCATGACGCGGAGGTTCCGTTCATTGTGGAGGTGGATGCCTCTGACGTCGCGGTGGGGGGGTGCTCTCTCAGAGATGCTTAAAGGATGGGAAAGTGCACCCGTGTGCTTTTTTTTCTCGCCGTCTGTCACCAGCCGAGCGTAATTACGACGTGGGTAATCGGGAGTTATTGGCGATCAAATTGGCACTGGAGGAGTGGAGACATTGGTTGGAGGGGGCGGCACATCCTTTCATTATTTGGACTGATCATAAGAACTTGGCTTACATCCAAGGGGCTAAACGCCTTAACGCTCGCCAGGCCAGGTGGACGTTGTTCTTCACACGATTTCGATATACCATCTCCTATAGACCCGACTCCAAGAATATCAAACCTGACGCGTTGTCGCGCCAGTTTGATCTTCCTGGGCGGGAGGAGCAGCCCCATCCCATTATTCCACCGGCCTTGATTGAGGCACCCGTGTCTTGGGGCATAGAAAGGGTGGTAAGGTCGGCGCTAACGCGGGAGCCCGATCCTGGTGGGGGTCCTCCGGGACGGTCGTATGTTCCCAAGGTGGCGCGCTCACGCTTGCTACAGTGGGCACATGCGTCATCCCTCACCAGCCACCCAGGGGCAACCAGGACCCTGGAATTTATCCGTAGGAGGTTCTGGTGGCCGACAGTGGAGGGGGATACGCGTTCCTTTGTGGCGGCCTGTCCGGTGTGCGCACGTAGTAAGACCTCTCGACGGGCACCGGCGGGTCTCCTCCGACCACTTCCTATTCCTAAACGACCCTGGTCACACATATCTCTGGACTTTATTTCTGGTCTTCCCCTTTCGGACGGATTCACCACCATCTTGGTGGTGGTGGATCGGTTCTCTAAGGCGGCTCACTTTGTCCCTCTCCCCAAGCTTCCTTCGGCCCGGGGAAACTGCTGATTTAATTATACAGCATGTCTTTCGGGTCCACGGGCTGCCAGTAGATATCGTGTCGGACCGGGGTCCTCAGTTCGCCTCCAGGTTCTGGAAGGCGTTTGCCGCCGGCCTCGGCGCCTCTGTCAGTCTGTCGTCTGGGTTCCATCCACAGTCGAACGGGCAGACGGAGAGGGTCAACCAGGATTTGGAGGGGGTCTTGAGGTGTTACGTTGCCGGTAGTCCGGCAACGTGGAGTAGGAGGTTGGCTTGGGCTGAGTACGCGCATAATACCCTTCTCTCCTCTTCTACCGGTATGTCTCCCTTTCAGTGCCAGTATGGTTTTCAACCTCCTCTGTTTCCCGAGCAGGAGCAGGAGGCGGAGGTGCCCTCGGCCCAGGCACATGGGCAGGACGTGGAAACAGGTTCGGAAGGCGCTACAGAAGGTTTCGGTTAGTACCCAACGGCAGGCTAACCGTAAGCGTCGTCCGGCTCCAGTTTACCGTCCAGGGCAGCGGGTTTGGCTTTCCACCCGGGATCTCCCTCTCCGGGTGGAATCCAAGAAGCTGGCTCCTCGCTTTATAGGACCATTTAAAGTGATTAATCGGGTTAATCCAGTGGCTTACAAGCTACGACTTCCGAGCTCTATGAGGGTTCATCCGACGTTTCATGTGTCCCTGTTGAAGCCATTCCTCTCATCGCCCTTGGCCCCGCCACTGCCTGTGGTTCCTCCGCCCCGGTTTATTGGCGGTCAACCCATTTACACTGTGCGGAGGATACTGGGTTGTAGGCGGAGGGGTAGGGGGTTTCAGTTCTTGGTGGATTGGGAGGGGTACGGGATAGAAGAGCGTTCTTGGGTGCCTCAAAGGGATATTTTAGATCCCAGCCTGATCGTTGATTTCCGGCGGCTGAATCCCGAGGCTCCTAGGTGAACGTCTGGTGCCGTTCGTCGGGGGAGGGTACTGTTACGTTCTGGACACCGACCTCGGTCGGTGACCACCCACATTCCTGGCATATGTCACTGGGCTTGTCACCTGTCATTTCCCTGTCAATTAGTGCTGTCACTTAGGGGTGGTTCCTGATTGGCTGTCACGGGGGTGTGTGTGGAATGTTGGTATTTTGTCTCTATGTAACATACCTCTCTTCTGCTTGTCCATTGTCAGGTCTTCACTAATTGTGTTCGGGGATAACGCGGACGGTTCTACTCTGGACCTCCAATAAGCTCCCATTTACCTTATTTTACACTTGTGCTTTAGCACTTGTTCTCTCTTAGAATTTACTCTGTGTTCTTACTATTAAAGTCGAACCTGTTCAAGAGTAAACACTCTCTGTCTCTGTGATTGCCTTCACCCATTGGAATTCACCTACCTGCATTCTGACAACTACACTCAGTAGTACTCGGTATGACTGTGTATGAACGAATAATGGACTCTGTGAAGCGCTCTGGGTCAGTGAAGAGCGCTATATAAATCCAAGTCATTATTATTATTACTCATTTGTAACCAAGTTTAATCACCTGTACATTGTATATTGCTGTTGCATTTTACTGTTACATTTGCACTCTGGTTGGATGCCAAACGTCTTTACGTTATGTTTACTGTACTTGTGCTGCATGATGACAATACATTTGAATCTAATCTAATTATGTTGTCTGCCTTGTTGTCAGTATGATTCACTCCGACACTTTTCAGGGCATTTAATGCCATGGCCAGCTGCCTATACATCAGGGATTTTAGAGAACGTGCCGCAGTTTACAATTGATAAAGCTTTGGATTTTTATTCTCTATCCCTGTAGTTAAAAACATGATCAGTACCTGTCGAGTGATGTGACTTATTTCCACCAGAGGAAGAGGAGCGAAATCTCTCTCCTCCACGATGCCCTCCAAGCTGATATCCAGGAGTTCAAACACAAAGCAATATCTATGTTTGTCCTAGAAGAGGCTGAACCATTTTGCAATGTGGCACCGGTCTGGATCCAGACAATGTCGATTTTGCAGCATAGACACCTGGGGAAATATGAGAGCATTTATAGTTAGATGATTATAGGGATTTATGTTTATTATATCCAACATCAATGCAGAGTCTGACCAATTAAAACTAGGGCTGTCAGTTTATCGCGTTAATTAGATTAATTAATTACACAGCAAATTATTGCGTTATGAAATTAACTCAATTAATTAAATGTTTTTTAATTAAATTAAAAAATAATTGTATTAATTTTTTTTTAATCTTTTATAAGAACGTAGAATACACATTTACAGACTTTTTTTTAATATGGTCAATTTGCATGTTCTTGGTATCTGATTCTAGGGACATCTATGGATCTTAGGGAATGTATTCACAGTGTCAGAAATACTGTGTCTGTTACTAGGCTTGAGTAAATTGTAATGAACCAAATGAGAATATCAATTAATTTTTTATCTTTGACTGTGACTAACACCATGCTAAAATTGACCAGACCTGAAAAATCTAAGCAAATTAATAAATGGAAGATGATTAAACAGCCTGATAGCACTAATTAAAACATTACACATACTTGTACAAGCATAACACCAGAGACAATAATGTTGCCCACCTCTCTTTCATCATCATGATGCAGTAGGGGTCATTCATTAAGATCTTTATCATCATGATCTCCTGGACATTCCAGCACCTGGTCACTTCACCTGGTCACTCCCCTTTTCCCAGGACCGGCTTTACCAGGCCTGGATCTTTTTCGTGGAAAGCAATGCCTTCATCTTGCCTTTACATGAGAGCTTCTTTTCCTATTCTTCCTGATGGGTGTTGTGGCCACTGGCAGTGGTTTGCTCCAGGTCTTTTGGTGACTCAGACATAATACAACATGAGCACAATAGTTGGAATGAGGAAGCTGAGAAGGCAAGGAGTTGGTTGTATGACTGTCTTACATGTATTTGTCTATGAAAATATATTAAACAGCATTACTTTGTATCTGTCTATACAAATATATTGCTTCTGGTTAGATGGAAACCTTGCATCTCCAGTTGTGGTAATGGTCGTCTTTTTACTTGAATATGACATGTATGAGGTTCTGTGCTGTAAGCAAGTGTCGTGACAGAATGAGATGAGTGGAGAATCAAGTTACTCTCCAGCTAGTGGAGTCGAGCACATTCATCCTTTGTTACCCATAGGCTACATGGAACCCATTCAAACATCAATTTACAGTAGAACTTGAGAAATGCTTGGGTGTGTCAATACACAAATTAGTTTTTTTTTTCTGAATTCAGACAGACGGACGGACAGATAGATAGACAGATGGATAGAAAAGGGGAAATAAATGTCTGCTGTCTGTGTTTTA
Source organism: Notolepis coatsorum (assembly GCF_963971535.1). Taxonomy (NCBI): domain Eukaryota; kingdom Metazoa; phylum Chordata; class Actinopteri; order Aulopiformes; family Paralepididae; genus Notolepis; species Notolepis coatsorum. The sequence goes on along the minus strand of NC_140181.1, from coordinate 101,751,181 downwards.
GTCAGTGCTTTAACGGTGAGAAGCAACTTACAGTGTCACCACCAGTGCAGGCCTGACCCACAGGATGCACTCTCACGCCAGCTGAAACATAAACAACACAAATTCAATGAGACTGTTATGGTATCTGTTATAGTCTGTCAATATGAATATCTATTCATCTTACAGTTATGTAAGATATAGATGTCATAGGTGTAAAACTACTTTTGAAAAAGGTCCACGGAGAAACTTTAACTTCTTTCTCTTGTCCATTTTCACCAGAGGCAGCATGACATCCTCTGTCAGGGAGGGGTGGGGTCCTCTCTGGTTCCATGTCATCAGATTATGAGGAGCCATAAGTCATCGGACACTGCAGCCAGTCACGCCAAGGGAAGAAAGAAATAGGGCAGTCAGTAACTGTAGTAGCTCATACACATGTGCATGTGCATGCACCCACACCCACCAACTTGGGACAGGCCTTTTGTCCCCAATTGGACAAGGCGTCCCCAATCAACTGGTCGGCATTGCATCCTGGATAGGGAGGTGTAGTCTGACATCACTTTAGTTTCCCGCGCGGTCCACCCGTATAGGGATTTATCATTGGGAAAATGTATTATCGGCTTTTGTAATAATTATGCCTAATGAACATTGGCAAGCTTTCCATTTTTGCACAAAATGAGTTCCCTTCTATCACTAACATTATTGTTTAAGCATTTTTAAAATAAAGTTAGTTATAAGGTTGTTTAATTTGTTGTTAAAAAACAACTACACTTACCAGTAGAACGCCTGTCGTTGAGTGCTGTCGCCTAATTGTCACATCACGGCCATTGTGTAGTTGCTCAGTGAACGAAAACATAAACATTGTTATTTTGATACCTTTACGATTAATTGCAAATTTTTTCATGTTGAGCTATAGATTGTGGGGAGCAACTGAGGAAGAGGAGCGGGGAGCAACTGAGGAAGAGGAGCAGGGAGCAACTGAGGAAGAGGAGCGGGGAGCAACTGAGGAAGAGGAGCGGGGAGCAACTGAGGAAGAGGAGCAGGGAGCAACTGAGGAAGAGGAGCTGGGAGCAACTGAGGAAGAGGAGCGGGGAGCAACTGAGGAAGAGGAGCGGGGAGCAACTGAGGAAGAGGAGCGGGGAGCAACTGAGGAAGAGGAGCGTGGAGCAACTGAGGAAGAGGAGCGGGGAGCAACTGAGGAAGAGGAGCGGGGAGCAACTGAGGAAGAGGAGCAGGGAGCAACTGAAGAAGAGGAGCGGGGAGCAACTGAGGAAGAGGAGCGGGGAGCAACTGAGGAAGAGGAGCGGGGAGCAACTGAGGAAGAGGAGCGGGGAGCAACTGAGGAAGAGGAGCGGGGAGCAACTGAGGAAGAGGAGCGGGGAGCAACTGAGGAAGAGGAGCGGGGAGCAACTGAGGAAGAGGAGCAGGGAGCAACTGAGGAAGAGGAGCGGGGAGCAACTGAGGAAGAGGAGCGGGGAGCAACTGAGGAAGAGGAGCTGGGGGCAACTGAGGAAGAGGAGCTGGGAGCAACTGAGGAAGAGGAGCGGGGAGCAACTGAGGAAGAGGAGCTGTGAGCAACTGAGGAAGAGGAGCGGGGAGCAACTGAGGAAGAGGAGCAGGGAGCAACTGAGGAAGAGGAGCGGGGAGCAACTGAGGAAGAGGAGCTGTGAGCAACTGAGGAAGAGGAGCGGGGAGCAACTGAGGAAGAGGAGCAGGGAGCAACTGAGGAAGAGGAGCGGGGAGCAACTGAGGAAGAGGAGCGGGGAGCAACTGAGGAAGAGGAGCGGGGAGCAACTGAGGAAGAGGAGCGGGGAGCAACTGAGGAAGAGGAGCAGGGAGCAACTGAGGAAGAGGAGCTGGGAGCAACTGAGGAAGAGGAGCGAGGAGCAACTGAGGAAGAGGAGCGGGGAGCAACTGAGGAAGAGGAGCGCGGAGCAACTGAGGAAGAGGAGCGGGGAGCAACTGAGGAAGAGGAGCGGGGAGCAACTGAGGAAGAGGAGCTGGGAGCAACTGAGGAAGAGGAGCGGGGAGCAACTGAGGAAGAGGAGCGGGGAGCAACATAGGAAGAGGAGCAGGGAGCAACTGAGGAAGAGGAGCGGGGAGCAACTGAGGAAGAGGAGCGGGGAGCAACTGAGGAAGAGGAGCGGGGAGCAACTGAGGAAGAGGAGCGGGGAGCAACTGAGGAAGAGGAGCGGGGAGCAACTGAGGAAGAGGAGCGCGGAGCAACTGAGGAAGAGGAGCGGGGAGCAACTGAGGAAGAGGAGCGGGGAGCAACTGAGGAAGAGGAGCAGGGAGCAACTGAGGAAGAGGAGCGGGGAGCAACTGAGGAAGAGGAGCGGGGCGCAACTGAGGAAGAGGAGCGGGGAGCAACTGAGGAAGAGGAGCGGGGAGCAACTGAGGAAGAGGAGCGGGGAGCAACTGAGGAAGAGGAGCTGGGAGCAACTCAGGAAGAGGAGCGGGGAACAACTGAGGAAGAGGAGCGGGGAGCAACTGAGGAAGAGGAGCGGGGAGCAACTGAGGAAGAGGAGCAGGGAGCAACTGAGGAAGAGGAGCTGGGAGCAACTGAGGAAGAGGAGCGGGGAGCAACTGAGGAAGAGGAGCGGGGAGCAACTGAGGAAGAGGAGCGGGGAGCAACTGAGGAAGAGGAGCGGGGAGCAACTGAGGAAGAGGAGCGTGGAGCAACTGAGGAAGAGGAGCGGGGAGCAACTGAGGAAGAGGAGCGGGGAGCAACTGAGGAAGAGGAGCAGGGAGCAACTGAAGAAGAGGAGCGGGGAGCAACTGAGGAAGAGGAGCGGGGAGCAACTGAGGAAGAGGAGCGGGGAGCAACTGAGGAAGAGGAGCGGGGAGCAACTGAGGAAGAGGAGCGGGGAGCAACTGAGGAAGAGGAGCGGGGAGCAACTGAGGAAGAGGAGCGGGGAGCAACTGAGGAAGAGGAGCGGGGAGCAACTGAGGAAGAGGAGCGGGGAGCAACTGAGGAAGAGGAGCTGGGGGCAACTGAGGAAGAGGAGCTGGGAGCAACTGAGGAAGAGGAGCGGGGAGCAACTGAGGAAGAGGAGCTGTGAGCAACTGAGGAAGAGGAGCGGGGAGCAACTGAGGAAGAGGAGCAGGGAGCAACTGAGGAAGAGGAGCGGGGAGCAACTGAGGAAGAGGAGCTGTGAGCAACTGAGGAAGAGGAGCGGGGAGCAACTGAGGAAGAGGAGCAGGGAGCAACTGAGGAAGAGGAGCGGGGAGCAACTGAGGAAGAGGAGCGGGGAGCAACTGAGGAAGAGGAGCGGGGAGCAACTGAGGAAGAGGAGCAGGGAGCAACTGAGGAAGAGGAGCTGGGAGCAACTGAGGAAGAGGAGCGAGGAGCAACTGAGGAAGAGGAGCGGGGAGCAACTGAGGAAGAGGAGCGCGGAGCAACTGAGGAAGAGGAGCGGGGAGCAACTGAGGAAGAGGAGCGGGGAGCAACTGAGGAAGAGGAGCTGGGAGCAACTGAGGAAGAGGAGCGGGGAGCAACTGAGGAAGAGGAGCGGGGAGCAACTGAGGAAGAGGAGCAGGGAGCAACTGAGGAAGAGGAGCGGGGAGCAACTGAGGAAGAGGAGCGGGGAGCAACTGAGGAAGAGGAGCGGGGAGCAACTGAGGAAGAGGAGCGGGGAGCAACTGAGGAAGAGGAGCGGGGAGCAACTGAGGAAGAGGAGCGCGGAGCAACTGAGGAAGAGGAGCGGGGAGCAACTGAGGAAGAGGAGCGGGGAGCAACTGAGGAAGAGGAGCAGGGAGCAACTGAGGAAGAGGAGCGGGGAGCAACTGAGGAAGAGGAGCGGGGCGCAACTGAGGAAGAGGAGCGGGGAGCAACTGAGGAAGAGGAGCGGGGAGCAACTGAGGAAGAGGAGCGGGGAGCAACTGAGGAAGAGGAGCTGGGAGCAACTCAGGAAGAGGAGCGGGGAGCAACTGAGGAAGAGGAGCGGGGAGCAACTGAGGAAGAGGAGCGGGGATCAACTGAGGAAGAGGAGCGGGGAGCAACTGAGGAAGAGGAGCGGGGAGCAACTGAGGAAGAGGAGCGCGGAGCAACTGAGGAAGAGGAGCGGGGAGCAACTGAGGAAGAGGAGCGGGGAGCAACTGAGGAAGAGGAGCGGGGAGCAACTGAGGAAGAGGAGCGGGGAGCAACTGAGGAAGAGGAGCGGGGAGCAACTGAGGAAGAGGAGCGGGGAGCAACTGAGGAAGAGGAGCTGGGAGCAACTCAGGAAGAGGAGCGGGGAGCAACTGAGGAAGAGGAGCGGGGAGCAACTGAGGAAGAGGAGCGGGGAGCAACTGAGGAAGAGGAGCGCGGAGCAACTGAGGAAGAGGAGCGGGGAGCAACTGAGGAAGAGGAGCAGGGAGCAACTGAGGAAGAGGAGCGGGGAGCAACTGAGGAAGAGGAGCGGGGAGCAACTGAGGAAGAGGAGCGGGGAGCAACTGAGGAAGAGGAGCGGGGAGCAACTGAGGAAGAGGAGCGGGGAGCAACTGAGGAAGAGGAGCGGGGAGCAACTGAGGAAGAGGAGCAGGGAGCAACTGAGGAAGAGGAGCGGGGAGCAACTGAGGAAGAGGAGCGGGGAGCAACTGAGGAAGAGCAGCGGGGAGCAACTGAGGAAGAGGAGCGGGGAGCAACTGAGGAAGAGGAGCGGGGAGCAACTGAGGAAGAGGAGCGGGGAGCAACCTAGGAAGAGGAGCGGGGAGCAACTGAGGAAGAGGAGCGGGGAGCAACTGAGGAAGAGGAGCGGGGAGCAACTGAGGAAGAGGAGCAGGGAGCAACTGAGGAAGAGGAGCGGGGAGCAACTGAGGAAGAGGAGCGGGGAGCAACCGAGGAAGAGCAGCGGGGAGCAACTGAGGAAGAGGAGCGGGGAGCAACTGAGGAAGAGCAGCGGGGAGCAACTGAGGAAGAGGAGCGGGGAGCAACTGAGGAAGAGGAGCGGGGAGCAACTGAGGAAGAGGAGCAGGGAGCAACTGAGGAAGAGGAGCGGGGAGCAACTGAGGAAGAGGAGCGGGGAGCAACTGAGGAAGAGGAGCGGGGAGCAACTGAGGAAGAGGAGCGCGGAGCAACTGAGGAAGAGGAGCGGGGAGCAACTGAGGAAGAGGAGCGGGGAGCAACTGAGGAAGAGGAGCAGGGAGCAACTGCTCCTCTTCCTCAGTTGGGTAGAATTCGGCAGTGGCGTGTAACTCTGTCACTCTTACCAACCACTTTGGCGAGTAGACCATGCAGCGTCACCGTTTTAGAATTGTAGTGAAGAGTCTCTCTCTCTCTCTGTTTCAAGTAGCCAAACTTTACACTATAAAAACAAACTGGATATTTGGAGTGTGTGTGTGTGTGTGTGTGTGTGTGTGTGTGTGTGTGTGTGTGTGTGTGTGTGTGTGTGTGTGTGTGTGTGTGTGTGTGTGTGTGTGTGTGTGTGTGTGTGTGTGTGTGTGTGTGTGTGTGTGTGTGTGATTTTTGGTTGGTGAAAATGCTGAGTGGCTAGTGACTTTGGAAAACCACTAGCCACAGTGGCTGGTGAGCCAAAAGGTTAATGTCAAGCCCTGGGTAAGATACTGTTACGATTGGGGTTGACAGTGAAGGTGAGAACACAGTTGCAGACCAGGAAGAGAGGAGGCAGAGACGGCAGGGTAACGTGGATATATATAGACTTTACTTGGAAGACGACACGTTACAAAACGGAACATAAATGGCTGGCTCTAATACAAAATTAAACTGACGACACGAGAAAACAAAGATGAACAAAAAATGGAATACTAATCTACTTACAACACTCAAGACAACGCAGCAAGGCAAGGGATAAGACAGGGGACACGACGAGCAGGGGAACACCGAGGTACTGGAAGAAATTACACCACAACAAGGAGAGAGAGAAGCACACTAATATACACAGACTAACGATGATGAGCCACACCTGGCACAGCCAGGCAAAAACAAAGAATACAAAATCAGACCACAAAAGGAATAATCAAACCTGGACACAAAAGGCAATAAGACACACAACAACCAGACAGGGAGAGACGACATCAAACAAAGGCAGGGATGGCCCAAGATAACAAATAAGTGGAAATTAACTCTATTTTTAACCAGACCAAAATGGCCGCCTGCACCATCTGGCTCATCTGGCCACTAGAGGGAGGTAGGAGACCAGGTAGGAGACCACTGTCAGGAGGTAGGGAATGTCCAATGTCTTTATCATAACCGGCCCACCAAGGGCTGGGCCTGGGGTCGTTACAGATACTGGGGATTCATAGACTGAAATGTGTTCTGGTCATGACCCTAGAAGTTTCCGCTAGCTGTGCTGCTAGGTCAGGTCTGCTAGGCGAGGCCTCCACTTCATCATAAAAAACAACAACTCAAGAGCCATCTTCCTCTCCTCCAAACTGGAGGCATGGTCATAAAGAATGTCCAAGAAATCCTGGATTTAACGCCATGCCTCACCACCCAAACAGACTGACAAAGAACTACAGGAAACGAAACAAGAAACTACAACTATGGAAAACAAGGCAACCAAATACCAGACACTGGGGCAAAACATGGTACTACAGTACAATACTAATACTAAACAGTGAACATAATACAAGTAATACATAAATAATAAACAAGTAAACAACTCTAACCTAACAGGGACACATGAAGGGGAGCAAGAGAGAGAAGGAAAGAGAGAGAGAGAAGAGAAAGAGCACAGAGTGAAAGAGAGAAAAGGAGAACAAACAATGACACAGGGAGAGGCAGAGCAGGGGAAAACAGTCCATGGACAGGCCCAACATTACACAAACAACATGGCCAAGTTCAACGGACCCATGCCCCTTTGATGTGAGCTTAAGTATTGACAAAGCCAATGCTACATACCCTACCACATGGCCCCTAGTGGCCACCACAACCCAACATAGATAGACAATAGACAATGATTTCCTGAGGATTCTGCTGAGGATTCTGCTGAGTGAGCTGGATACAATCCTACCTGGAGGGGAGAGAACAGATGGTGGAGGTAAACGGTACCCTATCCCCCCCCCCCCCCCTCCCAGTGAGCTGTGGTGTTCCACAAGGAAGCATACTAGGACCGCTACTGTTCCTAATTTATGCAAATGACAGCTTGTGACTGCAACTTGTTCCTGTTTGCGGATGACTCAGCCCTGCTGGTCTCTGACAAGAACAAGTTACAGGTTGAAAAAACCCTCAGCTCGGAACTAGGCAAAATCTGCATATGGCTCGCCGATAACAAACTATCATTACACATGGGCAAAACAGAGTCCATTCTCTTCGGTTCAAATAACAAACTCAGCAAGACCGAGGGCTTCTCAGTTACAGTGGGTGACAATATTGTCACAAGGAAAGATGAAATTACCTACCTGGGTTCCATCCTAGAGGCTAATCTTTCCTGTGACAAAATGGCATCCAATGTAATAAAAACAGTAGAGCTGGGCCGTTAACGGCGTTAACGTGCTGCGTTAACGCTATACTAGTATCGCGCGATAATATAATTAACGCATTAATCTAAAACAATTTTTTTTTTTTTTTTTTTTTTTTACATTATATATTTTTTTACCTTTATTTACCCAGGGTAGGTTCGCTGAGCACAGATGCTCTTTTTCAGGAACACCCTGCTTCACATTCACACAGTTCCATTCACACCTGGGAGCTGCCAAGTACAACCACAGTTGACACCTTTGGCCACTGAGCAACTCCACTGGAGCAGTTGATTCAAGCCATGTCACATAGTTCAAGTTTGAAATGATTCTTTCTGTTTTGCTCCTGAGAGTGTGCTAGATACTGTCTGTACTGGTAATATTATTTATTTGTGTTCACTTCTGAATAAAACAACTTATTAAACACAAGTACATCTTATTGAACATTATTTTGATATTTCATTACCAATTATCATAGCAAAACAGCTTTTTCAAACAGTCTGTAATGCATTTTGGAAACAGGAGATGGGCTCATGGTGTAATGGGCCACCTGGCCTGAGAAACATAAGGAGGAAAGAAAAAGTAAGGACTTACTTCTGGTCATTATTTGGGTAGAACACACATATTTTGAATGCCTTCGGCATTTTTTTTTTTTTTTAGACATTTTAATCTAGATTAATCTAGATTAAATCCAGGATTGCAGATAGATTAATCTAGATTAAAAAAATTAATCTATGCCCACCTCTAAAAAAAAGTCAAGCAACAAACTCGATTCTTGTACCGGATCTCCTCTCTGGTAAACAAGAATACCCTGAAGATTCTGGCAGGAGCACTCATTCAAGGGTACTACGACTATGCTTGCACCTCATGGTACCAAAGCACCTCAAAGGCGCTAAAAACAAAATTACAAATATCTCAAAACAAACTGGTCAGACTGCTGCTTGACCTTACTCCTAGAACCCACCTCACCCCTGCCCACTTTGACAACCTAGGATGGCTTAGAGTAGACGACAGAGTACAGCAACTTGCAATGGGCCTGGTCTACAAGATACACTACACAACCAAGGTACCCATGTACATGTCAAAATACTTCCCAAAGGTCAGTGAATACCACGACCACAACCAGAGGGAGCTCCACAAATCATGTTAAATCCAGATTCGGCTCAAACAAGGGACTAAACACGTTTCGCAATTATGCCACATCAATGTGGAACGCCCTACCCAAAGCTGTAAAGGAATGTGAATCACTACCCACTTTCAAAAACACTCTCAAAGAACACCTACGGGAGACTGCAATTCGAAACTGGCCCCTGCAAATGTCCTAACCCAACCCCCATCCAATGTACAGTAAATTACCAGGTATGGCTTTGTCAATATTCCAATGTACAGTGTACAGTGTCCCCCCCCCCCCCCGTGCCCAACACCCCCCCCCCCCCGCCACCCCACCCACCCAACCACCTCCAATGTACAGTTCCTCCCCCCCCCCCCCCACCCACCCAACCCCACCCCACCTACCCAACTTCCTCCAATGTACAGTTTCTACGTCAAATGTATATACTCTCTTTTCTGGACTCTTTTTGTACCACAAACAGTACTGTATTTGCAAATCTGGTTTGTCATAAATGTATAGATGTAGCAGTACTGTTCAAGTTCAAGTTTCAAGTTTCTTTAATAGTTGTCATACAGAAGTACAGAATACTTTTGTACAAAATGCTTCTTACTGTTGCGCTCCAGAGACTGTGCATGACAAGATAAGTATGAAATAAAAACATAGTAAAAATTAGAAGTAAAAAAAGAGGTCACAGTGTTCAGTTTTGACATATGTACAATGTTCGTAGACGTAGTTACCATACAATATACAATACTGTGCAGTGTACTAATATACAATACAATATAGTGCAAGGCATAAATGGACGAGGTGCAGTTTAGGTACAATTCACAGTAGGTGTACGAGTTGTAGTGCAAATCCTTTATCAATAAATATAAAGTGTAAGTGTGTTTGTGTGATCTAAAGTGTGGAGAGTGGGTGCTGCAGTGTGTTGTTTGTTTGAGTGAGTGTGTGCGTGTGGGTGTGTGTGCTGTGTGCATTTGATGGTTGTTGCATAGTGATTATTGTTCGTTTAGCGATTATTTTCGTTTAGCAGCCTGATGGCCTGGGGATAGAAGCTCCTTCTGAGTCTTTCTGTGCTCGCCATAAGACTCCGGTATCGCTTGCCTGACGGCAGCAGTTCAAAGAGGCAGTTGTTCGGGTGGCTCGAGTCCTTAATAATTCTCTTAGCCTTCCCCTTGCACCGCTTGTTGTAAATGTTCTGGAGGGTGGGAAGCCCCCCTCTAATTGTGCGTTCGGCTGAACGTGTCACTCTTTGTAGTCTGCTACGGTCTTGTGCAGTGCTATTCCCAAACCAGGAGGTGATGTTGCCGGTCAGGATGCTCTCTATTGTACATGAGTAGAAGTTCCTAAGGATCTTCTGACTGACTTGGAACTTCCTTAGGCGCCTGAGGAAGTAGAGGCGTTGTCGTGCCTTCTTCACAACACTGTCAATGTGTGTGGTCCATGTCAAGTCCTCGGATATGTGGGCTCCGAGGTACTTGAAACTGTTCACTCTCTCAACTGGTGCCCCGTCGATGCTGAGGGGGCTGTAGTCCTTGACCCCCGACCTCCTGAAGTCCACAATCATCTCTTTTGTTTTGCTGACGTTCAGGGAGAGGCAGTTCTCCTGACACCACTGTGACAGGTTCTCTACCTCTTCCAGGTAGGCCCTTTCGTCGTTGGCAGAGATCAGGCCCACCACTACTGTGTCATCAGCAAATTTGATGATGGTGTTGTTGTTCCGCTGTGCTATCTGTATGTCTATCTGTATGTCATGTATGTCATATATGTTATGATGAATTGAAAATGGGGGACCCTGATGTAAACAAGACAAAAGTCTTTCTCTGGTCTGCATCCCCTTAACAATTGTGTGTATTGAGCTGTACTGTACTGTACCCATTCTGCAATCTGTTAATAAAGTTTTCAATCAATCAATCAAAGGAAGCCTAGGTGCTGCAGCACCAGCGAAATGTTTTGTGGTGCTGGAGTTAACTCCTTTCATGCTCTGCTGAGACACCTGTCGTCTGAATGTGTCTCAGAATAGGATCATCCTGTTGCTGACTCAACCTAGTCTCAGTGGCATCAAGTTCCAGTCCTGTATCTGGAAGTATTGGTACAGTGCCCTGTTGTAGAGCTGCTATTGGTTTATGTTTTTATTTATTGTGATGTAATTTGTTGATTATGTTTGTGTGTTTTTTACTTATGAGATAGACAGGCAGCGAGAGCCAGCATATCACCAGTAAAGTGTATTTGTCTATGAACATATATCATTAAACACCATGACAGTCAACAGCAGTGATGCCACAGATTACTTGTAAAAGTAATCCGATTACTGATTACTGATTACTCCTTTAAAAAGTAATCCAAGTTACTTTACTGATTACTTGATTATCAGAGTAACTTAGTTACTTTGAAAGTAACTAGGTTACGAAGTCGTCGTCGTTCCCCCAACATTTTTTTTTAAACGCTTTATTGAAAGTGCATAAATTGTTTTTAACTTGTTTCTCTGCACATAACGTAAATTGTTAAACTAGTGCTTCAGCTTCTGTACCATCAAGTATGGTAAAGCAACAGTCTATGATGCTCACAGCATTAGAGCAGCCAGCCAGTGGTTTTACAAAACCAGTGTATCCATTCACATCTAACAAATGCAGGCTGAACTATTCAATTATATCAACTGTAACTATTAAATTGTTTTTATAAATGTCTCTCTATAAACATACAATCAGTCTCTCTTTAACATGTAAATTAACTGTAAATCTGGCAAATAAGAGCTTTTGCTCTGCCACCATCAAATATACATTAATCAAAAGGGAAAGAAACAATCTCTCTCTTTTGCTGTTTGGCTGGCCTCCGAGTCCTCCTGTACCTAGTCGAAGCGTCGGCTAGTGTTGTGATTCCAGATGCTTTCAATGCAATTGGATGTGCTGTTTTTAGCGGTAGACAGTATTTTGTTTCCTCCGCATATGCATAGACGAGCGTTTTGGGGTGGAAGTCTGAACAGAAACCGCAAAAGTCTTCTTGCGGTTTCACTTTTAATTTTGCGTTTAGACAAGTGTTTTGGGGTGGAATTCTCAGACGAATGCAGACGAGGCTGTAACAACGGAGCCCTGCTGTCACACGATTAGCGCATATGTCACATGACGTGCTGTGAAGACCCGCCCTACTCTGCCTCTGATTCGCAGACTGTGGATGGGGAATGTGATTGTACCAAAGCAGAGTCACTCACAGACAGAGTGTCCAGTCACGCCGCGGGACACATTCTTGTGTAACCCTTTCACTGCCACACTACGTCACTCCCAAATAAGAAAAACAGCTCAAAATGTATTTTTGACTGTCGAAAACGAAATAAAATACTGCATTCCGCCTGCATTATGAATTTATGATGAGATAGTAACGAAATAGTAACGCACAGCCACTTGGACAAGTAACTGCAATCAGATTACTGGCTTTTAAAGATTAACGCGTTAGATTACTATTTTCGGGGGAAAGTAATCAGATTACAATAACGCGTTACTTAGTAACGCGTTACCGGCATCACTGGTCAACAGTACATGTATCTGTCTATGAAAAGATATCATTAAACAGCATGCAGAAGCTTTAACTTCTTTCTCTTGTCCGTCTTCACCTGAGGGAGCCTGACATCCTCTGTGTCAGGGATGGGTGGGGTCCTCTCTAATCTCAAAAGAGAGCTATGTCCCCTCGCCTGGAAGCCTTCCAGCTGTTCCACACCCAGACCTGACAGATACAGTCAGAGAAGAAAGACAGAGCTGGACAGCAGCCGATAAGATCTGCCTCACTGGCATTCTCCAAAAACATTATGAAGAATTTAATTGTCATGCAGATTAACACACACACATGCGAGATGAGCAACCCAGAGTAACACACACACACACACACTGAGTCACCGATGAAATGTCTCTCTGCACTTTTCCCATCCTGTCATCCTTCCCCCCAAGAGCAGACATGGGACACGCCCCGGGGACCAATCCAAGTGCTCCTGTTCGTCTTCGTCAGGAGCTATCTGTTCTGCATGTTTTTCCATTGGGATTATCTTATAGGGAGGGGAAACCCTTGCGAGCACGGGGAGAGAACATGCAAACTCCACACAGAAAGGCCCGGGAGATACCCCACCTGAGTACCTGGCAACCCGGCAACCTGGTCCCCAAGCGGAAATCAAACCCTGGACCTTCTAGCTTATCACTGCCAAAGTCTCTTTCTTTCACCATAAGATTGAAGCCTCGGCTAAGAACCTCCACAAACTGCACGCCACCATGCCCCCCCCCCACACTCTCTCTGTGAAAGACTTTGCCACCATCTTTGAGAAAAAGGTAGAGAACATCCGCAGCTGCTTCTCCCAACCCCCACCCACTCCAAATGCTGACTCAAGAGCCTCATCTTTCACTCTGTCATCCTTCTCTCCCATTACAGACGCCGAAACGTTGACACTGGCAACGTCGAACTGTCCCACTACATGCCAGCTGGACCCAATACCCTCCTCACTCCTCCAGACCAGAGCACCAGACATCCTCCCATTCCTAATTGCAACCATCAACTCCTCTCTCAACTCAGGGGTGGTTCCCAACTCTCTAAAACATTCACATTTACATTTAGTCATTTAGCTGACACTTTTATCCAAAGCGACTTACAAGTTCTGTACGACAAGTCATCAGGAAGGGTACAACTCTATCAGCTGAGTAACAATGTTCATCAAAATGTTGCGTGTTACAGTGTAGGTTAGTTTATTAGGACAAGTGCGTGACAGTAAGGTTAGTTAGGGTTAGATTAAAGTAGATTAGAGTTGTAGGCTCTGCACTGGCATGGCTGTCATCCAGCAGATTCTTCCTGAGAAAGACCAGAAGGATCCGCTCCTTCCTGACATAATAAGCCACCAACTGCAAACAACAAGTTTCAAGTTTCTTTATTAGTTGTCATACAAAAATACAGAATACTTTTATATGAAATGCTTTTTGCTGTTCTGCTCCTGAGTGCTAGATAAAAATAAAATAGATAAGTAAAAAATGTAAGTAAAAAGTGTAAACAAGGGGAGCTCCAGTAGCTCACCACGTACCGCGAGCGCTATTTCAGCGCCGTGGACAACCGTGCTCGTCACGGATCTGGGGTTTAGCGAGTTCGAATCCCGGACTGCAGCCGTGCCTTTCCCAGAGTGTCTTCCCCCCCATCTGAACCCTTTCAGCCTGTTTCTGTCGGTCGAACTTGACCAGTATAAATGCGATAAACGTATAAAAGAGCCAGGGGAATGGCCAAAGTTTAAAAAAAAAAAAAAAAAAAAAGTGTAAACAAAAGTGTTCAAAACCAAAGTGTTCAATATATATATATGTATACAATATACAATACAGAGTAGAAAATAATTAGTAACTGAGTTACATACAATATAAAGTACAATGCAGAATGGGATGAGGTACAATTTAGGGTAAGGTGCAATGAGGTATGAGTTGTAGTGCAAATCTTTTTACCAATAAATATAAATATAAAGTGTGTTAAGTGTCTAAAGTGGGTGCTACAGTAGTGAGTTGTTTATTTAAAGGTGACATGCATTATAAATGTATTTTTTCAGTCTCTAGCATTGTATTATAGTAATAGGAGTTAGTATCAATGGGTCTCATTCCCGAACGAAGTTACGACAAAATATTTCGTCTTAGCCAGATTTCGGCCCATTTAAGACATTATTAGGGCTGGGAGCGGGAGTCCCCAAACTTTCCTGAGATCGTATTTGATCGTGGCTGAGAGCAGATTTAAGAGTGCTGAGGAGCACACTTAAATATGCTCTCAGCCCACGATCAAATCTCATGATTGATTGACTAATTTAAAATGTTATTATAACTTGACAGACTGTGTTCTCATAGTGATTCCTTCACGTCAACGCTACAGGCCTCCTTGGAATTAATTACTTAATCATAATTAAAATAAATATGACAATATTTGTACGATAAGAAATAAATTAAAAATAAATAATATGGATTCATCTGATCACAGGGCAGCTGCTTAACCATATCTGAACCAGCTATTTTGGACAAATGTATAATTACTTTAATTACTCAGATATTCAAACACAATTATGCAATTATTGTGAAATGATTGAAAATAATAATAATTTAATGCCTTCTGTGGAATTTGTATTTCTTATTTGTTACACATCTGTTTTAATGATTAATTATATACATTTGAAAGAATGCAGGTCAACATGCAATGTATCCCATTGATTGGTATACAATGGGACAGACCTTTGTTTGATTGATTGATTGATTGAAAACTTTATTAACAGATTGCAGAATGGGTACAGTACAGTACAGCTCAATTGTTAAGGGGATGCAGACCAGAGAAAGACTTTCTTCTTGTTTACATCAGGGTCCCCCATTTTCAATTCATCATAACATATATGACACACATGACACAGATAGACAGTACTGCTACATCTATACATTTACGACATACCAAATTTGCAAATACAGTACTGTTTGTGATACAAAAAGAGTCCAGAAAAGAGAGTACATTTGACGTAGAAACTGTTGGAGGAGGTTGGGTAGGAGGGATGGGTGGGGGATAGACTGTACAAGCAAAACTGTACATTGGAATATTGACAAAACCATACTTGGTCATTTACTGTACATTGGAGGGGGTTGATATAGCTATAAACCTGCATTCCTTCGAATATATCATTAATCAATTAAACTTATATTGAAATACACTATATAGCCTATACACCAACACTGAAATGACAGTGTATAAATAAATAAGAACTAAAGCTAATCGGTGGAAATAGACTGCATTAATATTCCATAACAAGTCTTGTGTGCGCCTACGAATGAACAGTAGCCTATAGGCTTAATTATGGAATAATAAGCCATACTGCGTTCATTCATTACGCCCGCCGTAGGCTATATATATTATATGTCATTCATTCATTCATATACAGTACTGCGCGCGCGCGCGTGTGTGTGTGTCTGTGTGTGCGCGCGCGCGCTGCGGCAGGTGTGTACCGCGAGCTGTATATGATGCCAATACATTAATCTAATCTAGTTTTGATGGGCGCAAGCGTGATTACGAAACCTAGCCGCATTTCTCGGAGAAGCTCTCTGATTGGCACTGACTGACGCTAGGTTTCGTAATCACGCGGCTCGCAAAGCCCTTCCGCCATTCCATTTCACACAGCTGCGTCACCAGTTGCCTTATGGAGCTATGGAGCTATGGAGGCGTTGTTTTGAATGCAAATGAGCTGAACGGGAACGCGCTTTAGAGTTTAAGACAGAATGCCATTCTCCAAGCAGATATCAGATAATATAATTTGTGCGACCTTTTCAGCCACTTAAGACATATTACCAGCACGTTCAGGACTCAGAGTGTACTTGTCATAGATTATGTCTCAGTGGTTCCAAGATAAGTCTTCCAGAATATATCTTTGAAATATTTTCGGGAATGAGACCCATTGTGTTTGTGTCTCTAAATACCATATTGGCGGATTGCCGTCATTCAGGTCATTCATTACCTGGTCCATTTTAATCAGGTCGTTCTGATTTGACTCGCATGGTGACGTCATGTGGCGAGGATGGAGCGGATAGTGATCCGATTGGCTCTGTGGTTGTATCGCACCAAATGGGGTTTGACAGAGCGAGCGAGAGAGAGAGGGAGAATCAGATAGACCCTCGCGACAGAGCACACATACACACACGCAGGTCGCGCTGTCGTCTCTCGGTCTGTCTCTCTCTCTCCCCCTCTCTCTCTCGATTCGGGAGCATAGCGCGCGGCACAGTGGAAGACTTCCTCAAACAGGAGAGGGAGAGAGAGAAAGAGAAGGGGACCTGCGTATCTCGCTCGCAGCTGTGTTTACACAGTTCTCTCTCTCTCTCTCTCTCTCTCTCTCTCTCTCTCTCTCTCTCTCTCTCTCTCTCTCTCTCTTTTTTTTCTTTTTAAGGTACTTAAAACTGTTCACTATCTCAACCGGTGCCCTGTCGATGCTGAGGGGGCTGTAGTCCCTGACCCCCGACCTCCTAAAGTCCACAATCATCTCTTTTGTTTTGCTGACGTTCAGGGAGAGGCAGTTCTCCTGACACCACGTGCCAGATTTTCTATCTCTTCCAGGTAGGCCCTCTCATCGTTTGCAGAGAGCAGGCCCACCACTACTGTGTCGTCAGGAAATTTGATGATTGTGTTGTTGTTCCGCTGTGCCACACAGTCGTGTGTGTACAGTGAGTAGAGGAGGGGACTCAGAACACAGCCCTGGGGGGCCCCTATGTTGAGGGTGATGGATGAGGAGGTGCAGTTTGGCTGAACGGGCCACTCTCTGTAGTATGCTACGGTCTTGTGCGGTGCTATTCCCAAACCAGGAGGTGATATTGCCAGTCAGGATGCTCTCTATTGTGCATGAGTAGAAGTTCTTAACACTAGAACAGCCGACAAGGGGTCAAATGACCCCTAGGCATTTTCAATAAATGTGTCCTCGTCACTGAATGACTTTTCCTAAAAGTACCTGTTTTATCTGGCACGGTTTCTGAAATTTCAAAATGACTTCAGGAAAATGTAATTATAACGTTATTCCACATATGGAAAGTCACAGCACTTTGCAAGCGTCTAGCGCAGGGGTGGCCAACCCGTGGCTCTTTGCCCGTCAATGTGTGGCTCTTCCAGCCAAATATATATATTTTTAATTATAACATTTTTATTTTATTATAATATTATTATTATAATTTTTTTTTGTCACTCAAACCTGTGGTAAACCTCATATTTTTATATTAAGAGGTAATTATATAGTTTACACTGTTTATTTTTCTCATATTTCTCATATAAGCTGTGGGGTCACCTGACCCCTTCCGGCGGGAATCAGTGACATTTTCTCCATGGCTGTGCTAGTGTTAAGAAATCTCCAATCTACCAAAGTCAGCACACGTTACCCCACTTATTAGAGAGGGTTTAAACTGAGCCAGCTGGATAGGCTGGTTTAGGTCCGAGAGTGAGAGCATCTTCAAGAGAGGTTCGCTTCCCACTCCTGGTGACTCCCATTTGTCACATGTCTTCCCCGCCTCTTCTCCTGTTAATCCTCTCCTCATCTGTCGGTCATGTCTGACCATGAAAAGCAATAAATGCTAAAAAATAAATCTTTAAAAGGAAGTAAACATAGAGCATCCAGCACTAGGGGCAAGTACCATGCTGAAGCCCTCGGGGTGCTCAGGGGGCGCAATCTCAGAGCCCCCTTTAACCCTTTCACTGCCACACTACAGGTTACCGTCGGTAGTGTGATAGTAAAGGGTTAACCTTATCTAGTGTGGCAGTGAAAGGGTTAACCTGCTGTTGTGTGGCAGTGAAAGGGTTAACCTGTGTATCGTCGCAGTGAAAGGGTTAACCGTTTGGTAGTGCGGCAGTGAAAGGGTTAAGAAGAGTGACACCAGCCTCAGGCTCCCCACTGTGCCATTGTCGACCTTAGTGTGTTGTGATGAAATAGCAGCTGTACACACCTTCAGGGTTGAGGTAGCCCCTTCCGTGACTGCGATGTGCAAGCCAGGGGCTGGCTTTTGAATACGCAGTCACTCGCAGCTATATAGCTTGCAGGCTCATTTGGACCACCAAGCACTGCTTAGGAGCTCGGGGTGGGTCAAAAATATATCAGATATGAATTTCAAAGGTACCCAGCGTACAATTAGGGTTACACACAGCGACGCGCTGGGGTCTGAAAGCTCGGAGTTGCTAATAAACATTTGAAATCATTGTTATAAAACGAGTGGTACTCACAGAGTGAGCCGTGTATTTCCGCCGTTGGTGTCACAGCGCATGCGCACCAGGCAGCCAAATACGGAAATACACGGCTCGCTCTGTGAGTACCATGCGTATTTAGCTGCCTGGTGGCGTGAACACTTTCGGCAACCAACATGTACTTCCGCGTTTCTCTGATTGGCCAGCGATCGGCCAGCCCTCTACGCTCGTTTCCCCCCTACGCCGGTAACGCGCGCATGTGCATTTCGCGCATTTCGTACTTGTCTCCCTGTGTACAGCTGAGAGCTCCAGCATTAAGCTAACAAGCTGGGGCCGCTGGTATACTTCTGAGAGCTCCAGCATAGCTAACTTATGTCCGCGAGCTAGGCGCAAGCCAGAGTAAAACACAGTTTTCATTCAATCAATAATAACATTAACGAGACTCTCATTGTGTCTATTCTGCTAACGCTACCTCTCATTGCTTTAACGTTACCTAGGCTCTCGTGTCTATCTGCTAACGTTAACGTTAGCATTAAGCTAACAAGCTGGGGCCGCTGGTGTACAGCTGAGAGCTCCAGCATAGCTAACTTATGTCCGCGAGCTAGGCGCAAGCCAGAGTAAAACACAGTTTTCATTCAATCAATAATAACATTAACGAGACTCTCGTTGTGTCTATTCTGCTAACGCTACCTCTCATTGCTTTAACGTTACCTAGGCTCTCGTGTCTATCTGCTAACATTAACGTTAGCATTAAGCTAACAAGCTGGGGCCGCTGGTGTACAGCTGAGAGCTCCAGCATAGCTAACTTATGTCCGCGAGCTAGGCGCAAGCCAGAGTAAAACACAGTTTTCATTCAATCAATAATAACATTAACGAGACTCTCGTTGTGTCTATTCTGCTAACGCTACCTCTCATTGCTTTAACGTTTACCTAGGCTCTCGTGTCTATCTGCTAACGTTAACGTAAGCATTAAGCTAACAAGCTGTAACGGCACCAGTCTCGCGTCTATCTGCTAACGTTAGCATTAGGTAATAACCGGTTTAAAATGGATGGTGATTACTTCACGTTGTGTCTATTCTACTAGCATTAACCATTAGTTACTAGTACAAACAATCAATAGCTAGTTATATTGATCACCCTATGTACGATAGCATAGCCATGCTAAAACGCTAGCACAACATTAGCACCTAACCTAACAACAACAACAAGCTTAACAAGTCAGCGATCTTTTTGTGAGACTAAACTCTCTGCTCGGTGGCAAATTGTGTTGATGCCGGTTTTGTTTCATCAATAAATGAGGCAGAATACACAGTGACTGTATCCTTTTTTGTTTATTGCACTTGTTCCTGCTGCAAATGAAACCCAAAGCGAGACATTAAAGATGGCGGCTTTCTGTTTTTCTGGAGACCCTCCAACGAGTGACGCGTCTCTCTTCTGACCAATCAGTGGTCTGCAGTGTTTCACGTGACTCATGAGGGGGTAAACGAGCGTAGAGCGGCTGGTATTCACGAAGGAGAGCACTGGCCAACGCTGGCCAAACAGAGAAACGCGGAAGTACATGTTGGTTGCCCAAAGTGTTCACGCTGCCTGGTGCGCATGCGCTGTGACACCAATGGCGGAAATACACGGCTCGCTCTGTGAGTACCACTCGTTTTATAACAATGATTTAAAATGTTTATTACCAACTCCGAGCTTTCAGACCCCAGCGCGTCGCTGTGTGAAACCCTAATTGTACGCTGGGTACCTTTGAAATTCATATCTGATATATTTTTGACCCACCCCGAGCTCCTAAGCAGTGCTTGGTGGTCCAAATGAGCCTGCGAGCTATATAGCTGCGAGTAACTGCGTATTCAAAAGCCAGCCCCTGGCTTGCACATCGCAGTCACGGAAGGGGCTAGGGTTGAGGGAGACCGGTGTTGTTGGGAAAGCAAGAAGAAGCAAGAAGAAGAAGTCGCTCTGGATGTCGACATGATGGAGTGGAACAAGAAGAAGCAAGAAGAAGCAAGAAGAAGCAAGAAGAAAAGGAAGAAGTCGCTCTGGATGTCGCCATGATGGAGTGGAACAAGAAGAAGCAAGAAGAAGCAAGAAAAAGAAGAAGTCTCTCTGGATGTTGCCATGATGGAGTGGAACAAGAAGAAGCAAGAAGAAGCAAAAAGAAGTCGCTCTGGATGTCGACATCACTCATCGTCAGAACAAGACTAGAACGAGAACATGGAGGTCCAGGAGGTCCCTGAAGCGGATCTCTTTGTCGGCATAGGATTTGAATATTGTTACATTCACAGCATGTTCCTTGAAGTGTAATGTTTCACTTAATTAATTATATACAAATGCACTTTTACTTTTTGGCTGCTCCTCTGCGGTTGCCTAAAGTATTTTACCATTGGCTGACTTGTACCGCAATTTACTCTCACTGTACAAAAACAGGAAGTTGCTGCAGACAATACGTTTCATTAAGCCAGAAACAAGAAGTGTCATTTCCACATGCTTCTGTCGAGCAGAAATAGGTAGAAAAATATATTTCTAAATCTAACGGCCAACGGCCAAGAGGAGAAACCAATGACGGCTAACACGGCCTTCTGATAACCACATAAAAGATCCTTGTATTCCCTGCTCGAGACCAACAACTTCTCCTTGCCTCAGCTGAGCGAAGTAGTTGTTGTCACACAGCTGTCTATCATTTGTACTTTGTACTTTTATACTTTGCTTATTCACTTTCAAATAAATACTCTGAAAGACTAACTCTCTTTTCATCATTCAAGATTCTCGATAAACAAACACAACACTACTTAATTAACTGTAGTAGTAACTGCACACTAAAAGTGGACAAGCCACCACAGCTAACGGTAGGAAACGCCCTGGCGCTGAGAAAAACAACAGGCTGCAGCACACTGACGAACAGGAAAACAGGGCCTACCAACAACGCTGATAATAGGTGATTCTGCTGTAGGCTATATCAACAATAAGAGAAATACAAACATATACTGCTACGCTGATGGAACTGTTTGTGAAATAACGAAGCACATTCCAAAAATTATATCTGAAAACACAGCAGCCATGAAATGTATCATCCACGTAGGAGCAAATGACATCTCAAATCGACAGTCTGAAAATCTAAAACGTGATGCTAACGAATTGCTGAAAATGCTGGATTCCACATCAGTGGCCCCTTACCAACAGTCTCTAAATTGACTGAACGATTCAGCAGACTTCTCCAGCTAAACAAATGGCTCTCAACTGCATGTGTGCTGCTACACAATGTCAAATACATTGCAAACTTCGACATGTTCATCTGGAGACATGAACAGTTGTTCCAAAATAATGGATTTTCTCTAAACAGATCTGGAGGAAGAATGTTCACTTCACATATATTCTACTCCGTTGACAATGGCCTTGCAACAAGCTCTAAGACAGACAATAACACAAACTAACTCTGATGACATCAAGGCGATAGAATCGCTAAGATTCGACTGAGGGGTCCGATCGACTGGATCGGATCGCGGAGCACATCCACAGGATTACAGCAGAACTAACAGCGCTCTCCCTGTATCGATGTCAAGACAATATATCGGGGATCACCATCGCCCCCCCCCCCCGTTTTTCCTCCCCTGTGTCACTCTCCTCCTCCCACCTCCCTCTTGATCGGAGATCCCCCTCCCCATCAACAACCCTAAAACGCAGGGCGCCCCTCCACTCTCCTCTTCCCCTCTCCCTCTTGCCAGGTCATCGCCAAAGTACCAAACCCCCCTTCCCCCCTCTCCCTGCTCATCTCTGCTCTCCCCCCTCTCCCCTCTTTTCATACAGAAATTGCAGTGATTCATATGGAGGTAGATTTCTATCAAAAATAAACAAACGCAAAAGTATAATCCACAATCGTAAAAACTATCCACACACACACACCTCTCAATTTGTGTTTTGTAAATCATAAGGACACACTTGATCTGCTTAGATTTACATATGGAATTCTAAGGACATGCTTGATCTGCTTAGATTTACGTACGGAATTCTAAGGACACGCTTGATCTGCTTGGAGTTACGTATGGAATTTTGAGACAAATATTTCGCTGTTTTCCCCCATGTGGATTTGTGTCGTGAAGCTTCTTCTTCTTCGGTGCTACCGAACATGGCCCGATGTGTGTTCGGCTCATGAGCGCTACTAGTAGCCAAAATCGCAAATTATCTTTAGCCCTAAGCATCAACATTCCATTATGAAAATGAATGCTCAAAATAAGCATATTATTGACCATTTTGAAGATAACAACTAGGGCTTTCAAATGATATAAATTATCTGTATGATTATCATGATTATTATTATTCATATCTTTCATATTTGATACAGAAATTATTACAAAAATCTTGTCCGGCCACCACATTTCAACAAACAACTGCATTTTCAACCACTTTACTGACAAGCTAGCAGGAAACTTAGAGGGTATTGGATATATGGTGGAGAGCTTTGTGGGGTGGAGTGACAGCAACCACCTCCAACTCAACACCAGTAAAACCAAGGAGCTGGTGGTGGACTTCCGGAGGGGCAAGAAGAGGCCCCCCCTGATTCCCATCACCATCCGAGGGGATGAGGTGGAGGTGGTGGAGTCATATAAGTTCCTTGGGGTACACCTGAACAATGAACTGGACTGGTCGAACAACACAGAGGCCCTCTACAGGAAGGGACAGAGCAGGCTGTTCTTCCTGAGGAGACTCAGGTCCTTCAATGTTTGCTGCTGCAGTCGTTCTACCAGTCTGTAGTGGCCAGTCAACTCGAGGGACACCAACAAGCTAAACAAGCCGGTGAGGAAGGCTAGCTCCGTGGTGGGAGTCGAGCTGGTCAGACTAGAGGTAGTGGCAGAGAGGGGAATGAGAAGGAAGCTGGCTGCTATCCTGGAGAATGCCTCCAGTCTGTGACGTTCAGTCACAGACTCATACCCCCCCCCCCCGACACTCAACTAACCGCCTCGGCCAGTCCGCCAGTTGTCTTCACATTTTAATTTCTGTACTGTACTGTAAATACTGTCTATCTATTTATCTATTTATTCATTCCTTTTAAACACCATGAACTAAATGTCCAAAATACTTTATCATGAACTGAAATTATTCTTATTTATAAAACTAGACATTTAGGCAATGGATTAGGGCAGTTTATATAAACTGTGCCTTTATGTTTTCATGATAAGTTCTGTGTTGATTTATTTACTTATACATATTTGTACTTGTGTTATTGCACATACCGCAGTCAGACAGTTTATTGTATAAATACCTGCTTTCTTAATCTGTTAATTGTTGATTTTATTCCTTTACGCTGTGATGCAAACAGGGAGTAAGAATCCTGTTGTACTTGTTGCATATGGCAAATAAAACTATCTGAATCTGAATAAGACAGGCTCGGAAAAACGTTATCCACCGGGGGCACGGGTGGCGTGTAGAGAATGATGGGGCGCTGGGTGCAGGGCATTGAGATGTTCTTTGGGGGCGTTTTGTGGGTTGTCTGTTTTTAAATACCAGTTTAGTCTACATTCAAATGTACATTTTCACAATTGTATCATTAGACTTGCTTCTACAAAGCTTTTGACAGGGTTTTCCTTGCTTTTTCTGATTCACTTGCGCATAGATTTCCGTTGTTTTCTATGGAACAGCGCTCCATTGCTTCCGGAGAAACAAACTTCTCTGCCTCAGTTCTTTTAACGAGCACCAACAGAAAGCTGTCTTACTCTTGTGCTTTATAGCCAGGGGGGGGGGGGGGGGGGGGTGGGGGGGGCGGTGCTCGGCTGAGAGATTGCAGCAGCATCTTGCAGCAGAGATTATTTCATCAACTTGATCACCCATGATGGAGCTCAGGTCGTGTTCCTGGAGAGATTACAACTGGATTCTCTGGAACAGCAAACCTATATGATATGACATAATCCAAGTTTATGCACATGCCAATTTTAGAATAGCAGGCTACCAAATGTACATGGGTCATTCCTGGCTGACTTTTCAATGTGCTAACCTTTGGGGGGGAAATCATGTTTTTTTTTGCATTTTTTGAATTATGTGTATCAGGTAAATAACATGTTTAACATTCAGGTACTTGTATTGGTAGAGCTCAAGTACTTAAATAATAATAATTATGGGTGGATTGTTCAGCCATCGACCGTGAGAGAGTTCCACCCTGTTAGGGACATATACATAGCTATTGCAAAGTGTTAATAATGTAAATATTCAACAATACTTAGCTTTTCTTACCCCTTATGTGTCCCTTATTCCATCATATATGGTTTTATTTGAATAATAAAGAAACAAGAATTGTGGAGTAGAACATTTGTTTATTATTCAGAACAGTCACACCCAATTTACCCAAAATGGTAAATAATTAAACAATGTTGCCTAATAAAAAAACATGTATGCTGTTGATCCTTTTCAACTGTGCAAATTAACAAGGAGAGTGACAACAATGTTAATACCAAAGAATACCGTGAGATCATAGGCAGTTTGATCTATCACTGATTCTTGAGAGTTGGGACAAAACATGTCCTACATAGAAAAGTCTAATTTATATAAAAAATAAAGAAATTCATAATGAGTGATATACTCACAAAGTTACATCTAAAGGTATTGTGTATACTGATGTTATGTTTTAGCACATATATTTGTTTTTTGGGGGATATTTGTTTAAATGTATAATCTGTGGTTAGAAGCTCCCATGTTAATTATCTTGTCCTCAGCAAGGGGTTACATTATTGACCAGCCCAAAAAAGCTTGAAAGACCTCTCCACTTGTGAAAACATACATATCAAATGAAAGATAAGGGTTATACATGTATAAAACAATGCATGCCATGAAACTCAAATAATATTGCCCATAGAAATCTACCTATCAAAGTTGTGTCCTCAGTTTATGTCAACTCTGTCAGACCTTTTCATAAACCTAATTAAATCAGGCAATAGCATGGCTATCTCTATCCTTGAGGACCCCTTTTCCTTCCCCTGAATGTGGTGAATGCAACACTACCACACATGGTCTGGTAAGTTTTACACTTTTTGATATTTTAGACAAACAATGTCAATATTCCGATGGTCACAGCTGGAACATGTCAACACCGTCTCTCCGTTATTATACTTTTAAAAAAACAATAGTGGATTGAATTCAAGTGTTTCAGTGAGATTATTAAGACAGCTAGCAACTGCCAAAAAAACTAGCTAGCTGCAGTGCACAATACAGGCTTGGAGGGAAAATGTGTGCCCTTTTGTCAACTCCGTCAGACGTCAACTCCATCAGATTGTGTGTCTGACGGAGTTGACGTGTAAACTGATGGAGTTGACAAATCCATCAATAACCTCATAATATGCTATTATTATACTATTTTTGAACATGGTAAAGGATTTAAATGTTATTTCAGAGTTTTATCTGCACAGAAGTGTGCATATAATAGCATGCATCAGAGCATGGGCAGGCTGTGGTCTGCTTATTGAATAATTGTCTTACTTTCCCAGCACATGTGTTAATAAATAAATATAAATATATCACTTGTCTACGTTGATTGATTGATTGATGTAAAATATGGTGCAGTGTGTAGTTTTCACTACCAAACATCTACACTCTTGCCTCTTATAGAGCGGGGAAGGAGTTCCATGTTGCCCTTTCATATCCCAGAAGAGATACAAGACAGAAGAAAACAGTTATTCTTGTTATTATACTGTTTACTTAGATCATCAGAGCAGAGGGGCACGGTGGTAAACTGTGGATATTTGTTAGGTTTTAGTGAGTTGTTCCTTACCTTCGCGTGGGGTATGTCTGGGAGTGCTTGCATTCTTTCATTTATTTGCATTTCTTTTAAATTTGTTGTTGTGTTCTTGTTCTGTTCTTGACTTATTGTTATGTTTCTTCTTGACTTGTTTAAAGAAGACGTGTACGGCCCATGGGGACATTAACGTGTGTTGTCGGGCCTTACAAATAAATTTGTTTTGATTTGATTTCATCTTAATATCTTTATAATAATTCTTAATATAGGACTGGTCCATGCGTGTCTAGATTGCTGCATCATCCTTTCTCTGACTTTCCATCCATAGTGTAATACATTATGGTATGGAGTGATCAACAGGATAATTCTTTGCTAGTCAGTTGTCACAATCTTATCAGTTGTAATTAAGGCTGTCAAAGTTAACACGGTATTAACGCGTTATCGCCCGATTCTATTAACGCCACTATTTTTTTTAACTCACGATTAACTTTTAAGATTATTATTATTTTTGTATTACTAGACTTCACTCAGGTGTATTATTGATGCTCTCATTGATACTATGTTTGTTTCTGAAGTGTGTGTGTGTGTGTGTGTGAGATATATATAGAGAGAGAGGGGGGTGAGAGAGATGAGGAAGGGGCAAGAGAGAAAGAGAGCCGGGAGAGTGTGAGTGTGAGAGAGAGAGGGGGGGTGTGTGATTACTCAGCCCTTGTGTGGGTGAATGTAACAAGTTCCTAACGTTTTCTTTCCCCTATTATTTCATGCACACTTTATTCATTGTTTTAAATTATTATTTTCTTTTAAGTTATTTTGTGTGCATCACTCTGTTTTGAATTTGATGCAAATTTGCAATGCATGAGGGTCATCCTTTTGTGTTAAATGGCTGCATAAAGCAAGCATTTGTTGACTCATGTTGATAAGATTATTAAAACTTGGAACTTGAAAAATATCTGTTTAAGGTAGATAAAAAAAGATATGTTAAAAAAAATGCGATTAATTCATGATTAATCGCGAGTTAACTATGGACAATCATGCGATTAATCACGATTATATATTTTAATCCATTGACAGCACTAGTTGTAATATACCCTAGGATTATTGGAATGAATGTCTTTGAATTTTCTCCCACTGCTTCCACTGAACATGGATTTTGTCTGCACAAGCCAGTGTGAAGATGTTTGCAACATGTAGAAACTACGCACTGCAGCTTTAACGTCAATCAATCATGTTTAGTAAATAGACACCTGATTTTATAGTCTTATTCTAATACATTTTCATGACTTTTGTATTATAGGAAAGCATGGCTAGACAGAAATTGTCAGTTGAGGAGCGAAGGAGAAGAAATAGAGAGTACCAATGAAAGAGAAGAGAAGAATTACACAGTGACGAAGAGAGCAAACATGTCATGCAAGAGCAGGAAAGACAAAGGTGGAAAAAGAGGGTTCAAGACAAAAAAGTAATAGAAATAGACAAGATGGGAGACAGGGCACAGAGGTATCGGAGAAAATATTGGAGAGAGGTCCAGAAAAGGTGCAGATAGAAAAGGTCCTGTGAAGGTGCGGTGCTGGAGGCAGACACCCCCCCAGATCAGGATATTCTAGATAACAATGCCAGACAGCGCAGAGAGTCTCTCAGACAGGAACAGAAACAAAGTAAAACACGAAAAAGGCATTCAAGATAAATACAAACTTTAAAAGAGAAGATTACAAATGTAACAAAGCAACAAAACAACCTGAGAAAAACAATAATGTGCTGAAAAAAGGCTACAAATACTGTACATCACCACTGGACTCTCCAGGCACGGAAACAAAGAATATGCTATCAGGAAGCAAAGTAAGGAATCAGAAAATCCAAAAGGCCCTGCTATTCCACCACATCCTCAGAAGAGAGCTGAAGACAAACAAACAAACTCCTGGCCCACGGCGCCAAAAACCAGCACTGAGTTCATCAGGCACGATTCTTAAAAAGTATCGTCTTCTTCAACAAATGAAAGACTTTGGGTTAACCTATAAGTTAATGAGAGAAAGGGAGCATCCTCAGAAAAAGCCAACATTCATACAGGGTGTAACACAGAATGTCCAGGATTTCTTCCTGAACTCTGCACGTGTGACGATGTGTGATGATGGATAGTGCTAATGATGGCTTTGTCATTATAAATTATTTCCCATATCTTTTAAAATCTTCAAAATTTTGCAATACAAAATTATGTAGGTTAGAGTTATCCTATCCCAAAAATGTACTCATATTTAAATTCCCCATTAAGAAATGCATCATTTAGACACCTTGCATGTTAGGATTTCCTTCAGATTCATGTTGGCATCCATGTATGGCGAAGGCCCGGACTGGCCATCGGGAGCTCTGTCTGTCTGTCACACACACACAAAGGGAGCCGCATGTGATTGGTGGAGGCGGTACCAGGCCATACAACTGATTGACAGTTGAGATGAATGAATGAATGAATGAATGACTTTATTTGACAATATAAAAAATAAACATGTGACAGAAGAGCACAGTCGGGATATACTGCCAAGGATGAAACACAAAAAAGCTCAGAGCTTATTTCCATTGTGGTCCTTGTAGGGGGGTGGGGGAATGTGATGCTTAAAACATGCATCATACAAAACGTGACATCACAACACATCACATATACCATTTAACATTTATATACATACAGACTCATACAACATGCAAGGGTGCCTTAAGCTAAGTGTCTAGGTATAGTCCCTTTTGAGCCATGTCTTCAGATGGCGAATGGAATGGCAGATGGCACTTCTGCAAAATGACAGGGAGAGACAGCGAAAGACAAACAATTTCAAGCATAACCTGCGCTTGAAGATGGACAGTGGAAAAAGAGGAAGGGTCGAGCAGAGAGGGAAAGAGAGAAAAATACATACTGCTTACTGCTTGTATTTCACAGAACAGTCAGATAGGAATTACTGGAAATGAAATGTTTCAACACTTCAACAGTGAAAAAAAGAGGAAGCATGGAGCAGAGACGGGACGCCCTAAATGTTGCCGCTAAATGTGGCAACATTGACCAAATGTTTTCTTGCACCACGGGACCACCAGGTTAGTCAGTGATAAAAATAAACATGCTAGCTAGCTAACATAGCTAATGTTACCATGCATCATCATCATCCCCTGTCATTTTTCCCTGCATAAATCTTTTATTCAACTTCAGTCCTGATCATAACCATTTAAATGTTTCTTGTAATGTCAGATTAAAAATGAAATACTCTAACTTTTCTGATTTCTGAGTTGTTAAGTCTGACATTACAAAAACTAAAAATCCATCAAAATCAGTGTTGTTGCTAATCATTGACACATGATGATTATAACAATTATTAGCCTGTAATAATCCCCCCCAGAAAAATCCACTTTGCATTTGATATATTGAAAATATTTAAATGTGTGTGTTTTTTTAACAATAATTTGTGATGCCATCACAAACAATGGCATTTAAAGGGTAAACATTTTAAAAGTCCTGCACCAGCATGTAGGGAATTAAGTCATTGTAACAAAAATCTTCCTGGTGGGGGACCCCCAGACCCCCTGCTTAAAAATTTGCCTGACTTGGGCTATATTTCGCACTATATTTCCTGGCCTGAATAATTCCCCCAGTCCGGCCCTGCAAAGGGGTGAACAATTGTCAAATCTGCCAGTTTGAAATACAAAATGATGTAAGTTAGAGTTATCATATCCGAAAATGTTTCCTATATTTTAATTCCCCACAAGAAACACATATTTTAGACACCCCTCATGTTAAGATTTCTTTAAAATTCATGTTTGCACAAAAGTATGGCCCGCCCTAATATGATGACCACTGGTGGCTAGCCAAGATCATCGATGTGGATACTGATCAACAAGATGTAAAAGTGGAATTTCTGCATCCCCATGGTCCAACAGAAAAGGTTCTGTTTCTGCCCAGTTCAAGACATCATAGTGAAACTAATCGGAAATGCAGAAGGAAACGAAGAGGAGAAGTGCAGGGTGAGAACGTGGAGATCAGGAAGTTGGGTAGATGAAAACAGGGACGAGAAGAAGGGGTCCTGGTCTCCATGACTGTTTTTGTTGTTGGAAACAGTGCATTTTGTAATAGTTGGAAACAGTGTATGTAAAGTTTGTTGTTATTACAATTGAGTTAACAAAATGTTCAGTATTAACATTAACAAGGAGTTATTAGTTCTTATCATTGTCACTTCCATCTGTTCCAACAAAAATGCATGTGTTCATTTATCAGAGATGCATATACAATTTAGTCAACTCTGTCAGTTTCTTGTCAACTCCGTCAGATCTTTGTCAACACCGTCAGATGTTTGTTTTTGTTAATTCTGTGGAAAATACAAATTTCTTCTTCAGTTTATGTTGTTTAAGTAATAAAGGAGCATCAGATCTTCATCCTCTTGTCTTATTTACTTAATGATCTTTTTTTTATCATATCAAAATTAAAAACAAAGTTTGAAAATGCAAATATTTCTAAATCTGTGTTTTCAGAATAGTGTGAAATTACACCTGAGGTTTATATATTATATTTGATTGCATACCAGAGTAACTAAACACTATTACAACATACTTCAGAACCTTAGATTCTTGTTGGACTGGAATAATTAGAATTATATACTTTTTTGTGTGTCTGACGGAGTTAACCCAAATCAAGTTTCAAAGGGAAACATGTGAATTT
This sequence comes from Notolepis coatsorum, assembly GCF_963971535.1. Classification (NCBI taxonomy): domain Eukaryota; kingdom Metazoa; phylum Chordata; class Actinopteri; order Aulopiformes; family Paralepididae; genus Notolepis; species Notolepis coatsorum. The sequence continues at coordinate 101,720,617 of NC_140181.1, read as the reverse complement.
GTTCAAAATGTTTTTCTATGTAGAGCCCGCACCTTTACATGGTTAAATAGCTCAGACCTTTCTCTACATGAATATACAACTCTAATCAATATAGTGTGCATTCTCAAAATATAATATTCAAAAGTGTTTTGTCCCGACTCTCAAGAATCAGTGCTATGCAATGACTTGTACCTGACCAGATATTAGCTGGATCACAAACACTGGCAAAGCCAAAAGCAGGGAACCTAGTAGCTGCTAAACATGTTTTGAGATACCTAAAGGGGACCAGTGACTATGAGTTGTGCTTCAGGAAATCTGACAAAGACTTAAGTCTTATAGCTTACAGTGATTCTGATTCGGCATCTTCTGAGGAAGATAGACGGAGTACAACAGGATACTGTTTTAGCCTGACGAAACAAGGCCCTGCAATATCCTGGAAGTCAAAGAAACAACCAACAGTAGCACTCTCAACATGTGAGGCTGAATACATCAGTCTAGCTACTACTACTCAGGAAAGCATGTATCTAAGGAAAGCATGTATCTAACTCAACTATTAAACGGCATGGATAAGAGAGTCTACCGTTGTACAAAAATGCACGAAGACAACCAGGGGGCCATTGCACTCAGTAAGAACCCAGTGAACAGACAGAGGTCCAAACACAAGTACCACTTTATTCGTGATGCACTCAGCGAAGGGAAAATAGATATTGTTTACTGCCCAACAGAAGATATGGCTGCAGACACTTACAAAGCCGGTAGTTAAGTTCAAGTTTAGTAAATTCAAGAGTTTCTTTTTTGGAAACTAACATGAGTATCGTCCTTTTCGGCTTGAGATGATGAGAACAAGTGGGGGTGTTGAGATATATGTTCTCATTATGTCAAGGAAAAAAGATAGTATGTTATGTTTGTTATGATATTATGTGTTAATGAGTATGCGTTCATAATACAATGTTTTGTATTGAAATGTGGTGCACCTCTATTATAACATTTATGTTTATTATTGTACGTGCAATACGTGAAAAACGTGATAGTAGGACGCAGCAGCGGGAAGCCGAGAACGTACTTAGCGGTCAGCTGTCAGTGCGCACTGAGGGAGGAATGGTGTTCAGAGTGGTTACAGGTGTAAAGGCCACTATAGCAGCGGACCGGGGTTGGGGTGTTGGTCCTGGGGGGTCCAAGGTTCCTGGGGTGGGGGGGTGGAAGGAAATGTCTTTTGTGATGTCTTTTATGGTGTCTTTATTGCCAAGTATATGATGATGATGATTGATGATGATGATGAATTTATTTCAGACTCAAGGTCCATATTACACATATACAAAACAACAACAAGAATACAATAACAAAAGAAACAAGGCCAACAACATAGATTAAAATACATAAAGGCATCGGCTCCAATGTTTCCACAAATCAGAGGAGTACCTTGTATCACTTCATTTTTTTCATCACTAATGTATACTTTTCACATACAAGGAATTTGCTTTGGACGTTATTGGTGTGACATTAGCGGACAGACATTAACACTTTGGATGCCCAACCCGAGTTTTCTCGGGTTTACCCCCTGCGGGTTGAATGCCCATAACGAGAATATTTGTTTTTATTTTTTATTAGCGATCTGAATTCATATTTCATCAATCGAGTCTACCGTTGGAAAATCAGCCACCCCAGGCGCTCAGATGTGAAAAAAGCGCCCCCTATCGTCTCCCAGATGGTAATTCACCCTTTTGGATTGGACTCAGTGAAAATGAATGAGAAAAAAATACCCGGACTCCACATTTTACTTCTCACTCATGTAACCAGGGTCGATCAGCTTCATGCTGGACCCTCAGAGCAGCGGGGATTATGTGTTTTTATGTGTTGGATCAATAAAAGGATCGATTTTTTCGAATGGCGATCAGGAATTGGAATAATCCATTTGGATACCATCTGATCTCAGGTAAGGAATCTATGTTACCAGTTTTAGGATAATCAGACCCGTTTTCACGGAGATATAAGCTTTTTATTTTTTTTTGTGATATGGCTGTTTGACTCTAAGAGCGATCAGGAACTGAGAGAATCGATTTTCAGCACGCGGCACTAGCGTGCACACGTACACATACAATCATCTAGCGTTTATTTGAAAACGATTCATAAATAGGCTGACAAATGACAACGTTCTAGAATATTACAGTACGGGGCGATTATCATGGAATCCTCAATTTTTTCCGTGAAAACGAGGTGAAACGGAAATGAACCGATAAAAAAACAATCTGCTTCGACAATGTTGACTGGAAATAGGTCATTGATAATGCGACGGGCAGATTAGACACATAATTTAATTTAAAACATAGATTAGGCGATATTAATGCTAACATTGAAGTGGATGTGGGCATTCAAGCACTAAATGTGCGCCCCCTGCTGGGCATTCAAAGTGTTAACAGACAGATAATACAATAAAGTGGTTGAGTAAAATAAAATGAAATATGAGCTAAATTAAGAAATAAAATATAGGCCAGGGCTGTACGACTGTATAAGAGGTTGTGTAAAATTATGTGGGATATAAACTAAATTAAATATAGCTCTAAAATAGATATAAAAATGTATTCTTTTTTGCCTGTTCGACGGAAGATACCGACTGTCACATGACCATAGTATTGTCTCCAGAGCTATAATATAGAATATAGATATAGTTCTACAAACAAGGTGACGCACCCCTATCTTTAAAGCGTGGCCTATCTAGAACTGGATAACGATAATGGCCGGCACAGAATGAGTTAAAATGGAAACATAAAAGATATTTGATAATAAAAAGAGTGGTTGTGTGTGTGTCACAGCTGTGAGCATGGTAATGTTGCAGTGGAGGAGAAGTTTGGTAATATGAATCACATGTAAATAAACTATTCACATAAAAGAAACAAAACAAGCAGGCGGTCTTTGTGTGGATAAAGACATGGCGGGTGAAGGAGCAGAAAACTCTACACAGTCTACATGCTGTCATAATAATAATACAATTCTTATACTTTTTTGACTTTACCTTCAATTGGTAGGTATCACAATGATATTCTGAAAAACACAATCTTCATTGGATAATTAACACATCTATGGCCAGTAACAGCACTTGCAGCTGTTTCTGAAAACAAGGCCAGTGTGGCATCTCATGAGGTAGGTGCGTCCATGGAAACACTGATAGTAGGAGTTGGTGTCTTTGTCGTTGACATACAGGTCATCAACCTTCCAATCACAGAAGCCACTACCAGGAGCAGTGGTGGTGGTGGTGGTAGTAGTGGTGGCAATATGTGGGTGCTTCGGGTCCTTAGTTGTGACTACTGGTGGCCGGGTGGTCATGGGTGGAGGAGGAGGTGGTGAATCTGGCAAGACAGCATGTGTTAATTTAATTAGGTTAGTTAAGTTAATTAAAGGGTGGAAAGAAAATATCTCATTAGTGTTTCAGTGTATGTGTTAGAAAATCAGTGAGATGTCTGATTGATTGGCATGAGGATCACGTAGACCATGTACAATTGCGTAGAATAAGCACATATAGTCTTCACTGTCCTTGTTCCAAATGATTGGAAGTCTTACACAGTGTACCTTTAACCGTTATATTATGAATCCAGTGTTGAGATTTCATAAATTTTCACCTGAAGCCAGAAGAGAGCGCAGGTGGGCGATGAGGGGGTAGTTGCCCTCTCCACAGAACTGTCCTGCAAAGTCATCCTGGTCCAGAGACCAGACGAAGGCACCTCCAAACTTGTTGTCCTTCAGATATTGTACCTATGGAATAATAGTTGGCACCACAACAACCATTTTCAACCCTCTCAATTGCCATTAGTTTGGGGTAATTGGACAAAGCAGAGAGATATACTGTGTTTCTGATATACTTCATCAGTTAGTTAGTTTTCCATTATTTCTTCAACAAAATGTACAATGCTTGGTTGCAGCAAAGTGACTTGAAAGCTTGCCTCTGAAAACTTTTCTCTTTTTAATCTCTCTGAAAGATTGGAATATAAGACTGATATCACCGATATGTTGTAAATTACCTTGATTTCATAGCTTTTCTTGTTGTCAAATCCGACCCACTCATTTCCTTTTGTGGCATAGGGCACCATTTGCTCATCAGTCCAGTGGAGATTGGCTCCTTGAAGGAAGGTGCAAATCTGTTGAGAATATACAGTGACTCTTAAACGTGGTCCATGAGGTATGGGGATATATGCATATTCATGTATTAATTTATCTCAACTTAGATTTCATTGAACCTAACTTTTAATATTGTCACAACTTCAGTCAGTCTTTAATACGTTCTTTGTTTAAGCATTATTATACTCATTAGATCACGCCTAGGGGTGGTTGTTAGGCCCGACGTGCAGCGGAGGGTCGTTAGACCCCCCCTAGGCGTGATCTAATGAGTATAACACACGACTTCAAGTGATGTAATGCTTTTATACAATGGCCGAATTCACCCAACCTTATGGCTATACTCAATAAACACACAGTAATTGAAGCATAATGGAGATTTATTCACAAAACCATCCACAGAGAAAGTAGATCCAATAGTAGATCCAATCTATGGCGGACTCATTCAGACTCATTAAAAAAAATATATATAAGTAACTCGGTTGTGGGAGGGATCTGGGGTCATGTGGAGTGTGTTATACAAAATAACAACGACTAACTTGACAGTTTCAGCCAATCAGAATCAAGATATTTGCATGCCATTGTATAATTGCTGATATTAACTCTCCTGTCATTTCAGACCTGGACACTCTCTCCTGCATCACCTGCTGATCACATTCACCTGCCCTGTTCCACTGACACACACACACCTGCCCCTTATTAGCTAACCAGCCCTTCTGTAGTTAGACCTGTTCATTTATCTTGCTCCCTGCCAGATTGTCTTACCTAGCTATCCAGCGTTTTGCTATTCTGATTCATCCTGCCTGTTTCTGCTATTGACCCTCCCTGTTGGATTTTCGACTTCTTCTTATATTTACCCCTGCTTACTCTTTACACTTTCCCTGCCTTCCCCCTAACTGGATTTGTTTGCTACATGGACTGATATACTATGGTATTGGCCCCTGATTACTCATTAACTGTTTCTCAGTTCACATCTGAACTGTCACTGTGTCGTTGCTGCTGGGTTCTTGTCTGCCATACTGTGGGCCGTTACAAATATGGTGTTGCATAGAATTCCTTCCCACATTCATCGAAGATGCTCCAGTTTTTAGCTCATGTCATGACAATGAGATGCTATATGAGATTAAAACCACAATCCTGAGGCAGCTCCACGAGCACTGTTGCCCATTACAGTCACCCCCAAAAAAGTTCTCTGTGCATCTTCACTGTCTCATCATTCACTGACCTCATAGTACGACAAGGATCCAGCTACTCCAGTATAGGGTCCAGCGGAGGCGGGTCCACTGGCTGGTGCTCCGATGCCATTGGCCGCTGAAGAAGTGCGGAATGTGCGTCCATAGGTTGCAAAACCCATCATGAGCTTCTCAACAGGAGCCCCCTGGTCTCTCCAGTACTTCATAGCAAAGTCCTGTAAGGGAAATATAAAACGATGAATGCGTTGCTATAATAAAGAATGAATCGGTCATCGGGCGTCTCGTGACGATATGGAACGATCATCTCTGATGTGGAAGTTCTTCACTCACCACATTGTAGTAGATGTTCTCTCCCACATCTGAAGAGCTTTTGTACAGAGGACTGTTGTGGCCAGTGTCCCAGGCTCCATGGAAGTCGTAGGTCATGACATTTATAATGTCTAAGTACCTGGTACACAAACACAGTGACGCAAACACAGACTGGTTGATGACACATTGTACTATATTCAAACCTATAGTATTCATACATGCTATAGAGATTTACTACATAAATGCTGTAGGTTTTATAGTATTCCTGTGTTGTTGTTTTTTCACATCTATAGAATTGTATCACCACAATATTACAGTGAAATGCTATGTTTCTGTAGTGGTTACTATAATTTACAAAAGTTCATTTTCATATGTTGTATGTGTTTTATAGTATTCCTGTGTTTTTAAAATGGTCATATCTATAGCATTTTATCACTGAACTATTAGAGTGAATCGCCATAGTATTTTTGTAGTGGAATATTCTAGAAATATATGGTGACTGACTATTATAATGCTATATTATTCCTGTGGTTTACCATTGAAATGATTTGTAGTGGTTCCCTATAGCATTTCTATAGTAACCGGTAAAAGTTTAAAAAAATAACAAATTTTTTTATAATAAAAGAAAACAACAGGAATACTATACTTTTACAGTTCATTTTAACAGTTAATTTTCACATGGGTTGAACTCACTTTGAAACCTCAGCGACCTCATATCCGTTGTCAATAGTTCCCTTCCCAGCAGCCACTGCAGCTGTGAGCAGCAGCCTTGGTTTATTGGTGTCTGCAGCTTCTTTTTCAAAGGCAGCAATTAATTCCTAAATTCAAAAACACAATGGGAGATGACAATAATGTGTCCTGTATTTTATTAATAATAATAACTAGACAATTCCCTGGGGGAAATTGTGAAAGTGTGGGTGATGCCTGTGCACCGCCGGCCAACGGGAGAGGGTCTCTCGCGAGTCTCTATGACAAATGGTTGTTATAGGTGGTTGCTAGGGTGTTTCTAGGTGGCTACTAAGGTGTACTAGGTGGTTGCTAGGGTGTTTCTAGGTGGCTACTAAGGTGTACTAGGTGGTTGCTAGTGTATTGTTAGGTGGTTACTAATGTGTACTAGGTGGTTTCTAGGGTGTTTCTAGGTGGTTGCTAGGGTGTTATAGGTGGTTGCTAGGGTGTTTCTAGGTGGTTGCTAGGGTGTTGCTGGGGTGTCTAATGTAAGTGGTATAGTTAAAGGGTTAACCCATTGTATAGAGGTCATGGCTAACATCCACCAAATGAATGTAGAAGTCAGTACTGAGTTGATTGACACCTCTCTTAAGTCTCATGCACATGCACATGCAGGCGTCAATCAACTCAGTACAATTAAAATCCTAATTGACACAAATCCATCCCCAATGCATTTCAATGAGGCTGCGCTTCCTTCACTCTCACCATAATTAAAGCAAAACGATAAGACATGAATCTTATTTTTTTTTAATATGAGCACTTGAGAAACTTCATGAAGGGTTATGTGCAATATTGTGCAATTCCGTCGACAATTGTGGCCCATGTGGTGATCGGAAGACAAGGGAAGGAACGGTGAAATCACAGATTTCAGCTAGAGTAGAGAGTCCATAGTGTGTATGTGGAGCATGACTGTCAAAGAAATGGCCATAAGTTGAGATAGAAATGTCCAATTCCATTTATCTAAAATATTTATATTTTCTTTTATCAGCGAGGGCACAGTCGTCGCATGGTTTTGGTGTGTTGTTTTTATATCTAGGTCCAAAAGTCAGATCACTGTCGTAATTTACAAAAGGTGATGGTAAAACAAAATAATTCTGTTTCTACACTCTAGTTATTTACATTATGCCATTCATTCCTATGGACCAAAATTGCCCATTTAGAGTCAATTTGTACCCAAACGGTGAGGTGAAACTTTCCAAAAAGTAATAGCAACTCGAGTTGGACCGAGCTGGTCATTCTGATACCTTACACTTGTATGTGGTGTGAACGCTCTGGCAGGAGTAGTCGGACAAAGATCGGCGGAATAATAAATAAATAAAGATACAATATAGATTTCAATAGTGTGGTGTGACTGGCTTCGCCAGGTCACCCACACTAATAATAATAATAATAATAATAACGAATGTGTGAATCATTATGAGGATGATGTATTGTGGACTGATAGCCTGCAGGGTCCTAATGCGTAGGATCTGTAATGATGTGTAGGTTGGAGTTTAGTAAGGCTGAGACGATATGCCATTTGGAAGAATCGATAAATCGGGGCAAAATTATCGATAAATATTGATTTTTTTATTATTATTATTATTGATTTTTTATTATTGTTATTATTCTTTTTTTATTATGGCATCTTCCTGATCGCTACTGGCAGCGCTCTCAGCACGACTCGCTGTCGTGGGCCAACTACAGCATTGCAAAAACGACAGTGAGTGCATGTGACACACACACACAAACTAACGTTAAATAATAGAAAAAAAAAGGAATTTAAACATTTTTATTTCAAAAAAATTAAATGTACACATGCAAGAAAATCGATAAGTGATGCCACTCATCAATTTCACGCAGTTATCGATAATTAGCGATAAATCGATAAGTGGTCTCAGCCTTAGAGTTTAGTAACTTATATTATTAACACAAATTTTACTGTGAATGTCCCTCCCTAATCCCCACTCATCTGCAACCCACATCGGACCAAAATAACTAATTTAAACAATGTGTAATACCAAACAGGGCTCTTTTGCCTAGCGGTTGCTGTTTGACAGTATTGCAGATTCTTCCTTTAATTGTGGTCCATTGTAGCTCAATGGGTAGAGGTTAGAGGGCACTAAGGCCCTGTCCACACGATCACAGGTATTAATGACACAGTTTTTTTTTTATTAACCAAAAAAATAAAACTGTCCACACGACTGGATTAAACCCTGCACAGAGTGAAGTCATATGCATGTAGTACAATGCCAAAACAGTAGGTGGCGATGTTGGTCAGACATGAAGGCAATTGCTTTTTTTAACAATGTTTTTATTGCATTTTTTTTCTTTTATACAAACATACATATATACAGACAATAACACATGACAAAAATAAAAAGACACCCTTCAATCCCCTCCCTTCCCTAATCATACTTCAACTTGACATTCCCGCAGACATATGACAATAATAGAAACAATTATTGTTAAATAAATTATAAGGAATCACGGAAATACCAACATAAATAAAAAATATATATATATCTATATATATATATATAAAATAAAATAAAAATAAAAATAAAAACAAATAAAATAAAAAACCCTTCTTCGGCTTCTCTACCCTCATCCGTTTTTATTTTTTTTATTTTATCTTTCTCCCTTTTTCCCTTTCCTATCCCTTACCTTTCCTGTTTCCTATCTCTTTCCTTTAGATTCTCACATTTTCCAGGAAATATATAAATGATGTCCATGTCCTTTCAAATTGTTCTGTTTTTCCCTTCTGTATGTATGTTAGCTTCTCCATTGCTAAGTTTTCTGACAATTCCTTTAACCACTGTTTAGCTCCTGGTCTCTGTATCTCCTTCCAGTTCAAAGCTATCACTCTCTTGGCTTGTAACAGACAACAATTAATCAATTTCCTCTTTCTAATGTAAGCTGGAAATGTATCTGGATATAAGTGAAGTATACATAACTTAGGATCGGTCGGGATTTCTATCTCTGTCATCTCCGATATGAGCTCCAAGATATCTTTCCAATATTCCTGTATCTTCTCACATTCCCACATACAGTGGTACAGGGTCCCCACCCCCACCCCACACCTAGTACATTAATCCGGGATCATGGGATAAAACTTGTGTAATTTCTCTGGCGTCATATATACTCTATGTATCCACTTATATTGTAGAAGTTTACATCTGGTATTAATTGAACGTGTTTGTGACATTTCACATGCTTGTTCCGAGTCCTCTTCTGTTATTTCCACCTCCATGTCCCTCTCCCATGCCCGCAAACTGCTCAAGGAGCTCTCTTCCGATCCTGATAACAACACATCATAAAACTTGGATAATTGTCCTCTTCCCTCCATATTGTCCCTCGTAAGTCTTTCTATTATGGATGTGGGTGGTTCCTCTGTGCCCCTGTTCCTTGAGACTATGTAGCTCCTGATTTGAAAGTATTTAAATCTATGTGTTCTTGGGATATCAAATGTGCTTAATATCTGTTCGAAGGTCATCAATTCCCCCTATTATGTATACGTTTTTAATCCTCTTTCTGCCCAATTTTTTAATCCCCCATCATTCCTTCCCGGTTTAAATGCCTCATTCCCCCAGATTGGTGTATACCCCGATAATTTATCCCTTCTACCTAAGTGTAAGTGCGCTTTGTGCCAGATTCTTACTGTATTTTAGAGGAACGGGTTCTTTGTATGTTTTATCAATAAGTTACTCTGTCGTGAATACATATATGCATCTAGTGTAATTTTTGTCTCTTCTTTTTCTATCTCCATCCAAGCTGGTATATCTGCATATTGAAAGTAGAACATTGCTGTCCTGAGCTGTGCCGCCCAGTAATAAAGCCTCATATCTGGTAGTCTAAGCCCTCCTCTGTCATACGGGAGGTAAAGGAGTGTCAGTCTCAACCTGGGCTTTTTATTGTTCCATATGAAACGCGTGAACATCGTTTTCAATCTCCGAAAGAAGGTTTCCGGTAAGGGCATTGGGATTGACTGGAATAGGTATAGGAATTTAGGCAATATAGTAATTTTAATAATATTCACTCTGCCTATCATTGAGTCTCATTCCCGAACATTTTTCAAAGATATATTCTGGAAGACTTATCTTGGAACCACTGAGACATAATCAATGACAAGTTCACTCTGAGTCCTGAACGTGCTGGTAATATGTCTTAAGTGGCTGAAAAGGTCGCACAAATTATATGATCTGATATCTGCTTGGAGAATGGCATTCTGTCTTAAACTCGAAAGCGTGTTCCCGTTCAGGTCATTTGCATACAAAACAACGCCTCCAGGGCTCCTTATAAGGCAACTAGTGACGCAGCTGTGTGCAAATGGAATGGCGGAAGTGCTTTGCGAGTCTTGCGAGCCGCGTGATTACGAAACCTAGCGTCAGTCAGTGCCAATCAGAGAGCGAGAAATGCGGCTAGGTTTCGTAATCACGCTTGCGCGCCATCAAAACTAGATTAGATTAATGTATTGGCATCATATACAGCTTGCGGTACACCTGCCGCAGCGCGCGCGCACACACACACACACACGCGCGCAGTACTGTATATGAATGAATTAATGAAATATAATATATATAGCCTACGGTGGGCGTAATGAATGAACGCAGTATGGCTTATTATTCCATAATTAAGCCTATAGGCTACTATTCATTCGTAGGCGCACACAAGACTTGTTATGGAATATTAATGCAGTCTATTTCCACCGATTAGCTTTAGTTCTTATTTATTTATCCACTGTCATTTCAGTGTTGGTGTATAGGCTATATAGTGTATTTCAATATAAGTTTAATTGATTAATGATATATTCGAAGGAATGCAGGTTTATAGTTATATCAACCCCCTCCAGTACAGTAAATGACCAAGTATGGTTTTGTCAATATTCCAATGTACAGTTTTGCTTGTACAGTGTAAGTCTATCCCCCACCCACCCCTCCTACCCAACCTCCTCCAACAGTTTCTACGTCAAATGTACTCTTTTTTCTGGACTCTTTTTGTATCACAAACAGTACTGTATTTGCAAATCTGGTATGTCATAAATGTATAGATGTAGCAGTACTGTCTATCTGTGTCATGTGTGTCATATATGTTATGATGAATTGAAAATGGGGGACCCTGATGTAAACAAGACGAAATTATTTCTCTGGTCTGCATCCCCTTATGTAATTGAGCTGTACTGTACTGTACCCATTCTGCAATCTGTTAATAAAGTTTTCAATCAATCAATCAATCAATCAAAGGTCTGTCCCATTGTATACCAATCAATGGGATACATTGCATGTTGACCTGCATTCTTTCAAATGTATATAATGAATCATTAAAACAGATGTGTAACAAATAAGAAATACAAATTCCACAGAAGGCATTAAATAATTATTATTTTCAATCATTTCACAATAATTGCATAATTGTGTTTGAATATCTGAGTAATTAAAGTAATTATACATTTGTCCAAAATAGCTGGTTCAGATATGGTTAAGCAGCTGCCCTGTGATCAGATGAATCCATATTATTTATTTTTCCGACATCAAATTCGTAATTTCTTATCGTACAAATATTGTCATATTTATTTTAATTATGATTAAGTAATTAATTCCAAGGAGGCCTGTAGCATTGACGTGAAGGAATCACTATGAGAACACAGTCTGTCAAGTTATAATGAAACTTTTAATTAGTCAATCAATCATGAGATTTGATCGTGGCTGAGAGTAGATTTAAGAGTGCTCCTCAGCACTCTTAAATCTGCTCTCAGCCACGATCAAATCTGATCTCAGGAAAATTTGGGGACTCCCACTCCCAGCCCTAATATGTCTTAAATGGGCCGAAATCTGGCTAAGACGAGATTTTTTGTCGTAACTTCGTTCGGGAATGAGACCCATTGATATTGGTAATTTACTCCATCTTTCAAGGCTATTTTCTACATCTGTCATTATTGGATCGTAGTTATTTTGTACTAAGTCTTTAATCTCCGGGGTTATCTTTATCCCTAAGTAAGTAAACCCTTTGGGGGAGCTCGCAAACTGCGTGTGTACTGGCGCTTTTCCCCTTTCTCTTTTATTAAGTAACATAAGTGCGCTTTTATTTTGATTCGTTTTATATCCTAAAAATACTCCAAATTTCTCTAGTATTTCGTTCGCATTTCTAATTGAAGTATCTAATTTTGTTAAGTATAGTATTATATTGTCCGCGAAAAGCGATAGGCGATGCTCCATTCTCCCTATCCTCATCCCCGTGATTCCCGGGTCCTGTCTAATCATCATCGCTAATGGTTCGATTGCGAACAAAAATAGCAACGGAGAAATCGGACATCCCTGTCTGGTAGATCTCTGTAATTTAAATGGTTTCTATATTTGGTTGTTTGTAGTTATTTCGACCATTGGGTCTGTGTATAGAATCCTAATCCATTTTATATATCCTTCTCCAAACCCGAACCTTTTAAGGTTTTCAAACAGGTATCCCCATTCAATCCTGTCAAATGCCTTTTCGGCGTCTAGTGACAGAACTGCGTCGTCTTTTTTGTTTTTCTTAGTATGTAAAACATTTAGTAATCTCCTAATGTTATGAAATCCCTGTCTTCCCAACACAAATCCGTTCTGGTCATTTTTAATCAGATGTGGGATCGATTTCTCTATGCGTCTAGCTAGTGCCTTACATAAAATCTGAAGGTGGGGTTTCCCCCCCTTGGTCTGTTGTGCAATAGTCACTTTTGGTGAGTTTTTTTTTTTTTTTTTTTATCTTTTTCCCCCTCCATTTTCCTCCGATTTTCTCCCATCCCAATGTTAGTCGTATGCCAATTCCCAATCCCTTCTCCCACCCTCTAATACAGCCAATTGTATTAGTGTGAACGGCCAGCCAAGCTGGTGACAACCCCGGAGCTGTGAGGCGAATCCAGCTCACAGCTCCGGGGTTGGTGACGAACGCAATCTCCGCTCGGCCACCTAACCGCCCTTTGGTGAGTTGTTTCTATACAATTCAGTTATATGACATTTAGGTATGACACAGGACCAGTGTTGGGCAAGTTACTTTAAAAAAGTAACTAGTTACAGTTACTTCTTCCAAAAAGTAACTAAATTACTTACTCAGTTACAAATGATAAAAGTAACTAGTTACTTCAGAAAGTAACTATTGCGTTACTTTCAAGATTTTTTTTTACATAAACAACATACACAAATCTAAACTATTTTAATGTTGCTGTGGGACAAAGTGAGACTAGCCTCCAATCAAATGCCATGTATGTAGATTTTATAATTACTATGTTTATATAGTGGATCATACAAATACAAACAGAATAGATGTTTTGGAACTTTTGATATGTATTGCCCCTCAACAGGCCACAACTGGGCAACATTAAATTATGCTTGTTAACTCTTTCAGTGCCACTCACGAGATTTCTCGTGTTTTTTTATAGGTGGTTGCTAGCCACTCACGAGATTTCTCGGAATTATTATTATTTTTTTTTTTTTTGCGATCTGAAAAATTATTGCATCACCCGAGCCTACCCGAGTATAGCCGAGGGGCGCCGACGATCACTGTGGAAAAAAGCGCCCCCTGTCGTCTCCCAGATGACATAAGTGATTTTGGAATGGACTCAATGAAAATGAATGGGGAAAAAAATCCGGTACTCCACATTTTCCAGTTCACTGATCCAGCCGGGGTTACCACAGTTCATTCTGGAGCCTCAGATCCCCCCGGATCATAGAGATCTACTGTGTCGCGTTGGATCCATACACTTATCGATTTTTTCGAATGGTGATCAGGAATTGGAATATACCAGTTGGATACCATCTGATGTCAGGTAAGGACTCTGTGTTATCAGTGGTAGGATAATCGGAGTAAGTTTGATGAAGTTATAAGCTGTTTTGTGAAATGTCTTCTTTCGTTTTCATTGTAAAACTCCGAGAGGAAATCAACGAGGCGATTATCCTCGCGTGCACGTATAATATTGATCATCTAGCGTTTATTTGAAAACGATTCATAAAAAGGCAGACGAATATCAACGTTGTGGAATATTCCACTAAAAGACGATTTTCATAGAATGCTCCAGAATGGGCTGTTTTTTATATCAAAACGGGGGCTTTTCTAACTGCTCTGAAACGGCAACGACGCCATAAAAAAACAATCTGCCTTCACAGCACTGTCTGGAAAATAGTCTTTGATAATGCGATGGGCAGATTAGACACATAGCCATAATTTAAAACATAGATTAGGCGATATTAACGTTAACATTGGCGCGGATGGTGGCATTCAAGCGGTAAAATGGAAAACCAGGCATGGCATTTAAAGAGTTAAGCACTATACCAAAAATAAATAACAAATATATACTGCTTGATTGAACATTTTAATTAACAGATTGCAGAATGGGTGCAATACAGTACGGCTCAATACACACAATTGTTAAGGGGATGCAGACCAGAGAAAGAGTTTTGTCTTTACATCAGGGTCCCCCATTTTCAATTCATGACATTTATGACGAAAGTCTTTCTCTGGTCTGCATCCCCTTAACAATTGTATGTATTGAGCTGTACTGTACTGTACCCATTCTGCAATCTGTTAATAATCTTTTCAATCAATCAATCAATGACATACACAACATACAGATATAAGAATCTAATCGAATCATCTAAACTAATCTAATCATGACATTTAAGACATGCATGACGAGCACCTGCAGCCTGTGCTATTAAACCAGGAAGTGCAGCACTGTTGATAAGGCTGTCGGCACTGCAGTAGAGCCACTCAGTGCCCTGCGCTGCAAAGAGTGAACACAAAACGCTCATGGACCCGCGGTCTCATGTTGACTGAAGGCCTCTGCATGCTACAGCAAATTCAAAGCAACTTCGACACAACATCGACAAAGCAACGGTGTTGCAGACACTCTACCTTTATGCTTCTGCAAAATCAACGCGCAGCCTATGTAACATTGTACCCCGTATGTAGCTAGGTTCCCTAGATAGATGACGCTTCCCTTCTCAACCAACCCATTGATAAAAGCAGAAAAATAAGCATAATTTTTACTTCCGGGCGGGGGGTTTCAAAATAAAAGAGCGAGTCTAAAAGCACCGTAAATACGTTTATTTTTTACAATATCTAACGTTACACGAACCTAAACTAATCTAAAGTTAGTTTAGGTTCGTGTTAACTTTGGATAATGTACAAAATAAACGTATTTCCGGTAATTTTAGACGTCGCTCTTTTATTTTGAAAACCCCCGACCGGAAGTGTTATAGTGTCTGTTGCTAGCAGCTTCACTTTCTGTGCTTTTCGAGCTAACGTTACCGTAACATCATTAGTTTCCAATGGAGAGGACCTCGGCTCACATGCAGCTCAAACTACCTATTGGAATAAATTACTTGATTGATGTTTAACTTGTCCCTGTGTGTGTCCAGTCATTTCGACTAGCAAACGTTGTATTTAACGTTACCTCAGGACGGATACCATTGTATTTACTTGGTTAGCTATGTAGCTAGCATTTTGAATAGACCCAATGCTAGCTGGCTGGCTACATCTTTATTTACTAAATTATGGAGGCTTTTTAATCGTCAAGGTAAGAGAGGATTTGTCATGATCAACTGAAGGCGTATGCTATGGAACAATATGTGCTTGGGTTTTCAGAAAAAGGCGAGCTATGTGACGCTGATTATTTAGCGTCAACGCTGGCTTCAACAATGGAGGATATTATTCTCTGCGGGACTAATATTATTCTATGACAGCCCCGCCCCCATTCGCTAACCAACCAATCACTGCTACGCAATATCAACGCAACGGTTGTTCAGATTAGATTCTGGGGACATGTACGCAACGTCCAAGCAACACAGTCTACAAGACCCTCTAAAACAACTGCGCTGAAATCGCGCCGATGTTGTGTTGCAGTTGCTTTGAAGTTGCTGTAGCATGTAGAGGCCTTGAGTCGCTTGTGTTGTTCGTTGGATTCGTTTTGGATTATTTGGGCTCAAAACGTACACTACACGGACCGCGGTCTCATGCTGACTGATCAGTGATCGCTTGTCTTGTCGCGCTGTGTGTCAGACTCTGGATGCTTTTGACACCCGCCCACCTCCACCTCTGATTGGCTTACCATGACATTTTATTCAACCTCAGCCAATCGTCAGCATGTATGCTTGGCTCGCGCACTGCCCACTAAACAAGGAAGAACATATTATTGCCTCTCGGCGCAGAGATCTGTCTGATGAAAGAAACAGGTTCATTCATAGTAACGCGCCGCATTTTTATTAAGATTGGAAGAGTATACTCGTTACTGAAAAAACTAATGCCGTTAGTAACGCCATTACTTATAGCGCCGTTATTCCCATCACTGCACAGGACTACACAAGCATTTTTAGTATAGAAATGTGTCAACAGACTAAAGCAGGGAACCACAATATTTTGCATACGAATTATGCAGAATGTAATATCATAACTGTCATAACTATTAATTTTCTTGCAATTGAGCCAATTTTCCTTAGGTACGGTTTTGAGGTGTGTGAAAACACATTCACAAAAAGTATGGGTTACTGAATGCTGAACTGCACTGTTATAATCACTAAGCCATTGTAAGACCTTACCTGTGTCCCTGTATCACTTGTCTCTGCTGCCCTTTGATTAAAAAACTTCCCTATGTCTATTTTCCTTTTTTTTGGGCATATTTCAGTTAGTCACAGTAAAAGTCACCTAGTAAAAGTGAGATAATTGACAATATCAAAACATGCTAGGGCTGTACCGAATAGTTCGAAGCTTCGTTCATAATGTTGACATTCAAATTCTAAATCAACATAAAAAATTGTAATACATTTTTTATTTATTTTTTGCCAATCTTGCCATACCAGAACGATGCCCCTGGTCTTCTCCTTTATATAGCTGTTTTTCCTCTCCTTTTCCTGTCTTTCTATGTCTTCCATTTGTTTATAGTGTTCCTTAGATTTATGTTTAGTATAGCTTATCATCTCCCCCCTTATATATGCCTTAAATGCTTCCCATCTCATCGTTGCACTTGTCTGGTCTGTATTTATGGATACATTTTGGGTTGTTGAGCCATCTGGTTTGGAGTCTGAATCTAGGGGGTGCTTTTGCTATTTCCGGCATGTTCATAGTCAACGTCATTGGAGAATGGTCAGACAGTAATCTACTGTCATATTCACTTCCTGTACATTTAGACATTAAGCTTGTCGAAACAAAAAAATTGTCTATTCTAGAGAATGATGGCTTGCTTAGTAATTTTGAAGCGCATGAATATTCCCTCTTGTCTGGGTTTAACTTTCTCCATATCTCTACCAAGTCGAGGTCTTTCATAAAAACTTTCCGTGTTTTTCCGTGGGAGGTGTCCATCCATACCCCCTGACTTATCTATTTCCGGTTCCTCACGCAGTTAAAGTCTCCCCCCATGATGAACTGTCCCGTGAGAGTTGCCATTTTCATAAACAGTTATTGAAAAAACAACGGGT
This sequence comes from Notolepis coatsorum, assembly GCF_963971535.1. NCBI lineage: Eukaryota > Metazoa > Chordata > Actinopteri > Aulopiformes > Paralepididae > Notolepis > Notolepis coatsorum. The sequence continues at coordinate 101,702,883 of NC_140181.1, read as the reverse complement.
CATCATTGTTTGGGCCATATATATTTACTAGGTTTATCTGTGTGGAGACTATTCCTGTTTAGTATTATAAATCTCCCCCTCGGTTCTACAATTTTATTTCTCAAATTAAATGGTATCGACTTGTCTATTAGTATCATTACTCCTCTAGCTTGTGAGTTGAATGGTGCAGAGTAGACTTGTCCCTGCCATCTATTCTCGACTCTCTTGACATCGTCCCTAGTGCTGTGTGTTTCCTGTAAATAAACTATTTTTGCTCCTGATCGTTTTATCTTCCCTAGAATCAGTTTTAGTTTAACAATATGGCTCATCCCCCTCACGTTTCAGCTCATATATTTTATTTTGTTCCTACCAATCCTTATGTCCTATGTTGCTCGCTCTCTTCTTGCCCTCATTCCACCTTTATGTTTTGTGATGTGGTGTTCCAGGCCAGCTGAAGTTTCTTGTAATTTTTTTTTTTAAAACACAAATATCCCCAAACCCCACATATAAAGCTACCATCCCCCCCTATTGGGTGTGGACATCTGACTTTCCTCTTTTCCGACTTCCTACAGGTCTCATCCTGCTTCCTTTTAACAGGATGCATCTTACCTGCCTATCTCCCTCTCTTGCCGCTCCTCCCTCCTAGTATGCTCTAACCCCATGCTCCCTTTTTCTCATTTCTGCTATTTAAAGTCTAACTTGACTAAACTATCTTCAACTTGATTCTGTATCACTACTGCCCCCCCCCCCCCCCCCCCCGCCTCCTCCCGTAACCATCTCGAGGAACCCTCTATTCCAGCCTCTAAACTTCTGGATCTCTATCATTTTAAAACATTGAAACATTGAAACAAATCCATTGAAACAAAACCAAATCCGCCACCAACCGGGCATTGACCATAATCCAATACCTGTTAAGAAAGGGGATATGACCTACGAAAACCTCTAAGCTATACCCATTACCCGTTAAGAAGGGGGGTATCTCTTGTAGAGTTAAATCAGAACTTGCTGCACCTTTATGTAATATACCCTTCCCCTTCCTCCACAAATCCTAACTATCCACTCCTCCTCACGTCTATGCTGGGTCCTTGACCTCTCCGTAGTGTCCCTATATAACTATCCCGTATACCTGTTGAAAAGTAGAAATGACCCATTTCCATAAAATATACATTTCCCCTTTCTTAACAGTTCCCAAAATCCCCTTCCTTTCCCAGGTTTAAGGTGGGTTCTTGAACCTTTCTTAACGATTTTTCCTATATAAAGCCCCTATACATTGTAGCAATACCATCTATTCTCCAAGAAGGGGGCTACTCCTTGTATAGAACTGGGCAACATCTTTTACAGGTTTGGAATGTGGGTGTGTCCTATAAAGATCTACCGCAAAATTTGCATCCTTTTTATGAATCATATATTTTCCCTTCCTCCCCCTCTCTCAGCTTTCCCCCACCCCCTATACCTATGTTGGGTCCTTGACCTCCCTGTGGTTTGTCTGTGTGTGTCCAGTACCTATACTGAACGGTAGAGGTCGCCAGACCTTATACCTTATACATTTTTCCCTCTCTACTAGTTTCTCTTATCTAAACCAAAAATTGCAGTGCCTTTATGAAATACATATTTTCCCTTCATCCCCAATTCCTAGCTAACCACTCCTCCTTCTGTCTATGTTTGGCCCTCGGCCTCTCCATAGTGCCCTTAACTAACTATAACTACTTAATTATAACTGCACAGTCCACATATTGAAAAGTAGAAATGACCCTTTTCCATAGAATATACCATTCCCCTACTTCAACAGTTCTCAGAATCCCCTTTCCCCCCCCCCCCCTTCCCACTTTTAAGTTGGGTCCTTGAACCTCTTGTTCCTATATAAAGCACCTATATATATTGCATTTATATCAATTATCCGGTAAGAAGGGGGGCCTGCCATATATATACAAGCCTTTTCCCTTACATTTCAAGAATGGGGGTATGTCTCCTAGAGAATTCAATCAGAAATTACAATCCTTTTATGAATTATACATTTTCCCTTCTTTCATAGATCTTAACCCTCCCCTTCTTCCCATGCTTGTGTTGGGTCTCTGACCTCCCCATAGTGTCTCTGTACTTGTACAGCCTATATATTGAACCATTGAAATAGCTAGATTGTATAGATTATTTCCCTTCCCCCCCTCCCCTCCCTTCTATATACCATTCTTAGCTACCCGTGTCATCCTCCTGTTGCGGTCCCTCCTGTTGCTCTCCTTCTGATCCTTGCCCCGCAGGTGTCTGTCTCCGTTGCGTTGGGTCTGTCCCAACCGTCATACCACAGGCTCGTCTTGCTTGTTCTGGAGTATCGCACAGCGTAGTCCTTCCTTTCCATGTCACCTTCAGAATGGCTCCTCGTACAAAGCCTGTCTGTCCTTTCCCCCGAAAGCAGTAGTCTCTCACCTCCCTGTATTCCTCCCGTTTCTTGACCAGGGATGGGGCGAGGTCTTGGTATGTCCTCACCTGGAATCCTTCGTGGGGCAAAACTCGCTTCTTTTTTGCGATGTCTAGTATGGTTTCTTTGTCCCGTTGGTTGGAGAATACCACTATGAGTGGCCTCCTCCCGGTTCCGTTTTCGCCTTTCTTTTTCTTTCTTGTGGGAGCCCCTCTGTACACCGCCTCCAGCTTGGGATTTTTAGTGAAGACTCCTTCTCCCGCTAACCCCCCGAATAGTTTTGAATAGTATTCTGTCAGCGTCCCTCTCGGTCCCTTCGGGTCCTGTTCCTCTGGTATGCCGATCACTCTCAGATTCTTCCATTTAGCATAGTTGATCATATTTTCCATATTCTCTCCCATCTCCTTACTGTCAGCTCGGAGCCTCTGGCACTCCCTCTCCCAATGATCTTGGTCCGCAGCTCTGCTAACCAACGAGGCCTCTCTTTCCGTGTATCTTCTCTCCTGTTCCTCCATCCTCGTTTCTAGGTTAGCCACGGTAGTTTCACATGCCTCCACCTTTCCAGCCACCCCTTCTCTTATCCTTCTTTCCCAACTTGCCAATAAAGTTTCGTTTTGTCTCTCCAGCTTTTCCTCCAACCGTGCAAATTCCCCAATTAACTGCTGGTTCTTCTTTTCCGCTTCTTCTTTCAAAAGTGAGCGCATGGCATGTCTGTTGGTTTCTTTTCTCGGCTTCTTCTGACAAGAATGAGCGCATGGCTTCCATTGTCTGTTGGATTCTTCTTTCCGCATCTTCTCTCAAGAGCGAGCGCATGTTTTCCATTGTCATAGCCGTCTTTCCTTCTCCCTCTCCAGTCTCCGCACCCGCTGTTATCTCTTCCTTGTGTATCTTTTTGCTAGCGCTTAGTTCAGCCCTACTAGCCATCTGTAGCCTGGTGGCTACTGCCGTTAGCTTCTTGCTATCCGCTCCTAGGCCCAAAGCCTCCGGCATATGGCTCTGCCTCTGCCTAGTGGAGCGTCTGTTTATCTCCGACTCTCTATCGCCTTTTCCTTCTGACTCAGAGTTTTTCATTTCATTTTCTCAATAGAGTAGTCTTGAAACTGTTTTCCCCTTCACTTTTCTCTGGGGGTATTCGGATTTAAGCCGTGTTTTCAGATAGTTTAGTCAATTAGCACCGGGAGCATGTGGTGCGAGTTGTCTACTGCACGGCCGCCATCTTGAAGTCCTCACATGAAGGCCATTTCAACCAATCAGAAAAGGTTGAACGCTCACTACACTTCCTGCTTAACACATTCGGGACGGGCCACGTATAAATCCATGCTTAAAGGACCGAAGGACGGATATATCCGTGGCAAGTTGTTTTGGCTTTTATTCCATTTTAATAACCTATTCAAGGTCGCCGAGCTGCACTGCAGATTTACCCTACTCTTTGAATTCGAAAAAGTGCATTACCGGCCAGATCCTCTTAGGGGCGCTGTCGCGATAATGCAGTGTGCCCTGTGGCTGAACGGTGCATTCTTTTTTTTTACTTTCAATGGAGTTTCCAGTTAGCTGGATTCTGGATGTGCAGCCTGTAGCTTGGAATACGTTTTGGATCGCGGATTTCAGTGTGCAGTAAAGGAATTTATCATCAGCTAATGGATATATCGATCTACCAGATGGCGATCGATAACTGGGAAATGGTCTGGTGGACCCAACCGGTAAGATCTTTTTCACGTAAATTACAGCCCGATCGGGCCTTGTTATGATACTCAACCAGCCGATCAGCCTATGTGGCTACTTAGACGAACACGGTTATTGGTAATCAATAATAAGAAACAATGTCCCCCGCCCCCCCCCCCTTTCATGCATACATGCTTGAGGATCGTGCCGATCATATGCAGTTTGAGTTTTAACTGTAGCTTATGTATAACGGAAATGCCATTGGATATAACGTTAGTAGCTATTAGCCCTTTATCTAGCCTTCCAGGAAATATACTAGACCAAATGCCGTATAACGCTTATATTCACGGCGCTATAAAATGAGAACGTATTGATTAAAAAAATATTTCTTTAAGCCATTTTGAAGGGACGGTTTATGGTCTCAATTGACAATGAGAATGGACAGATAGCAATACTATAAAGTATAGATTTAGCTCTACAAACAGCCCCACTGACTGTGCAAGTCTGTTTACATATGCTGGTCGTCTAGAGTGATATTAGACGCATCTCAATGGCCGCCAATGTGTTAAAAACAACAAAATCACCATATTTAAATACCTCGCGTTAGCCATTTAGCCAACGTAGCATTTATTTTTCAGCAAAGAAAGTGCAATAAAAGTGCAATAAACAAATGGATACATTCACTGTGTGTTCTGCCTTTCATTTTTTGTGAAACAAAACCAACATCAACACAATTTACCACCAAGAGCGGATAGTTTAGTCTCACAAAAAGATCTCCGGTGTTTTTAGCTACATGCTAATGTGAATGGCATTCTCCATGTATAGTTAGCATCGAGGCTAGCTGAGGCTAGCATCGGCGATTTTGTTAGCTTACATGCTAACGTAATATTGTGGTAACGTTAACGCTAGTAGAATGAATGGATGCAGGCGGTTAGGTGGCCGAGCGGAGATTGCGTTCGTCACCAACCCCGGAGCTGTGAGCTGGATTCGCCTGTTCGAGTCCAGCTCACAGCTCCGGGGTTGTCACCAGCTTGGCTGGCCGTCTGCACTAATACAATTGGCTGTATTAGAGGGTGGGAGAAGCTGGCGGGGTGGGTCCGGGTCGTTGTAAACAGCGACTCCTACAGTTCGGTCGGGGCGCCTGCTAAGCGCGGATAGGACTTGAGGGGGATAGTGTGGTCCTCCCACACGCTACGCCCTCTCGATGAGAATCCGCGCTGCCAGGTGAAAAGAAGCGGTGATTGGCTGGACGTGTGTTGGAGGAAGCACGTGGTAGCCTCCACTCTCCCAGATGATCTGACTGTGGGGGGTAAGTGCGCAGCGACCAGGAAGGGACTGGGAATTGGCATACGACTAACATTGGGATGGGAGAAAATCGGAGGAAAAATGGAGGGGGAAAAAGACCAATAAAAAAAAAAAAAAAATAATGAATGGATGCAAACGTTATTTAACACATTCCAGAATGGGTACAATACAATACGGCTCAATACAAACAATTGTTAAGGGGATGCAGTCTGGACTGGGTTCCTTATAACAATAACTTGACAACACATGAGTTTAGTTTAGCCGCAGCTACATGTTTACTCTGAGCGTCAGGTCAGGAATGCGACAACAGACATCAGTCGATCACAACACTCTTCAACACAGACGATACGTTTCGAACAAAAGTTTGTTACAATCATTTTCATATAACGCTACTTGGGACAGCTCTGCTGTAAACACTGGTGTAGCTGGCTCTGCTCTAATCTCTCTACCCCGCGCTCAGTTGCTAACTTGCTATTGTTTGCGACAGTCTGCCGTAAACATGGGAAATAATTGCGACAGCTCTGCTGTAAACACTGGGAATAACCTTGGTTGCTATGCCCACACTGTAACCGGGATGTGTGCAAAACTTCACCCTGGACTCCGGTTTTCAAAGACTGCGGTTGAAGTGTAGCAAAACCCTGGTTGTGTGTGCCCGAACAGTGCAACTGCGCACATACAATCACGGTTACATTAAACCCAGCGCTCGTGTAGACAGGCCCTAACACTGCCAAGATCAGGGGCTTGACCCACACTGAAACATGTATAATCATTCCATTTGAAGGAATCTATGTTTTTCAATGTGTATATAATGTATATATCGGTGGGTGACAGCATCTGCTATTAGATATTAGTTGTAAGAGGACAGTATCAGTCACTATGTCTGGCTCCAGTGAGGCTGCAGACGAGGGCCTGTTATCAGCTGAGCTCTCAAGCGAGCCAAGGTCATTGTATGCAGCGGCACTGGGCTCTCACATGGTGGTGTGGTCAAATCGTTTAGTAATATCAACATCGCCGTTGCTATAGTGATTTGGGTCAAAAGTGCCGTTGCCATAGTAACAGTCACGAGAGAGGTCGACATTGCAAGACTTGAAGACGGTAAGCTGTGGGGTCTTCAGGAGACTAGTTAGATTGAGACACGACGCACAGGCGAGCAGACGCATTGATCAGAGACTTTGAGATCCCTCCTCACCCTCGCTGGGTGGGGGAAGGGAATATGCCACATCATCGCTAGCTTCGGCTAACGGGAGGTTTTGGCCGACGACGAGGCCCAGAACCATTGGACTAATAGCATAAGAGACAGTGGAGAAGAATGAATTAAGACTGTTCAAGGACATTACAGAATAGGTTACATCTGGTACGAGGCTTTGTTTATGGAATAAACAACGTTTTTCCAAGAAAGGTACCACGTTTGCCAGTGTCGAATTATTCTGATTACGGATAGCATTAACGGGGATGAAACAGTTGTACAGCCAGCTGATTATGACCGATATCTTTCACATTGTACATTGCTTTGTGTCTTTGTACTAGAAAGGCGTCAAATGCAGTCCCAACTTCAATTCCCAAACCGACCTTGCAGAGCAGGGTGAATCTCTTCTTGTCCTCCGGAGGGCTTCCTCTTGCTCCAGGGTAAGCCCAGTCCAGGTCCAGTCCATCGAAACCATGTGTTCTCAGGAAACTGATAGAGGACTGGATGAACGTCTGGCGGTTGGCAAGGGATGAAACCATGATGGTGAATCTATGAAGATAGCAAACAAGATACATCTGCCATGATATTTTTGACATCAAGATAAACACAATGTTTCCAATGTGATCCAATAGCCTCAACATTGTGGAATCTGTTTTATATGTTAGGCATTCAGCAGATGCTCTCCTTCATAGTGACTAATTACTACAAGTGCAATGTTAAGCTGAGATTCTTGTATCACTGACACAGCTAGTACCCAACATGAGGAGTACTGAGGGCAGATCAACAGTGTCTAAATAACCTCAGAGTACATAACTAAACACAATGATACATACATACATACATACATACATACATACATACATACATACATACATACATACATACATACATACATACATACATACATACATACATACATACATACATACATACATACATACATACATACATACATACATACATACATACATACATACATACATACATACATACATACATACATACATACATACATACATACATACATACATACATACATACATACATACATACATACATACATACATACATACATACATACATACATACATACATACATACATACATACATACATACATACACACACACACAGAGTGGGGGGAGGGTATACTCACTGGGCAGATCCGAAATTCCAGCCACCAACAGCCAACAGCGTTTTTAGCTCAGGATTGCTGTAAAAGAGATGCGCACAATTCTCTGAATCTCTGATGTATTGTTTTTGTTATGCTTCATTCTGGAATACTGGTACTATTTAAAGGTGCTATAGATTACATTGAGCCACTAGATGTCCCCACCAGCATGTCAGCATGTCTCATCTAGCAGCAAGTTTATGAAATGAAGTGCATTCCATGTGGGGAAATGGGAAGTAGGGAAGGGATACATATGTGCAACATGTAAATAATAACATTCATTTTGTTTGTCATAATTTATTCTGCCCCTTTCTAAACGCTCTGTGAATGTTTTATTTAATGGTTAGTCTACATAAACATTTTATCTATAGCACCTTTAACCTGTTAAGCTGCAGCCCTATTTTCAGAAAATCTGCCTAAAAGTACATGCCCAAGTAATTGGAAGATTGCTCCACTTCTACAAGGTCAATTTGCATGTTATTGGTATCTATGTATTCCCAGTGTCAGAAATATTGCGTCTGTTACTATGCTTGAGTAAATTGTAATGAAACAAAGGAGAATATAAATGATCATTTTTCTTTGCATCTCCTTTTAAAAAAATGTATTGATTTTTTTTGTTCTCACTTTTTCCGTATTTTTGCTCCCATCCCAATTTAGTCGTTATGCCAATTCCCTTCCTGGTCGTTGCGCGCATTGTCCCACTGTGAGCCTAGGGAGGGTGTAGAACTACCACATGCCTCCTCCCAGTGGCGGCCGGTGGGTACTTCGCCACTAGGGGCGCTATACCAAATATTTTGCAAACATGTACAGTACAGTACTGTACCACGCAAGACTCATGGCAAGACGTGAGCGATTCGACTCACGCTCACGGCAATGAATCGGCTCTTATGAACGAGTCGCTCAGCTGTTACTACAACAACACACAACCAGTCAAATAAAGTATAGTCTAGACTCTAATTCACAACTTGAAACACAATATAAATAGAAAAGTTAGAAACAAAACTCGCCCGTCTCCAAACACAGGCAGATCTCTCCCTCTCTCCTTCTCTCTCTCACACACAGCGCGACGTGGAATCGATTCGTTACACAATCAGACCTATTATATACCAAGAATAACTTCAGTATGAGTACAGGGCTGTACACATATTTTGCATATTGTTAAACGAGCCAAGGCTAGCTATTAAACTATCGATATGAATCGAAAATCTGGGACCCTGATGTAAACAAGACAAACGTCTTTCTCTGGTCTGCATCCCCTTAACAATTGTGTGTATTGAGCCGTATTGTATTGTACCCATTCTGCAATCTGTTAATAAAGTTCTCATTCATTCATTCATTCAAACATAGACGATATTGAACAAGCCATAATCCACGTATTTTCAATCCGAGAGAGCTGCAGTAGTTAAATCAATGAGCCATCGACATAGTCAGTGTGGTAAGTAACGTTATTATTGCATCCAAGATTGATACACGGCTGGCTAGGCAGTTGGTAGTCATAGTCTTGTGTTATAAAATAAATAAACAATCAGCAATGTCTCGCTTCATGAATGGCCAGCAGTAGCCTAACAGTACTGCTCCTAAAAAAAACTATTTACAAACGTTAACGTTAAGCACAGAGAGAGAGAGAGAGAGAGAGAGAGAGAGAGAGAGAGAGAGAGAGAGAGAGAGAGAGAGAGAGAGAGAGAGAGAGAGAGAGAGAGAGAGAGAGAGAGAGAGAGAGACTCACTGTTTAGTTTAAACGGGCAGGGCAGGAGAGCTTGATAAACGTGTATAATCCGCCATATAGCTTGTTAGCCAAGTGTTAGCTCGTTAGCACAACACTCAACAAGTACATTCCTTTGTCCATTTCCGCTCGAACAGACTGCAAACTACCTGGCGTTCTATCGCCATGCTCTAAGACAAACTCTAACCTTAACCAACTTTGAAAGAGTGCCTAAGCTTAACAGTCTAAAGAACTTGCAGTCACGGCACGCTCTAAGACAAACAACCTAGACCAACCTAGGAACCAACCTAGGAAGCTAGAAGCTAGAATTGGAACATTAGAAATTGGATTCGGCCAATCAGAGATCGTCTCTGTGAAATTCTGCCACGGAAAAAAATACTGGCGTCGGCCAATCAGAGAGCGTCTCCGCGAAATGCGGCTACAGATATTCTTGACGCTACTGGCTAGACCGCTTCAAATCGTGCCCGGATTCCAACATAATAGTCATATTTCAACGCACAACGCGTTATGCACTGATTGGCTGTGACGGATACAGCGATCAAACTGTGACGCGCACTCAGAGCGCTATCGCGTATAGCCCGGGCCGAGAAATACAAAAAAAAAAAAAAAAAAAAAAAAAACGTGATGTCACTTCCTGCTCTGGAAAACGAGTGTTTTTTAATTGCGATAATAACGTTATATTGTGCATTGGAAATACAAACATACTTAAAATGAGTAAATATTATTCATTTTAAACATGTTTATATTATTTATAGGGCTATAAAACAAAAAACAAAAAGATACCTTTTCTTGTTCTACTCTCATATAACCAGGCAGGGCCTGAAGGGGGGGCGGCGCCCTAGCGCCCCCCAGTGGCGGCCGCCACTGCCTCCTCCAATACATGTCGAGTCAGCCAGTCGCTTCTTTTCACCTGACAGCGAGGACTCTCACTGGGGGAATGTAACATGTGCGGAGGTTCACTCTATTTCCCCCCGAGCCCCACCCTGCGGAACAGGCGCCCCGACCGACCAGTAGGAAAATTATAATTTAAATCATTGGTAAACAAACATAGTGCTGAAAATATACACTTTGACTGTTTTGATAGGGTTAGGTCTTTACTCTTGGCTACATTTGAAAAAGAAACACAAGATTAATTAATACGGTCTGTATTGATCGATTGGGGGACCCTACAGCTTAACAGGAATCGTGAAACACATGCAAACATTATTGTTGCAAGATAAGAGTTTACATAACTTGTACTGATGTACATGAGTGATACAGGGGTGCGTTTACTGTATGGGTCTGAGTCTGATATTATCTGTACAGTTCACCTAAATGACTAGATGATACTACCAGCGTATACAACTCACCTAGTCTTCAGTCCATTAAAGGCCTTGTAGAGAACATCGTCATTCCACTCATAGGTGGCCAGCTCATTGGCGTGGTTGATTATAGAGAAGGCATAGATCAGATGTGTGCAGAGGTTGGGATCAACGTTGGCAGGCAGGTATTTGCCAGCGCCAGTCCGGTACTGAGACCAGTTGGTGAAATAACACACCAGTTTGGCAGATGACACTGATAAAAGCAGGAATGAATAGAAGAGTTTCATTCCTAAATGAATCGCACTAAAAACCACAACAAACCACACAATGCAATAAATACAAATTATTACAACTATTACATGACTGAACACCTTTGGGTAGCACTTTATAATAACACCATGTTATAATACATTTATAAGGTATTTGTAGATAATGAACTAATCATGAACAAACCATTTATATACATTCATAAATGATTATTAAATCATTTATAACTATATTTGTATACCATTTACAAAGTACTTATAACGCATTAGTGAATAATGAACTAATCATGAACAAACCATTTATATACATTCATAAATGATTATTAAATCATTTATAACTATATTTGTTTGTATAACATTTACAGATTAGTTCTACATTATTTATAACTCATTATCAACATTGTTTGTACTTGATTTGTTCATCATTAAATAATGTTGTTTAATGTGTAGTAACACATTTGTAGATGCTTTGAAAAATGGATATGAAGAAACTACTATAGTGTATCTTTCAGTGTGCTCAGTGATAATGACACGACACAAATAATTATTACTCTTGTGTGTTGTGTCGTCATCACATACATACTGAGCACTATATGTCATGCACATGTATTTTATATGTTAATAAAATTGCATTTATCTTTAGTCCTAATTCTGTCACTGTTTGATGTCACAAAGAAGGGTGTATCCGAAAGCTGCCTACAACATTTGTAACATGTGATGAAAAAGTAAACAAATAATTAACTGTATTAGACACTTGTTAATGATGAATAGGCTTCACTTTAGATTGGCCCCCACGATAGCATCTGCAAATGATTTATAAATGTTTTATGAATGTCTTAACAAATCATTTGTTGAACATGAAAAATAAATGGAGATACACTATAGTCGTTTTTTCATATCCATTTTTCAAAGCATCTACAAATGTGTTACTACACATTAAACAACATTATTTAATGATGAACAACTCAAGTACAAACAATGTTGATAATGAGTTATAAATAATGTAGAACTAATCTGTAAATGTTATACAAATATAGTTATAAATGATTTAATAATCATTTATGAATGTATATAAATGGTTTGTTCATGATTAGTTCATTATCTACAAATACCTTATAAATGTATTATAACAGGGTGTTATTATAAAGTGCTACCCACCTTTGTTTATAAAATAGTGACATTTTAGTGGATGTAGTCATCTTTAGGGGTATTGATCATACGGTAACAATGTTTAATCCAAAACAGATTGATATACCTTTTTGGAATGGAGCTCTTTAAATGGACACAACATTACAAAAGCTTATTTGCTGTCATCTCCAGAGTCAGATAAGAAGATAGACACCCTTCTCATCTCTGTACGTTCAGTACGAGAGAGATCTCCAGCGGATATGCAAATAGGCCTATGCAAATAAGAAGGCAAATAAGCTAATTTCCCAAAAAGTTGCTGTGTTCCTTTAATTATACAAAGATTAAAGTTTTGCATCAGAGCAATATAATATAATATTACATAATATAAAGTAAGAGAATAGATACATACCCATTTGAAGGCACATCAACAGGGACAGTCCTGTAAACAGACATTGTTCTTGAATAACGGTACCTGGGATTCTGCATGTCACTGAATCAAGAACCATTTATTGAACAAAATACAACTTACCAGTCAGGATTGTTAGTCTTGCCATGGTCAGTTTGCTGTTGGCCTGCCTTTAGCGACCTGCAATAATAGAACGATATGAGTTTGATGTTGTGTTTCTAAGGTTGAATTATATTAAGTCTATGTATTGTCAACCATATGGGGTATCGGGGACCTGGCTTAAAATAAATAAGCAATCATTTTACATCTAATGTACAGTTAACTGCCTCTAATTGTATTAGTAATCAAATATATAGCATGGCAACAAACAACAGAGTTATGACTTACCTGTTTTCTCTGTGAGGGGTGTGGATTTGTCGGGGATTCTGACCGTGCTCACCTCCTCTTTTTAAGAGGGGGATCCGTCACGACAAATAATTTAGTTCTATTCAGATGTGGATTTCTTTTATAGTTTAATTAGTCAAAAGTATAATCAACAGAGCAGTTGATGCAGAAAGAATAAAAGACAACAGAATATTCTCGAGCCAGTGAGTCCCTAAGACGAAATGCCACACAGACTGGTGGGTCCAGTTAGCTGTCCAGCAGTTCGCCTCAAAAAGCTCCCGTCTGTCTAGTGAGTCTGTCATATATAACTAAACTTAGGAGTTCCTCGCCCTCCCTCGACAGAGAGAGAGATAACTCTCAAGGTCAGCCTACAAATGGAATGCCGGTTACCATGGAACTTTCAAGAGTAGATATGGCATATTGTAGACACTGTTTCATAGTCCTTTTACAATAGATAGAATTATAGACAGATGGATGGATGGATGGATGGATGGATGGATGGATGGATGGATGGATGGATGGATGGATGGATGGATGGATGGATGTCGGGTGTCGCCAGATGATTACATTTTTTTTTTTTTTTTTTATGCAGTCAGGCCACTGAACTTAGAAGCAGGCCAGGCCAGTGTTTCTAGTTGCACCAGCGCAATAGTTCGATAACCTAGGTGGGGAACAACCAGGAGATCACTGCAACTCAGACAAGTTGGAGAACTATCTCTTTCTCTCTCTTGCTCTCACACACACATGTTATTGGTGGAGATGGGACCCTTACAAAAAACTGCTAATCATTGACACATGCTAGCCTGTAATAATCCCCCCCAGAAAAATCTAATTTGCATTTGATATATTGATAATATATGCCATCACACACACTGGCATTTAAAGGGTTAGAATTATAAAATGAATATGTGGTGTTATGATCAGGGCTGAAGTTGAATATGATTGTATTTTTTATCAATTACAAAAAAACTGAAAATCCATAAAATCTGTGTTGTTGCTAATCATATGCTAGCCTGTTTTTCAACAATAATTTGTGATGCCATCACAAACACTGGCATTTAAAGGGTACAAATAAAATAATTCCTGCACCAGAATGCAGGAAATGAAGTCTTTGTAACAAAAAAAATCCTGTCGGGGGACCCCTGCTTAAAAAGTGGCCTGACTGGGGCTATATTTTGCACTATATTTCCTGGCCTAAATGATTTCCCCAGTCCGACCCTGGTTAAAAGCCTCCAATGCTTATTAGTGTGTGTGCGTTTGAATGTTTGCATGTTTCAACCATACATTTCCATTTATTAAAAAAAAATATATATATGTTATTTTTTTTTTTTATTTTTTTTTACCTCCTATAATAGTGGGGGTTGCGGCTCTCTGACACCGTTATTTGGGGGTCGCAGCCTGAAAAGTTTGGGAACCCCTGCCGTAGACCACAAATTATTACTGGATATACTGGACAACATTGGCATCGGACAGGAAGCGGTAAATTGGTTCAGAAATTACCTCTCAGACAGAACACAATGTATATTTGCAGAGAACTACCAATCAAGTTTTTTAGAAATCAACAAATTTGGTCCCCAAGGGTCTATTTTGGCTCCGGTTTTATTCTCTATATCTTTATAAATGACCTGGGAAATAAAATCCATACAGCCAAGATGCATCTTTATGCGGAGGATACAGTCCTGTATACAAATGCTCCCTCCCTTACTCAGGTGATCGAGGACCTCCAGGCTGCGTTTAATTGTTTTCAAACCTCCCTTTTTGATCTTAAACTAGTTTTAAATGCAAAAAAAACTAAATCCATGATGTTCACAAGGGCTCACTCACAGCCAGTGAATCATGTTAATATTGTTACGCTAAAGGGAGCAACCGTAGAACATGTTTCATCCTACAAGAATCTTGGGCTATGGCTGGATGAAAAGCTATCTTTTAAACCTCACAAAGAAACTTAAACTAAAACTAGTTTTTTCTTTCGCAACAAACAATGCTTTTCCTTTGAGGCCAGAAAGAAACTTGTTCAAGCCACATTCCTGTCTGTAATTGACTATGGTGACATCTTCTTTCGTGTAACGTCAGAGGTCCAACTCTGTATCTTGTAGCCATGCCCTTAACTCTGGTCCCACATCAAAGAGGCTGGCTTCCGAGGGTGGTTTGTATAGCTACCGATATTATCGGCCGATATTGGCATAAAAATTTGATATCGGAAAATATCCGTATCGGTTTTCCAAAACAATTATTATTATTATTATTATTATTATTATTATTATTATTATTATTATTATTATTATTATTATTATTATTATTATTATTATTATTATTATTATTATTATTATTATTATTATTATTATTATTATTATTATTATTATTATTATTATTATTATTATTATTATTATTATTATTATTATTATTATTATTATTATTATTATTATTATTATTATTATTATTATTATTATTATTATTATTATTATTATTATTATTATTATTATTATTATTATTATTATTATTATTATTATTATTATTATTATTATTATTATTATTATTATTATTATTATTATTATTATTATTATTGTTATTATTATTATTTTTTTTTTTTTTTACCTTTATATACCAGGCAAGCAAGTAAGAACAAATTATTATTTTATTTATTGTCAAAGTATGCATAATGTTGTGTTAATTATATGACAAGAGATGTGTAAAGTTAATTACCTGAAATTATTCAGTTTTTGGGGGGGGGGGGGGGGGGGGGACCCAGGGCCGCGGGAAGTCCGCGGGAAGTAAGGGTGCTGAGATATTGATCGTTTTTGATTAAAATTTTTTTTTATTTTATATAATTTTTTTTATAAAATATATATATTATATATATTATACTTGTAGTTGTATTGTCTGCGAGACATCGCCACCACGCAACAAGTCAAAATGCTCTCTATCTGCAGACAGCTCCACTGTCTGTGTGTATACTCTGTTTTGGTCAAATCACATTTAGCGTGGGGCCTGAGAGTGCTGGGGCTGACGTTCTGCAGATGGATACTATTGAGTCAGAGCGTTCAACAGGGTCTGAAACGTGTTATGAGGGGGTGCTGAGATAAGTGATATAATAATAACGTCTGGTTTACCACTCTGGTAAACCAACACTCTCGTTCACTAGAGACCGCGCTCTCACGCTCAGCTCTGCGGAGCGTGCGAGACAAACATGTAACCGTTTTGATGCACACATCACAGCCCAGCTTACCCCACCTGTTGGAGATGCTTCCAGCTGCAGCCGTTCAGACCAGCGCTTACAAGCCCCGCACATACAAGCCCCGCACATAGCAACCCCTCGCTTCCATTGGCTGATTTTGGTGACGTGATTTGGGTCCCACCCAATGGCTGAGGTTCTGCAGACGCCTCTCTGATTGGTTGGGCTCCATTTCTGCAGCCCCCTCTTTGATTGGTTGAGCGAAGCCCCTCTCTGATTGGTTTAGCTCGCCATGCGGTAAAATGCGGATGTAATGTTATCATCTCAAGAAGATACAAATAAATATACTACCAGATTCGCGTTTATAACGTTATTTCGCGTGACTTCGCGGTTTATTCATAACGTTATGCACATTTCACAACACAGCCAGCTGTCAGAAACTGTACATTGTAACGTTATATGTTTATTCACGTAACGTTATTTCACGTGACGCGTTCAACTTGTTTACACTCCCCACTTACTGAAACTGTACCATGACGCACTCCCCACTTAACCCAGTTAATGCCTTAACTAGACAGTTAACAATATAACATTTAGATTAATTAACCCAGTTAATGCCTTAACTAGACAGTTATATTTCGTATGGCATCGCTCCCGCTCTGAGCCTTACGAGATACCCTATATCGCCTGTGATACCTAATGTATCTCCCACGAACAAAAACACATGCACCCCACCTGTATGGGGCCCCGCCCCTTATGGTGGCACCACCCATATAATCATGACTCTGGTCATGACACACCCTTCCTCTATTTTCGTCCCAGCGCACTGGATGCTTTGCACCATGCGAGCTAGCGGAATGTAAAAGATTAAGGAAGATTAATAATGTTGGAAGCTTACCGGAGGTTGCTGGCCCCTGGCATCTTCGACGCATGTTTTCGGCGACACGACGGGCCTGTGATGTTCCTCGTTTGATGACTGCACATCGAGGTTCAGCTGTACAAGGCTGGCTGTCGGGCCAGCTTGTACTCAGGTAGGCCCTGTGTCTTCAGGCATGGGTATTAGTGTTAGTAATGCTGGTTTGTGTTGTTAACACAACCTTGTTGTGTGTTGGCGCCAGGGGCAAGATGGTTTGGTGAACGTTCTCTGCAGGGAACGGTTTCCAAGCTGTCTTGGGCGTGCTGCTAAAACATCTAAAGCTATGCTAACATGCTATCGCTACTGCCGCATGCTATCACTACTGCTAATTGCTATGCTGTTTTAATGTCTCCGCCGTGAGATGTTGTCACTCTCCCGCCTCTTGCCCGGTTCATCAATGAAGGTCAGTCGGTAGCTGTTGTGGGGTTTTAAGTTCTATTTACCTTTTTCGGGTAAATGGGTTGACAGGGTAGGTCGTGGCTAGGTTCTAGCCAGGTATTACCTTGTGTTCCGGCGGGGTTTGTTGAACGGTGTTCCCATCTGGGTTGGCGTCGGGTAGTGGGGCTATGGGTCCAGCCGACATGGTAAACATGTTGCGTGTCTGTGCACAGGCAATTGTTGTCTTGGGTTCCACATTGCCTGGCGTTAGGCTGCAGTAGTATAAGGGCAGGGCCGCTTGGGAGAAATGTGAGGCCCTGTGCGTTTTTAGACGCGAGGCCCCCCATCTCCTGGGGCGGCCCTGTGTAGGGGGCTATTGTTTCATTTTGTCACTCTGCTATGAGAAGGTCTGTCTTGCTACAGCTTTCTCTCCTCTCAAACCATTCATACTGACGGTCAATCGGTATACTGGGGGAGTAGTGCGGGGGGGGGGCTTTGTTTACCTTTTTTGGTAAATGGGCTAAACTGGGGCTGGTGTTCTGTTGTGAATATTTTGAATGAAGACGGGTCTGGTCCGTCTCCCCTTAAACTTTGTGTGTATGGGTTTGCTCATTCTACAGTTTTTGTGGTTTAGCTCTTTTTATTCATTTAACCTTTTCATGGTCCACACCACAGTGGAGGGTGCTGTTTGCAATCACCACTGGTGCTCCATGTTAACGTCAGTCCTTTGTTTTTGATATATTGAAACAATGCCCCGCCCGGCCGACACCATGGGTCGGCCTGGCGAGATGGTGTCTGGTGGAGGGGCCTTGGGGGCCGGCCGACGTCGACACATCGCGCACGGTGTTGGTAAACCACTCCGTCGAGGATGTTGACGTTATTAGCTTTGACCCAGCCGCAAGCTATAACCGCTCAGGGTTCCCCTCTCCGCAGGGGATTTTGGTCTTCTGCTGGAGCGCGGGCGGTATTGTCCTAGGCCCTACACCGCCTCACACCGCGCAGCCAGAAGAAGAGAGAGCACGGCCTCGTCAGCGGCGATGACGGGGCCCTCGACAGGCGGCCATGTTTCCCCCGCCAGTGGTGCCCTGGTTGGAGAATCGACAGGGTATCGCGAGGCCGACAGTCTTGGCGGCCGAGGGATCGGCCATTTTGGGTGATTTCGGTGTTGGTAAACCACTCCGTCGTCATTTTGCCGCGAGCAGCCCGCTCCCCGTTCAATCCTCTCTCTGGTATCCCCAGAGGCGGGGCTCTGAGCATTCTCCTTTGGCTGCGGGCCGCGAACCTTCATTGAAGCGTATGCGGCCCCATTCTTCGCTTCTCATGGAGACAGGGGCTGACACCCAGTTGATGGCTGAGCCTGGGTCTGTCCGTGAGAATGTTGTGCTGTCAAGCGGCTCCCACACCTTGAACTGTGTTGGTTGAGCCTGGTGTTACGTCTGTCAACTTAAGTGTTGTCAGCAGGGGGGCTCGAAACCTTTTGAGGCACACAGTGCGGGCTTCCCCGGCCTCGCCTTCGCCAGGCCAGGTATCATGTTGGTGCTCCCACTCCTGGAATATTGGCAAGTGGTCGCAGCTCACATGGTTTGGGGTGGTAGTGATATCACTGCAGGGCTACGGTGTGTAGGAACCCATGGGGGCCTTACACCTTGCATGTCCGGCTGCGGAACAACTCCTTCAGCATGTTCTGGAGGGGTGTTCAGTGGGGGGGCTTTTTTGATCGGAAGCCCCCCGTATCAGACAGGCCCTTTTCTGTCGGGGTTCCCCCTTGGGTGCGATTGCCTCGTGGGTGGTGTCAGGGTCAGGTGTTCCGACACGGAACGCGCTCCTCGCACGATTCCAGGGTTGTCTTCGCACAGCGGGGGGGACCGGGCCAACTATCTACAGTTCCTGGCGGACCTGCGCCACGTGACGGCGGGTGCGTTGGGAGTGTCGTCACATATGACTACGGCAGTACCATATGTCGAGGTAGATGGAGAGAATGGTGAGGCGGGGACTTGTGTTTACACAACCCCACCCGTTTTCAGGTTTGGTACAGACCCTGTTGTCGGGGTCTCCAGCAGGGACAGCTCTGGTCGACGAGATCCAATCTCTGTGGACGAAGCAAGCCATCGTCATGGCGTTCTCCTCCCGGTGTTCTCTGCCCGAGAAGTCGGGAGGGAGGGGTGTAAGACCCAGGCTGGACCTGTCCCATGGGAAGGTTCAGCATTTTTTGGATCGTCTCCTACCTGTTGAACACTGTCAGGTGGGGGTCTGGTTCTCCTCCATAGACCTGTAGGATGCGTATGCGCATCCCCGATCTTCCATCCTAGGGCTTACCTACGCTTCCTTTGCAGGGTTAGCGTATGAGTACCAGAGGCTGCCGTTCGGTTTTCTCTGGCTCCCCGCATCTTCACCAAGTGCGTGGAGGCCGCACTGGGGCCTCTGCGTCATCCGGGGTTACGGAGTGTTCTGCCCTGATGACGTTCTGGTCCTTCGCGGTCAAGGTGGATCGTCAGGTCTCGTACCAGGCAGGTCTCTACCAGCCTGGGGTTGCTGTAGACTGGATGTAGAGTATTCCTCTTCCCAGTCAACGGTTGGAGGGCTATGGGCATCCATCTCGGAGCGTGTTGTCAACACGCTCGGGAGGTTCCGTCCTAGGACGGTTACGGCGCTGTCTCACGTCGCGTTTTCACCGACGCCTCCCTCGCTGGTGATGCGTCGGGCCAACGCAGTAGGGGGCAGCTGGCAAACCATGCTGCCCGGTCTGCGCTACGTTCAATGTGTTGGTGTTGAAAGCGGTCCTTCTGGTCCACAAATGGTGTTGATCAGGACGGACGATACGACGTCAGTGTCGTGTATCGACAGACAGGGAGGAGTACGCTCCCCCTGTCTGCACCAGGCGGCGGGCGGCTGGCTATGGGCGTCCTCCATCTGCGCGGCCTAAGGGCTCCCCACATCCCCGGCAGGGAGAATGTGGGTGCAGGTGTACTGTCGCGGGGCGGCCCTCATCCTGACGGGTGAGGATTGCGTCTGGACATGGCCAGGCAGGTCTGGGACCGATGCCGTGCCGCCAGGGATTCTTCCCCATACATCTGTTAGGTCAGTTGTTGGGACGGGTACGTTGAGGGGTGCAGGTTCTTGATCCTGATGGTGTTACCATCTGGAATGCGCATGCTCCCTCCACTGTCGCGCTTACGGCGTTAAGCCGGTGCAACGCTCCTTGGCTCCGACTTGGGATCTTCAATTGGTCCTCGGTCGGTTGTCCTTGGCCCCGTTTGAGCCGCTCGAGCGGGCGCCGTTGGGACAGCTGTCCTTCAGGACCGCGTTCCTTCTGGCTGTCACTTCCGCTAAACGCGTAGGTGAGCTCTGTGCTCTCTCGGTACGTCCAGAGTGCCTGTCTTTTCGGACCGATTGCGGTGTCACTCTGCGACCTAATCCTGCTTTCGTGCCTGAGAATATCCGGAGTTCTTTCCGCTCCCGGGATATTGTGGTTCAGGCGTTTCGTCCTCCTCCTCACACTGGTGAGTTAGATGCGGGCCTTCACCTGTCATGTCCAGTCCGTGCTTGGGGATTTACCTCAGCCGTACTCAGGATTTCAGGGTTACCGACCAGCTTTTTGTCTGTTACGGTGGGGCTCGTGCTGGTAAGGCACTGTCGGAGCAGCGCCTGTCCCATTGGTTGTGCGAGGGTGTTACCCTCTGCTACACGCTGGCTGGGCAGGATCCCCCTGGGGGCGTCAGGGCGCACTCCACTCGTGGGGTGGCTGCCTCTGCCGCTCTCCTGGGTGGGGCCTCGGTGGAGGACATCTGTGCTGCAGCTTCATGGTCCTCCCCGGGCTCCTTTGTAAGGTTTTACCTCATGGACATGACCGGGGGTTCTGTCTCCCAGGCGGTTCTGGGGTCTGTGGCCTTTCCTGCTTCCCGTCCTTTGGTCGGGTAGCGGGAGTGTATGGGTATGGGCCGCAGTGTGTTGAGTCACACGTGGTTCCGCCTGTACGGTGTGTTCAAGGGGTTCTGGCTCCCTCTTGTTCGCATTCAGGTGGAGTTGACTGCGCCCCCCCTTCGTTAGGAAGGATGGGGTGACAGGGCTCCCCGCACCCCTTGATGTGGGCTTACGGGTCCTCAGGGGGTACATCTGTCGGGTCTCGCACCCGCTCTTCCCCATTATCTCGTAAGGCTCAGAGCGGGAGCGATGCCATACGAAATATAACGATAGGTTATGTAGATAACCTAGTTATATTAGTATAGGCTAAGCTCCCGCTCTGCGCGCCCTGAGTTCCCTCTTGAGGGATCTTTTCCTGGGACGGGTTTTTGGCGAGGAAGGGTGTGTCATGACCAGAGTCATGATTATATGGGTGGTGCCACCATAAGGGGCGGGGCCCCATACAGGTGGGGTGCATGTGTTTTTGTTCGTGGGAGATACATTAGGTATCACAGGCGATATAGGGTATCTCGTAAGGCTCAGAGCGGGAGCTTAGCCTATACTAATATAACTAGGTTATCTACATAACCTATCGTTAACAATATAACATTTAGATTAACACAGTTAATGCCTAACTAGACAGTTAACAATATAACATTTAGATAGAGAGGCTGGTGGTCAAGTCAAGAGTTTTATTTGTCACAAGTTGTTTATTTGCATACACGTTTATGGGACAGTTTTCTACACCTGACTGAACGGTCTGGGGACAAATGATTAAGGTGGGGTTACAACGATATCAAGGATGAATATGAAAAAGGGGATCTGATCTGATGGTACTTGTACTTTATAATGTGTTATATATGTATGTACATGGATTTTATGTCCGGATGGTATATCTATGGAATGGTCACTGTCTCTATCACACTCTCATATGCGCATGTTTAGCCGCATACAAGTATCTAGGATACACATATTCGTATGTGTACATAATAGGTTTACACACACTCATATGCACAAGGCTAAGTTATACATGTCAGGGGCACACATACATGCACATACTCACTTATAGGAAATAGGCATACACACACCTACATATACACATAGTTGAGGTATAGGCTCTCACTGACACATATGGGGGATATACATGTACATAGGAGACACACACATACGTAGCTGAGACGCACATATATATGCACACCTGAGATATACACTCACATAGGGGGCGGAGGCACACATGGATACGAGACACACACAAGAGATAGGAGTACAGTCGCATACCTGGAAGATGCGCACACACACACATATGAGGCATGTACACATGCTTACGTGATACACGTACCCACATACATATGTTGGAGACACACATGCATGCATGCTATCATGCACACCTACATGTGTCTGGGACGCTTTCTCTCACATGCAATATGGAGAAGGGTGGCATCCCGATAGAGGATGCAGCACATACCTGCTCGTAGGTAGATCGGTCTACATGCAAAGTATATATATCAGGGATGTATACGCACAATGTATAGTATAGTATTTTTCTTTTTTTCGTAAGTCTTTTTTATTTTCCATGTCAGTTGTTAATGTATTTGTATGAGTCCTTTACATGTTTTGTATGTTCTTACAAAAAAGAAAAAGGCAAATCTTGGAAGTTGCATATGGTGATGTGGAAAGAGATGTTTTGAATATTGGAGAGATTTGTGCAAAAAATATAAAAAAAAAAAAAAAAATGAAATGCGGGTGGTCGTGCCCGCAAAGATGTGCATAATACAATAGTAATAACATATAATAGAATCGACATTGTGCAATAAAACAAGTAAACAGAGTAGGGCATATCGGTATATGTACATAAGTTATTTACAGAGCATGGTAGGACATGCTAGGTCCTGTGGTAGTGCAATATTAGCTACGGATGAGGCACTGGGTCTTTATGTACATGCTATATTGGTGGTCAATGTCACTTCGGATTGCTACGACACATCTCTACTGCTTGTGACAGGCTGTGGTGCGTTCCAGACTTTACTCCTGTTGGGAAACTATAGCGATGGTCTGTGCTCACCACACTTTTCTTCGGCCTCCCCGCAGCGAGCCGTCGTCGACCCCCGAGCTTCATTTTACGACGGGCAACAGAGGTGGGTTGAGCCGCTATACTTGGCCCAGCACGGTTAGCGACTCGCCTGAGTGCGTGTGCACGTTTTGATGCATGGCTGATACCAGAGCGGCCGAAGGTGTGTAGCGCTGACAGCAGCTTGGAGGGATTCCCCTTCAGCTGATTGAAGGTCTTTATCATGGCTTTATCATCACCACCCTCTGTAGAGCCTCTTGCTCTGCCTTTGTGCAGCTGGATAACCACACAGACTTCACACAGACTGTCTGTACAATACTGCTGTAGGCCTATAATACTTATGTAAATAAGTAAGGCAATTGAAATATATCTGCAGTACAGCTCAATACACACAATTGTTAAGGGGATGCAGACCAGAGAAAGACTTCCGTCTTGTTTACATCAGGGTCCCCCATTTTCAATTCATCATAAATGTACAGTTCCCTCCCCCTTGTATATATTTACTGTATGTCACAAATGTAACAGTACTGCATGGTCTGCATCCCCTTAACAATTGTGTGTATTGAGCTGTACTGCATTCTGCAATCTGTTAATAAAGTTTTCAATCAATCAATCAATAAATCAATCAATCAATCAATCGGTCACTGTACCCATTCTGCAATCTGTTAATAAAGTTTTCAATCAATCAATCAATCAATCAATCAATCGGTCAGGTCACGTGTACCCATGCTACAATCTGTTAATAAAGTTTTCAATCAATCAATCAGGGCCTGTGGTCATGTGTACCCATTCGGCAATCTGTTAATAAAGTTTTCAATCAATCAATCAATCTGTTAATAAAGTTTTCAATCAATCAATCAATGAATCAATCAATCAATCAATCAATCAATCAATCAATCAATCAATCAATCAATCCCGCAGTGCAACGTGACCCAAATCATACGGCAATCTGTTAATAAAGTTTTCAATCAATCAATCAATCAATCCCGCAGTGCAACGTGCAACGTGACCCAAAATCACGTGACCAAAATCAGCCAATGGAAGCGAGGGGTTGCTATGTGCGGGCTTGTATGTGCGGGGCTTGTAAGCGCTGGTCTGAACGGCTGCAGCTGGGTACTATTGACCTGTTGCGCCCTCCCTCTGCAATTCGTTCGCTGCATACATGATCGCCGACATGCAAAAGGTCTTCAACCACCCTCCCGGGGGCTCGGATAGTTCTGCTGGCTTGTTCACGCCAGGGAAACTGCAGATATATTCCTTTACTGCGAATTCAGCGTCCCAAAACTATTCCAGGCTGAGTCTATTTTTTTTACCAACGGATTTCCAGTTCCGCGTTGACGCTTCCAGGCCGCGTCTATTCGAATCCCAACCGGTTCATGTGTCGGCTACACGCTGTTAATAACACTGCATTATCGAGACAGCGCCCCTATGACGATCTGGCAATGAATTCCAAGAGTAGGGTAAATCTGCAGTGCCGCTCCGCTCTGTGACATTGAGTAGCCTCGGTTACAATGGAATAAAAGCCAAAACAACCTTGCAGTTGCAGTTACACTCCCCGCCAGCAGGGGGTGCTGCAGCCCCCGCCGCACCCCCAGTTGCCGCGTCCCTGGGGAAACCCTGCATATATCGGTATCGGTTGATATCGGTTGATATCGGTATCAGAAATTAAGAGTTGGACAATATCGGTATATTGGTATCGGTAAAAAAGACAATATCGAGCATCCCTAGCATGCTGCCTTTTCAATGCTAAAAAAGCTAGACAGTGTGTACTGTACCATGCTTCTCTGCGCTTCATCACTAGTGCCAAAGGGCTTACTCACCATTGTGTGCTTTACCAAATGGTAGGATGGACCTCTCTATACGTACAGAGGAAATCCCACATGTTTGTTTTTATATATAAGGCCATCCTAGGGAAGCTTCCCCTATATCTTTCCAATCTAATTAGCTTTGCCTCTAGCAGCTACCATACCAGGTCCACAAGATGGCTACTTTAAAAAAAAAATAGAATACACACTGAACTAGGAAGAACAGCTTTTTCAAGCTTCGCACCTTGGGCATGGAATGGGCTACAGGACAATATCCACTTAGATACCCTGGTCTCTCTCTGCAAATTTAAATCTGTATTACATAACTTCCTACAAGAAGGTCTCAACTACAAAACTGCTAAATTACAGTATTTTACTGTCATACACTTTGACTATTATGTATACTATTCTGTTTTGTGTGTTTGTGTTTACATGTGATGTATTGTATATTGTATACATGCACTTTTATTATGTTATTGTGTGATGTACAGCACATTTTTATATATGTCTGATATATTGCAAATGTTATTGCTGTCATCTTGGCCAGGTCTCCCTTGCAAAAGAGATGTTGTATCTCAATGGGACTTCCTGGTTAAATAAAGGTTAAATAAAAAAATAAAAATAATAATAAAAAGAATGAATGAATGGATGGATGGATGGATGGATGGATGGATGGATGGATGGATGGATGGATGGATGGATGAATGGATGGATGGATGGATGGATGGATGGATGGATGGATGGATGGATGGATGGATGGATGGATGGACGGACGGATGGATGGATGGATGGATGGATACAGTAGATAGATAGATTGATTTATAGATAATTATGACCATATAAAATATCTATAAAACCACCACCACAATATGAAAACAGCTAATAATTAATCATACCAAAATAAAAAACAAAAACAAATCAAAACTCCATATACTCTCCAAACATGAATCAACATTTCTCATACACTCAAATCTTCATTAATTTGACCAGTAGGCTTGAGAACTGGAGAGATGCTCCTCTGTCTATTCAACCTCCCATCTGGTTTCACATACTGTATACACCACTCAATGCTGATTCAAAACAGTTTTATGGAGCAATACAAGAGGCCTATTATGATTGGTGGCTTGAGGCCTAGGGCCTTGGTAGGACAGGTTTGTTGTTTAGTGGGTGTAATTATGCTCTTTTGGGGCCAAATTGCTTGCCTTGTCCCTTTTTGGGAAGGCATGTTACTTTTTTCATTGTCCATTGTCCAAGGTCGGAGCATATTTCCCCTATTGCCCTATCACCTGTTTTTGCCAATGAATAGTGTGAAATATGATGCCCAGGTGCGCCTTTTTATCTTTTATTTTGATAGAATGCGTCCTGGCCAATAGCACCTAGCCCACCTGAGTTCTTTTCACTTTTCCTCTGTGTTTCTTTTCCACACAGAATCACGGGGTTCATTTGAGCTGGGTTTCTTTCGTTGATGCTCCTGACCTGTGTGAATAAAACTCGAGACATCTTAGTTAGAGTTTGCACTTATTCACTTGTCAATTTCATTATATATAAACAATGTAGACACTTTTCTTAAGAAAGATCTGATTAAGAATGATTTATCGTGTATTAAATTGCTTCCCGCCCTATTTCATTACAGATAGTTCCTTCCTCATATCACCTAGAGCAGGGGTGGCCAACCCGCGGCTCGCGAGCCACATGCGGCTCTTCCATCCATCAAAATTTAAATAAAAATATTATTATTGTTCCTGTTATCTCCTCCCTCCCCCTCTCTCTGAATAATCTGTGTTGCTGATGGGGCCGTGGCCTTCACGTGGAGGGGGTTGTCTCTGAGGTATTTTGTGGAGACGGGGAGAACAGTTCGTTCTTTTCCACTTGACTACGTAAAAGATAAAAAAAATTAAGATTCTGTCTGATTATTTTATTATGAACCACAAAGAAGATATTTTGTTGAGAGGGGGCACAGTTTTGGTGGTGTTTTCTTTCCAAGGCTCTTTTCCCTCTTGGTAGTGGCCCTGCTCTCCAGTAGCCTAGGAAAAGACACCTCTCCTGTCTCTGATATTATTAAATAAATGAATATTGGGTACAATTATGTTTAGCCCTCTCTGAGATAGCTTGTGGCTGCCTAGTTTTATTTTGTGTAGTTGTTGGTCAGTCAGTCAATGTCCTGTCTGGTGTGGTCAGTTATTTTTACAGAACAGACAGCTGAGCATCGGCGTATTTAGACCACTATCAGTAGGGCACTTGCCCTACTGATAAAAGTTTTTTTTTTTCTTTTTTTAACAAATGTTTTTTATTTTCCCTTTTTTAACATGATCAAATGATCATTTAACATGATCAAATAATTATTATAATATTTTTTACTTCGCTTTGAAATATTACAGTGAAATATTTTGCACTGCATTTATCTTGTTGAAATCCTCCAACAGGCTCTTTTTTGTAAGTTGACTGGTTTGCACACCAATAATACAGTGCAATAATAGAATAGTAGAATAGATAGTAAAATTATGCAATAGAATGGCCAGAGTAAAATAGTGCTACAGTACAATCAACAGCGGGGTGTATTAGAAGGCTATGGTGAAGAGGTACGTTTTTAGCTTATTTCTGAAAATATTAAGAGATCTAGCTTCCCTAATGTCCATCGGTAGTGTGTTCCATAACTTTGGTGCATAGTTGGCAAAGGCTGCATCCCTGATTTTCTTTAGACTGTGGCTTGGAACCTTCAATAGACCAGTAGTAGATGATCACAATGTTTATACTTTGTATATAAGGAGGAGGACCTTGAAATCAATTCTAAATGTTACCAGAAGCCAGTGTAGGTTACTTACTTGTAACTTCGGGTTTGATCCAAGGAGTAAGTTTCCCCATATTGCTCTGTAACATTTCTCTTTTTGTTATAGGACCGACTAGTAGGATTTCAGTTCTGCCCTCATTTAATTTTAGGAAGTTGTTCGTCATCCATTTGTTTATTGCTAAGAGACAGGCGGAAATGGAGTTTATAGCTGTGTGATCATTTGGTTCAGCGGAGATGTACAATTGTGTGTCATCTGCGTAACTATGGAAACATACATTGTGCTTTCTAATGATGTCTCCTCAATGTTCAATGTTCAATGCAATGTTCAATGCAAGTAAAGCACTTTAAACTTTAAGTATGACTAAATGCTTTCTTGACTATATATATAGTAACTGTTCCAAAATGCATAGATTTCTATGTATTTTAGGGGTTTGGGTGGCTAGCTCTTTTTTTTTTTTTTTTTTTTAACTTTATTTTTTAGGGTTTATCGCTTTTCTGGTCAAGCATGACCGACAGTTGTAGAGTGAAACGGGAGGGAGAACAGGGGAAGACATTCGGCAAATGACGGCGGGTCCGGGAATCGAACTCGGAGTCAACCAGAACCGTGACGCAGCACGGCTCCTCCCGACGCAGAAATAGCGCCGAGATACGCGGTGAGCTACTGGAGCTCCCCGTGGCTAGCTCTTTTTAATATAAATGTCAGATTGTTTTATTTATTTCATAGATTTCTATGCATTTCAGGAGTTTGGGGGGCTGGCTCCCCAAAATAATTAAATAACATAACCCTAACCTAACCCTAAAACCGAAATAAAGTAAAAAAAAAAAAAGTTACAAAATCCACCCATTTTCGCCCACAAACCGGCCAAAACCGGGCAAAGTTTTTTCATTGTTTTTGGTGCCCTTCTGTGCCCTACTGAAGTGCTGGGTCTAGATACGCCCCTGCAGCTGAGTCACTTTTTCACACCTACTCCCGAACTACGCATGCACAGATTGCCCACAGAGTCTAGGTTCATCAATATGCGCATGCGTAGTTCGGGAGTAGGTGCGAAAAAGTTACTATAGCTCGGCAGAGAAAATGCCAATCGACTTGGGATTGGTCTCTCCGTGTTCAGGAGCAGGGACGTGCACAGGACTTTAGAGGGGCAGGTGCTCAAAGGCTGAAAAGGGCACTACACTTGTGTGTATATATTAAGATTTTCAAGGGCCCTTTCCGGGCGGGGAGCCCCCTTTTTATGCTTTTTGGGGGGTTTTGGTGATCAAATATTGAATATTGAACTATAATAATCAGTGCAAGAGCTCATATCCTTGAAAGACACTTTTATCACTGACTTAAAAGGCCCATACATCTCCATAAATGTTCAGGGGGGAGGGAATAAGTGCTTACCCTACAGACCCCAAGAAGTGCTGTATATTCTGTATTGTTTAATATAAATGCATTTTTTATTCCAATCCTGATTTGTATTTGAGATTCCCAAATCCCATCGGACTTGACTTCTTCGTGTCCCTCAATGAGTGTAATACCAGCATTCAACAGCGGTTTCTATCATCATCATCATCACCACCCACGCTATGCATAAAATATATAGGTCCGCGGAGAGGCACGCTGAGGAGGCCGTGCAAACTGCAATGGAATATGGGGCATCTCTCTCTCTTTACCTAATATTTTGATTATATCCTGACATTTTTCAGTTGGAAGGGCAGTCTATATGCGTAACGGTAAAAAAAAAAAAAAAAAAAAAAAATCTTTCAAAAAGGGCACTTTTTTGATGAGGCTCAAAAAGGCAGGTGCTTAGGCACCCCTTGGCCTCTATGTGTGCACGTGCCTGTTCAGGAGACTCAGGCGTATAAACGTCTATTGGATCATGTCTCCAGCACCCCCACAGTTGTAGGTACAACCACTTAATGTCAAGGCTCTTATCCACATACATTAATCCCTGCCCCCCTCGCTTTCTCCTCCATGAGCTCAATGTAATGCGGAAGTGCAGTGGTCTATAGAGTTTGCACTTCACGGTCACGGTTTGGTCAGTAACCCGGATGCACGGCCATTGTGGAGATACTGGGATTAAAAAATCAGAATGGATTGCACGCTGAATGTTCGATTTAAGTAGATCTTTTGGATTTTAGGATGTCTAAACCGCAGAAAAGGTCAGGAAAGTGCGTGGAAGCTGCTAGAACCTACAGAGAAGGACTTATAGTCGGCAGGAAAGGGCGCGATATTCTGATAAAGCTGGCTCATTCATCTTGGAGTTATGACCCGACAATTCTGCCTTCTATTGCCTATCCCGACATAGTGAACTACCTAGTTATACACAGATGAAGACATTAAATCTTACAAATGGGTATACTCTTTTTTTAGACTCCTTTTTTGTATCACAAACAGTACTGTATTTGTAGATCTGGTATGTCATAAATGTCTAGCAGTACTGTCTATCTGTATGTCATGTACTATATGTCATATATGAATATTGGAATTGGAATATTGAAAATGGGGGACCCTGATTTAAACAAGACGAAAGTCTTTCTCTGATCTGCATCCCCTTAACAATTGTGTGTATTGAGCTGTACTGTATTGTACCCATTCTGCAATCTGTTAATACAATTGTCAATCAATCAATCAATCAATCAATCAATCAATCAAGCAATCAATCAATCAATAAATCAATCAATCAATCAATCAATCAATCAATCAATCAATCAATCAATCAATCAATCAATCAATCAATCAATCAAGCCTACAACCAGATGGTGTGTGGATGGGTGAGAGAGGCACAGTATCAGCTCATCGATGACATGTGTATTGTGAAAGCCAAGGTAGGTGATTCAATAACGTTACTAGATCAACTGATCTTTATATTTGACATTTTTATAAATGTTTGGATTGAAATGCTGATAGGTACTTTAGTTCATTCAGACGGGAGAGGAGAGGGCGTGTTCGCCTCCTTTCCTCAGACAATATTTTGCACTCTTCTCCCTGATTTGTAATAGCTTTTGGCAATCTGAAGTACTCCAAATGCTTTTCCCGGTCCAATCGATTAGTACAGCCAACACTGCAATAATTATTTTTTATTTTCATTTTTTTTTCCCATCCCAATTTAGTCGTTATGCCAATTCCCCCCCTCCCCTACCTGGTCGTTGTGCGCATGTTCCCCCTACTGGTTGGTACAAGGGAACCCTGAAGTCAACCGCATGCTTCCTCCGACACATGCGGAGACAGCCAGTGGCTCTCTTTTCACCTGGCAGCGAGGACTCTCATTGGTGAAGTGTAACGCGTGGGAGGTCACGCTGCCTTCATCACTTCCTGCCTTCCGCTGAGCAGGCGCCCAGACCTGACCTGTAGGCGTCGCTGTCCACAACGCCAGATTACCACCCACGACTTCCCTCCCCCTAACTCAGCCAAACGAGTTAGTATGACGGCCGGCCCAAGCCAGAGGCAATGCTGACTCCGGGAGTCAAGACCGCAGCCTCTTGCATTGGTGACGAGCACAATCTCCGCTACGCCACCCGACCGCCTTACACTGAAATAATTTAACATCTTACAGTAGGTAAGCTTCCACATCTGAATAGAACTAAATTATTTGTCGCAACGGATCCCCCTCATTCAAAGAGGATCTGAGCACGGTCGGAATCCCCAACAAATTGGTGACCCTGGACGTGGTCCTCGAAACCAGGCGCAAGGACAGACCAGATCAACAACATTTTAGGTAAGTATACACTTCAATCCATTTAACGTTTTCATTACATTAATCTCTCTGCCTGTCTCTGTCTCTGTCTATCTCTGTCTATACTGTCCAGCAGTGATGCCACAGATTACTTGTAAAAATTATCTGATTACTGATTACTGATTACTCCTTTAAAAAGTAATCTAGTTACTTTACTAATTACTTGATTATCAAAGTAACTTAGTTACTTTGAAAGTAACTAGGTTACGAAGTTGTCGTCGTCCCCCCTGCTGCTGCCACAACATAAGAATGACAACCGTTTTTTTCTCTCTCTTTCTCTACCAAATCCATTCTGAGACAACGGACTCAGTGGGTACTCCGCAAGTCGCGCGTAACATGAATCTCACTCTCTTTCAAGTAGCCAAATTACACTATAAAACAAACTGGATAGTTGATTTAACTTCATGCTGAAGCCATTCTAAAATCACCTATAAACGTAAACATGTGTGTGTGGCTGTGCGCGAGCGCACGTCCCATCTCCGGTCTAGCTGACAGTACCCCTGGCTCTCTTATCATCAGCATTATGAGATAGTAACTAAATAGTAACGCACAGCCACTTGGAAAAGTAACTGTAATCAGATTACTGGCTTGTAAAAAGTAAGTAAGTTAGATGACTATTTACTGAAAAAGCCAGATTAGAGTAACTAGTTACTGGCATCCCTGCTATCCAGATAGATTCCTCAAAGTATCTCCATGTTGCTATATCTAATTGTGTGAGGATTCGCCTGTTCCCTGAACTTTTCCCTGTCTACTCTCCCTCACCAGCCCCCACCCTTGCAATGATTTACTCTCCTCTACTCTTCACCAG
Organism: Notolepis coatsorum; assembly: GCF_963971535.1. Classification (NCBI taxonomy): domain Eukaryota; kingdom Metazoa; phylum Chordata; class Actinopteri; order Aulopiformes; family Paralepididae; genus Notolepis; species Notolepis coatsorum. The sequence continues at coordinate 101,670,406 of NC_140181.1, read as the reverse complement.
CCCCCACCCTTGGACTACCTTCACGCAGCTGTCATAGTTTATGATTAGCGCCCCAGAGGGTTTTATATACCTGGACCTCCCTTCCAGTCCTGGTCGGGTCGTTCTGTATCTGTATCTGTGTTCACTCTGTGTTCATGTAGTTCTGTACGTTACCATCCTGTACGTTACCATCACCTGCCGCGTCTCCGGCGTGAGACGACGTGCCAGCCATCACCACCTGTCGCCGTTTGCCTGGAGTGGGACACCGTCCTCGCTCTCTAATTCTCTACGGGAGGTTGCCAGTGTTCCCACTCCAGACGTCAAGCCGGCGCGTCATCGCTCCCTATTTTCCACGGGAGGATGGCATCTCTTTGCCCCGGTCCCGTGGGATCCCTGTGTTCTGCGCTGCCCGTCTGCAGCATCCGAGGAGGATCTCCGTGCCAAGCCTGGAGTGGTGTTCCCACTCCAGACGTCAAGACGGCGCGCATCGCTCCCTATTTCCACGGGAGGATGGCGTCTCTTCGCCCCGGTCCCCTGGGACCCCTTTGTTCTGCGCTGCCCTTCTGCAGCACCCGAGGAGGAGGAGGAGGATCTCCGTGCCTGGAGTGGGACACCGCCTTCACTCTCTAATTCTCTACGGGAGGTTGCCAGTGTTCCCACTCCAGACGTCAAGCCGGCGAGTGACGCGTCTCTCTTCTGACCAATCAGTGGTCTGCAGTGTTTCACGTGACTCATGAGGGGGTAAACGAGCATAGAGCGGCTGGTATTCACGAAGGAGAGCACTGGCCAACGCTGGCCAATCAGAGAAACGCGGAAGTACATGTTGGTTGCCCAAAGTGTTCACGCTGCCTGGTGCGCATGCGCTGTGACACCAATGGCGGAAATACACGGCTCGCTCTGTGAGTACCACTCGTTTTATAACAATGATTTAAAATGTTTATTACCAACTCCGAGCTTTCAGACCCCAGCGCGTCGCTGTGTGAAACCCTAATTGTACGCTGGGTACCTTTGAAATTCATATCTGATATATTTTTGACCCACCCCGAGCTCCTAAGCAGTGCTTGGTGGTCCAAATGAGCCTGCGAGCTATATAGCTGCGAGTGACTGCGTATTCAAAAGCCAGCCCCTGGCTTGCACATCGCAGTCACGGAAGGGGCTAGGGTTGAGGGAGACCGGTGTTGTTGGGAAAGCAAGATGAAGCAAGAAGAAGAAGTCGCTCTGGATGTCGACATGATGGAGTGGAACAAGAAGAAGCAAGAAGAAGCAAGAAGAAGCAAGAAGAAAAGGAAGAAGTCGCTCTGGATGTCGCCATGATGGAGTGGAACAAGAAGAAGCAAGAAGAAGCAAGAAAAAGAAGAAGTCTCTCTGGATGTCGCCATGATGGAGTGGAACAAGAAGAAGCAAGAAGAAGCAAAAAGAAGTCGCTCTGGATGTCGACATCACTCATCGTCAGAACAAGACTAGAACGAGAACATGGAGGTCCAGGAGGTCCCTGAAGCGGATCTCTTTGTCGGCATAGGATTTGAATATTGTTACATTCACAGCATGTTCCTTGAAGTGTAATGTTTCAGTTAATTAATTATATACAAATGCACTTTTACTTTTTGGCTGCTCCTCTGCGGTTGCCTAAAGTATTTGACCATTGGCTGACTTGTACCGCAATTTACTCTCACTGTACAAAAACAGGAAGTTGCTGCAGACAATACGTTTCATTAAGCCAGAAACAAGAAGTGTCATTTCCACATGCTTCTGTCGAGCAGAAATAAGTAGAACAATTTATTTCTAAATCTAACGGCCAACGGCCAAGAGGAGAAACCAATGACGGCTAACACGCCCTTCTGATAACCACATAAAAGATCCTTGTATTCTCTGCTCGAGACCAACAACTTCTCCTTGCCTCAGCTGAGCGAAGTAGTTGTTGTCACACAGCTGTGTATCATTTGTACTTTGTACTTTTATACTTTGCTTATTCACTTTCAAATAAATACTCTGAAAGACTAACTCTCTTTTCATCATTCAAGATTCTCGATAAACAAACACAACACTACTTAATTAACTGTAGTAGTAACTGCACACTAAAAGTGGACAAGCCACCACAGCTAACGGTAGGAAACGCCCTGGCGCTGAGAAAAACAACAGGCTGCAGCACACTGACGAACAGGAAAACAGGGCCTACAGTACCAACAACGCTGATAATAGGTGATTCTGCTGTAGGCCATATCAACAATAAGAGAAATACAAACATATACTGCTACCCTGATGGAACTGTTTGTGAAATAACGAAGCACATTCCAAAAATTATATCTGAAAACACAGCAGCCATGAAATGTATCATCCACGTAGGAGCAAATGACATCTCAAATCGACAGTCTGAAAATCTAAAACGTGATGCTAACGAATTGCTGAAAATGCTGGATTCCACATCAGTGGCCCCTTACCAACAGTCTCTAAATTGACTGAACGATTCAGCAGACTTCTCCAGCTAAACAAATGGCTCTCAACTGCATGTGTGCTGCTACACAATGTCAAATACATTGCAAACTTCGACATGTTCATCTGGAGACATGAACAGTTGTTCCAAAATAATGGATTTTCTCTAAACAGATCTGGAGGAAGAATGTTCACTTCACATATATTCTACTCCGTTGACAATGGCCTTGCAACAAGCTCTAAGACAGACAATAACACAAACTAACTCTGATGACATCAAGGCGATAGAATCGCTAAGATTCGACTGAGGGGTCCGATCGACTGGATCGGATCGCGGAGCACATCCACAGGATTACAGCAGAACTAACAGCGCTCTCCCTGTATCGATGTCAAGACAATATATGGGGGATCACCATCGCCCCCCCCCCCCCATTTTTCCTCCCCTGTGTCACTCTCCTCCTCCCACCTCCCTCTTGATCGGAGATCCCCCTCCCCATCAACAACCCTAAAACGCAGGGCGCCCCTCCACTCTCCTCTTCCCCTCTCCCTCTTGCCAGGTCATCGCCAAAGTACCAAACCCCCCTTCCCCCCTCTCCCTGCTCATCTCTGCTCTCCCCCCTCTCCCCTCTTTTCATACAGAAATTGCAGTGATTCATATGGAGGTAGATTTCTATCAAAAATAAACAAACGCAAAAGTATAATCCACAATCGTAAAAACTATCCACACACACACACCTCTCAATTTGTGTTTTGTAAATCATAAGGACACGCTTGATCTGCTTAGATTTACATATGGAATTCTAAGGACACGCTTGATCTGCTTGGAGTTACGTATGGAATTTTGAGACAAATATTTCGCTGTTTTCCCCCATGTGGATTTGTGTCGTGAAGCTTCTTCTTCTTCGGTGCTACCGAACATGGCCCGATGTGTGTTCGGCTCATGAGCGCTACTAGTAGCCAAAATCGCAAATTATCTTTAGCCCTAAGCATCAACATTCCATTATGAAAATGAATGCTCAAAATAAGCATATTATTGACCATTTTGAAGATAACAACTAGGGCTTTCAAATGATATAAATTATCTGTATGATTATCATGATTATTATTATTCATATCTTTCATATTTGATACAGAAATTATTACAAAAATCTTGTCCGGCCACCACATTTCAACAAACAACTGCATTTTCAACCACTTTACTGACAAGCTAGCAGGAAACTTAGAGGGTATTGGATATATGGTGGAGAGCTTTGTGGGGTGGAGTGACAGCAACCACCTCCAACTCAACACCAGTAAAACCAAGGAGCTGGTGGTGGACTTCCGGAGGGGCAAGAAGAGGCCCCCCCTGATTCCCATCACCATCCGAGGGGATGAGGTGGAGGTGGTGGAGTCATATAAGTTCCTTGGGGTACACCTGAACAATGAACTGGACTGGTCGAACAACACAGAGGCCCTCTACAGGAAGGGACAGAGCAGGCTGTTCTTCCTGAGGAGACTCAGGTCCTTCAATGTTTGCTGCTGCAGTCGTTCTACCAGTCTGTAGTGGCCAGTCAACTCGAGGGACACCAACAAGCTAAACAAGCCGGTGAGGAAGGCTAGCTCCGTGGTGGGAGTCGAGCTGGTCAGACTAGAGGTAGTGGCAGAGAGGGGAATGAGAAGGAAGCTGGCTGCTATCCTGGAGAATGCCTCCAGTCTGTGACGTTCAGTCACAGACTCATACCCCCCCCCCCCCGACACTCAACTAACCGCCTCGGCCAGTCCGCCAGTTGTCTTCACATTTTAACTTCTGTACTGTACTGTAAATACTGTCTATCTATTTATCTATTTATTCATTCCTTTTAAACACCATGAACTAAATGTCCAAAATACTTTATCATGAACTGAAATTATTCTTATTTATAAAACTAGACATTTAGGCAATGGATTAGGGCAGTTTATATAAACTGTGCCTTTATGTTTTCATGATAAGTTCTGTGTTGATTTATTTACTTATACATATTTGTACTTGTGTTATTGCACATACCGCAGTCAGACAGTTTATTGTATAAATACCTGCTTTCTTAATCTGTTAATTGTTGATTTTATTCCTTTACGCTGTGATGCAAACAGGGAGTAAGAATCCTGTTGTACTTGTTGCATATGGCAAATAAAACTATCTGAATCTGAATAAGACAGGCTCGGAAAAACGTTATCCACCGGGGGCACGGGTGGCGTGTAGAGAGTGATGGGGCGCTGGGTGCAGGGCATTGAGATGTTCTTTGGGGGCGTTTTGTGGGTTGTCTGTTTTTAAATACCAGTTTAGTCTACATTCAAATGTACATTTTCACAATTGTATCATTAGACTTGCTTCTACAAAGCTTTTGACAGGGTTTTCCTTGCTTTTTCTGATTCACTTGCGCATAGATTTCCGTTGTTTTCTATGGAACAGCGCTCCATTGCTTCCGGAGAAACAAACTTCTCTGCCTCAGTTCTTTTAACGAGCAACAACAGAAAGCTGTCTTACTCTTGTGCTTTATAGCCAGGGGGGGGGGGGGGGGGGGGCGGGGGGCGGTGCTCGGCTGAGAGATTGCAGCAGCATCTTGCAGCAGAGATTATTTCATCAACTTGATCACCCATGATGGAGCTCAGGTCGTGTTCCTGGAGAGATTACAACTGGATTCTCTGGAACAGCAAACCTATATGATATGACATAATCCAAGTTTATGCACATGCCAATTTTAGAATAGCAGGCTACCAAATGTACATGGGTCATTCCTGGCTGACTTTTCAATGTGCTAACCTTTGGGGGGGAAATCATGTTTTTTTTGCATTTTTTGAATTATGTGTATCAGGTAAATAACATGTTTAACATTCAGGTACTTGTATTGGTAGAGCTCAAGTACTTAAATAATAATAATTATGGGTGGATTGTTCAGCCATCGACCGTGAGAGAGTTCCACCCTGTTAGGGACATATACATAGCTATTGCAAAGTGTTAATAATGTAAATATTCAACAATACTTAGCTTTTCTTACCCCTTATGTGTCCCTTATTCCATCATATATGGTTTTATTTGAATAATAAAGAAACAAGAATTGTGGAGTAGAACATTTGTTTATTATTCAGAACAGTCACACCCAATTTACCCAAAATGGTAAATAATTAAACAATGTTGCCTAATAAAAAAACATGTATGCTGTTGATCCTTTTCAACTGTGCAAATTAACAAGGAGAGTGACAACAACAATGTTAATACCAAAGAATACCGTGAGATCATAGGCAGTTTGATCTATCACTGATTCTTGAGAGTTGGGACAAAACATGTCCTACATAGAAAAGTCTAATTTATATAAAAAATAAAGAAATTCATAATGAGTGATATACTCACAAAGTTACATCTAAAGGTATTGTGTATACTGATGTTATGTTTTAGCACATATATTTGTTTTTTGGGGGATATTTGTTTAAATGTATAATCTGTGGTTAGAAGCTCCCATGTTAATTATCTTGTCCTCAGCAAGGGGTTACATTATTGACCAGCCCAAAAAAGCTTGAAAGACCTCTCCACTTGTGAAAACATACATATCAAATGAAAGATAAGGGTTATACATGTATAAAACAATGCATGCCATGAAACTCAAATAATATTGCCCATAGAAATCTACCTATCAAAGTTGTGTCCTCAGTTTATGTCAACTCTGTCAGACCTTTTCATAAACCTAATTAAATCAGGCAATAGCATGGCTATCTCTATCCTTGAGGACCCCTTTTCCTTCCCCTGAATGTGGTGAATGCAACACTACCACACATGGTCTGGTAAGTTTTACACTTTTTGATATTTTAGACAAACAATGTCAATATTCCGATGGTCACAGCTGGAACATGTCAACACCGTCTCTCCGTTATTATACTTTTAAAAAAACAATAGTGGATTGAATTCAAGTGTTTCAGTGAGATTATTAAGACAGCTAGCAACTGCCAAAAAAACTAGCTAGCTGCAGTGCACAATACAGGCTTGGAGGGAAAATGTGTGCCCTTTTGTCAACTCCGTCAGACGTCAACTCCATCAGATTGTGTGTCTGACGGAGTTGACATGTAAACTGATGGAGTTGACAAATCCATCAATAACCTCATAATATGCTATTATTATACTATTTTTGAACATGGTAAAGGATTTAAATGTTATTTCAGAGTTTTATCTGCACAGAAGTGTGCATATAATAGCATGCATCAGAGCATGGGCAGGCTGTGGTCTGCTTATTGAATAATTGTCTTACTTTCCCAGCACATGTGTTAATAAATAAATATAAATATATCACTTGTCTACGTTGATTGATTGATTGATGTAAAATATGGTGCAGTGTGTAGTTTTCACTACCAAACATCTACACTCTTGCCTCTTATAGAGCGGGGAAGGAGTTCCATGTTGCCCTTTCATATCCCAGAAGAGATACAAGACAGAAGAAAACAGTTATTCTTGTTATTATACTGTTTACTTAGATCATCAGAGCAGAGGGGCACGGTGGTAAACTGTGGATATTTGTTAGGTTTTAGTGAGTTGTTCCTTACCTTCGCGTGGGGTATGTCTGGGAGTGCTTGCATTCTTTCATTTATTTGCATTTCTTTTAAATTTGTTGTTGTGTTCTTGTTCTGTTCTTGACTTATTGTTATGTTTCTTCTTGACTTGTTTAAAGAAGACGTGTACGGCCCATGGGGACATTAACGTGTGTTGTCGGGCCTTACAAATAAATTTGATTTGATTTGATTTCATCTTAATATCTTTATAATAATTCTTAATATAGGACTGGTCCATGCGTGTCTAGATTGCTGCATCATCCTTTCTCTGACTTTCCATCCATAGTGTAAAACATTATGGTATGGAGTGATCAACAGGATAATTCTTTGCTAGTCAGTTGTCACAATCTTATCAGTTGTAATTAAGGCTGTCAAAGTTAACACGGTATTAACGCGTTATCGCCCGATTCTATTAACGCCACTATTTTTTTTAACTCACGATTAACTTTTAAGATTATTATTATTTTTGTATTACTAGACTTCACTCAGGTGTATTATTGATGCTCTCATTGATACTATGTTTGTTTCTGAAGTGTGTGTGTGTGTGTGTGTGTGAGATATATATAGAGAGAGAGGGGGGTGAGAGAGATGAGGAAGGGGCAAGAGAGAAAGAGAGCCGGGAGAGTGTGAGTGTGAGAGAGAGAGGGGGGGTGTGTGATTACTCAGCCCTTGTGTGGGTGAATGTAACAAGTTCCTAACGTTTTCTTTCCCCTATTATTTCATGCACACTTTATTCATTGTTTTAAATTATTATTTTCTTTTAAGTTATTTTGTGTGCATCACTCTGTTTTGAATTTGATGCAAATTTGCAATGCATGAGGGTCATCCTTTTGTGTTAAATGGCTGCATAAAGCAAGCATTTGTTGACTCATGTTGATAAGATTATTAAAACTTGGAACTTGAAAAATATCTGTTTAAGGTAGATAAAAAAAGATATGTTAAAAAAAATGCGATTAATTCATGATTAATCGCGAGTTAACTATGGACAATCATGCGATTAATCACGATTATATATTTTAATCCATTGACAGCACTAGTTGTAATATACCCTAGGATTATTGGAATGAATGTCTTTGAATTTTCTCCCACTGCTTCCACTGAACATGGATTTTGTCTGCACAAGCCAGTGTGAAGATGTTTGCAACATGTAGAAACTACGCACTGCAGCTTTAACGTCAATCAATCATGTTTAGTAAATAGACACCTGATTTTATAGTCTTATTCTAATACATTTTCATGACTTTTGTATTATAGGAAAGCATGGCTAGACAGAAATTGTCAGTTGAGGAGCGAAGGAGAAGAAATAGAGAGTACCAATGAAAGAGAAGAGAAGAATTACACAGTGACGAAGAGAGCAAACATGTCATGCAAGAGCAGGAAAGACAAAGGTGGAAAAAGAGGGTTCAAGACAAAAAAGTAATAGAAATAGACAAGATGGGAGACAGGGCACAGAGGTATCGGAGAAAATATTGGAGAGAGGTCCAGAAAAGGTGCAGATAGAAAAGGTCCTGTGAAGGTGCGGTGCTGGAGGCAGACACCCCCCCAGATCAGGATATTCTAGATAACAATGCCAGACAGCGCAGAGAGTCTCTCAGACAGGAACAGAAACAAAGTAAAACACGAAAAAGGCATTCAAGATAAATACAAACTTTAAAAGAGAAGATTACAAATGTAACAAAGCAACAAAACAACCTGAGAAAAACAATAATGTGCTGAAAAAAGGCTACAAATACTGTACATCACCACTGGACTCTCCAGGCACGGAAACAAAGAATATGCTATCAGGAAGCAAAGTAAGGAATCAGAAAATCCAAAAGGCCCTGCTATTCCACCACATCCTCAGAAGAGAGCTGAAGACAAACAAACAAACTCCTGGCCCACGGCGCCAAAAACCAGCACTGAGTTCATCAGGCACGATTCTTAAAAAGTATCGTCTTCTTCAACAAATGAAAGACTTTGGGTTAACCTATAAGTTAATGAGAGAAAGGGAGCATCCTCAGAAAAAGCCAACATTCATACAGGGTGTAACACAGAATGTCCAGGATTTCTTCCTGAACTCTGCACGTGTGACGATGTGTGATGATGGATAGTGCTAATGATGGCTTTGTCATTATAAATTATTTCCCATATCTTTTAAAATCTTCAAAATTTTGCAATACAAAATTATGTAGGTTAGAGTTATCCTATCCCAAAAATGTACTCATATTTAAATTCCCCATTAAGAAATGCATCATTTAGACACCTTGCATGTTAGGATTTCCTTCAGATTCATGTTGGCATCCATGTATGGCGAAGGCCCGGACTGGCCATCAGGAGCTCTGTCTGTCTGTCACACACACACAAAGGGAGCCGCATGTGATTGGTGGAGGCGGTACCAGGCCATACAACTGATTGACAGTTGAGATGAATGAATGAATGAATGAATGACTTTATTTGACAATATAAAAAATAAACATGTGACAGAAGAGCACAGTCGGGATATACTGCCAAGGATGAAACACAAAAAAGCTCAGAGCTTATTTCCATTGTGGTCCTTGTAGGGGGGTGGGGGAATGTGATGCTTAAAACATGCATCATACAAAACGTGACATCACAACACATCACATATACCATTTAACATTTATATACATACAGACTCATACAACATGCAAGGGTGCCTTAAGCTAAGTGTCTAGGTATAGTCCCTTTTGAGCCATGTCTTCAGATGGCGAATGGAATGGCAGATGGCACTTCTGCAAAATGACAGGGAGAGACAGCGAAAGACAAAAAATTTCAAGCATAACCTGCGCTTGAAGATGGACAGTGGAAAAAGAGGAAGGGTCGAGCAGAGAGGGAAAGAGAGAAAAATACATACTGCTTACTGCTTGTATTTCACAGAACAGTCAGATGGAAATGACTGGAAATGAAATGTTTCAACAGTGGAAAAAAGAGGAAGGGTGGGGCAGAGAGGGAGGGAGAGAAAAATACATACTGCTGACTGCTTGTATTTCACAGAACAGTCAGATAGGAATTACTGGAAATGAAATGTTTCAACACTTCAACAGTGAAAAAAAGAGGAAGCATGGAGCAGAGACGGGACGCCCTAAATGTTGCCGCTAAATGTGGCAACATTGACCAAATGTTTTCTTGCACCACGGGACCACCAGGTTAGTCAGTGATAAAAATAAACATGCTAGCTAGCTAACATAGCTAATGTTACCATGCATCATCATCATCCCCTGTCATTTTTCCCTGCATAAATCTTTTATTCAACTTCAGTCCTGATCATAACCATTTAAATTTTTCTTGTAATGTCAGATTAAAAATGAAATACTCTAACTTTTCTGATTTCTGAGTTGTTAAGTCTGACATTACAAAAACTAAAAATCCATCAAAATCAGTGTTGTTGCTAATCATTGACACATGATGATTATAACAATTATTAGCCTGTAATAATCCCCCCCAGAAAAATCCACTTTGCATTTGATATATTGAAAATATTTAAATGTGTGTGTTTTTTTAACAATAATTTGTGATGCCATCACAAACAATGGCATTTAAAGGGTAAACATTTTAAAAGTCCTGCACCAGCATGTAGGGAATTAAGTCATTGTAACAAAAATCTTCCTGGTGGGGGACCCCCATACCCCCTGCTTAAAAATTTGCCTGACTTGGGCTATATTTCGCACTATATTTCCTGGCCTGAATAATTCCCCCAGTCCGGCCCTGCAAAGGGGTGAACAATTGTCAAATCTGCCAGTTTGAAATACAAAATGATGTAAGTTAGAGTTATCATATCCGAAAATGTTTCCTATATTTTAATTCCCCACAAGAAACACATATTTTAGACACCCCTCATGTTAAGATTTCTTTAAAATTCATGTTTGCACAAAAGTATGGCCCGCCCTAATATGATGACCACTGGTGGCTAGCCAAGATCATCAAGTCAAGTCAAGTCAAGAGTTTTAATTGTCACGGCATACAGGTATACAATGAAATGCGGGTGGTCTTGCCCGCAACGATGTGCAATACAGTGGTACATATAATAGAATCAAAAGAAGAAACAACATTGTGCAGTAACAGATAGCAGGTAACATGGAGTGACATCTCGATATCTGTACATAGTTATTTACAGCGCATGTGTGACATGCTAGTTAGCTTTGGTAGTGCAATACACTGTTCCTGTTATTCTAATTTAAAGTGACCTTTCCTTTGGCCATAAGTGTGCGTGTGTGCGACATGAGTGTGTGCCCGCTCATGTTAAAGTGTTAAGTGGCTGCTCGTGTGTGAGCGTGCACAGTGTGCGTGTCGTGTGTGTGTTCATGTGTGCTTGTGTGTGGACAGTTCAATGTTCTGAGCACTCAATGTACATTGTTCATGGCTCTGATGGCCTGGGGGAAGAAGCTGAGCCTAAACCGCTCTGTCCTAGTAGCTGAGATTTGCAGGCGTCTGCCTGACCTCAGCAGCTGAAACAGGCTGTTATTGGGGTGGTGAGGGTCTTTCATTATCCTGCAGGCTCTGGATTTGCACCTCTTGTTGTATAGAACCTGCAGGGGGGGTAGTGCAATACCCGTGGTACGCTCGGCTGAGCGCACCACTTTCTGTAGGGCCTTCTTGTCCTGTGCCGTGCTGTTTCCATACCAGGCAGTGATGTTTCCGGTCAGGATGCTCTCTACAGCTCCTGAGTAGAAGGACTGGAGTATCTTCCCCGATACTCTGAACTTCCTTAACTGTCTCAGGTGGTAGAGACGCTGTTTCGCCTTATTTACTACTGTGCCTATGTGTGTTGACCATGTCAGGTCCTCTGAGATGTGGACCCCCAGGTACTTGAAGCTGCTCACCCTGTCCACGGTAGCCCCGTTTATCATCAGTGGTGTGTGTGTCTCCCGCTGTCCTCTCCTATAATCCACGATCAGTTCCTTGGTTTTGCCAATGTTCAGGAGCAGGCTGTTGTCCTGGCACCAGCGTTCCAGTACCTCCACCTCCTCCCGGTAGGCCTTCTCGTCGTTGTCCGAGATCAGCCCCACCACCACCGTGTCATCTGCGAACTTCACTATGGAGTTGGAGCTGAACTTGGCCACACAGTCGTGTGTGTAGAGTGAGTACAGCAGGGGGCTCAGAACACAGCCCTGGGGGGACCCGATGCTCAGGGTGATGGTGTTGGAGGTCTGACCCCCCACCCTGACCGCCTGGGGTCTTTCGCTCAGAAAGTCCAGTACCCAGGCGCTCAGGGCGGAGCTCAGACCTAGCTCGATCAGCTTGTCCACCAGTCTGGTGGGGACTATGGTGTTGAACGCTGAGCTGTAGTCAATGAACAACAGTCTCACATAGCCCCCCTTCTGACGGTCAAGGTGCGAGAGGGTGCTGTGCAGTACCTGGGAGACCGCGTCGTCGGTGGACCTGTTTGTCCTGTATGCAAATTGCATAGGGTCCATATCACTGGGGAGGGAGGCACAAATGTGGTCCTTGACCAGCCTCTCGAAACATTTCATGACCACAGAGGTGAGTGCCACCGGTCTGTAGTCATTTGGACATGCTGGGGAGGGTTTCTTCGGCACAGGGATGATGGTAGACCTCTTGAAGCAGGCAGGGACCACTGACTCCGCCAGTGATTGATTAAATATGACGGTGAACACAGGGGCCAGCTGGTTGGCACAGGTCTTGAGTATACGTCCTGTTATGCCATCTGGGCCAGCAGCCTTCCTGGTGTTCACCTGCATAAATGCTCTTCTCACACTGTGTTCCGACAACGAGAGAGCGTCCCCCCCCCCTCGCGGTTGCCCCCCCCCCTCCACAACAGCCGGCGCGCCAGTGACGTCACTAGCCGGAGAGCCAGCAGCGCCACTGTCTACACCAAACCGAGCGTAGAAGGTGTTGAGCTTGTCCGCGAGGGAGGCGTCGTCGCTCCCCATTGACGGGGCGCTGACTTTATAGTCAGTTATTGACTTCAGTCCCTGCCATAATCCTCTTGTGTCGTTTTGTGCCATTTGTGTCTCCAGTTTGTCAGCATATGTCCTCTTAGCAAGTTTGACTGCTTTGCGTAGAGTATAGACTGAAGCCTTATACTCCTCCATGTTTCCTGACTCTCTCCCCAGGTTGTAGGCGGTGGTACGAGAGTTCAGAGCTGCTCTAATAGTGCTATCCACCCACGGTTTCTGGTTTGGGAAAATCCGCACCGTTTTCCTGAGGACAATACCATCAGCTATTGTTGTTATGTAGCACACCACTATGTCTGCTAATTCACTGACGTCACTGGCACTTCCTATGAACATATCCCAGTCCGTGTCTGCAAGCACGTCCTTGAGCGTGGCCTCTGATTCGTCGGTCCACTTCTTAGTCTCACGTGACACGACGGCGTCACGTGATCTCTGTTGATATGCCGGAAATAGCAAGATGGAGTCATGATCGCTCGAGCTTGTGGACCCCGTTAATGGCGGAGCGGCTACTGCCTTGTAACCCGCTTTGAACGGGGAATAGCAGTGGTCGAGTGTGTTCTTCCCTCTGGTGGAGCAAGCGATGTGTTGGAAAAAGGACGGCATCACTTTCTTCAGGTTGGCCTGGTTGAAATCGCCGGCCACTACCATCGCTGCGTCTGGGTGTTTGATCTGGTGTCTGTTGAGATGATCGTGTAATTCGCCCAGCGCTTTGCCCGTGTTCGCGTGTGGGGGAATATACACGGCAGTCATGACGACTGCTGTGAACTCCCTCGGGAGGTGAAACGGACGACATAGGATAGAAAGATGTTCCAAGTCCGGCGAACACGAGTTTGAGAGGACCTGCACCCCCTCGGGATTAACCCAGGAATTGTTCGTGATGAGGCAGACTCCGCCGCCGATGGTCTTTCCTGAGCCAGCGTTGCGATCTGCACGTAAGACTGTGAAGGCATCCGAGGGAGAGACGCTTTTGTCTGGGGTCGTCGACGTGAGCCATGTCTCTGTGAGACATATAATGTTGATGTCTCTCATCTCCCGTTGGAACCGGACCCTCGCTCTCAAATCATCCATCCTACCCTCCAACGAACGGGCATTCGCCAGAAAGATGGATGGAATTGCTGGGCGGTAAGCAGCTCTTTTTAGTCTCAATCTGATACCTCCTCGTCTTCCTCTGTGTCTTCTCCTGCCGTCGCCTTTGTTCTTTTCTTTGCCGCCATTCTCCCGTCTGATTTCTGCTGGCCATTCTAGGTCAAAAGTGTCTCCAAACTCCTCTTTGAGCCCGGGGTTCAGGTCCATAAGTGTCTGACGGTCGTATGACGTACCCGCCAGTGTTGCTTTAAATAAAAAAGTAGCAAAAACAAACATAATAGCTAAAAGTGAGTACATCGTTGCGGAGCTAAAACCAGAGGCGTCTGACCGGGGTCGCGTCCTAGCAACGACACAGTGACAGTTCAGATGTGAACTGAGAAACAGTTAATGAGTAATCAGAGGTCAATACCATAGTAGTCCATGTAGCAAACAAATCCAGTTAGGGGGAAGGCAGGGACAGTGTAAAGAGTAAGCAGGGGTAAATATAAGAAGAAGTCCAAAATCCAACAGGGAGGGTCAATAGCAGAAACAGGCAGGATGAATCAGAATAGCAAAACGCTGGATAGCTAGGTAAGACAATCTGGCAGGGAGCAAGATAAATGAACAGGTCTAACTACAGAAGGGCTGGTTAGCTAATAAGGGGCAGGTGTGTGTGTGTGTCAGTGTTACAGGGCAGGTGAATGTGATCAGCAGGTGATGCAGGAGAGAGTGTCCAGGTCTGAAATGACAGGAGAGTTAATATCAGCAATTATACAATGGCATGCAAATATCTTGATTCTGATTGGCTGAAACTGTCAAGTTAGCCGTTGTTATTTCGTATAACACACTCCACATGACCCCAGATCCCTCCCACAACCGAGTTACTTATATAATTTTTTTTTAATGAGTCTGAATGAGTCCGCCATAGATTGGATCTACTATTGGATCTACTTTCTCTGTGGATGGTTTTTTGAATAAATCTCCATTATGCTTCAATTACTGTGTGTTTATTGCACGTCGGGCCTAACAACCACCCCTAGGCGTGATCTAATGAGTATAATAATGCTTAAACAAAGAACGTATTAAAGACTGACTGAAGTTGTGACAATATTAAAAGTTAGGTTCAATGAAATCTAAGTTGAGATAAATTAATACATGAATATGCATATATCCCCATACCTCATGGACCTCATATGCGGATGTGGATACTGATCAACAAGATGTAAAAGTGGAATTTCTGCATCCCCATGGTCCAACAGAAAAGGTTCTGTTTCTGCCCAGTTCAAGACATCATAGTGAAACTAATCGGAAATGCAGAAGGAAACGAAGAGGAGAAGTGCAGGGTGAGAACGTGGAGATCAGGAAGTTGGGTAGATGAAAACAGGGACGAGAAGAAGGGGTCCTGGTCTCCATGACTGTTTTTGTTGTTGGAAACAGTGCATTTTGTAATAGTTGGAAACAGTGTATGTAAAGTTTGTTGTTATTACAATTGAGTTAACAAAATGTTCAGTATTAACATTAACAAGGAGTTATTAGTTCTTATCATTGTCACTTCCATCTGTTCCAACAAAAATGCATGTGTTCATTTATCAGAGATGCATATACAATTTAGTCAACTCTGTCAGTTTCTTGTCAACTCCGTCAGATCTTTGTCAACACCGTCAGATGTTTGTTTTTGTTAATTCTGTGGAAAATACAAATTTCTTCTTCAGTTTATGTTGTTTAAGTAATAAAGGAGCATCAGATCTTCATCCTCTTGTCTTATTTACTTAATGATCTTTTTTTTATCATATCAAAATTAAAAACAAAGTTTGAAAATGCAAATATTTCTAAATCTGTGTTTTCAGAATAGTGTGAAATTACACCTGAGGTTTATATATTATATTTGATTGCATACCAGAGTAACTAAACACTATTACAACATACTTCAGAACCTTAGATTCTTGTTGGACTGGAATAATTAGAATTATATACTTTTTTGTGTGTCTGACGGAGTTAACCCAAATCAAGTTTCAAAGGGAAACATGTGAATTTGTTCAAAATGTTTTTCTATGTAGAGCCCGCACCTTTACATGGTTAAATAGCTCAGACCTTTCTCTACATGAATATACAACTCTAATCAATATAGTGTGCATTCTCAAAATATAATATTCAAAAGTGTTTTGTCCCGACTCTCAAGAATCAGTGCTATGCAATGACTTGTACCTGACCAGATATTAGCTGGATCACAAACACTGGCAAAGCCAAAAGCAGGGAACCTAGTAGCTGCTAAACATGTTTTGAGATACCTAAAGGGGACCAGTGACTATGAGTTGTGCTTCAGGAAATCTGACAAAGACTTAAGTCTTATAGCTTACAGTGATTCTGATTCGGCATCTTCTGAGGAAGATAGACGGAGTACAACAGGATACTGTTTTAGCCTGACGAAACAAGGCCCTGCAATATCCTGGAAGTCAAAGAAACAACCAACAGTAGCACTCTCAACATGTGAGACTGAATACATCAGTCTAGCTACTACTACTCAGGAAAGCATGTATCTAAGGAAAGCATGTATCTAACTCAACTATTAAACGGCATGGATAAGAGAGTCTACCGTTGTACAAAAATGCACGAAGACAACCAGGGGGCCATTGCACTCAGTAAGAACCCAGTGAACAGACAGAGGTCCAAACACAAGTACCACTTTATTCGTGATGCACTCAGCGAAGGGAAAATAGATATTGTTTACTGCCCAACAGAAGATATGGCTGCAGACACTTACAAAGCCGGTAGTTAAGTTCAAGTTTAGTAAATTCAAGAGTTTCTTTTTTGGAAACTAACATGAGTATCGTCCTTTTCGGCTTGAGATGATGAGAACAAGTGGGGGTGTTGAGATATATGTTCTCATTATGTCAAGGAAAAAAGATAGTATGTTATGTTTGTTATGATATTATGTGTTAATGAGTATGCGTTCATAATACAATGTTTTGTATTGAAATGTGGTGCACCTCTATTATAACATTTATGTTTATTATTGTACGTGCAATACGTGAAAAACGTGATAGTAGGACGCAGCAGCGGGAAGCCGAGAACGTACTTAGCGGTCAGCTGTCAGTGCGCACTGAGGGAGGAATGGTGTTCAGAGTGGTTACAGGTGTAAAGGCCACTATAGCAGCGGACCGGGGTTGGGGTGTTGGTCCTGGGGGGTCCAAGGTTCCTGGGGTGGGGGGGTGGAAGGAAATGTCTTTTGTGATGTCTTTTATGGTGTCTTTATTGCCAAGTATATGATGATGATGATTGATGATGATGATGAATTTATTTCAGACTCAAGGTCCATATTACACATATACAAAACAACAACAAGAATACAATAACAAAAGAAACAAGGCCAACAACATAGATTAAAATACATAAAGGCATCGGCTCCAATTTTTCCACAAATCAGAGGAGTACCTTGTATCACTTCATTTTTTTCATCACTAATGTATACTTTTCACATACAAGGAATTTGCTTTGGACGTTATTGGTGTGACATTAGCGGACAGACATTAACACTTTGGATGCCCAACCCGAGTTTTCTCGGGTTTACCCCCTGCGGGTTGAATGCCCATAACGAGAATATTTGTTTTTATTTTTTATTAGCGATCTGAATTCATATTTCATCAATCGAGTCTACCGTTGGAAAATCAGCCACCCCAGGCGCTCAGATGTGAAAAAAGCGCCCCCTATCGTCTCCCAGATGGTAATTCACCCTTTTGGATTGGACTCAGTGAAAATGAATGAGAAAAAAATACCCGGACTCCACATTTTACTTCTCACTCATGTAACCAGGGTCGATCAGCTTCATGCTGGACCCTAGGAGCAGCGGGGATTATGTGTTTTTATGTGTTGGATCAATAAAAGGATCGATTTTTTCGAATGGCGATCAGGAATTGGAATAATCCATTTGGATACCATCTGATCTCAGGTAAGGAATCTATGTTACCAGTTTTAGGATAATCAGACCCGTTTTCACGGAGATATAAGCTTTTTATTTTTTTTTGTGATATGGCTGTTTGACTCTAAGAGCGATCAGGAACTGAGAGAATCGATTTTCAGCACGCGGCACTAGCGTGCACACGTACACATACAATCATCTAGCGTTTATTTGAAAACGATTCATAAATAGGCTGACAAATGACAACGTTCTAGAATATTACAGTACGGGGCGATTATCATGGAATCCTCAATTTTTTCCGTGAAAACGAGGTGAAACGGAAATGAACCGATAAAAAAACAATCTGCTTCGACAATGTTGACTGGAAATAGGTCATTGATAATGCGACGGGCAGATTAGACACATAATTTAATTTAAAACATAGATTAGGCGATATTAATGCTAACATTGAAGTGGATGTGGGCATTCAAGCACTAAATGTGCGCCCCCTGCTGGGCATTCAAAGTGTTAACAGACAGATAATACAATAAAGTGGTTGAGTAAAATAAAATGAAATATGAGCTAAATTAAGAAATAAAATATAGGCCAGGGCTGTACGACTGTATAAGAGGTTGTGTAAAATTATGTGGGATATAAACTAAATTAAATATAGCTCTAAAATAGATATAAAAATGTATTCTTTTTTGCCTGTTCGACGGAAGATACCGACTGTCACATGACCATAGTATTGTCTCCAGAGCTATAATATAGAATATAGATATAGTTCTACAAACAAGGTGACGCACCCCTATCTTTAAAGCGTGGCCTATCTAGAACTGGATAACGATAATGGCCGGCACAGAATGAGTTAAAATGGAAACATAAAAGATATTTGATAATAAAAAGAGTGGTTGTGTGTGTGTCACAGCTGTGAGCATGGTAATGTTGCAGTGGAGGAGAAGTTTGGTAATATGAATCACATGTAAATAAACTATTCACATAAAAGAAACAAAACGATCAGGCGGTCTTTGTGTGGATAAAGACATGGCGGGTGAAGGAGCAGAAAACTCTACATGCTGTCATAATAATACAATTCTTATACTTTTTTGACTTTACCTTCAATTGGTAGGTATCACAATGATATTCTGAAAAACACAATCTTCATTGGATAATTAACACATCTATGGCCAGTCACAGCACTGGCATCTGTTTCTGAAAACAAGGCCAGGGTGGCACCTCATGAGGAAGGTGCGTCCATGGAAACACTGATAGAAGGAGTTGGTGTCTTTGTCGTTGACATACAGGCCATCAACCTTCCAATCACAGAAGCCACTACCAGGAGCAGTGGTGGTGGTGGTGGTAGTAGTGGTGGCAATATGTGGGTGCTTCGGGTCCTTAGTTGTGACTACTGGTGGCCGGGTGGTCATGGGAGGAGAATCTGTCATTAAGCCTTCCAGTGTACGTGTTAAAGGAACACTCCAGTCACCACAACACTTGCAGCTATTTCTGAAAACAAGGCCAGTGTGGCATCTCATGAGGTAGGTGCGTCCTTGGAAACACTGATAGTAGGAGTTGGTGTCTTTGTCGTTGACATACAGGTCATCAACCTTCCAATCACAGAAGCCACTACCAGGAGCAGTGGTGGTGGTGGTGGTAGTAGTGGTGGCAATATTTGGGTCCTTCGGGTCCTTAGTTGTGACTACTGGTGGCCGGGTGGTCATGGGTGGAGGAGGAGGTGGTGAATCTGGCAAGACAGCATGTGTTAATTTAATTAAGTTAGTTAAGTTAATTAAAGGGTGGAAAGAAAATATCTCATTAGTGTTTCAGTGTATGTGTTAGAAAATCAGTGAGATGTCTGATTGATTGGCATGAGGATCACGTAGACCATGTACAATTGCGTAGAATAAGCACATATAGTCTTCACTGTCCTTGTTCCAAATGATTGGAAGTCTTACACAGTGTACCTTTAACCGTTATATTATGAATCCAGTGTTGAGATTTCATAAATTTTCACCTGAAGCCAGAAGAGAGCGCAGGTGGCCGATGAGGGGGTAGTTGCCCTGTCCACAGAACTGTCCTGCAAAGTCATCCTGGTCCAGAGACCAGATGAAGGCACCTCCAAACTTGTTGTCCTTCAGATATTGTACCTATGGAATAATAGTTGGCACCACAACAACCATTTTCAACCCTCTCAATTGCCATTAGTTTGGGGTAATTGGACAAAGCAGAGAGATATACTGTGTTTCTGATATACTTCATCAGTTAGTTAGTTTTCCATTATTTCTTCAACAAAATGTACAATGCTCGGTTGCAGCAAAGTGACTTGAAAGCTTGCCTCTGAAACCTTTTCTCTTTTTAATCTCTCTGAAAGATTGGAATATAAGACTGATATCACCGATATGTTGTAAATTACCTTGATTTCATAGCTTTTCTTGTTGTCAAATCCGACCCACTCATTTCCTTTTGTGGCATAGGGCACCATTTGCTCATCAGTCCAGTGGAGATTGGCTCCTTGAAGGAAGGTGCAAATCTGTTGAGAATATACAGTGACTTAAACGTGGTCCATGAGGTATGGGGATATATGCATATTCATGGGTTAATTTATCTCAACTTAGATTTCATTGAACCTAACTTTTAATATTGTCACAACTTCAGTCAGTCTTTAATACGTTCTTTGTTTAAGCATTATTATACTCATTAGATCACGCCTAGGGGTGGTTGTTAGGCCCGACGTGCAGCGGAGGGTCGTTACACCCCCCCTAGGCGTGATCTAATGAGTATAACACACGACTTCAAGTGATGTAATGCTTTTATACAATGGCCGAATTCACCCAACCTTATGGCTATACTCAATAAACACACAGTAATTGAAGCATAATGGAGATTTATTCACAAAACCATCCACAGAGAAAGTACAGTAGATCCAATAGTAGATCCAATCTATGGCGGACTCATTCAGACTCATTAAAAAAAATATATATAAGTAACTCGGTTGTGGGAGGGATCTGGGGTCATGTGGAGTGTGTTATACAAAATAACAACGACTAACTTGACAGTTTCAGCCAATCAGAATCAAGATATTTGCATGCCATTGTATAATTGCTGATATTAACTCTCCTGTCATTTCAGACCTGGACACTCTCTCCTGCATCACCTGCTGATCACATTCACCTGCCCTGTTCCACTGACACACACACACCTGCCCCTTATTAGCTAACCAGCCCTTCTGTAGTTAGACCTGTTCATTTATCTTGCTCCCTGCCAGATTGTCTTACCTAGCTATCCAGCGTTTTGCTATTCTGATTCATCCTGCCTGTTTCTGCTATTGACCCTCCCTGTTGGATTTTCGACTTCTTCTTATATTTACCCCTGCTTACTCTTTACACTTTCCCTGCCTTCCCCCTAACTGGATTTGTTTGCTACATGGACTGATATACTATGGTATTGGCCCCTGATTACTCATTAACTGTTTCTCAGTTCACATCTGAACTGTCACTGTGTCGTTGCTGCTGGGTTCTTGTCTGCCATACTGTGGGCCGTTACAAATATGGTGTTGCATAGAATTCCTTCCCACATTCATCGAAGATGCTCCAGTTTTTAGCTCATGTCATGACAATGAGATGCTATATGAGATTAAAACCACAATCCTGAGGCAGCTCCACGAGCACTGTTGCCCATTACAGTCACCCCCAAAAAAGTTCTCTGTGCATCTTCACTGTCTCATCATTCACTGACCTCATAGTACGACAAGGATCCAGCTACTCCAGTATAGGGTCCAGCGGAGGCGGGTCCACTGGCTGGTGCTCCGATGCCATTGGCCGCTGAAGAAGTGCGGAATGTGCGTCCATAGGTTGCAAAACCCATCATGAGCTTCTCAACAGGAGCCCCCTGGTCTCTCCAGTACTTCATAGCAAAGTCCTGTAAGGGAAATATAAAACGATGAATGCGTTGCTATAATAAAGAATGAATCGGTCATCGGGCGTCTCGTGACGATATGGAACGATCATCTCTGATGTGGAAGTTCTTCACTCACCACATTGTAGTAGATGTTCTCTCCCACATCTGAAGAGCTTTTGTACAGAGGACTGTTGTGGCCAGTGTCCCAGGCTCCATGGAAGTCGTAGGTCATGACATTTATAATGTCTAAGTACCTGGTACACAAACACAGTGACGCAAACACAGACTGGTTGATGACACATTGTACTATATTCAAACCTATAGTATTCATACATGCTATAGAGATTTACTACATAAATGCTGTAGGTTTTATAGTATTCCTGTGTTGTTGTTTTTTCACATCTATAGAATTGTATCACCACAATATTACAGTGAAATGCTATGTTTCTGTAGTGGTTACTATAATTTACAAAAGTTCATTTTCATATGTTGTATGTGTTTTATAGTATTCCTGTGTTTTTAAAATGGTCATATCTATAGCATTTTATCACTGAACTATTAGAGTGAATCGCCATAGTATTTTTGTAGTGGAATATTCTAGAAATATATGGTGACTGACTATTATAATGCTATATTATTCCTGTGGTTTACCATTGAAATGATTTGTAGTGGTTCCCTATAGCATTTCTATAGTAACCGGTAAAAGTTTAAAAAAATAACAAATTTTTTTATAATAAAAGAAAACAACAGGAATACTATACTTTTACAGTTCATTTTAACAGTTAATTTTCACATGGGTTGAACTCACTTTGAAACCTCAGCGACCTCATATCCGTTGTCAATAGTTCCCTTCCCAGCAGCCACTGCAGCTGTGAGCAGCAGCCTTGGTTTATTGGTGTCTGCAGCTTCTTTTTCAAAGGCAGCAATTAATTCCTAAATTCAAAAACACAATGGGAGATGACAATAATGTGTCCTGTATTTTATTAATAATAATAACTAGACAATTCCCTGGGGGAAATTGTGAAAGTGTGGGTGATGCCTGTGCACCGCCGGCCAACGGGAGAGGGTCTCTCGCGAGTCTCTATGACAAATGGTTGTTATAGGTGGTTGCTAGGGTGTTTCTAGGTGGCTACTAAGGTGTACTAGGTGGTTGCTAGGGTGTTTCTAGGTGGCTACTAAGGTGTACTAGGTGGTTGCTAGTGTATTGTTAGGTGGTTACTAATGTGTACTAGGTGGTTTCTAGGGTGTTTCTAGGTGGTTGCTAGGGTGTTATAGGTGGTTGCTAGGGTGTTTCTAGGTGGTTGCTAGGGTGTTGCTGGGGTGTCTAATGTAAGTGGTATAGTTAAAGGGTTAACCCATTGTATAGAGGTCATGGCTAACATCCACCAAATGAATGTAGAAGTCAGTACTGAGTTGATTGACACCTCTCTTAAGTCTCATGCACATGCACATGCAGGCGTCAATCAACTCAGTACAATTAAAATCCTAATTGACACAAATCCATCCCCAATGCATTTCAATGAGGCTGCGCTTCCTTCACTCTCACCATAATTAAAGCAAAACGATAAGACATGAATCTTATTTTTTTTTAATATGAGCACTTGAGAAACTTCATGAAGGGTTATGTGCAATATTGTGCAATTCCGTCGACAATTGTGGCCCATGTGGTGATCGGAAGACAAGGGAAGGAACGGTGAAATCACAGATTTCAGCTAGAGTAGAGAGTCCATAGTGTGTATGTGGAGCATGACTGTCAAAGAAATGGCCATAAGTTGAGATAGAAATGTCCAATTCCATTTATCTAAAATATTTATATTTTCTTTTATCAGCGAGGGCACAGTCGTCGCATGGTTTTGGTGTGTTGTTTTTATATCTAGGTCCAAAAGTCAGATCACTGTCGTAATTTACAAAAGGTGATGGTAAAACAAAATAATTCTGTTTCTACACTCTAGTTATTTACATTATGCCATTCATTCCTATGGACCAAAATTGCCCATTTAGAGTCAATTTGTACCCAAACGGTGAGGTGAAACTTTCCAAAAAGTAATAGCAACTCGAGTTGGACCGAGCTGGTCATTCTGATACCTTACACTTGTATGTGGTGTGAACGCTCTGGCAGGAGTAGTCGGACAAAGATCGGCGGAATAATAAATAAATAAAGATACAATATAGATTTCAATAGTGTGGTGTGACTGGCTTCGCCAGGTCACCCACACTAATAATAATAATAATAATAACGAATGTGTGAATCATTATGAGGATGATGTATTGTGGACTGATAGCCTGCAGGGTCCTAATGCGTAGGATCTGTAATGATGTGTAGGTTGGAGTTTAGTAAGGCTGAGACGATATGCCATTTGGAAGAATCGATAAATCGGGGCAAAATTATCGATAAATATTGATTTTTTTATTATTATTATTATTGATTTTTTATTATTGTTATTATTCTTTTTTTTATTATGGCATCTTCCTGATCGCTACTGGCAGCGCTCTCAGCACGACTCGCTGTCGTGGGCCAACTACAGCATTGCAAAAACGACAGTGAGTGCACGTGACACACACACACAAACTAACGTTAAATAATAGAAAAAAAAAGGAATTTAAACATTTTTATTTCAAAAAAATTAAATGTACACATGCAAGAAAATCGATAAGTGATGCCACTCATCAATTTCACTCAGTTATCGATAATTAGCGATAAATCGATAAGTGGTCTCAGCCTTAGAGTTTAGTAACTTATATTATTAACACAAATTTTACTGTGAATGTCCCTCCCTAATCCCCACTCATCTGCAACTCACATCGGACCAAAATAACTAATTTAAACAATGTGTAATACCAAACAGGGCTCTTTTGCCTAGCGGTTGCTGTTTGACAGTATTGCAGATTCTTCCTTTAATTGTGGTCCATTGTAGCTCAATGGGTAGAGGTTAGAGGGCACTAAGGCCCTGTCCACACGATCACAGGTATTAATGACACAGTTTTTTTTTTATTAACCAAAAAAATAAAACTGTCCACACGACTGGATTAAACCCTGCACAGAGTGAAGTCATATGCATGCTTCTTCAATCCCCTCCCTTCCCTAATCATACTTCAACTTGACATTCCCGCAGACATATGACAATAATAGAAACAATTATTGTTAAATAAATTATAAGGAATCACGGAAATACCAACATAAATAAAAAATATATATATATCTATATATATATAAAATAAAATAAAAATAAAAACAAATAAAATAAAAAACCCTTCTTCGGCTTCTCTACCCTCATCCGTTTTTATTTTTTTTATTTTATCTTTCTCCCTTTTTCCCTTTCCTATCCCTTACCTTTCCTGTTTCCTATCTCTTTCCTTTAGATTCTCACATTTTCCAGGAAATATATAAATGATGTCCATGTCCTTTCAAATTGTTCTGTTTTTCCCTTCTGTATGTATGTTAGCTTCTCCATTGCTAAGTTTTCTGACAATTCCTTTAACCACTGTTTAGCTCCTGGTCTCTGTATCTCCTTCCAGTTCAAAGCTATCACTCTCTTGGCTTGTAACAGACAACAATTAATCAATTTCCTCTTTCTAATGTAAGCTGGAAATGTATCTGGATATAAGTGAAGTATACATAACTTAGGATCGGTCGGGATTTCTATCTCTGTCATCTCCGATATGAGCTCCAAGATATCTTTCCAATATTCCTGTATCTTCTCACATTCCCACATACAGTGGTACAGGGTCCCCACCCCCACCCCACACCTAGTACATTAATCCGGGATCATGGGATAAAACTTGTGTAATTTCTCTGGCGTCATATGTATCCACTTATATTGTAGAAGTTTACATCTGGTATTAATTGAACGTGTTTGTGACATTTCACATGCTTGTTCCGAGTCCTCTTCTGTTATTTCCACCTCCATGTCCCTCTCCCATGCCCGCAAACTGCTCAAGGAGCTCTCTTCCGATCCTGATAACAACACATCATAAAACTTGGATAATTGTCCTCTTCCCTCCATATTGTCCCTCGTAAGTCTTTCTATTATGGATGTGGGTGGTTCCTCTGTGCCCCTGTTCCTTGAGACTATGTAGCTCCTGATTTGAAAGTATTTAAATCTATGTGTTCTTGGGATATCAAATGTGCTTAATATCTGTTCGAAGGTCATCAATTCCCCCTATTATGTATACGTTTTTAATCCTCTTTCTGCCCAATTTTTTAATCCCCCATCATTCCTTCCCGGTTTAAATGCCTCATTCCCCCAGATTGGTGTATACCCCGATAATTTATCCCTTCTACCTAAGTGTAAGTGCGCTTTGTGCCAGATTCTTACTGTATTTTAGAGGAACGGGTTCTTTGTATGTTTTATCAATAAGTTACTCTGTCGTGAATACATATATGCATCTAGTGTAATTTTTGTCTCTTCTTTTTCTATCTCCATCCAAGCTGGTATATCTGCATATTGAAAGTAGAACATTGCTGTCCTGAGCTGTGCCGCCCAGTAATAAAGCCTCATATCCGGAAGTCTAAGCCCTCCTCTGTCATACGGGAGGTAAAGGAGTGTCAGTCTCAACCTGGGCTTTTTATTGTTCCATATGAAACGCGTGAACATCGTTTTCAATCTCCGAAAGAAGGTTTCCGGTAAGGGCATTGGGATTGACTGGAATAGGTATAGGAATTTAGGCAATATAGTCATTTTAATAATATTCACTCTGCCTATCATTGGGTCTCATTCCCGAAAATCTTTCAAAGATATATTCTGGAAGACTTATCTTGGAACCACTGAGACATAATCAATGACAAGTTCACTCTGAGTCCTGAACGTGCTGGTAATATGTCTTAAGTGGCTGAAAAGGTCGCACAAATTATATGATCTGATATCTGCTTGGAGAATGGCATTCTGTCTTAAACTCGAAAGCGTGTTCCCGTTCAGGTCATTTGCATACAAAACAACGCCTCCAGGGCTCCTTATAAGGCAACTAGTGACGCAGCTGTGTGCAAATGGAATGGCGGAAGTGCTTTGCGAGTCTTGCAAGCCGCGTGATTACGAAACCTAGCGTCAGTCAGTGCCAATCAGAGAGCGAGAAATGCGGCTAGGTTTCGTAATCACGCTTGCGCGCCATCAAAACTAGATTAGATTAATGTATTGGCATCATATACAGCTCGCGGTACACCTGCCGCAGCGCACGCGCACACACACACACACACGCGCGCAGTACTGTATATGAATGAATTAAATATAATATATATAGCCTACGGTGGGCGTAATGAATGAACGCAGTATGGCTTATTATTCCATAATTAAGCCATAGGCTACTATTCATTCGTAGGCGCACACAAGACTTGTTATGGAATATTAATGCAGTCTATTTCCACCGATTAGCTTTAGTTCTTATTTATTTATCCACTGTCATTTCAGTGTTGGTGTATAGGCTATATAGTGTATTTCAATATAAGTTTAATTGATTAATGATATATTCAAAGGATTGCAGGTTTATAGTTATATCAACCCCCTCCAGTACAGTAAATGTTTTGTCAATATTCCAATGTACAGTTTTGCTTGTACAGTGTAAGTCTATCCCCCACCCACCCCTCCTACCCAACCTCCTCCAACAGTTTCTACGTCAAATATACTCTCTTTTCTGGACTATTTTTGTATCACAAACAGTACTGTATTTGCAAATCTGGTATGTCATAAATGTATAGATGTAGCAGTACTGTCTATCTGTGTCATGTGTGTCATATATGTTATGATGAATTGAAAATGGGGGACCCTGATGTAAACAAGACAAAATTATTTCTCTGGTCTGCATCCCCTTATGTAATTGAGCTGTACTGTACTGTACCCATTCTACAATCTGTTAATAAAGTTTTCAATCAATCAATCAATCAATCAAAGGTCTGTCCCATTGTATACCAATCAATGGGATACATTGCATGTTGACCTGCATTCTTTCAAATGTATATAATTAATCATTAAAACAGATGTGTAACAAATAAGAAATACAAATTCCACAGAAGGCATTAAATAATTATTATTTTCAATCATTTCACAATAATTGCATAATTGTGTTTGAATATCTGAGTAATTAAAGTAATTATACATTTGTCCAAAATAGCTGGTTCAGATATGGTTAAGCAGCTGCCCTGTGATCAGATGAATCCATATTATTTATCAAATTCGTAATTTCTTATCGTACAAATATTGTCATATTTATTTTAATTATGATTAAGTAATTAATTCCAAGGAGGCCTGTAGCATTGACGTGAAGGAATCACTATGAGAACACAGTCTGTCAAGTTATAATGAAACTTTTAATTAGTCAATCAATCATGAGATTTGATCGTGGCTGAGAGCAGATTTAAGAGTGCTCCTCAGCACTCTTAAATCTGCTCTCAGCCACGATCAAATCTGATCTCAGGAAAATTTGGGGACTCCCACTCCCAGCCCTAATATGTCTTAAATGGGCCGAAATCTGGCTAAGACGAGATTTTTTGTCGTAACTTCGTTCGGGAATGAGATCCATTGATATTGGTAATTTACTCCATCTTTCAAGGCTATTTTCTACATCTGTCATTATTGGATCGTAGTTATTTTGTACTAAGTCTTTAATCTCCGGGGTTATCTTTATCCCTAAGTAAGTAAACCCTTTGGGGGAGCTCGCAAACTGCGTGTGTACTGGCGCTTTTCCCCTTTCTCTTTTATTAAGTAACATAAGTGCGCTTTTATTTTGATTCGTTTTATATACTAAAAATACTCCAAATTTCTCTAGTATTTCGTTCGCATTTCTAATTGAAGTATCTAATTTTGTTAAGTATAGTATTATATTGTCCGCGAAAAGCGATAGGCGATGCTCCATTCTCCCTATCCTCATCCCCGTGATTCCCGGGTCCTGTCTAATCATCATCGCTAATGGTTCGATTGCGAACAAAAATAGCAACGGAGAAATCGGACATCCCTGTCTGGTAGATCTCTGTAATTTAAATGGTTTCTATATTTGGTTGTTTGTAGTTATTTCGACCATTGGGTCTGTGTATAGAATCCTAATCCATTTTATATATCCTTCTCCAAACCCGAACCTTTTAAGTGTTTCAAACAGGTATCCCCATTCAATCCTGTCAAATGCCTTTTCGGCGTCTAGTGACAGAACTGCGTCGTCTTTTTCGTTTTTCTTATAAGAATCTAATCGAATCATCTAAACTAATCTAATCATGACATTTAAGACATGCATGACATACAATGTCATGCATGTCTTAAATGTCATGATTAGATTAGTTTAGATGATTCGATTAGATTCTTATATCTGTATGTTGTGTATGTCATTGATTGATTGATTGATTGAAAAGTTTATTAACAGATTGCAGAATGGGTACAGTACAGTACAGCTCAATACATACAATTGTTAAGGGGATGCAGACCAGAGAAAGACTTTCGTCATAAATGTCATGAATTGAAAATGGGGGACAGAGATATATATATCTCTGAGCACCTGAAGCCTGTGCTATTAAACCAGGAAGTGCAGCACTGTTGATAAGGCTGTCGGCACTGCAGTAGAGCCACTCAGTGCCCTGCGCTGCAAAGAGTGAACACAAAACGCTCATGGACCCGCGGTCTCATGTTGACTGAGTCGCTTGTGTTGTTAGTTGGATTCGTTTTGGATTATTTGGGCTCAAAACGTACACTACACGGACCGCGGTCTCATGCTGACTGATCAGTGATCGCTTGTCTTGTCGCGCTGTGTGTCAGACTCTGGATGCTTTTGACACCCGCCCACCTCCACCTCTGATTGGCTTACCATGACATTTTATTCAACCTCAGCCAATCGTCAGCATGTATGCTTGGCTCGCGCACTGCCCACTAAACAAGGGAGAACATTATATTGCCTCTCGGCGCAGAGATCTGTCTGATGAAAGAAACAGGTTCATTCATAGTAACACGCCGCATTTTTATTAAGATTGGAAGAGTATACTCGTTACTGAAAAAACTAATGCTGTTAGTAACGCCATTACTTATAGCGCCGTTATTCCCATCACTGCACAGGACTACACAAGCATTTTTAGTATAGAAATGTGTCAACAGACTAAAGCAGGGAACCACAATATTTTGCATACGAATTATGCAGAATGTAATATCATAACTGTCATAACTATTAATTTTCTTGCAATTGAGCCAATTTTCCTTAGGTACGGTTTTGAGGTGTGTGAAAACACATTCACAAAAAGTATGGGTTACTGAATGCTGAACTGCACTGTTATAATCACTAAGCCATTGTAAGACCTTACCTGTGTCCCTGTATCACTTGTCTCTGCTGCCCTTTGATTAAAAAACTTCCCTATGTCTATTTTCCTTTTTTTTGGGCATATTTCAGTTAGTCACAGTAAAAGTCACCTAGTAAAAGTGAGATAATTGACAATATCAAAACATGCTAGGGCTGCACCGAATAGTTCGAAGCTTCGTTCATAATGTTGACATTCAAATTCTAAATCAACATAAAAAATTGTAATACATTTTTTATTTATTTTTTGCCAATCTTGCCATACCAGAACGATGCCTCTGGTCTTCTCATTTATATAGCTGTTTTTCCACCTCTTTTACCTGTCTTTCTATGTCTTCCATTTGTTTATAGTGTTCCTTAGATTTATGTTTAGTATAGCTTATCATCTCCCCCTTATATATGCCTTAAATGCTTCCCATCTCATCGTTGCACTTGTCTGGTCTGTATTTATGGATACATTTTGGGTTGTTGAGCCATCTGGTTTGGAGTCTGAATCTGGGGGTGCTTTTGCTATTTCCGGCATGTTCATAGTCAACGTCATTGGAGAATGGTCAGACAGTAATCTACTGTCATATTCACTTCCTGTACATTTAGACATTAAGCTTGTCGAAACAAAAAAATTGTCTATTCTAGAGAATGATGGCTTGCTTAGTAATTTTGAAGCGCATGAATATTCCCTCTTGTCTGGGTTTAACTTTCTCCATATCTCTACCAAGTCGAAGTCTTTCATAAAAACGTTCCGTGTTTTTCCGTGGGAGGTGTCCATCCATACCCCCTGACTTATCTATTTCCGGTTCCTCACGCAGTTAAAGTCTCCCCCCATGATGAACTGTCCCGTGAGAGTTGCCATTTTCATAAACAGTTATTGAAAAAACAACGGGTCATCATTGTTTGGGCCATATATATTTACTAGGTTTATCTGTGTGGAGACTATTCCTGTTTAGTATTATAAATCTCCCCCTCGGTTCTACAATTTTATTTCTCAAATTAAATGGTATCGACTTGTCTATTAGTATCATTACTCCTCTAGCTTGTGAGTTGAATGGTGCCGAGTAGACTTGTCCCTGCCATCTATTCTCGACTCTCTTGACATCGTCCCTAGTGCTGTGTGTTTCCTGTAAATAAACTATTTTTGCTCCTGATCGTTTTATCTTCCCTAGAATCAGTTTTAGTTTAACAATATGGCTCATCCCCCTCACGTTTCAGCTCATATATTTTATTTCGTTCCTACCCATCCTTATGTCCTATGTTGCTCGCTCTCTTCTTGCCCTCATTCCACCTCCCTCCTTTATGTTTTGTGATGTGGTGTTCCAGGCCAGCTGAAGTTTCTTGTAATTTTTTTTTAAAACACAAATATCCCCAAACCCCACATATAAAGCTACCATCCCCCCCTATTGGGTGTGGACATCTGACTTTCCTCTTTTCCGACTTCCTACAGGTCTCGTCCTGCTTCCTTTTAACAGGATGCATCTTACCTGCCTATCTCCCTCTCCTGCCGCTCCTCCCTCCTAGTATGCTCTAACCCCATGCTCCCTTTTTCTCATTTCTGCTATTTAAAGTCTAACTTGACTAAACTATCTTCAACTTGATTCTGTATCACTACTGCCCCCCCCCCCCCTCCTCCTCCCGTAACCATCTCGAGGAACCCTCTATTCCAGCCTCTAAACTTCTGGATCTCTATCATTTTAAAACATTGAAACATTGAAACAAATCCATTGAAACAAAACCAAATCCGCCACCAACCGGGCATTGACCATAATCCAATACCTGTTAAGAAAGGGGGTATCTCTTGTAGAGTTAAATCAGAACTTGCTGCACCTTTATATAATATACCCTTCCCCTTCCTCCACAAATCCTAACTATCCACTCCTCCTCACGTCTATGCTGGGTCCTTGACCTCTCCGTAGTGTCCCTATATAACTATCCCGTATACCTGTTGAAAAGTAGAAATGACCCATTTCCATAAAATATACATTTCCCCTTTCTTAACAGTTCCCAAAATCCCCTTCCTTTCCCACGTTTAAGGTGGGTTCTTGAACCTTTCTTAGCGATTTTTCCTATATAAAGCCCCTATACATTGTAGCAATACCATCTATTCTCCAAGAAGGGGGCTACTCCTTGTATAGAACTGGGCAACATCTTTTACAGGTTTGGAATGTGGGTGTGTCCTACCCCAAAATTTGCATCCTTTTTATGAATCATATATTTTCCCTTCCTCCCCCTCTCTCAGCTTTCCCCCACCCCCTATACCTATGTTGGGTCCTTGACCTCCCTGTGGTTTGTCTGTGTGTGTCCAGTACCTATACTGAACGGTAGAGGTCGCCAGACCTTATACCTTATACATTTTTCCCTCTCTACTAGTTTCCCTTATCTAAACCAAAAATTGCAGTGCCTTTATGAAATACATATTTTCCCTTCATCCCCAATTCCTAGCTAACCACTCCTCCTTCTGTCTATGTTTGGCCCTCGGCCTCTCCATAGTGCCCTTAACTAACTATAACTACTTAATTATAACTGCACAGTCCACATATTGAAAAGTAGAAATGACC
This sequence comes from Notolepis coatsorum, assembly GCF_963971535.1. Taxonomy (NCBI): domain Eukaryota; kingdom Metazoa; phylum Chordata; class Actinopteri; order Aulopiformes; family Paralepididae; genus Notolepis; species Notolepis coatsorum. The sequence continues at coordinate 101,637,863 of NC_140181.1, read as the reverse complement.
CTTTTCCATAGAATATACCATTCCCCTACTTCAACAGTTCTCAGAATCCCCTTTCCCCCCCCCCCCCCCCTTCCCACTTTTAAGTTGGGTCCTTGAACCTCTTGTTCCTATATAAAGCACCTATATATATTGTATTTATATCAATTATCCGGTAAGAAGGGGGGCCTGCCATATATATACAAGCCTTTTCCCTTACATTTCAAGAATGGGGGTATGTCTCCTAGAGAATTCAATCAGAAATTACAATCCTTTTATGAATTATACATTTTCCCTTCTTTCATAGATCTTAACCCTCCCCTTCTTCCCATGCTTGTGTTGGGTCTCTGACCTCCCCATAGTGTCTCTGTACTTGTACAGCCTATATATTGAACCATTGAAATAGCCAGATTGTATAGATTATTTCCCTTCCCCCCCTCCCCTCCCTTCTATATACCATTCTTAGCTACCCGTGTCATCCTCCTGTTGCGGTCCCTCCTGTTGCTCTCCTTCTGATCCTTGCCCCGCAGGTGTCTGTCTCCGTTGCGTTGGGTCTGTCCCAACCGTCATACCACAGGCTCGTCTTGCTTGTTCTGGAGTATCGCACAGCGTAGTCCTTCCTTTCCATGTCACCTTCAGAATGGCTCCTCGTACAAAGCCCGTCTGTCCTTTCCCCCGAAAGCAGTAGTCTCTCACCTCCCTGTATTCCTCCCGTTTCTTGACCAGGGATGGGGCGAGGTCTTGGTATGTCCTCACCTGGAATCCTTCGTGGGGCAAAACTCGCTTCTTTTTTGCGATGTCTAGTATGGTTTCTTTGTCCCGTTGGTTGGAGAATACCACTATGAGTGGCCTCCTCCCGGTTCCGTTTTCGCCTTTCTTTTTCTTTCTTGTGGGAGCCCCTCTGTACACCGCCTCCAGCTTGGGATTTTTAGTGAAGACTCCTTCTCCCGCTAACCCCCCGAATAGTTTTGAATAGTATTCTGTCAGCGTCCCTCTCGGTCCCTTCGGTCCTGTTCCTCTGGTATGCCGATCACTCTCAGATTCTTCCATTTAGCATAGTTGATCATATTTTCCATATTCTCTCCCATCTCCTTACTGTCAGCTCAGAGCCTCTGGCACTCCCTCTCCCAATGATCTTGGTCCGCAGCTCTGCTAACCAACGAGGCCTCTCTTTCCGTGTATCTTCTCTCCTGTTCCTCCATCCTCGTTTCTAGGTTAGCCATGGTAGTTTCACATGCCTCCACCTTTCCAGCCACCCCTTCTCTTATCCTTCTTTCCCAACTTGCCAATAAAGTTTCGTTTTGTCTCTCCAGCTTTTCCTCCAACCGTGCAAATTCCCCAATTAACTGCTGGTTCCTCTTTTCCGCTTCTTCTTTCAAAAGTGAGTGCATGGCATGTCTGTTGGTTTCTTTTCTCGGCTTCTTCTGACAAGAGTGAGCGCATGGCTTCCATTGTCTGTTGGATTCTTCTTTCCGCATCTTCTCTCAAGAGCGAGCGCATGTTTTCCATTGTCATAGCCGTCTTTCCTTCTCCCTCTCCAGTCTCCGCACCCGCTGTTATCTCTTCCTTGTGTATCTTTTTGCTAGCGCTTAGTTCAGCCCTACTAGCCATCTGTAGCCTGGTGGCTACTGCCGTTAGCTTCTTGCTATCCGCTCCTAGGCCCAAAGCCTCCGGCATATGGCTCTGCCTCTGCCTAGTGGAGCGTCTGTTTATCTCCGACTCTCTATCGCCTTTTCCTTCTGACTCAGAGTTTTTCATTTCATTTTCTCAATAGAGTAGTCTTGAAACTGTTTTCCCCTTCACTTTTCTCTGGGGGTATTCGGATTTAAGCCGTGTTTTCAGATAGTTTAGTCAATTAGCACCGGGAGCATGTGGTGCGAGTTGTCTACTGCACGGCCGCCATCTTGAAGTCCTCACATGAAGGCCATTTCAACCAATCAGAAAAGGTTGAACGCTCACTACACTTCCTGCTTAACACATTCGGGACGGGCCACGTATATATCCGTGTTTCAAATCCATGCTTAAAGGACCGAAGGACGGATATATCCGCGGCAAGTTGTTTTGGCTTTTATTCCATTTTAATAACCTATTCAAGGTCGCCGAGCTGCACTGCAGATTTACCCTACTCTTTGAATTCGAAAAAGTGCATTACCGGCCAGATCCTCTTAGGGGCGCTGTCGCGATAATGCAGTGTGCCCTGTGGCTGAACGGTGCATTATTTTTTTTTACTTTCAATGGAGTTTCCAGTTAGCTGGATTCTGGATGTGCAGCCTGTAGCTTGGAATACGTTTTGGATCGCGGATTTCAGTGTGCAGTAAAGGAATTTATCATCAGCCAATGGACATATTGATCTACCAGATGGCGATCGATAACTGGGAAATGGTCTGGTGGACCCAACCGGTAAGATCTTTTTCACGTAAATTACAGCCCGATCGGGCCTTGTTATGATACTCAACCAGCCGATCAGCCTATGTGGCTACTTAGACAAACACAGTTATTGGTAATCAATAATAAGAAACGATGTCCCCCGCCCCCCCCCCCCCCCCTTTCATGCATACATGCTTGAGGATCGTGCCGATCATATGCAGTTTGAGTTTTAACTGTAGCTTATGTATAACGGAAATGCCATTGGATATAACGTTAGTAGCTATTAGCCCTTTATCTAGCCTTCCAGGAAATATACTAGACCAAATGCCGTATAATGCTTATATTCACTGCGCTATAAAATGAGAACGTATTGATTAAAAAAATATTTCTTTAAGCCATTTTGAAGGGACGGTTTATGGTCTCAATTGACAATGAGAATGGACAGATAGCAATACTATAAAGTATAGATTTAGCTCTACAAACAGCCCCACTGACTGTGCAAGTCTGTTTACATATGCTGGTCGTCTAGAGTGATATTAGACGCATCCCAATGGCCGCCAATGTGTTAAAAACAACAAAATCACCATCTTTAAATACCTCGCGTTAGCCATTTAGCCAACGTAGCATTTATTTTTCAGCAAAGAAAGTGCAATAAAAGTGCAATAAACAAATGGATAAATTCACTGTGTGTTCTGCCTTTCATTTTTTGTGAAACAAAACCAACATCAACACAATTTACCACCAAGAGCGGATAGTTTAGTCTCACAAAAAGATCTCCGGTGTTGTTAGCTACATGCTAATGTGAATGGCATTCTCCATGTATAGTTAGCATCGAGGCTAGCTGAGGCTAGCATCGGCGATTTTGTTAGCTTACATGCAGGAATCTATGTTTTTCAATGTGTATATAATGTATATATCGGTGGGTGACAGCATCTGCTATTAGATATTAGTTGTAAGAGGACAGTATCAGTCACATATGTCTGGCTCCAGTGAGGCTGCAGACGAGGGCCTGTTATCAGCTGAGCTCTCAAGCAAGCCAAGGTCATTGTATGCAGCGGCACTGGGCTCTCACATGGTGGTGTGGTCCCATCGCTTAGTAATATCAACATCGCCGTTGCTATAGTGATTTGGGTCAAAAGTGCCGTTGCCATAGTAAATGTCACAAGAGAGGTCGACATTGCAAGACTTGAAGACGGTAAGCTGTGGGGTCTTCAGGAGACTAGTTAGATTGAGACACGACGCACAGGCGAGCAGACGCATTGATCAGAGACTTTGAGATCCCTCCTCACCCTCGCTGGGTGGGGGAAGGGAATATGCCACATCATCGCGTCTGGGAGGTTTTGGCCGACGACGAGGCCCAGAACCATTGGACTAATAGCATAAGAGACAGTGGAGAAGAATGAATTAAGACTGTTCAAGGACATTACAGAATTGGTTACATCTGGTACGAGGCTTTGTTTATGGAATAAACAACGTTTTTCCAAGAAAGGTACCACGTTTGCCAGTGTCGAATTATTCTGATTACGGATAGCATTAACGGGGATGAAACAGTTGTACAGCCAGTATGAGAAGGTCGACTTCGGAGTAAGAGATAAACACAGCGCAGAAACTTCACAAACACAGGTGACGAGGTGATACTGGCTGATTATGACCGATATCTTTCACATTGTACATTTCTTTGTGTCTTTGTACTAGAAAGGCGTCAAATGCAGTCCCAACTTCAATTCCCAAACCGACCTTGCAGAGCAGGGTGAATCTCTTCTTGTCCTCCGGAGGGCTTCCTCTTGCTCCAGGGTAAGCCCAGTCCAGGTCCAGTCCATCGAAACCGTGTGTTCTCAGTAAACTGATAGAGGACTGGATGAACATCTGGCGGTTGGCAAGGGATGAAACCATGATGGTGAATCTATGAAGATAGCAAACAAGAAACATCTGCCATGATGTTTTTGACATCAAGCTAAACACAATGGGCCTCATGCATGAAGCGATATAAGAACAGATTTCGTTCTTAACTAGCATTTCCTCTTACTTTGTTCTTACCTGGGATCCAGCAAAGTTTTCTTATTGTTGCTTTTTTCTCAGGCAAGAACAAATTATAAGAGTGGTCGAGAGCACTCTTACCGAAATAAGAAACTCTTACCCAAAATAAAAATAAAATAAAAAAGCATACCATTGGTTAATTGCCCCCAAATACGACTTAAAAAATACGGAACTTTTCAATAATAATAATAATTATTATTATTATAACTTATTGTGTGCGTTCTGTCTGAAATGGATTATATATTACTGTTTGAACAGTTATGCTCTGGCCGCGCAGGCCATTGATTGATCGAAGATTTTATTAACAGAATGCAGAATGGGTACAATACAGTACAGCTCAATACACACAATTGTTAAGGGGATGCAGACCAGAGAAAGACTTTCGTCTTGTTTACATCAGGGTCCCCCATTTTCTATTCATAATGACATTTATGACATACACAACATACAGATATACAGATATATATCATGACATTTATGACATGACATACAGATATGCAGTACTGTATACGTAGCATAGAACGCATATTTAGAGATCGTCTATATCAGTGGTTCCCAAACTTCTGTTTTATGTGGACCACTAGATTGTTATCAAGAACATTTGCGGACCACCTCGTATGCAAACAGTAAAACATAAATAAATAAACAACTGACTTAAACCCAGTAATACACGAGACCCTCTTCTTGGACCAAGTAGGTTTCGTCGATAATCCGATGTACAGTTCCCCCCACCCCGCCTACCCATCCGCCCCCACCCCACCCCACCCCACCCACCCAGCCACCTCCAATGTACAGTTCCCCCCCCACACCCCACCCCACCTACCCAACCCCCCCCCACCTCCTCCAATGTACAGTTTCTTTGTCAAATGTATATACTCTCTTTCTTTTTTTAACTCTTTTTGTATCACAAACAGTACATTATCTGTATGTCATGTATGTCATATATTTTATGATGAATTGAAAATGGGGGACCCTGATGTAAACAAGACGAAAGTCTTTCTCTGGTCTGCATCCCCTTAACAATTGTGTGTATTGAGCTGTACTGTATTGTACCCATTCTGCAATCTGTTAATACAATTTTCAATCAATCAATCAATCAATCAAGACCCGCGTTGCGGGCACTGCATTCCGTTCTCAGAATGGATTTGAGAGAGATGTGTCAGTCATCAGCAGGCTATATATGCGGAGATATTCAGACTCTAGATCTATTTGCAGAGCCAGATGAGATGAGGCAACCTGTGCGATTGGCTCTTGATAACGCACAGTCGTTCAATATTGACAAAGCCCACAGTACTTTGCTGGAACGATTCATTTTGCACGTACTGTATACAGTACGTGTGTATGCACGCACTGCAGGAGGTGGCCAGAAGCGCGCAACTAGCCAACTACTATTATATTACTACTATATTAATACAGTCTATTTCACTATATAGCTATTAGGTGCTGTATGATGACAATACATTTGATTCCTATCTAATTTTGATCCATCGCAAAGCGCTCCAGCGCTAGAAATAGAATACAGCCGGGGGATCCACAATGCAGATCCACGGCTCTCGTATTATAATGAGCCTGCGAGGCGTGTCTCTGTATGCAAATGACTTGCGCGAGAACGCGCATTCCAGTTTAGAATGAGTGGGATTCACCATTCAAATCTCCTGGGTACGCACAGATTTCGAGGTTAAGAACGGCTTGATGAATGTGGCGGTGGCTTTTCTTATTGTTCTCTTAACACTTTGATTACCACTTGTTAACATGGTAAAACGTGGTTAAATGCCAGCACCCACTTCAATGATAGCGTTGTGAACGCATAATCTCTGTCTTAAATTATGGCTATGTGTCTAATCTGCCCATCGTTTATCAATGACTTGTTTGCAGTCAACATTGTCGAAACGGATTGTTTTTTAATCGGTTAATTTCCGTTTTATAGCATTTTGAAAAGCCCTCGTTTTCTTGAAAGTTTCAGGAAAATATGTAGATTCCGTGATAATCGCCCTTCACTGGAATATTCTGGAAAACACAAAAACGTTGTCAAACGTTGCCTATTTGGGAATAGTTTTCAAATAAACGCTAGATTATCGATAGTATATGTACTTATGCACGCTATAGAAGCGGGCTGAAATATCGAATCTCTCATTTCCTGATCAGCGCGCACACACACACACACACACACACACACACACACACACACACACACACACACACACACACACACACACACACACACACACACACACACACACACACACACACACACACACACACACACACACACACACACACACACACACACACACACACACACACACACACACACACACACACGCATAGGGCAAACGCTGATATATCTGTGAAAAAAGCTCGGATTATCCCAAGACTGGTCAAATAGATTCCTTACCTCAGATCAGATGTTATCCAAAAAGATTATTCCAATTCCTGATCGCCATTCCAAATATCGTTCCCGTTTATTGATTCAGCGTTGAGTGCTGTAAATACATAATCCACACGTTTTCCGGGCCGGCGATCACAATGGATTCTTCAGTTGGCTTGACGGAAAAGTAGAATGAGGAAACTGCCCCCCCCCCCCATCATCAGTCTAAACCAGGGGTGCCCAACCTTTTTTGAACCAAGATCTACTTTTTAATTTGCCACCTAGCCGAGAGCTACCAGCCCAAATTTGTACTACTCTCGGCTAAGATAAGATAAGATATTCCTTTATTGATCCCCTTGGGGAAATTCAGGCATAATAGCAGCATGGGGGAAGGGGGTACAGGTAGTAAACACAACACAAGCAGTGTAAACAAATAGGTCAATATAATTGACTATCTAACTAACTGAAAAATATATTCACAGTATTCACAGTGTCATAAGGTGCATAAGGCTAGTATTAGTAGTAATAGTATTACCCATTCAATATGCACATGACAGAAAATATTATATGGCATATAATATTTTCTGTCATGTGCATATTGAATGGGTATATAATATAATATGCTATTTTATATATCATTGTAACAGTGTAGTGTAGGAATTACAAGAATGACAAGACTGTAACTGTAACTTCTCACGTTTATTTCACTCTGCATACACACTGACAACACACACACACTCAGTTCAATTGGCATGAGAAAACGTGTGAAATGTGTTTACATTTCCAAAGCAAAAGTGGAACAATACAATCAAAACAAAAATATATGTACAATTAAAAGGGAATAGGAATGATGTGTAAACAGAGCTGTCACATTTCAAAATGGAATACAATCAAAAAACAATTCCACAAAAAGGTCTGTCAACAGTCACTGATAGTTCTCCTTTATCTTGTTTTTTTATTTTTATTAAATGTCTCTTAGTGAGAACGCTGGCACTGGGAAGAGGTAGCTAGTTTTTCAAAGTCTGGGTTGTAGGAGCTGGTTGCAAGCCTCAGGCAGTCCACAAGATGGTCATCTGTCAATGTGGTTCTGTACTTGGACTTGATGATCTCTTCATGTGAGAGAAAGCAGACTCACACAGGTAGGTTGATCCAAAAAATGCTGTTAAGTTCATGGCACATCTCCTGAGGTTGGGGTACTTCTCAGGCAGCAGTAGCTCCCAGAACTCTGCCTTCATCCCTTGTGTTGCCCTGGCTTTAATCTTAATGTCAGTTTGAAGTGTGAGGATCTCGTTCTGCACAGCATTAAACAGTGTGGCCACTTTGGATGTGATGTCATCCACATCTACAGTTCCAAATGGAAAACACATGTAGCTTGCAACAGGTTCAAGTATTGAAAAGTCTGTGAAGCGCTTATCAAACTCTGACAAGATGCTTTGAACTTGCTCCTCATAATGTGTGCAATCAAACTGTGTGGTGTCCTCACCCTGACGTTGAAGTTCTGCTTGCATGTGAGGAAAGTTGCGCGCAGTGTTTCTTGTGCATCGTTGTATAATTCCGCTCCAAATTACCCTTTTTCGGCACAGCCACGGTTTGTTTGCAAATCAGACAAACTGATTTTGCGTTGAAATAAACAAAAAAGTAAGCCTCTTCCCACTCTTCTTGGAAATTATATGTTTTTGGTCTTTTGGCTGCTCCGGTTCTGCTTGCGGCGCTGACGCTGGTGCTATCCGGCAGCTCGCAGCGTTGGAGCAGCTCCCTGGCGGTGCCGGCAGCTCGTCGGAGGCGGCGTTGGAGCTGCTCCTGGCGGCAGCAGCTCGTCGGAGGGTCCTGGCTCTGGCGGCAGTGAAGTCTTGCTTGCGTTGTTGAAAAGTAGCGTCCTCTGAATGAACCTCTTTTTAGCTGGTGGTGTTCCATTCATCTTGCAGTTTCGAGTGACTCAAGGCTGGTCTCAGAGCCATGTTTATACTGTACCTGCCAGGTGATGGGCCCGACCCCCACTCATGCCACTCCATGAAAACAAAGGCATCAATTTGCATCCCTATGGGTGAAGCTCGCTGTCCGGAATGTACGGAATGTAGACGGTATCGATTGGCTCAGGCTGCCGACTGCCTGTTATACACAGGACTGCTCGAACGTGTGTTGTCCTCCCCTCCAAATCAAATCAAATTAAATGATTTTCCAAAATAATCTCGCGGTCTACTTGAAACCAGCGCGCGATCTACCGGTCGATCGCGATCGACTGGTTGGGCACGACTGGTCTAAACTAATGGGGTGCAGTACCACAGGGAGAGACGATAGGGGGCGGTATCTTCCCAATTGAGCTCAGAGAGAGTCTGCAACACTAACATGAGGCTCGATTGATGAAATATGAATAAAAATCGTCAATAAAAAAAAATACAACAAACAAACGCTATATAGCGTTGCCGGCACTCAACTGGCGGCATGAACTAACGACAAAACGCATTGCCGTTGAACAATCCCTTTTTCTGTCGGCGAGGCTGTTTTTGTGTTTTTGACCCCCGGACCGAATCACGACCATTCTATTGCTTTTCCCCTCTGGATTCTGCCCTGAATTCAATAAATACTTGTATTGATTGATATTGCTCTTCTGTGGCCACTCGAATTTGTTTGTATTTGAACCGTGGCGTGCCTGAACCCTACCAGGTTTGTCACAATACATACATACATACATACATACATACATACATACATACATACATACATACATACATACATACATACATACATACATACATACATACATACATACATACATACATACATACATACATACATTACATACATACATACATACATACATACATACATACATACATACATACATACATACATACATACATACATACATACATACATACATACATACATACATACATACATACATACATACATACATACATACATACATACATACATACATACATACATACATACATACATACATACATACATACATACAGAGTTGGGAGAGGGTATACTCACTTGGCAGATCCGAAATGCCAGCCACCAACAGCCAACAGTGTTTTTAGCTCAGGATTGCTGTAAAAGAGATGGGCACAATTACTGTATCTGAATCTCTGAAGTATTGTTTTTGTTATGTTTCATTCTGGAATACTGGTACTATTTAAAGGTGCTATAGATAACATTGAGCCACTAGATGTCCCCACCAGCATGTCAGCATGTCTCATCTAGCAGCAAGTTTATGAAATGAGGTGCATTCTATGTGGGGAAATATATAGAAATATAGGTATCTAGGAACATCTATGGACCTGAGGGAATGTATTCGCAGTGTCCGAAATATTGTTACTATGCTTGAGTAAATTGTGATGAAACAAAGGAGAATAAAAATTATAATTTTTCTTTGCATCTTTCACGGTGAATAACACCATGCTAACATTGAGTTTGTTGAGTTTACAAAAGATCTAAACTGTTTTGTAGATACAGTAGTGAATTTTGCCTTCCGGACACATGACATTTTTATTATAATGCATTTGAATATAGAATATAGAATATCAGGCCTATAAATTACCTTATTATGGCCAAGTCATACATCTATGGATAGGGCCAAATCTCATCTTCCCAATGGCACTGTTAAATCTGGATTTAGTAATTTCCTCACGTGACAACTCACCTTTTTCTCATGCAATGCACAGAGAATTCACATTATTCAGAGAAACTGTTATTTTCAACAAAAAAATTTAACCAATGGTAAACAAATGTAGTGCTGAAAATATACACTTTGACTGCTGTTTTGATATGGTTAGGGTCTTTACTCTACATTTGAAAAAGAAACACAACATTAATTAATAGGGTCTGTATTGATAGATTGGGGGACCCTACAGCTTAATAGGAATCATGAAAAACATGCAAATACTGGTTATTGTTGCAAGATAACAGTTTACATAACTTGTACTGATGTACATGAGTGATACAGGGGTACTGTATGGGTCTGAGTCTGATATTATACAGTTGACCTAGATGACTAGGTGATACTACCAGCGTATACAACTCACCTAGTCTTCAGTCCATTAAAGGCCTTGTAGAGAACATCGTCATTCCACTCATAGGTGGCCAGCTCATTGGCGTGGTTGATTATAGAGAAGGCATAGATCAGATGAGTGCAGAGGTTGGGATCAACGTTGGCAGGCAGGTATTTGCCAGCGCCAGTCCGGTACTGAGACCAGTTGGTGAAATAACACACCAGTTTGGCAGATGACACTGATAAAAGCAGGAATGAATATAAGAGTTTCATTCCTAAATGAATCGCACTAAAAACCACAACAAACCACACAATGCAATAAATACAAATTATTACAACTATTACATGACTGAACACCTTTGGGTAGCACTTTATAATAACACCATGTTATAATACATTTATAAGGTATTTGTAGATAATGAACTAATCATGAACAAACCATTTATATACATTCATAAATGATTATTAAATCATTTATAACTATATTTGTATACCATTTACAAAGTACTTATAACGCATTAGTGGATAATGAACTAATCATGAACAAACCATTTATATACATTCATAAATGATTATTAAATCATGTATAACTATATTTGTATAACATTTACAGATTAGTTCTACATTATTTATAACTCATTATCAACATTGTTTGTACTTGATTTGTTCATCATTAAATAATGTTGTTTAATGTGTAGTAACACATTTGTAGATGCTTTGAAAAATGGATATGAAGAAACTACTATAGTGTATCTTTCAGTGTGCTCAGTGATAATGACACGACACAAATAATTATGACTCTTGTGTGTCGTGTCGTCATCACATACATACTGAGCACTATATGTCATGCACATGTATTTTATATGTTAATAAAATTGCATTTATCTTTAGTCCTAATTCTGTCACTGTTTGATGTCACAAAGAAGGGTGTATCCGAAAGCTGCCTACAACATTTGTAACATGTGATGAAAAAGTAAACAAATAATTAACTGTATTAGACACTTGTTAATGATGAATAGGCTTCACTTTAGATTGGCCCCCACGATAGCATCTGCAAATGATTTATAAATGTTTTATGAATGTCTTAACAAATCATTTGTTGAACATGAAAAATAAATGGAGATACACTATAGTCGTTTTTTCATATCCATTTTTCAAAGCATCTACAAATGTGTTACTACACATTAAACAACATTATTTAATGATGAACAACTCAAGTACAAACAATGTTGATAATGAGTTATAAATAATGTAGAACTAATCTGTAAATGTTATACAAATATAGTTATAAATGTTTTAATAATCATTTATGAATGTATATAAATGGTTTGTTCATGATTAGTTCATTATCTACAAATACCTTATAAATGTATTATAACAGGGTGTTATTATAAAGTGCTACCCACCTTTGTTTATAAAATAGTGACATTTTAGTGGATGTAGTCATCTTTAGGGGTATTGATCATACGGTAACAATGTTTAATCCAAAACAGATTGATATACCTTTTTGGAATGGAGCTCTTTAAATGGACACAACATTACAAAAGCTTATTTGCTGTCATCTCCAGAGTCAGATAAGAAGATAGACACCCTTCTCATCTCTGTACGTTCAGTACGAGAGAGATCTCCAGCGGATATGCAAATAGGCCTATGCAAATAAGAAGGCAAATAAGCTAATTTCCCAAAAAGTTGCTGTGTTCCTTTAATTATACAAAGATTAAAGTTTTGCATCAGAGCAATATAATATAATATTACATAATATAAAGTAAGAGAATAGATACATACCCATTTGAAGGCACATCAACAGGGACAGTCCTGTAAACAGACATTGTTCTTGAATAACGGTACCTGGGATTCTGCATTTCACTGAATCAAGAACCATTTATTGAACAAAATACAACTTACCAGTCAGTATTGTTAGTCTTGCCATGGTCAGTTTGCTGTTGGCCTGCCTTTAGCGACCTGCAATAATAGAACGATATGAGTTTGATGTTGTGTTTCTAAGGTTGAATTATATTAAGTCTATGTATTGTCAACCATATAGTATATGGGGTATCGGGGACCTGGCTTAAAATAAATAAGCAATCATTTTACATCTAATGTACAGTTAACTGCCTCTAATTGTATTAGTAATCAAATATATAGCGTGGCAACAAACAACAGAGTTATGACTTACCTGTTTTCTCTGTGAGGGGTGTGGATTTGTCAGGGATTCTGACCGTGCTCACCTCCTCTTTTTAAGAGGGGGATCCGTCACGACAAATAATTTAGTTCTATTCAGATGTGGATTTCTTTTATAGTTTAATTAGTCAAAAGTATAATCAACAGAGCAGTTGATGCAGAAAGAATAAAAGACAACAGAATATTCTCGAGCCAGTGAGTCCCTAAGACGAAATGCCACACAGACTGGTGGGTCCAGTTAGCTGTCCAGCAGTTCGCCTCAAGAAGCTCCCGTCTGTCTAGTGAGTCTGTCATATATAACTAAACTTAGGAGTTCCTGGCCCTCCCTCGACAGAGAGAGAGATAACTCTCAAGGTCAGCCTACAAATGGAATGCCGGTTACCATGGAACTTTCAAGAGTAGATATGGCATATTGTAGACACTGTTTCATAGTCCTTTTACAATAGATAGAATTATAGACAGATGGATGGATGGATGGATGGATGGATGGATGGATGGATGGATGGATGGATGGATGGATGGATGGATGAATGGATGGATGGATGGATGGATGGATGGATGGATGGATGGATGGATGGATGGATGGATGGATGGATGGATGGATGGATGGATGGATGGATGGATGGATGGATGGATGGATGGATGGATGGATGGATGGATGGATGGATGGATGGACGGACGGATGGATGGATGGATGGATGGATGGATGGATACAGTAGATAGATAGATTGATTTATAGATAATTATGACCATATAAAATATCTATAAAACCACCACCACAATATGAAAACAGCTAATAATTAATCATACCAAAATAAAAAAACAAAAACAAATCAAAACTCCATATACTCTCCAAACATGAATCAACATTTCTCATACACTCAAATCTTCATTAATTTGACCAGTAGGCTTGAGAACTGGAGAGATGCTCCTCTGTCTATTCAACCTCCCATCTGGTTTCACATACTGTATACACCACTCAATGCTGATTCAAAACAGTTTTATGGAGCAATACAAGAGGCCTATTATGATTGGTGGCTTGAGGCCTAGGGCCTTGGTAGGATAGGTTTGTTGTTTAGTGGGTGTAATTATGCTCTTTTGGGGCCAAATTGCTTGCCTTGTCCCTTTTTGGGAAGGCATGTTACTTTTTTCATTGTCCATTGTCCAAGGTCGGAGCATATTTCCCCTATTGCCCTATCACCTGTTTTTGCCAATGAATAGTGTGAAATATGATGCCCAGGTGCGCCTTTTTATCTTTTATTTTGATAGAATGCGTCCTGGCCAATAGCACCTAGCCCACCTGAGTTCTTTTCACTTTTCCTCTGTGTTTCTTTTCCACACAGAATCACGGGGTTCATTTGAGCTGGGTTTCTTTCGTTGATGCTCCTGACCTGTGTGAATAAAACTCGAGACATCTTAGTTAGAGTTTGCACTTATTCACTTGTCAATTTCATTATATATAAACAATGTAGACACTTTTCTTAAGAAAGATCTGATTAAGAATGATTTATCGTGTATTAAATTGCTTCCCGCCCTATTTCATTACAGATAGTTCCTTCCTCATATCACCTAGAGCAGGGGTGGCCAACCCGCGGCTCGCGAGCCGCATACGGCTCTTCCATCCATCAAAATTTAAATAAAAATATTATTATTGTTCCTGTTATCTCCTCCCTCCCCCTCTCTCTGAATAATCTGTGTTGCTGATGGGGCCGTGGCCTTCACGTGGAGGGGGTTGTCTCTGAGGTATTTTGTGGAGACGGGGAGAACAGTTCGTTCTTTTCCACTTGACTACGTAAAAGATAAAAAAATTTAAGATTCTGTCTGATTATTTTATTATGAACCACAAAGAAGATATTTTGTCGAGAGGGGGCACAGTTTTGGTGGTGTTTTCTTTCCAAGGCTCTTTTCCCTCTTGGTAGTGGCCCTGCTCTCCAGTAGCCTAGGAAAAGACACCTCTCCTGTCTCTGATATTATTAAATAAATGAATATTGGGTACAATTATGTTTAGCCCTCTCTGAGATAGCTTGTGGCTGCCTAGTTTTATTTTGTGTAGTTGTTGGTCAGTCAGTCAATGTCCTGTCTGGTGTGGTCAGTTATTTTTACAGAACAGACAGCTGAGCTGAGTCACTTTTTCACACCTACTCCCGAACTACGCATGCACAGATTGCCCACAGAGTCTAGGTTCATCAATATGCGCATGCGTAGTTCGGGAGTAGGTGCGAAAAAGTTACTATAGCTCGGCAGAGAAAATGCCAATCGACTTGGGATTGGTCTCTCCGTGTTCAGGAGCAGGGACGTGCACAGGACTTTAGAGGGGCAGGTGCTCAAAGGCTGAAAAGGGCACTACACTTGTGTGTATATATTAAGATTTTCAAGGGCCCTTTCCGGGCGGGGAGCCCCCTTTTTATGCTTTTTGGGGGGTTTTGGTGATCAAATATTGAATATTGAACTATAATAATCAGTGCAGGAGCTCACTTATCCTTGAAAGACACTTTTATCACTGACTTAAAAGGCCCATACATCTCCATAAATGTTCAGGGGGGAGGGAATAAGTGCTTACCCTACAGACCCCAAGAAGTGCTGTATATTCTGTATTGTTTAATATAAATGCATTTTTTATTCCAATCCCGATTTGTATTTGAGATTCCCAAATCCCATCGGACTTGACTTCTTCGTGTCCCTCAATGAGTGTAATACCAGCATTCAACAGCGGTTTCTATCATCATCATCATCACCACCCACGCTATGCATAAAATATATAGGTCCGCGGAGAGGCACGCAGAGGAGGCCGTGCAAACTGCAATGGAATATGGGGCATCTCTCTCTCTTTACCTAATATTTTGATTACATCCTGAAATTTTTCAGTTGGAAGGGCAGTCTATATGCGTAACAAAAAAAAAACAAAAAAAAAAAAAATCTTTCAAAAAGGGCACTTTTTTGATGAAGCTCAAAAAGGCAGGTGCTCAGGCACCCCTTGGCCTCTATGTGTGCACGTGCCTGTTCAGGAGACTCAGGCGTATAAACATCTATTGGATCATGTCTCCAGCACCCCCACAGCTGTAGCTACAACCACTTAATGTCAAGGCTCTTATCCACATACATTAATCCCTGCCCCCCTCGCTCTCTCCTCCATGAGCTGAATGTAATGCGGAAGTGCAGTGGTCTATAGAGTTTGCACTTAGGTCACGGTTTGGTCAGTAACCCGGATGCACGGCCATTGTGGAGATACTGGGATTTAAAAATCAGAATGGATTGCACGCTGAATGTTCGATTTAAGTAGATCTTTTGGATTTTAGGATGTCTAAACCGCAGAAAAGGTCAGGAAAGTGCGTGGAAGCTGCTAGAACCTACAGAGAATGACTTATAGTCGGCAGGAAAGGGCGCGATATTCTGATAAAGCTGGCTCATTCATCTTGGAGTTATGACCCGACAATTCTGCCTTCTATTGCCTATCCCGACATAGTGAACTACCTAGTTATACACAGATGAAGACATTAAATCTTACAAATGGGTATACTCTTTTTTTTAGACTCCTTTTTTGTATCACAAACAGTACTGTATTTGTAGATCTGGTATGTCATAAATGTCTAGCAGTACTGTCTATCTGTATGTCATGTACTATATGTCATATATGTTACGATGAATTGAAAATGGGGGACCCTGATTTAAACAAGACGAAAGTCTTTCTCTGATCTGCATCCCCTTAACAATTGTGTGTATTGAGCTGTACTGTATTGTACCCATTCTGCAATCTGTTAATACAATTGTCAATCAATCAATCAATCAATCAATCAATCAATCAATCAATCAATCAATCAATCAATCAATCAATCAATCAATCAATCAATAAATCAATCAATCAATCAATCAATCAATCAATCAATCAAGCCTACAACCAGATGGTGTGTGGATGGGTGAGAGAGGCACAGTATCAGCTCATCGATGACGTGTATTGTGAAAGCCAAAGTAGGTGATTCAATAACGTTACTAGATCAACTGATCTTTATATTTGACATTTTTTTCTAATAGTCTACTAGTATAAATGTTTGGATTGAAATGCTGATAGGTACTTTAGTTCGTTCAGATGGGAGAGGAGAGGGGGTGTTCGCCTCCTTTCCTCAGACAATATTTTGCACTCTTCTCCCTGATTTGTAATAGCTTTTGGCAATCTGAAGTACTCCAAATGCTTTTCCCGGTCCAACCGATTAGTACAGCCAACACTGCAATAATTATTTTTTATTTTCATTTTTTTTTTTATCCCAATTTAGTCGTTCCCCCCCTCCCCTACCTGGTCGTTGTGCGCATGTTCCCCCTACTGGTCGGTACAAGGGAACCCTGAAGTCAACCGCATGCTTCCTCCGACACATGCGGAGACAGCCAGTGGCTCTCTTTTCACCTGGCAGCGAGGACTCTCATTGGTGAAGTGTAACGCGTGGGAGGTCACGCTGCCTTCATCACTTCCTGCCTTCCGCTGAGCAGGCGCCCAGACCTGACCTGTAGGCGTCGCTGTCCACAACGCCAGATTACCACCCACGACTTCCCTCCCCTTAACTCAGCCAAACGAGTTAGTATGACGGCCGGCCCAAGCCAGAGGCAATGCTGACTCCGGGAGTCAAGACCGCAGCCTCTTGCATTGGTGACGAGCGCAATCTCCGCTACGCCACCTGACCGCCTTACACTGCAATAATTTAACATCTTACAGTAGGTAAGCTTCCACATCTGAATAGAACTAAATTATTTGTCGCAACGGATCCCCCTCATTCAAAGAGGATCTGAGCACGGTCGGAATCCCCAACAAATTGGTGACCCTGGACGTGGTCCTCGAAACCAGGCGCAAGGACAGACCAGATCAACAACATTTTAGGTAAGTATACACTTCAATCCATTTAACGTTTTCATTACATTAATCTCTCTGCCTGTCTCTGTCTCTGTCTGTCTCTGTCTATACTGTCCAGCAGTGATGCCACAGATTACTTGTAAAAATTATCTGATTACTGATTACTGATTACTTATCTAGTTACTTTACTGATTACTTGATTATCAAAGTAACTTAGTTACTTTGAAAGTAACTAGGTTACGAAGTTGTCGTCGTCCCCCCTGCTGCTGCCACAACATAAGAATGACAACCGTTTTTTTCTCTCTCTCTCTCTCTCTACCAAATCCATTCTGAGACAACGGACTCAGTGGGTACTCCGCAAGTCGCGCGTAACATGAATCTCACTCTCTCTCAAGTAGCCAAATTACACTATAAAACAAACTGGATAGTTGATTTAACTTCATGCTGAAGCCATTCTAAAATCACCTATAAACGTAAACATGTGTGTGTGGCTGTGCACGAGCGCACGTCCCATCTCCGGTCTAGCTGACAGTACCCCTGGCTCTCTTATCATCAGCATTATGAGATAGTAACTAAATAGTAACGCACAGCCACTTGGAAAAGTAACTGTAATCAGATTACTGGCTTGTAAAAAGTAAGTTAGATGACTATTTACTGAAAAAGTTATCAGATTAGAGTAACTAGTTACTGGCATCCCTGCTATCCAGATAGATTCCTCAACGTATCTCCATGTTGCTATATCTAATTGTGTGAGGATTCGCCTGTTCCCTGAACTTTTCCCTGTCTACTCTCCCTCACCAGCCCCCACCCTTGCAATGATTTACTCTCCTCTACTCTTCACCAGCCCCCACCCTTGGACTACCTTCACGCAGCTGTCATAGTTTATGATTAGCGCCCCAGAGGGTTTTATATACCTGGACCTCCCTTCCAGTCCTGGTCGGGTCGTTCTGTATCTGTATCTGTGTTCACTCTGTGTTCATGGAGTTCTGTACGTTACCATCCTGTACGTTACCATCACCTGCCGCGTCTCCGGCGTGAGACGACGTGCCAGCCATCACCACCTGTCGCCGTTTGCCTGGAGTGGGACACCGTCCTCGCTCTCTAATTCTCTACGGGAGGTTGCCAGTGTTCCCACCCCAGACGTCAAGCCGGCGCGTCATCGCTCCCTATTTCCACGGGAGGATGGCGCCTCTTCCCCCCGGCCTCCGCCGTCGGGCCCCTGTCTCCGTACCAGGCCTCCGCCGTCGGGCCCCTGTCTCCGTGCCCGGCCCCCGCTGTCGGGCCCCTGTCTCCGTACCAGGCCCCCGCCGTCGGGCCCCTGTCCCCTTGCCAGGCCTCCGCCGTCGGAACCCTGTCCTCATCCCTGTAAGCAGCCCTGGCCCGTAGCCCTGGCCCTTAGCCTTTGTCCCTGACACTTAGCCCTGTCCCTTAGCCTGTTCGCCTCTTAAAGGCACAGTGCCGCATTTTCCTTATTTCCTTGACTCTAGTGTTTTGTGTTCTCCCCTGTTCCCCTCTCCAGTGCCCCTGGTCCTAGTCCTTGACATTTAGCCCTGGCCCTGTCCTTTAGCCCTAGTCCCTTAGCCTGTTCGCCTCTTAAAGGCACAGTGCCGCATTTTCCAGTTTTCCTTGACTCTAGTGTTTTGTGTTCTCCCCTGTTCCCCTCTCCAGTGCCCCTGGTCCTAGTCCTTGACATGTAGCCCTGGCCCTGTCCTTTAGCCCTAGTCCCTTAGCCTGCTCACCTCTTAAAGGCACAGTGCCGCATTTTCCAGTTTTCCCTTGACTCTAGTGTTTTGTGTTCTCCCCTGTTCCCCTCTCCAGTGCCCCTGGTCCTAGTCCTTGACATTTAGCCCTGGCCCTGTCCTTTAGCCCTAGTCCCTTAGCCTGTTCGCCTCTTAAAGGCACAGTGCCGCATTTTCCAGTTTTCCTTGACTCTAGTGTTTTTGTGTTCTCCCATAAAGGGACTGTGCCGCCTTGTTCTATAATAAAGATTTGCCCTGTTTTGGCTTACTCTCATACCTGTCTTGTGTTGTGCGATTGGGGTCGGTTACAAACCATAACAAATTGCACCAACCTTTTGTTTAGTACTTGAGGCTCTTCAATCAGGCGCAGTACCTGACTCTCAACATACCAGTATCTTATCTTATTTTATAGCTTTTCCCTTCTGGAGATGAATGTCCCTCCCCCTCAAAGAGTGTTGTCAATGGTCCTCATTCTCAAACGGACATACGTTAAAGTTACCAAGGAATTCCTTCGTAACTCGATTTACTTATTCGGCATTCTCCAACGGCTTCGTATTGTAAATTCTTTGTAGGATTTATGTAGGATTTACGAACTCGAAAAGGCGTGAGCATTACACACACACTGCAAACTAAATAAATAAGAACTAAACCGATCACCGCGGATATAACTACTGTATAGTGAAATATACTGTATTAATATGCCATATACTGTCTTCTTTATTTATTGTTGGTTTGATGTATTTCTATTGCTAAATGAAATAACGGCTTAGTGAGGCAGCCTCATCGCACAGCACACACACACAATGTATATGTGCGAAAATTAATCGTTCCAGCTAAATATAGGCTTCTATTATTCTAATGACTTGTTGAAGATTAATATGCCATATACTGTCTTCTTCTATAGATAGATACATAGAGATATTTATTGATAATGAACATATATACAAGTATACATACGTGGGGAAAACACAAGACGTCAAAAAATTATGGAACGGGTGGAGACACGAAAAAACATATCGTATTTAGGGAATAAGGATTTTTCCCTTAAAATCCTCTATTTATCAACATATTATTAAAAACTTCGGGGTTGAACTTTCCTCTGTCTCCCATGTTGTGCATTTGAGCGTAAACCGGTTCCTAACAATTATCATTCTTCTGTATGAGGAATTCATTAGATGATAGACTTAGAAGCTCTTCCGGCTTCGACATGGGTAGTCGCATTTTACGCAGCTCCCGGCTAAACCAACGCAAACAACGTAACAGAACAACAACAAACTTTTTTGCGCATTTTCTACTTTCCCTCCTGTGGATTATGGACTTGTACCTGATGTAGAAGGGTGGATTATCCCTGTTTATGGGAGTAGTAGTACACAGCCACCTGGTAGCAGGATACTATAGAGTTGGATCTATATGTACCCCCGTCTTTGGCCCGGAACGTCGTTCTGGAGGGCGTGCAGCAGGAGTGGATGGGGCCCAGGATTTACTAACCTGGGGAATGGTACTCTGGTCTCCCTCGCCTTCCAAGGCGGTCAGCAGTAGCTCCCCACACACTCTCACTTCCCCCAGTACCTCCGGCCGCCCTCCCACACCCGGTGACTGTCAGTTCAATAGTGTTATTGGGCTTCCCTTTAAGCAGTACCCTTCCTTGACCACCTGTATAGACCCTTTAATTAATATGCTGTGAATGGGGTGGAAGGGTTAAATAGTTATACCAGTCACAAGTATTTACCCAGGGGTTAGGTTAGCATATGTAGAAGAAACAGACACACACAGTGCTCCCAATTACGTCTACTTTATGTAAAGCCTGGTCAGTTTATCAGTTACAAGTTGTACTTCAGATTATTCATATAGCACTTATTCATAAACGGCACCGGGTGCTCTCACTGGTAATGTAGGGGAACACTATTCCCATCATAGGCACCGCGTGCTCCATACATTAATAATAACCCTGCTTGGATTAGGGGAGACCCAGGCACAAAGTAGGTAGTTCATTGGGAATTCAAATAACAATACAATAATACAAAAATACAAAAGAAACCAGTTAAATGTGGGCCCACGTTACCAAATAAAACCTACACTAAAGCCGGCTTATATTGTTTGGGGTACCCCTTAGACACTGGTCGTTAGCGTTCGCTTGAATGGACATTGCTGTGGGCACACAAGGTACCGTTCGTACTTAGCCAAGATGGCGGACCCACTCTTATCACCTCTCGTCCAGGTGACAAGATGGCGTTGGGCGATCCCGCGAGCACAGCCAGCGGGCTGGGGTGAACAGCATGGGCAGTGGTGAACTGGAGGAGCGTGCTGTGGTGGCGACCTCTGCTGGTGGGAAGAGGCGTCCTCTGCGGCGTCGGGGAGACGTCCACTGCTGGCTGCTGTTTGATGCTGGCGCGCAAGCTAATACTGTTTGGCTACCCTAAACACAGCTAAACTGTGGGTCTGAGTGCACCCTCCTGCTATCGGTTGTACTACTAACGCAACGTGGCTGACTGTACCACCGGTCTTCAGCGCCGCGCGCCCGGTAGTCTACTGGAGTCAAATGGAGCCGTTAGCAGCATGCTAATACACCGCACACTTACTACTATAACCCGTTAACTATGGACGTTAGTCCTTCTTTCCGTATCGCTTACTCACACACTATCGCTGGTACTTCTAGGATAACACGTCAACTAGCAAATACTTCTTATCACCCGTCGCTCTCCAACGGGGCTCTTCAACATCACTCCTTCAACGGGGCTCTTCCTGAGCACACACCCGCTGCGACTGTTCATGGTCGAGTTCACTGCCGAAGAGAGCTTCCTGGTGCTCCGGCTCCCAGGTAATCCTCTCTTCCTCGTTGCTTCCCTCTCTCCTCCGCTCCACCTGCCACCACTGCCACCACTGCCCCCTGCTGGCAACCGCAACTGATCCCACTATAGGACCACTTCAGCACAGGAGAAAGATGCTTCAATGTTATTGTTAGTGATCCATAATGAAGCCGGAGAAGAGTAGCACCTCACCTCGTTATTAGACCGGGCAAGATATCAAAAGGAACACTGTTTATCACACTTTATACACACACAGGGAAAGTAACAGTTAGTCAGCACTTCTGAATACTTAGCAGAATATTCAGGATGCTACACTGGGTTCACCACTTAAACAACAACTCCACGTCACCAATGAAAGAGGCTGCGGTCTCGACTCCCGGAGAGTCAGCATTGCCTTGGCTCGGGCTGATCGCTATACTAACTCGTTTGGCTGAGTTAGGGGGAGGGGAGCCGTGGGTGGGTCCTGGGCGTTGTGGACAGCGACCCCTACAGTTCGGATGGGGGGCCTGCTCAGCAAGGGTAGGATTTGGAGAGAGGTAGTGCGACCTTCCACACGTTACACTCTCCCGGTGAGAATCTGCGCGGCCAGGCTGGCTGCCGGCTGGCTGCACATGCGTCGGAGGAAAGCATGTGACAGTCTCCGGCCTCTCGGACCAACAGTAGGGGAAAGTGCGCAACAACCAGGAAGGGGGTTGGGAATTGGCATAACGACTAACAGTGGGATGGGAGAAAAATCGGAAAAAGAAGGAGGGGGAAAAAAATTATAAAAAAAATAATAATAAAAAAAATAAAACTCCAGACAGAAGTGGAAAGTAGCAAAAACGTAAAACAGCAGTCCCATTGTGACTTCTATTTGTTAACAGGCTTGGAGAGGAAGCATCCAGCCTTTGGAACAGCGGCTATTCACACAGTACTTACAGTGAATCCGGAACGCAAGGAGTTATCCCCGACAGGCAAGTTTGATAGAAAATCAATGATTCTATTATATTTGCTCCTGTCGGGTGACATTCACCAGAATCCGGGGCCCGTCATGACATGGAACCAGCGACAAACGTTATATTTCAACTGGCTATCGCGTCTCACTCTGCCAACTGAGATAACCCCTTATCTCCACGCACCTAGCGTGCTACAGAAACAAAAACAAATGCACCCACTTGCACGTGACCACGCCACTCCCATGCGTCCCTATATTACGCCGGAAGTGGTCAAGCCTCACCCTTCCCTCATTTGTTTCCAAAGCGGAAGCAGCTCAGGTGCATTTCTGAACTGGAGATTGTTATGAAGCGTAAGGAGAAATTACACAATGTTGGGAATTCGCCAGAAGTTCGCCGGCCCCCGGAACCTTCTCGGCACGTCCTAACAGCGCGGCGGTCCTGTCCTGTGTTTTCCTCATCTCGTGACAGCAGGCCGAGGTTCGTCGCACGATGGTTAGCAGTCGAGCTAAGTTGCGCACAGGTAGGGCCTGTGCTAGCAGGCATTGATACTAGCATGAGTAATACTGCTTGTTGTCTCGTGAGACGACCAAGTGATGTATTGGCGCAGGGGGGCGGGATATTTGGGAAAACATGGTCGTCATGACTCTCTTTTGGATGATTTTCCAAGTATCCTAGCGCGCAGCTAATGCTAATGCTACAATGTTGGGGTGCCGTTCCCATGTACCCTGCAGGCTGTCTTTACTCTTCCCTCCTCTTAACCATTCATGCTGACGGTCAATCGGTGTCTAATGTTGGGGGTTTAGCGGAGGCTTATTTACCCTTTACATGGGTGGATGGGCTGACGACAGGGCTCAGGGCTGGTGTACATTTTGTGAGTCTATGAATTGAAAATGGGACCCTGATGTAGACAGGACTAATGTTTTCTCTGTTCTGCATCCCCTTAACAGTTGTGTGTATGGGGATAGCCCAGTTTTCGTTAATTCATTCATTTATTTATGTCATAATAGAACCGGTTAGAACAGGCTAGAATGCTCTGGAACATTGTGATGTCATAATAGACCGGCCATAGTGTATAAATAGGGAGACCCTATAAGGTTCGTTCCTTCACTTCTCCACCTCTTCAGACAAGCCACATCGACACCAGAGCTTAACTGTCCTCTCATATTGCATGCAGTCAACAAGGTACGTTTGGGGCCGTAATGCGCTTGTAGTTAAGTTCATTGGGTTAACAACCACCCTTGCAACGACCGATAAATTGTATGTATGTTGTTATGGTTTGATCTGTGATTGATTGTATTTCATGTATGTTTTCACAGTTTTACGGTTCGGAATAAAGATGTTCTCTTCGAACGGAAATAAAGCCAATCAGTAAACATCAAAGACGAGTTGCTTCATCATTGCAAGAGATGCGGTTACAATCCCTTACACGGGTGCACCGCAGTGGAGGTTGTTAAATGACTACTAGTGGAGCAGTGCTTCACTAGTAATAGACTTTGGTTAGCAGCTGCCACTGGTGTTCCGTGCTTAGTGGAGCAGGTGGCATCGGTCCTTTGCCCTGACATGGTGGAACAGTATCCCGCCCGGCCGACACCAAGAGGCGAGTCGGCCCGGCAGGTGGCTGGTGGGCTGTTGAAGCTTATACCGCCGCGTTACAGAATTTAGCAGCAACTAACAACATTGCTCAATTGGCTGCTTTTCTGTCAAAAATGGTGTCGGGTGGTGGGGCCTTAGGGCCAGCCGACGTCAAAACCATCGCGCGAGGTTTTGAGGTTATTCAGCTTTTGACCCAGCCGCAAGCTATAACCCCAGGGAGGGCTAGGATGCTGTCAACGGTTGTTCACAGGCATCTTGGTTGGTGCAATCTCCCCTTGAGGAGGGGAGGGGTCTTCTCCTCAGGGCTTCCCTCTCCGGGGGTGGACCTTGGTCTGTCCACGGAGGCGCGGGTGGTATTTGACCTGGGCTCCACGCTGCCCCACACCGCACAGCCAGAGGTGAGAGCACGGCCTCGCCAGCGGCTACGGCGAGGCCCCCGGCCAGCGGCCATGTTCCCCCGCCTGAGATACCCTGGACACAAGAAAATAGGTGATCACGAGGCCGACAGCCTTCGGCGGCCCGAGGGATCGGCTATATTAGATGGGCACGCCCTAAAAAAACGTTGCCATCTAGCTGTGTCTAGCATGTTCTCCGGTTACTCCCCCCTGCACGCTACGGGACTCAGGGCTCTGATTTGTCCCCTTTGGTTGCGGGCCGCGTTCTTCTAGTGAAGCGCAGGCGGCCCCACATTTAGCTTCTCATGGAGACAGGGGCTGACACCCAGTTGCTAGCTAGGCCTGGGTCTGTCTATGAGAATGCTGTGCTGTCAAGCGGCTCCCACACCACACGTCCTGTGTCTGTGTTTGGTGAGCCTGGTGTTGTATCTGTCGACAGAGCAGGGTTCCCTGTATCTACAAAATGTTGTCAGAGGGGGAACTCTAGGCCCAGGAGGTCGCAGCGTGGGTTCCCCCCAGCCCCGCCCTCGCCAGGCCGGGTATTACGTTAGTGCCTCCCCCGTCTGGACTTCCGATCCCACGGTGGTCAGCAAGCACTCGTAATTTGGGTGGTAGTAATATCACTACAGGGCTACGGTGTGTAGAGACCCACCCTATCGGGCAGTGTGGGACCACACAACATGCATGTCCAGCTGCAGAGCAGGTTGTCCTCAGCAAGCTAAGCCGGGATGATGCTCAGCGGGGGAGCCTATGTCACCAGGGGTGATGGCCACTCCCCAGTATCAGACCGCCCCTTCTGTCGGGGTCCCCCCCTTGGGTGTGATTGCCTCGTTGGTAGAGTCAGGGTGCGATATCCCAGCTCCGTGGGACACCCTGCTTGCGCGGTTGGCGAGACCAGGGTTGACGACGCACAGCGGGAGGGACCGGGCCACCTATCTACGATTCCTAGCGGACCAGCGGCATTTGGCGGAGGGGGCGCTTTGGAATTTTTTACCACGTATGGCTGCAGTAGTAGCCATATGTCGGTATGGATGGAGAGAACGCTGAGAGAGGGGCTTGTGTTACAGTTTGCACAACCCCACCCTCCGTTTTTGGGTTTGGTACAGACCCTATTGTCAGGGTCCGTAGCAGTGACAGCTCTGGCCGACGAGATCCAATCTCTGTTGGTGAAGCAAGCCATCGTCGTGGTCCCGAAGGAGGACGCGATGTGTGGCGTTTACTCCCGGTATTTTTTGGTGCCCAAGAAATCAGGAGGTGTCAGACCTATACTGGACCTGTCCGTGTTCAATCGTCTGATTGTGGCAAGAAGGTTCAGAATGTTGACGTCAAACACCTGTTAAGCGCTGTCAGAGTGGGAGACTGGTTCACCTCCATAGACCTGAAGGATGCGTATTTTCACATCCCGATCTTCCCTCCTCACAGGAAATTCCTATGCTTCCTTTTTCAGGGCATAGCGTACGAGTACCAGAGGCTGCCGTTCGGCTACTCTCTCGCTCCTCGCACATTCACCAAGTGCGTGGAGACCGCGCTGGACCCTCTGCGTCGTCAGGGGATACGAATTTTATTCTACCTCGACGACATTCTGGTCCTCAGCCGGTCAGAGGATATCGCCAGGTCTCATACCAGGCAGGTGGTGGAACACCTCACCAGCCTTGGTTTTGCTGTGAACTGGAAGAAGAGTACTCCTCTTCCCAGTCAACAGGTGGAGTAGTTGGGCTTGGTTCTAAGCTCAGGGCCCATGAGGGCAACCCTCTCAGAGTGGCGGCGGGAGGATATTCTCGGCGAGCTCAGGAGGTTCCATCCTGGCAGGACGGTTACGGCGCTGTCTGTGATGCGCCTGCTCGGTATGATGGCATCTGCTCACACTGTGGTCCCTCTTGGCCTCCTCTTCATGAGGAGGATACAGAGGTGGTTTTCCAGTATGGAAATACCGGTGAGAGACAAGTGGAAGTGGCTGATGGTTCCCGTGTCAATACTGGGGGATCTCGACCACTGGGGGAGACCTGGTGCCCTCACCAGCGGGGTCCCCATGGGCAGCAGGCTGTCACACGTCACAAACTTCACAGACGCCTCCCTCACAGGATGGGGGGGGACGTGTCGGGCCAACGCAGTAGGGGGCAGCTGGCAGGACCATGCTGCCCGGTCTGCACTACATTTTCAATGTGTTGGGATTATAGGCAGTCCTTCTGGTCCTCAAAACGGCTCAACCACCTTGTGGTGGGCAAGCATGTTTTGATCAGGATGGACAACACGTCGTCAGCGTTGTGTATTGACAGACAGGGAGGAGTACGCTCCCCCCGTCTGCACCGGGTGGCGGTCGAGCTCTGGCTATGGGCATCTCTCAATCTGCGCAGCCTGAGGGCTCTCCACGTCCCCGGCAGGGAGAATGTGGGTGCAGATGTGATGTCGCAGGGCGGTCCTCACCCCGAAGAGTGGGGACTACGTCCAGACATGGTCAGACAGGTCTGGGACCGATTCGGGGAGGCCACGGTTGACCTGTTTGCGAGCAGACAGTCCCACCAGTGCCCCTTGTGGTTCTCGGCTCTTGGTGGCCCCCGCCGTGGCCTGTTCCGTGGTCACCGTGGGCCCTCTCTCAGGCACGTGGAACTCTGTTCTGCCTCCTGTTCTGGGGCAGCCTCTAGGCTTGGCTGCTGAAAGGGTGAATCTGGTGGGGATGCGTCTTGACTCTTCTGTGGTTAACGCCATCAGGAACGCGCTCGCTCCGTCCACTACCGCGGCTTACGCAGGGGAGAGTGGGGGGCAGAACGTTGTTCAGCCACCCTCTCGTGGGACGTTCTTGCTTGGCGCACGGCGTCTCGAGCCTGTGGAACGCTCTCTGTCTCAGAGTCGGACCGCCAACTGTTCTGGAAAGGCTGTTGGGGGCCCCGTTTGAGCCTCTTGAACAGGCGCTATTGGATCGTCTGTCTTACGACCGCTTTCCTTTTTTGGGCCAGCACCTCCGCTAAATGCGTGGGTGAGCCATGTGCTCTCTCGGTGCGGCCTGAGTGCCTGTCTATTCGGCCGATAGCGGGGTGACTCTGAGGCCTAATCCGGTCTTCGTGCCAGAGACTATCCGGAGCTCTTTTCGCTCCAGGGATATTGTGATTCAGGCGTTTCATCCTCCTCCTCACGCTAGTGGGTTGGAGTCGAGCCTTCGCCTGTCGTGTCCTGTCCGTGCACTGGGGGTTTACCTTAGTCGCACGCAGGGTCTCAGGGCTTCCAATCAACTGTTGTTTGTTACGGTGGCCGTCGCGCGGGTGAGGCGCTGTCCAAGCAGCGCCTGTCACATTGGTTGTGCGAGGGCATTGCCCTTTGCTACATGTAGGCTGGACAGGTTCCCCCCGGGCAGGGTTCGAAATTAACGGGGGCTTGGGGCATTAATGCCCTTGAAAATGGACAAAATGCCTTCGAAAATCAGTTAAGGGGGGCACAAAATGCCCCGACAGTTTACTAATTATATATATATATTTATCCGGTAATGGAGCGTCTGTGTATCGTACGGTTCAGATGACGCGCAAATAAAAAAAATCATTTGGCGGAGCCGGGAGAGGTGAGCACTGGCTGCAGACAGCAGCAGCACTGCAGCCAGGTGCTAGTCAGTTTGTGTAAAAATGGCAAGCACAATATAAATCAATCTTCATTACAACTTTAAAAACATAGCCTTAACATTAAGGGCAAAGAAAGCCCTTGAATTTTTTATTTTATTTCTAACCCTGCCCCCGGGGGCGTCAGGGCGCACTCCACTCGTGATGTGGCGGCCTCTGCTGCCCTGTGGGGGGGGGCCTCGGTAGAGGACATCTGTGCTGCGGCCTCCTGGTCCTCCCCGAGTCCTTCGTTAGGTTTTTCCCTCATGGACATGACTGGGGGTTTTGTCTCCCAGGCGGTCCTGAGGTCCGGGACCTCTCCTGCATCCCGCCATCAGGTGGGCTATCAGGGGTGTGTGGGTGTGGACCGCGGGGTGCTGTGTCACACATGGTCCCGCTTGCGCTGTGCGTTCGAGGGTGCCTTGTTCCCCTTTTTCACACTTTGGTGGAGTTGACTGCCTCCCCCCTTTCGTTAGGACGGGCGGGTGGACGGGACTCCCCTCCTCCCTGGCTGGGGCTTATGGGCCCTCAGGGGGTGCATTTGTCGGGGCCACACGTCCGCTCTGCCCTTATCTCAGTTGGCAGAGCCAGTTGAAGTTATATAGCCAGTTGAAATATAACATAAGGTTATCCTATAACCCTAGTTATATGATACTGGCTGAGCGTCTCGCTCTTAGCGCCCTGAGGTCCCTTGGATTTTCCGCTTATGGAAATCGAACGGGGAAGGGTGAGGCGTGACCACTTCCGGCATAATATAGGGATGCATGGGAGTGGCGTGGTCATGTGCAAGTGGGTGCATTTGTTTTTGTTTCTGTAGCACGCTCGGTGCGTGGAGATAAGGCGATATCTCAGTTGGCAGAGCGAGATGCTCAGCCAGTATCATATAACTAGGGTTATAGGATAACCTTACGTTAGGTCTGTTGACCCAGGACGCGGCGGCTAGCATCGCTAGCACAACAGGACAACTGCTACATACACAGACGGCGGCGGCGCCTGATGACACGATCAACGGCAACATTCCTCCACTATCACCTCTACAAAATAACCCATGAGAGGCTACAGCAAGAAGGAATGAACCGGGGTTCACAATCGTGGTGCCCAGCACGTCGTGGGACCCAAACAGCGAGGCATCGCCCGATGGTCGGCGAGCTAGCCGGCGAGCTAATGTGGCTAACAGCAATGGAAATAGGACCCAGGAAGCTAACATGGCTAAAAACTATGGACATAGGACCCCATCACCCCCTCCCCACCTACTGCCACCCGGTCAACCAGACATCACAGAACGGAACACAGACAATTAACACCTTGAACTCGACGACATAAACCAGATAACAAACACAAATGGACTCCACATATTCCACCTTAACACTAACAGCCTGATACCTAAACTGGCTGAAATCAGACAATTGTTTATGAACGGTAAGGCAAACATATTGTGTTTCACAGAAACGAAACTACATTCATCTGTACAGGATCCAGAGATTGAAATCGAAAACTATTCAATAGTCAGGAGGAATAGGAATCAGTATGGAGGTGGTGTCTGTGTGTATATTCACAAAGATACCAAATTCATCAACTGTACTGACCTTAACCATGACAAAATTGAAACTGTTTGGATTTAAATCTTATTCGAAAGGGCGAAATCAGTACTAGTAGGCACAATCTATAGACCGCCAGAACAAAGTGGCTTCTATGAGACACTTGATGGGTGTTTAGCTGGGGTGGAGGGTGTAGAAAAGATTCTTATTGGGGACTGGAACACGGATATGCTACGTAAGGCAGCACCCGTCTTCAAGGCCTTCAGTAGGTTTTGTGATCTGCACGGTTTCAGCCAGCTAATCACCCAACCCACAACCACAAGGGTATGTGATTCAACACAAACCACCATTGACCTCATTCTGACCTCTGACAAGTCCATGATCTCCAACAAAGGGGTGATAGCATGCGGGTTAAGTGATCATTATATGATTTTCTGTACCCGCAAAAAGCTAAAACAAAAGGCCGTGTGAGGTTTTGCCCGCTGCTCACCACCTTTTCTCTGTTTCTTTAAAGCCTACTGTTAGAAATTCCCTTCTCACTCACTCTCTCTAGCCCCCACCCTCTCGTTCTTTACTCTCGTTTACTCTCAGTGGCCACACCTGGACTATTATCAATTACCTCTCGCACCTGTGGTGGCAGGCTAATTAGTTCCCCTGTGGGCTTTAAATACGAGGGCGCTTCCCCTCGTTTCGGCGTGGGGTCGTGTTGTATTCATGCTGAGTCATATTCTCTAACATCTAGACTCTTTCGGGAGATCCTCTGGTCTACCAATGCTGTAAGATGGATCTCTCCAGCCTTGAGATGTTTGCTCCAGCCTTCGTCTGCTGTCGCCGTAGCCTGTGGAGGAGACTGTTCTGCGCTCCCTGTAACTTCCACGGGAGGCACCCCAGCGTTCCACTGCAGACCCCAGCGCAGCTGTTCGTCCTGACGCACATCTAGACCAACGCGCATCTTCCGGATCCTCGGGCTTGGCACGCTCTCCAGTCACCAGCGCGCAACGCGCATCTTCAAGGGCTTTGGCCACCTGTCGCCGTTTGCCTGGAGGGAGACATTGTACTGCGCTCTCTAATTCTCTACGGGAGGTATTCCAGTGTTCCACTCCAGACCAGCGCGCCAGATGCGCTCAAGCCTTCGCCACCTGCCGCCGTTTGCCTGGAGGGAGACACTGTACTGCGCTCTCTAATCCTCTACGGGAGGTATTCCAGTGTTCCACTTCAGACCTTCGAGCTTGGCACGCTCCTCCGTACCAGCGCACAGACGCGCATCTTCCAGACCTTCGAGCTTGGCACGCTCCTCCGTACCAGCGCACAGACGCGCATCTTCCAGACCTTCGAGCTTGGCACGCTCCTCCGTACCAGCGCACAGACGCGCATCTTCCAGACCTTCGAGCTTGGCACGCTCCTCCGTACCAGCGCACAGACGCGCATCTTCCAGACCTTCGAGCTTGGCACGCTCTCCAGACCTCAGCGCGCCGACGCGCATCTTCCAGACCTTCCTGCTTGGCACACTCCGCCACTGTTCCGACGCGCACACCAAGGTGTGGCGCGCACTCTGTTCCTCGGCTCCGACAGCGGCTACCCGGTGGACGACACCCTCGCCACCGCCACTGTTCCGACGCGCACACCAAGGTGTGGCGCGCACTCTGTTCCTCGGCTCCGACAGCGGCTACCCGGTGGACGACACCCTCGCCACCGCCACTGTTCCGACGCGCACACCAAGGTGTGGCGCGCACTCTGTTCCTCGGCTCCGACAGCGGCTACCCGGTGGACGACACCCTCGCCACCGCCACTGTTCCGACGCGCACACCAAGGTGTGGCGCGCACTCTGTTCCTCGGCTCCGACAGCGGCTACCCGGTGGACGACACCCTCGCCACCGCCACTGTTCCAGCACTCTGTTCCTCGGCTCCGACAGTCGGCTACCCGGTGGACGACACCCTCGCCACCGCCACTGTTCCAGCACTCTGTCCCTCGGCTCGGACAGCCAGCCACCCGGTGGCGATGCCCTCGCCCCGCTGCTGTCCCTGTACCATTACGCTTACGCCTGGGTGAGTTTTGATTGTGATGTCACTCACCCAGCGTAGTGCCCTTGCCCCCGTTCCCGCTGCTGTCCCTGTACCTTTACGCATACGCCTGGGTGAGTTTTGATTGTGATGTCACTCACTCAGCGTAGTGCCCTTGCCCCCGTTCCCGCTGCTGTCCCTGTACCTTTACGCATACGCCTGGGTGAGTTTTGATTGTGATGTCACTCACTCAGCGTAGTGCCCTTGCCCCCGTTCCCGCTGCTGTCCCTGTACCTTTACGCATACGCCTGGGTGAGTTTTGATTGTGATGTCACTCACTCAGCGTAGTGCCCTTGCCCCCGTTCCCGCTGCTGTCCCTGTACCTTTACGCATACGCCTGGGTGAGTTTTGATTGTGATGTCACTCACTCAGCGTAGTGCCTCTTGCCCCCGTTCCCGCTGCTGTCCCTGTACCTTTACGCATACGCCTGGGTGAGTTTTGATTGTGATGTCACTCACTCAGCGTAATGCCCCTTGCCCTCGTCCCACTCTGTTTTGTTCTCTCGTGGATATTATTTTGGACATTTCATCTCCCACTGTGTGTTTGTTCACACGAAGATAGTATTTACTTTGTTACTTTGTTATTTGGACTGTTCTGCATCTGCTTTGTTTGTTCCTTTTGAATATTAACCCTCTCCTCTGTTCTGCAGAGCGGCCCAGATGTTTTCCCACCAGTCCCCAGTTCCTCCCTGTCCCCAGCCCGCCTCCGCGGTTCTCTGTCCCCAGTTCCTCCCTGTTCCCCAGCCCGCCTCCGCGGGCCTCAGTCCCCTCTGTCCCAAGTTCTCCCCTTCTAGTTCCACCTAGTCCCTAGTCCTCTATCCCTAGTTCTCCTAGTCCCTAGTCCTCTTTCCCTAGTTCTCCTAGTCTCTAGTTCCTCTGTTCCCTAGGCGTTCCCTTAACCTTCCCTTAGGCGTTCCCTTACCTTCCCATAGTGTTCCCTTTCCCTGCCCGCCTCTTAAAGGCACTTTACCTTCCCCTCTTGTGTTATTCCAGTGTTTT
Source organism: Notolepis coatsorum (assembly GCF_963971535.1). Classification (NCBI taxonomy): domain Eukaryota; kingdom Metazoa; phylum Chordata; class Actinopteri; order Aulopiformes; family Paralepididae; genus Notolepis; species Notolepis coatsorum. The sequence continues at coordinate 101,604,447 of NC_140181.1, read as the reverse complement.
GTGTTTTCTCCCTTAAAGGGACAGTGCCCTTTTTCCCTGTTCTAAATAAATATCTGTTTCTTGGCAAACCATCATACCTGTCTTGTGTTGTGCGATTGGGGTCGGTTACAAACCATAACAGTACGACCCCACCAAATCGACGACCCCAGCCAGCACAGACGGTGTATGTTGAGTTTGCCTTTTTTTTTTTCTTGTTCCCTCTAGCTCCCCTGTTAGCCCTGTTAGCTCCCCTGTCAGCTTGTTAGTCTCCCCTCTAGCTCCCCTGTTAGCCCTGTTAGCTTCCCTGTTAGCCCAGTTTAGCTTCCTTGTTAGTCCTGTTTAGCTCCCTTGTTAGCCTGTTACTCCCCTGTTTAGCTTGTTAGTCCCCCCGGTTAGCTCCCCTGTTTGCTTCCCGTTTTGCCCTGTTTTGACCCCCCTGTAGCTAGCCATGCCCTGGCAGCTAACCCAGTTTCCCTCTGCATGGCCCCGGTCTGCTAGCTTGGCCCCGGCTGTTAGCACAGCCTCTATGTTAATGCAGCCTTGCAGCAGGCATAGGCCCTGTAGCTAGCCAGGCCCAAGCAGCTAACCCGGTCCCTCTGCATGGCCTCCACTTTTTTGTGTAGTTTTTCCCACTGCTAGGACTGCCCTTTCAGCTAGCAAGGTCAGTTTATCTCACACAGCTAGGACTGTCCTTCCAGCTAGCTTGTGCTCTCATGCTGGTCCAGCCCTGTCTGCCAGCCTAGCTCCGGCAGCTTGCGCAGCCTCTATGTTGATGTAGCAGTACAGCTAGCATAGGCCCTGTAGCTATCAGTGCCCTGGCAGCTAACCTTCCCTCTGCTAGCCCTTTCCCGGTGCTTCCATGGTTACCCCTTAGCTACCCTGCTCGCCCCTCAGTTCCTCTAGGCCAGTTGCTCTAGACCAGTTCTCTAGACCCAGTTCCTCTAGACCAGTTCCTCTAGACCAGTTCTCTAGACCAGTTCTCTAGACCAGTTCTCTAAACCGGTTCTCTAGACCAGTTCTCTTGCCCAGTTCGCTAGACTAGTTCTCTAGGCCCAGTTCCTCTAGACCAGTTCCCCCAGTTGCCCCTCTGCTACCCTAGTTACCCCTCGGCGACCCTGTTTCTTTTGCTAGCCCCACTCTTGTGGTGGCTTCCCCTGCTGGCTTGGCCAGTACCTCTTGTTTTGCCCCCTGCCACTCTGTCTTTATTTGTTTTGGGTCGCCGGGTGGCTCCCGTTGAGGGGGGGGTACTGTGAGGTTTTGCCCGCTGCTCACCACCTTTTCTCTGTTTCTTTAAAGCCTACTGTTAGAAATTCCCTTCTCACTCACTCTCTCTAGCCCCCACCCTCTCGTTCTTTACTCTCGTTTACTCTCAGTGGCCACACCTGGACTATTATCAATTACCTCTCGCACCTGTGGTGGCAGGCTAATTAGTTCCCCTGTGGGCTTTAAATACGAGGGCGCTTCCCCTCGTTTCGGCGTGGGGTCGTGTTGTATTCATGCTGAGTCATATTCTCTAACATCTAGACTCTTTCGGGAGATCCTCTGGTCTACCAATGCTGTAAGATGGATCTCTCCAGCCTTGAGATGTTTGCTCCAGCCTTCGTCTGCTGTCGCCGTAGCCTGTGGAGGAGACTGTTCTGCGCTCCCTGTAACTTCCACGGGAGGCACCCCAGCGTTCCACTGCAGACCCCAGCGCAGCTGTTCGTCCTGACGCACATCTAGACCAACGCGCATCTTCCGGATCCTCGGGCTTGGCACGCTCTCCAGTCACCAGCGCGCAACGCGCATCTTCAAGGGCTTTGGCCACCTGTCGCCGTTTGCCTGGAGGGAGACATTGTACTGCGCTCTCTAATTCTCTACGGGAGGTATTCCAGTGTTCCACTCCAGACCAGCGCGCCAGATGCGCTCAAGCCTTCGCCACCTGCCGCCGTTTGCCTGGAGGGAGACACTGTACTGCGCTCTCTAATCCTCTACGGGAGGTATTCCAGTGTTCCACTTCAGACCTTCGAGCTTGGCACGCTCCTCCGTACCAGCGCACAGACGCGCATCTTCCAGACCTTCGAGCTTGGCACGCTCCTCCGTACCAGCGCACAGATGCGCATCTTCCAGACCTTCGAGCTTGGCACGCTCCTCCGTACCAGCGCACAGACGCGCATCTTCCAGACCTTCGAGCTTGGCACGCTCCTCCGTACCAGCGCACAGACGCGCATCTTCCAGACCTTCGAGCTTGGCACGCTCTCCAGACCTCAGCGCGCCGACGCGCATCTTCCAGACCTTCCTGCTTGGCACACTCCGCCACTGTTCCGACGCGCACACCAAGGTGTGGCGCGCACTCTGTTCCTCGGCTCCGACAGCGGCTACCCGGTGGACGACACCCTCGCCACCGCCACTGTTCCGACGCGCACACCAAGGTGTGGCGCGCACTCTGTTCCTCGGCTCCGACAGCGGCTACCCGGTGGACGACACCCTCGCCACCGCCACTGTTCCGACGCGCACACCAAGGTGTGGCGCGCACTCTGTTCCTCGGCTCCGACAGCGGCTACCCGGTGGACGACACCCTCGCCACCGCCACTGTTCCGACGCGCACACCAAGGTGTGGCGCGCACTCTGTTCCTCGGCTCCGACAGCGGCTACCCGGTGGACGACACCCTCGCCACCGCCACTGTTCCGACGCGCACACCAAGGTGTGGCGCGCACTCTGTTCCTCGGCTCCGACAGCGGCTACCCGGTGGACGACACCCTCGCCACCGCCACTGTTCCAGCACTCTGTTCCTCGGCTCCGACAGTCGGCTACCCGGTGGACGACACCCTCGCCACCGCCACTGTTCCAGCACTCTGTCCCTCGGCTCGGACAGCCAGCCACCCGGTGGCGATGCCCTCGCCCCGCTGCTGTCCCTGTACCATTACGCTTACGCCTGGGTGAGTTTTGATTGTGATGTCACTCACCCAGCGTAGTGCCCTTGCCCCCGTTCCCGCTGCTGTCCCTGTACCTTTACGCATACGCCTGGGTGAGTTTTGATTGTGATGTCACTCACTCAGCGTAGTGCCCTTGCCCCCGTTCCCGCTGCTGTCCCTGTACCTTTACGCATACGCCTGGGTGAGTTTTGATTGTGATGTCACTCACTCAGCGTAGTGCCCTTGCCCCCGTTCCCGCTGCTGTCCCTGTACCTTTACGCATACGCCTGGGTGAGTTTTGATTGTGATGTCACTCACTCAGCGTAGTGCCCTTGCCCCCGTTCCCGCTGCTGTCCCTGTACCTTTACGCATACGCCTGGGTGAGTTTTGATTGTGATGTCACTCACTCAGCGTAGTGCCTCTTGCCCCCGTTCCCGCTGCTGTCCCTGTACCTTTACGCATACGCCTGGGTGAGTTTTGATTGTGATGTCACTCACTCAGCGTAATGCCCCTTGCCCTCGTCCCACTCTGTTTTGTTCTCTCGTGGATATTATTTTGGACATTTCATCTCCCACTGTGTGTTTGTTCACACGAAGATAGTATTTACTTTGTTACTTTGTTATTTGGACTGTTCTGCATCTGCTTTGTTTGTTCCTTTTGAATATTAACCCTCTCCTCTGTTCTGCAGAGCGGCCCAGATGTTTTCCCACCAGTCCCCAGTTCCTCCCTGTCCCCAGCCCGCCTCCGCGGTTCTCTGTCCCCAGTTCCTCCCTGTTCCCCAGCCCGCCTCCGCGGGCCTCAGTCCCCTCTGTCCCAAGTTCTCCCCTTCTAGTTCCACCTAGTCCCTAGTCCTCTATCCCTAGTTCTCCTAGTCCCTAGTCCTCTTTCCCTAGTTCTCCTAGTCTCTAGTTCCTCTGTTCCCTAGGCGTTCCCTTAACCTTCCCTTAGGCGTTCCCTTACCTTCCCATAGTGTTCCCTTTCCCTGCCCGCCTCTTAAAGGCACTTTACCTTCCCCTCTTGTGTTATTCCAGTGTTTTGTGTTTTCTCCCTTAAAGGGACAGTGCCCTTTTTCCCTGTTCTAAATAAATATCTGTTTCTTGGCAAACCATCATACCTGTCTTGTGTTGTGCGATTGGGGTCGGTTACAAACCATAACAGGCCGGCTGTCACAAAACAGTCACATCTAGGGACCTCAAAACCTACTCTAGAGAGGCCTTTAACCAAGAACTGGAGAGCATGGACTGGTCAGATGAGCTCAGTGGTACACTGGTTGAAGAAACATGGCTTGGATTCAAAACCAAATTCACAACAATACTTAACAACATGGCACCCCTAAGAACCACCAGGGTTAAAAATCGCGCTGAGCCATGGATGCACACTGAAATACTGACCGCTATGAAAACCGGAGACAAAAAATGCTCTGAACTTCATAAAAGTCAGACAAAGCTTACCAAAAGCTCAAACAGTGAACTCCAAGCCCACGTGGTTGAACAAAAAATTCAAAGAAACAGACTAAGAAATGACATAAACACCATGATCACAACCGCAAAAAGAAATGTCATCAATGACAAAACTGAGGAAAACAAAAATTACTCAACAACCAACTAGGCTGCAGCAAAAAACTAAAAACCAGATTTACAAACATAAACATAAAGACAGAAAACACGCTCATCACAGATAAACTGGATGTGGCCAAATACCTAAACATATTCTTTACAAACATAGCCACAACACTGGTTAATAAACTACCCTCCCACTCAGGGCATTATGGGGTAGAACACATAGTAGCATACTACAAAAACCTAGGGGTCCGCAAAGATGACTTCAAACTGTAAATTGGTAACAACAGATGAGGTACTCAAAAAACTGAGCGCCCTCCAACCTAACAAGGCCACTGGCCATGACAACATCCCCTCCAAATCACCCCAGTCATCAATAAACCTCTCCATAAAACAGGGACACGTCCCCAAGGACTTCAAAATTGCAAGAGTGACCCCCCTGCACAAAAAGGGCAGCAAATTAGACCCAGGCAACTACCGCCCTGTTTCTATTCTTACCTCCATCTTGAAAGTCATGGAAAAAATTGTCTACGAACAGGTCGAAAAGTACCTAGCGGAAAAAAAATCTAATCTGGCTTCAGAACATCCCACTCCACTGACACATGCCTTCTCTATTTGAACGACCACATCAAACAAGAGGTGGACGCAGGCAAATACTGCGGCATGGTCATGCTGGACCTACAAAAGGCCTTTGACACTGTCAATTACTCCATTCTGATTGACAAGCTAAAAGCAATTGGTTTTGATAGTCTATCAGTGAGCTGGATGCAATCCTACCTTGAGGGGAGAGAACAGATGGTGGAGGTAAACTGTACTCTATCCCCCCCCCTCACAGTGAGCTGTGGTGTTC